>NC_092335.1:512267500-512912500 GCF_046630445.1 Rutidosis leptorrhynchoides | reverse complement strand
CACTCATTTGGTTTGATTGACATGTGGAATAGTCGCGGTGTTTAAGACAACATATTGTCATGGGAGTGGAATTGTCGCGGTGTTCAAGACACCACTCATTGGTTTGATTGACATGTGGAATAGTCGCGGTGTTTAAGATAATACATTGTCATGGGGGTGAGTTAGTCGTGATGTTTAAGACATCACCCGGGGGATTAGTGATTACGCAGTGTAAGTAACACTAATGGGCGTTATGAACTCCGATGGTCTTTCGCGAGTACCGTTCCCTTGTACGATTGGTTAACCATGGTTATGTGAATTTTGTATTAGCATATTTAATTGTGATCCATATGCTTTTGGTGTTGCTAGCTTATTGCGAATTGCGGATATTAGTTTATGCATAATGTTTGCGTAGTTGTCGAATTGCTAGCTTGTATGCGGTATTGTGTAAGTGATTGCAAGTAAATAGGTTATATATGTATATGTATAATTGTTGCACTCACTAAGCTTTAGCTTACCCTCTCGTTGTTTACCTTTTTAGGCTCCGGCGTGGACAAGGGCAAAGGTATTTGCTCGGACTAGTAGAGGCTCTCGGGGGTTTAGCTTTTTGGAAGTTCGGCAAGATGTGGGTAGTTTAACCCCAAACACCATGCTCTAGGTGTCATTTGGAATTTAAACTCTTATGGTCGAAACTTGTATTTTGAACGAAATTCGTAAAACGGCCGATGTGGGCCCGATGTTGTATAACCCGGTTTTATTGTGGAAACTTCTTAGTTTTACTTAATGTGAATTGTTGCGAAGGTCGTTTCGTTTAAAAATGTTGGGAAGCAGGTTTTCCGCTCGTGTAAGTTGGAACCGAGGTCAGAATCTGGCAGTGCATTTGGACGCCGTCCAGATCCTCTGGACGCCGTCCTGGTCTTCTCTGCTGGACGCCGTCCAGATGTATTGGTTCAGAAATTTTTTTTTAAGCGTGTTTTTGGAATAACGAGGTTGGGTCGTTACACGTAGTCACCATGCTCCCACCCGACTTAAGATTCGGGCACTTTGACTTATATTGACCAACTGTTAACAATTCCAGCACACAACATTCTTATTCCTTGATGGACTCCTTGACCTAGATCTTCCCCGACTAAGACTCAGAAAGGAATCCGAACTCCCATTCGAATCTTAACTACGAATACCTTCGCTAAGAATCAAATCACGGATTCCTTCGAAAGTGAGTTTAGTAGTTCCAGATGAACCACTAACCGCCATTACCATACCGGCCAAACTATCGAGCAATGAAGATTGCAAAAACAACGTCTCAAGCTCATCATCGAATTTAATCTTCACCTATTTCAACCGAGTTAAAATTGAATTAAATTGTTTAACATGATCCGCCGCCAAGGAACCCTCATCCTAGCATTCACCAATTTCCGAATCAAAAAAACTTTGTTCAAAGCGAATGGCTTTTCGTCTACCCGTTTTCCTTTCAGTTACTGCCCCCCAACCGCGTTAGAGGTCTTCTCAAAGATAAATCAAATAATACAAGGAATTCATGTTGGATAACGCCGCAATCAAACCTGAAGTTTTGGTTTAACCCACAATGTTGTAAGCAACTTTCTTGGCCATAGAGAGTCGAACAACCCCTAGGGCTTGCCTATCCAACAAATCCCATTCACTTTGCTCCATTCCTTCCTATTTAACCCCCTTTAAGGGTTGGTAAAGCTTCTTTTGATAGAGCACATCTTCAATTTGCATCTTCCAAAGGCTAAAATTATTCCTATAAACTTATCAATCTTCACATCATTCTTTTCCGCCATTGTTCTCGTGAAAATCGAGCCTAAGCTCTGATACCACTTGTTATGAATGAGTACGTGAGCCCTAAGAAGACTTGATAACCCAAAGTTATCAAGCCTACTTACAATAAACGAAAATATTGATGTACACGGAGAAACTAAGAAGAATAATAAAGAAAAGAGAATTTAATGAGCTTATATGTAATCAAAGATGATTACTTTAATCCTCGGTTAACAAAGAGAATTCTTTTGTTGATAATTTTCGTGGATACATGTATGGTTATAATAGAATTCTTAAATAGGCAAAACAATACAAAAAAATAGCTTTAAGAGCAAGAAAACACGTTTTCTAGAATTTTCTTCCGTCCAGCTTCGACTCGCGATTGCGAGCTCTTTGCCTTCACTAGTTTCGCGATCGCGAAACTCATCCCGAGCAGGATCTCCACGTGAGTTTCAGACTCGCGATCTCGAACCATGTGCAACAATTTTCGACTTTTTGATTCCTTGTCTAACTCGATTCGCACTCCCAACAGCACGTAGCTCGAAACCCTAACACGCGAACTTCTTTTCTCGTGTTTGGAGCTAGCAAGCCGCAATCAAGAACCCGCCAACACATCGCGCTACATACGTGCTGGTTCAAAAAATCTCCGAAAAACACACGAGTGAAACAGGTCTTACTCAATAAAATCTTATTTACATTATTATTACTATTACTAATATAACTAATAGACAAAATTTGTCTTATTAGTTATGAATAGTACTATTTAATATCAACTTACTTATTTGTTTGTTATTTTATATTTTTAATTCTAATTGATTAAAGTATACTTTATTAATTCAAAATACTATAAATACATTTATATTTATATTTGTATTTATATACATATATATATAATTATTTGTTCGTGAATCGTCGGGAGTAGTCAAAGGTCAAATGTATACATGAACACAGTTCCAAATTTTAAGACTTAACATTACAGACTTTGTTTGTCGTGTCAGAATTATATAAAGATTAGGTTTAAATTTGGTCGGAAATTTCCGGGTCGTCACATAATATTTCATTTTTCACACACCCAACCCCCTAACTTTCATTAAAATACAAATCGAACCCCCCATTTTATACCTATATTCTAAAATATTATTTATCCCATCACTAACACTAAAAATATTGAATAATAACACTCACCACGCTACTACTGTGCTACTTTTTTTTGTCTCAAACGATAAAAAAGCAACTTTCATTAAAGGAACAACCCTTCAATGATACCAAAAGATGTCGAAAAATATTCTTTTTTACAAAATAGATCAACTAACTTTTAAAAAAAAAAAAAACCGAACGCTAAAAGAAGCAACTTTCACAAAGGAACAACCCTTCAATGTTAGATGTCGAATTTTTTTTTTTTTACAAAATAGATCAACACTTTTTTTTAACTCGCATTCAAAACGGAGTCCCCGACGCGAAGCGAGGGCTCCACAACTAGTTAAATTTATTTATTTCTCCCTACTCCGTATATTACTCGTATAAAATACGTTGAGATGGTGACAAATGAGAGTAAAAATAATAAAAAATCGTTACTAATTTTTAATAAAAAATAAAGCATCCAACTCCCACCTCTTCCAAAGTCATATAATTACATAAACAGCGCAGTTTCCCAAAGAAAAAAACTCAGACAACCAGGAAAAAAAAACACTCACAATCACACATCTCAAGAAACAAATTTAGCTTATGAACAACAACAATATCATGGATCCTTCTCTTCTTCAGAATCAAAACAACAACTGGCTTGCTTTCTCTCTTTCTAACACCAACAACACCAACACCGCCACCACCTTCTTCCCGCCACCTCACTCCACCACCTTCCACCACCGTACTATTCCCTTTATCCTTTTCTTTAAATACTTAAATACTCCAACACACACACAAAAAATAAAAAATTATCTTTAATCTTTTTTTTGTTTACTTTTTTTTTTTACAGATGAGGAAGATGTAACTGGAACAATACCAAGCAGCCATCATCATGAGTTATCTATACTCACCGACTGCAGCCCAAAACTTGAAGACTTCCTCGGCGGTTGTGGCTCCGCCGCTTCCGCCGGATCTGTTTGTCATTTTTCAGATGATCAATCACAATCACCTATGCACCACCCACAACAACTTGAAACTACTACTACTAATAATAATACTAATACTGCTTCTATATATGACTCCGAGTTAAAGACTATTGCTACCACCTTTCTCTGTGGTTACTCCACCAACAACCACCACCAACTGGCGGTGGTTCCACCGCCACAGCCGCCGCAGCAAGATAGCCCACAAGCGAAAAAAGCGGTCGATACTTTTGGCCAACGTACTTCTATTTATCGTGGTGTTACAAGGTATATATATAATAAAATAAATATTTCGAATTTTTTTTAGTGAGTTATTTTGTAGATCAAATTTTGTTTAATTCATTTGTGAAATAATTAGATGATTGAATATGAAGTTTATTAAACATAGAATATCAACACGGAAAATAGTTTTTTATTTATTTATTTTTTTTTATCAGTATTCAGTGATGAATAATATTACCGAGTAAATAATATTAATATTAATTAATATATTATTTATAAAATGTTGAAGGCATAGATGGACAGGGAGATATGAAGCACATTTATGGGATAATAGTTGCAGAAGAGAAGGCCAAAGCAGGAAAGGAAGACAAGGTACGGATAAATACAATCACTAACGTGCACCCACTAACGTGCGCTGTAATAGATATACATCCAAAAAAAATCCGAGTCGGTTTTGGTGATCATGCAATGCAATTCATTTCATTTTAAAAATGAATTAAATTAATAATTTAATTGGAATGATTTTCTTATCCTAACGATACAGAATGAACACATGGATATTCTGGTTTTAATAAAACTACTGGCGCTTGGGATTTTACTTATTTTAGATGGAGGATTTATTCGTATGGCGGTTTATGCTATCCTGCGCACTTCCGTTTTATATTTATCTTTTATATTAAAAAATATTAAAAATGCGAGTAAATACTCCGGAGTAATTTTAATCCTCTTTTTTTGTTTATTACTGTTTCATGTACTGATTGATGATGGTGGTCGAATCTCCAGTTTACTTGGGTGAGTTTCGAAATCTGTACTACTCATGTATACACATCTTTTTAAAAATATTATCTGCATGCAATGTATCTATCATATACCAGTAATCTATAGATTGATTGATTGATATTTGAACGACAGCAGCTTTTACAATTTGTCGTTAATGTGCAAATATAACTTCTTTTTTTTAGTAACCATCGTGTGAAAATCAAATATTAAACACTTTGTACAACACATCAACACACCTAAATGAAAGCTCTTGGGAAAAATCCGTTTTTATTTTAATTGATGATTACCTTAGCTACAAATATATCTTTTTTTAATGGTCTATTTTAATCAATTTGTGTTCTCGCAAAACAATGATATATGATTAAATATTATTTGTAATGTCGAATAATTAGGTGGATATGATAAGGAAGATAAAGCAGCTCGTGCTTATGATCTAACTGCCCTCAAGTACTGGGGTCCGACAACCACCACAAATTTTCCGGTTTGTAACCTTATTCCATCTAATTTTACGGTTTTGATTTTGATTATGGAAATAATGAGAACCTCTTATGTTTATGTTTGATTTGTATTATGAACAATTTAGGTTTGCAACTATGAGAAAGAGCTTGAAGAAATGAAGAACATGACTAGGCAAGAGTTTGTTGCTTCACTTAGAAGGTAATTCCTTGACTAATTTTAGCATTACATTTGTCATTTTTGTAAAATATTTGTCCTTGTGGCACCAAATTAATTAGTGATGGTATGATCACATTCGTTTGATAATATATACTCTGTCCACAAATAAGGTTTTTAGGCTACCTACGTAATTAAGAGGATAATACTCCGTATGATTTTAATTCATTGGTATTATTGCAGGAAAAGTAGTGGCTTCTCTAGGGGAGCCTCTATATATAGAGGTGTTACAAGGTAATTTTGTTGTTCTTGTTGTCATTGGTCTAATTTTTTTATTTTTTATTATTTTTTTTTTTTGAACAACAAATTTTATTAATAAAGTCTCCCTAGCGATAAAGCTAGGAAAGGCGAAAGGAACAACTTACTCGGGCTTCATAAGCCAATTATCCAAACGCAATTTAAAAGAACTTCGGCTACATAACCAATTAAATGAAACACGACAAAGAATATAGACAAATTAAGTAATGGTTTGATATAAACCTTAGTTCAATTCAATTAATAGACATAGAATATAGACAAAGAAGGTTAATTCAGATCATTTATAGTAGTTTAATGACTAACCCTTTTAACCATTTTTGAAATACAGGCACCATCAACACGGACGTTGGCAAGCAAGAATAGGTAGAGTAGCCGGTAACAAGGATCTCTATCTCGGAACTTTCAGTAAGTCTGTTTTCTCCTACTAACATGTCAAATTCATATAGTACTATTAATATGCAAATTAAGAAGCGTACGTGTGTATATGTTTATTGTTTATTTTAGGCACACAAGAAGAAGCGGCGGAGGCATACGACATTGCAGCCATCAAATTCCGAGGTTTGAATGCCGTCACAAATTTTGACATGAGCCGTTATGATGTTAACAGTATCGCCAACAAAAACCTCCCAATCGGTGGCATGTGTGGCAAATCCAAAGTATCAATAGACCAACCTCGAGCCGACACTAAGCAAATACATGATGGCTCAACATCCGAACAAGCGTCGTCACACTCTAACCTCCTTAGCTTTGCGTTACCAATGAAACAAGACCCGTCAACCGATTACTGGAGTTCGGTGATGGGGTACCACCAAACATACCAAGGTACAACACCTTACAACATGGAATACCCTTCAAGTACTACTACTACTACTACTACAAACAACAACAATGGGTACTACAATGGGTTGATTCAACAAGAAAACAATAATGGTAATGGAAGTACTAGTAGTACTCATGTTGCTTTAAGTGGTGGTACATCAACAATTCCATTGGGTACCCCTATAGGTTTGAACGGATCTAGTTATGGAAATTGGATAGAACAGTCTTTTCACTCAAATCAACCTGCTAAGCAAAATCTATCAGTTTATCAGACACCTATTTTTGGAATGGAATGATTTGAATGAAAGAGGGGGTAGAGTGAGTTAAATGAAGTGGGTGAATTTAGTTGAAGTGCAGAAGTTGACAGAAGAAGATGGTAGTACTATAAACTAACACCAAAGTTATTTGTATCACAAATTTAGGCTTCGGTTTCTTGCTTTATTTTTATTTAATTTTTGCTTCTTTCTTTGGTTTTTGCCTTTCTCATCTTTACTGACTACTAATTTAATCAATAGAAAATGTTCCACATCTTTGTTATTTTTCCCTGAGCATCAATCAAAATTTTATATGGGGGAGTGACTTGCATCTAACATTTTTATACCACTATTATGCCCCTCATATCCATCATACACAGAGCTACATCAATGTCACGTTAACATTTTCTATACATTTTCTTTACATTTTCTCCTTCATACAATCCCATTAATCATTACACACTTTCACATCATCAGATGGCTCACTATGTTAATTAGTAGTTAATTAATTAATATTTAATAGTAATACAAAGTATAAGTTATGGGGGATGATTCCCACAAGGGGGGATGATTCTCACACACACTTTTTTTATCCTCACACACCTATTTTAACCTTTTGTTCTTCTAATAATGCTCAATTGGTGTGTGAGGATCAAAAAAATGTGTGTGAGAATCATCCCCCATAAGTTATATTAGTTAATTAATACAAAGTAATAGTTAATTAATAGTAACACAAAATATAAGTTATACGGAGTATTAGTTAATTACAGTGAAACCTCTATAAATTAATAATGTTGGGACCGAGATATTTTATTGATTTAGCGAGATATTATTATATCGATAAATTAATAAATTATCAATTTAGAAAATTGGCTTATATTTGTGAGCAAGTCTTAAATTAATGCATCGGTATTCAAAATTATCATGTCCGTTCACTTTACCTATATGAATAAAACATAAACAAGGACCTTAAAAATTTTTATGTATGTACATTCACACATTAATGAACTTGTCATGTTCAATGTATATTGAAATTTCAAAAAAAAAAAAAAAATAGTATTTATTAATTTATTAAAAAAATAGTATTTATTAATTAGTAGTAATACAAAGTGCAAGTTATATTATGAGTAGTAATACTGAATGTACAAGAAATAATACCTTAAATTTCGTCCTAAAATTTCGTCATATATGTGTAGGACGTATGAGTTCCTCATGAGCTCATAACGAGCTGAGGAAATCTACCGATAGGAGCCCTCTTAGTGTTTTATAGTTTATTTTTTGGAAGGACAACTCACACACCCAACACTGTTATGAATGCTTGAACTCCCAACCGCTTAGTGTTTTGTAGTGTTAAACGTAGATTATACTCTGTAATATCATAAAAAGATAGTAATAGTCAACACATATAGCTAGTATATATCTCGATTGATATCATTGTATTATTATTTGTATATTTGTTTAATATAGAGGGAAGTTTGATATTCTATACATATTTAGAAGATACTCTCTTGTATAAATATTCTATCGATTGTTAATGAAAAGATCAAGGAATGACTTAATCCTTTATGGTATCACGAGTCTCCCTCTATCAAACCTACTTGTTCTTCGTTTCCTCTGTCATTTTCTTCAACATACCAATGTAAGAAGCTACTAAAATCCTCTCTGCTGTTACTGTGAATAACTTCCGAAACTTCATCCGCATAATCTTGGAGATGGAAATAGTTAGTATGGAGCATGGGCTGAATTATCAAAATACATTGACGTGCTTTTGATGTCATCCGCCATTTTATATCATCTGAATCATCCTCTGAAACCCAAACTGCCTCCATAGAAACTCTTTGATCTTCAACATCTTGATCTCAACTGGATACCATTGTCCTTCAATGGATCCATGTAACTATTTCGGGTGAACTCCTTTCAACAATTCTATCACTAATGCTACAGCTCAGAAAACTTGGGAATGATTGAAAAACATTTTACACGATAATGAGCATTGTCGTGCCGTTCAACTTCAACATCAATTTTCCAATCCGGCTCGATAATTTTTCCGATGTTTCTTCATACTGTCAAGAGCTTCAGAACACCGTTGATCAGTTATCCAATGTCGGTGATAAAGTCTATGAAGACCGATTAGTCTTGCAACTAATTGCAGGCTTGACTGACACATATGGTGCAGTTGGAACACTATGGTCATTCACCAAAATAACTCCTGTCATTCTATGAAGCGCGTTCAATGTTAATTTTAGAGGAATATCTTAAACAGAAATCAACCACTCTCTCTGCAACAAACGCATGTGCTACCCTAATCACCACCACAACACAAAATCCCTCAAAATTCACCACCGAAAACACGCCTAATCGTAACAGTAACAACCGGGGATGAGGCAATTCTAGAGGTTCAAACTATCGAGGTTGTGGTTGTGTAAGAAGTAATTACGATCGTGTTTACCAGGGATCTTCATCACAATCATATTCTGGACCCTCTTAAAACAATCATGGACTCAACCTACTGGACCTACACCTTATGGGTCTTGCGTTTAGCAACAAAGCAATTAAGCCCCACATTCACAACCATTTTCATACCCAGCAATTGGTCCAGGCTGCCCACTTCCTCGGCCCAAGCTGGTATTCTGGGTCCTCGGCCACGTGCGCATATGCTCAATATGTGGTATCTTCACTGATACAAATATTGAAGCAACTATGCACACCATGAGCTTGAATCCACCCGATGAAAATTAGTACCTCGACATAGGAGCTACACCACACATCACGGGTTCTCAAGTTATTTTAACGACTTGTTATCCCTCAAATGTCTCTAAGTGTATTGTTGTTGAAAATGGTCACGAAATCCCTATTAGTGGTTATGGACATACCCCTTTACAAATAAACCCTAAGTGACCACTTATTTTAGCTAACATATTGCATGTACCACAACTGATCACAAATCTAATTTTCATTCGTCATCTATCTATTGATAACTGCATATCTCCTGAATTTGACCCTTTTGGTTTTACTGCGAAAAAATATTAGGTGGGAACCCACCTAATACATAGCACCGATGATTAATATCCTCCTCATTCTTCCAAGCTACAACAAATTCAACCTTCTTTGGCTTTTTCAGTTTCTTTACATGATTAGTGGCATCAACGTCTAGGTCACCAGGGTATTAATGTTATTAAATCTCTTAGTAATAAAAATTACATTCCATGTAATACTAATAGATTTTTATTTTGTCATTCTTGTGTTTTTGGAAAACATGTGCGTTTACCTTTATATGCTTAAACTAATGCTACTTTTTATCCTTTCGACATTATACATAGTGATATATGGACCTCGTCAATTGTTACCACAAGCGGACATCACTACTAAATTCTTTTCCTTGATGATTTTTCTAATTACTTATGTGCCGTACCATTAGCTACAAAATCTCAATTCTTCAATGTATTTTCTTAAATATCAGTCTCTAATAAAAACACACTTCGAAAAACAGATCAAAGCATTCCAATGCTATGACGGTACGAAATATAACAACCAGAAATATAACAACCACCCATTCCATAAGTTTTGTAATGAGAATGGCATGATACTTCGTTTTCAGTGCCCTTACACATCTTCTCAAAATGGTAAATTTGAACGCAAAATACGCGATATAAACAACATAATGCGCACACTCATGACTCACTTCTTCGTTCCCCCTCTTTTTGGACACTCGAAACTCGAAATGTAAATTTACCTACTCAACATTCTCCCAAGAGAACTTCTCAAAAACACCTCCTTAACTCAAATCCTATATCATCGTACACCGTAATATCAACATCTTAGAGTTTTCGGTTGCTTGTGTTATCCCCTCCTTCCATCTACAACTATAAATGAACTCCAACCTCGATTAATACCATGCGGATTTCTTGGTTATCCCATAAACTAACACGGAAGATAGCACAAGCTATCATTTCTTAATTATTACACCAAGATTCGACATATTGACGGGTAATGATTATTAGTTATTGAATGATTATGCTTTTATCAATGTTCAAAGTGTTATGATCGATTTGTTTTGTTTTAGATATCGTCGTGAGAAAATGCACTATGAACTTAATTCTCAGCGAGGGAATTAAAAGAAAAGATTCGACTGAAAATTTGGGTTCTCTTTTGAGTGCAACAGGCAGAACTAGGGGTAGAATTAGAAGCATGACAAGATCTAAGAGAGATCCATCGCAGGTAATGAACGTAGTTTTTCAGATCAGAAAGTAGGTCACTTTAGATCGTAGTGTCCGGGTTTAAAGGCGGGTGAGAACACAACGACGATGATTGAAGATGCTTTGATATGACATGAGGAGTTACCTGAGGAATCTTCGGTTTTAGATTCGGGTGCCTCGTATCATGCGTCCTTATACACGAGCGAGATGTTTAATTTTAGGTGTTATTCCGGCAGAGTTCGAATTCCATACAGGAATTTAATTGATATTTCATGTATGGGTGATCTTTCTATAAAACACTTATATTATATTTGGATCTTGAAAAACGTGAGATTCATACCCAAGCTCACAAAAAAGTTAATTTCGATTAGGCTTGGGATGATAAAAGTGTCAAAATTTTGTTTAGAGATCAAAAGTGGATAATGTCTAAGGGCGGTCGGGCCATTGCTTGCGGGGTTAAAAAGGGAAGTATGTATATGGTTGAGATTCCTATTAAGGAATTTATAGGTGTAAGGTTAGGTGCTAAAAATCCTAGCGTACATGAACTTTCTGATTTTGTTGAGGGATCTTGGTCGAGTGGGAGCTCGGTAAGATATTAAACTAGTGGGGAGTCGGGTTTGAGTGGGAGTATTGAAGTTACTAAACAGGTTATTCGGTTCGGAAGCACGAGAGATTTCAAGACTTTGCTTAGATCACCTCCAATGGCAACTATGTTGCAACTGAACGAAGAAGATGAACATGATGTTCTTTTGGGAGTTACTGGTATTACTACATCTTATAGTGGGAGTTGACTCAGGTTGAAGAATTTGGTTTTTCTGAATTCGTGCGCACGTATGTGGTTAGTGGTCCAACGGTGAAAGGGAAAGTGTTAACGTGGAAGATAAAGGATGTTGTGGTCTTCTCTCATGAGTACCTTGATGGTTGTGTCCACGGGTTTGATCTACCGGGTGGTCTACTCTTTGTTGGAGAGATAGATAGAGTGCATGGTATTTGATAACGCTCGAATTATACATATTTTATACATGCTATCTGCGCGTTATCTTGTTATTTTAACATAGTTTTTAACGTCATTTTGGGTAAAAGTTAACAATTCTTGTATAAAGGTGCTTTTAACGTTTTTGTTTAGAAAGTGTGATAAAACAGGTTAAAAAGAGAAGAAAAGAGCGAAAAGTCAAAAAGTCAAAGGGTGAGCCGCCGGCTAAGTACCACAAACCGCCGGCTAAACAGATAAAGTCCAGAATGTTCCAGAAATTAAGTAAAAAATGGAAGAACTTGTTGACCAAAGAAATGCATTGGAGCCGCCGGCTGGGACCTCCAAGCCGCCGGCTAGGGTTACTTGTACGTAAGGTTCAAGTTCAAGATAATTATGGAAAATATTTGATTTAATCCGCAAGACACATAGGCCTCCAGCTGGAGTATCTAAGCCGCTGGCTAAGCAACGCGGTTAAAGTTAAGTTGGCGTGAAGATAAAGTTAAACTTAGGGATAAAGTCACTGACCCAAGGCTAGCTGCTGGCTAAACATCCTGAGACGCCGGCTCGGTTGCCGGTTTTTGTGTATTATAAATAGAGGCCGAGTTTTCCGTTTTCAATGTCCTTTTCCATTCTCTACTTTCAAGTTGCGAATAATTTAGGTTTTGGGGTTTGTTTTTAGGCTTTATACTCTTTGTAATCAAGATTATTGAAGTTTCTTTCCTTTATTCAAGGTATTATCCCTTTTAATTCTTGTTTTACTTTGATTATGTCTTTTTTACTATTAATCGTTTCTGTTCATCTACAGCTATGAACTAAACGTTCATAGTGGTTATTTGGACGACAACTAGAAACATCGGAAATTTAAGATGAAGTCGCCGGCTGAGTTTTCTAAGCTGCCGGTTGGTTCATTCCAAGCCGCCGGCTGGGACACACAATGCCGCGGGCTTCGTGCTCGAATAAGTACAGTTTCTGGTCTTCCCCAGAACTGTAAAATTATGTTTTTTTTATTGTTATTATTTCGTTTGCTTCTGACATGATCAATATTTGTGTTTGCATGCTTAATGATTAGGTAATAAGAGTTAGAATTAGCTAGTAATTATTTCTATGTAAGCTTTTACTTGATTCATCTGACCTTCTAGGTTAATCACACTGAACAAGGTATTTGAATTGCATGAAACTTAAGTTAAGATTATTGGTAGACTTGAATGAGAAAGATGATAAATTACACTAGCATAGTAATCTTGCTATTGTTAGGCCTAGTCAAAGAACCTTCGTTTATATGCGTTTGATTTTCGATTGCATGAGAACTTGATTAAGATTTCATTAAGCTAGTAACTGGAGATGATCTGATTAAGTTTATTAGCTTATCTATTTGTCAGCCTAATTGCATGTTAACTTAGTCCTCATTATAAGATTAAGGTGATATGTATTATGTGATTATTCAAATGCTATAAATTAAGATGTTAACTTTGAACACCCACGTAGTTGACATATGATTTAGGTCCTACTTTGCATGTATTATGTGATTCGTAGCTTAGCCTCTTAGGAATAGTAATTGGTCTATGATTGCTATGTGCTATTTATCAATGTAAGATGAAACTACATATTTGATTCCCTTAATTGTTGCTAAGTCCTTGTATCCACTGTAAGATCCTGTCTTTCCCGTTGTTCGGGACGCCGTCCAACATTGTAGGACGCCGTCCCAGTGTGAAGAGCTGGACGCCGTCCAGTAATTTGGACGCCTTCCAGATGATCTGGCGAGCCAGCAGTCTTGTGTTTAGATATTTTAAAGGGCTATATTGGTAATTTCACATGGGAGACGACATAAAGGCCCCAAGATCAGTTTGGTGGAGAACTTTACTCCATTTCCACCTACCTTTTCCCTTCCACTTACATCCTAGAGAGAAAGAGAGATGAGACTTTTAGAGTGAGAAAGCTCAATCCAAGAAGGAAGAAGTTTGTTTCAGGTTAGAGCTCGAGTTTTAAAGTTGTTCATCTACCCCTAGCTACGTTGTGATAGTTGTGGTAAGTCCTAAACCTAATTTCCCTGTTTTAAATTGTTCAAGGGTTAGGGTTTGGGTTAGTGATGAACATAAAACCCAATTTGCTAGTGTTTTGGGGGGTTTTGGGTAAGTTTGGGTCATGAGGACTCAAAGATGACTAACCTAGGGTTTTGAAATGTTAAATTGTGTATATTGGTCTTAAAATATTAGTAACCCGCTAGCTCACTTTGTTGTTTTGTAAGTGGGTGTATTTGGGTTGTGGGTGACCCAAGTGGGTGTGTTGACCTCGAAATGGGTCAAAAGAGTTTTGAATGACTTAGTGGTGTATAGTTGGGTGATTTAGTGCCATGGTCACTAGTTCTAGTGATATTTGGTAGATTTGGACCTATGATTGGTATTATGAGAACAAAGGGGTGAACATTTACCCTAAGTGGTCTATTGGGCGGGTTAGGAGCCCCATTTAGATAAGTGTTGATTGTATGTTAATATCATAGGTGATTTTCGTTGACGGTTGAAGATCTTGTGGACTTACCTTCGTTTTGGATACAAATTGAGTGGAATAATTATATGCGTATGTATATAATGTATTTATTTGTATGCTATGGTATGAACCAAAGAGCCGGTAGTGCCATAGTATGTGTGGTTGTGCTATGATGTGAACCAAAGAGCCGGTAGCGTCATAGTACGTGTGTTGTAGTGTGAACCAAAGAGCCGGTAGCACTACGGCACGAGTTGTTAGAGTGTGAACCAAAGAGCCAGTAGCACTTTAGCGCGAGTATGACTCGGGGTGTGATGTGAACCAAAGAGCCGGTAGCGTCATAACCGATGCGTATGGTGTGAACCAAAGAGCCGGTAGCACCATGACGCGAGTATGGTTAACCATGGTTGAGTATTGTATTGTAGCATATTGTATTATGTCAATTATATGTTATTGATTATGCTAGTTGCGGTTTTGGAGATTATTAGCTTCGTACTTGAGATGGTATGCTAATTGTATTGCTAGCAAGTATGCGGTATGTGTGTAAGTGATTGCAAGTAGGTATATTATATATGTATGAGTATAATTATTGCATTCACTAAGCCTTGCTTAACCTCTCGTTTTTTACCTTTTATAGGCCCGGGCGTTGACAAGGGTAAGGGCGTTCAGTTGGATTAGAGATCCCGCTTGTTTGATGGGGGACGCTTTTGGATGAGTTAGTTTTTTTTTTTTTGGAAGTTCGGCCAAGATTTGGGTAGTTTAACCCCAAACACCATGCTCTAGTGTAGTTTGGAAATTAAACTAGCACGGTCGAAACTTGTATCTTTTGAACAAAACGTGTAATTTGGGCCGATGTGGGCCCGGCGTTGTAAAACTTGTTTTGGTGATGGAAATCCTTTAGTTTAACTTATAATAACATGTTGTGAAAAGGTTTTCGCTTCAAAGTGTCGGGAAGCGGGTTTTCCGCTCATGTAAGTTGGACCCCGTGATCAGTTTCTGGTAGTTCATTGGGACACCGTCCCAAAAGGCTGGACGCCGTCCTGGCCTTCAGAGCTGGACGCCGTCCAGATGTACTGACCCGGAATTTTTTTTAAGGCGTGTTTTTGTGTATAACGAGGGTTGGGTCGTTACATCCACCTTCTCTTTTAATATTCGTATTCTATCTTTCCTATCCTTTATATTCATTAGGTTACTTAATTAAAATACTTATTTAATAACTTCTAATTCTTTCTTAAGAATTAGACTAAAGATAACTAGTTAACAACCTTTATCTGCTTCTACGCTCTCTAGGAATGATAACCTAAAATACTACACTTGACCGTGTTTTGTTGCTCCTTAGGGAGTTAAAAGTGAAATATTAAAAAGGTCATATAAATTTAAAAGTTGAAAAGAAAACTAAGCACAAGCACACTTTTCGCACATCAGTATTTTGTACGGATGGATCACTTGGGTGATGGGTTTGTTAGACTCGGGTCGGACTCCAATCTGGTATCTCACAATATGATGAGATTATTTCCGAAACAGAGAGAGTTGGATTGGTCCCAAGCAAGTAACGGTGATTGAATTTTAGCTCAGTTTAAGGGTGTCAAAAGTCTTCCTTCCCACGGTGTGAAAGTGCGATGTGTCCGAAATTATTTATCCGTCGGTATTTTTCCAAAAGGAGTTATGGTTAGGTAATCTATTGTTACTGTAGGATGTTGATTGTAGTAGAAGTTTACAATTTGAGATTATTGATTACGTTTTAATAAGTGAAGTTGAAGTACTTTTTATCAAAAGTTGCTAGCTCGTTGTGGTTAGAATGTGTGTATCCCAAGTAGCTTTCTTGGCAGTATAGATGAGTAAATTCAATAAGCTCAAAATGGTGATATGGTCCGGGTTCATTCAAGATCTTTAAAGTGGGAGATCTTTTGGGGTTGAAGTTGATAACGAAACAAAAATGAAGAAAACTGAAGGTTTCTGATATCCCGACCGGGATAGGAGGATCCCGACCGGGATGGGTGGATCCCAACCAGGATGGGTGGATCCCAACCGGGATAGGTGCATCCCGACTGTGAAATTGAGGCTGAAGTCGAGCTGAAATTTTTTTCCAATCCCGACAGCGATTGATTTTCGTGTTCAACAAGTTTTTTCTGTTTTGAAATGGATTTCGTTTTTCCCGTATATAAATGTAACCCTAATCTTGTTGTATTAGATGTAGCACCTACGAAATTAATCAATAAAACTCTCTCTATTTGGTCGTGGAGTAAACCAATCGTTTACATTAAACGATTGGACATAACCCCGTTAAATTCCTTTGTTCTTTACGTTTCTTGCACTTAAATTTTTCATTATCTTTGCATGTTTTTGTTGATTATCTGTTTGTTGTCCAGTTTGTGATAACTGAGTTATCGGGTTTTTGTTATGACTCACTAAATTTTTCAACGGTATGTTTATGAGCGCAACTTCTTGTTTTGTAGCATTGGCGTGTTTTGTTGTCTTCGTTCGTTTGTGTTATTTTATTCTTGTTCTAAGCTATATATAGTAGTATTTGTCCTTTTCTTTTCGCCAAAAATTAGATAGAAAACAAACTCGTTATTGATGAGCTAACGTAATTGCAGATTTATGATAATAAAATTTATATTTATAATTTATGAATAAAAAAAAGTAAACAAGTAAATATGAATGGATAATGTTAGTTTTGCTTTATAGCTTTCGGCGTGTACTAGATTCTGTGGAACCTTTGACCAAGTTTGACTAGTGCATTATAAAGCGTAGCTCCTGCTGCACGAGTCGTTCCCTTATTTGGAGTCTAACCCAAATTTAGGAAAAGGTAAAAAAATATAATACGGAGTAATAATAATGGTGCCTCCTTTAATCATTTTCATGTGCAGCCTTTTTTAAAACCTCTTTCCCACCACTATTCTTTTCAAACTTATAACCACGAACTCGTTACGTACGATGTGGTTGATTATGGCAATGGGACAAATGGACGATTTAACACAACATTTGAAACGTAGTGTTGAACATTTTCTGCATTGACGGTAGAAACTTGTGTGTTGAACAATTCAGTGTTTTTAAGACCTTTAATAGTAGTGTTTGACACTTATTAACTTGGTGTGTGTTGAACTATTAACGTAAAACGCAAACACAAAATGTGTTTTAACACCTTTAATAGTAGTGTTTGACTTATTAACTTGGTGTGTGTTGAACTATTAACCCAAATGTAAAACTCAAACACAAAATGTAAAATGCAAAC
Organism: Rutidosis leptorrhynchoides; assembly: GCF_046630445.1. Lineage (NCBI taxonomy): Eukaryota > Viridiplantae > Streptophyta > Magnoliopsida > Asterales > Asteraceae > Rutidosis > Rutidosis leptorrhynchoides. Next base: position 512,894,744 of record NC_092335.1, on the reverse strand, counting down.
GTAACGTAATTTAAGTCCAAGATTTTTTTTTTTAAATTGTAATATTTTTAAACAGACTTGCAAAAGTGGAAACTTTATCAAAATCGTTTCGAAAATGGTAAAACCGAACTTCCAAAGTTCGGTTTTGGTCAAACCCGAAGTTTGGAAGTTCGGTTTTGATATTTTATTCATTTACACAGTGACTTGGCAGACATGTGTACAAGGTTAGCCACCCGTGCCCTAAACCGAAGTTTGAAACTTCGGTTTTGCAGGCTTTTCAGCAAAACCGAAGTTTGAAACTTCGATTTTGGGTCCTGCCATTTTTTGTTCACTTCTCAGCCGAATTTTGCTTTTGCAGGTCGAAATCTATGGTTTTATACATCTATTTATACCAGTTGAAACTTCATTATCAATTACAACATCACATACAACACAACCACATTTCAAACATCTCCAACTGAGTTTTAATTTTCACTGAAATCAGCAGTTGAAAACTACAAAAAACACAAAATCACATTCTAAAAAAATGGCCAATGATGAGAACGATGGATGGGAATACCTACTTGATATTGATGATTCCGATCTCACTCAATCTGTATCAGTTTCAAAACCCACTCAAACCATATTGGTGCCCACTGAGTCGCCACCATTCCCCCGACCTTTAGAGTCCCCCCAACTTAACCGTCAAAAACAAAAGCAACCTATTTCACCACAACGACCTGTTCTTCGCGGTTCCGGGTCTAACAAAAAGAACAAATTATCCTACCAAATCCCTGGACCCGCTGGTGTTTTCCAAGATGCGTATGAACTTCGATATAACGAGAATAACGTTGTGGATGACATGTCTACGCAAGATTTTGTAAGGGAAATAATCAACAGACCTGAAGCGGATGATTCGTTTACACTGGATCCGTGGCTACGCGCGATGGAGTTTGCATATCCGTACGGAGGTAAACAACAAAATTGTATAATCATTCTTGAAACCATAAGCCAATAGTTTATGTGTATTGTTGTAACTGCAAGTAGATCTGATATAGCAAGCATTTTGAAACAGCTAGATTTTTACCAGCTGATCAAGTTGTTGGTGTTGTTAAGACTTATGAGAAAAATTGTGTCGGTGATCTGTCTGTAACGCTCAAAGTGAGTTTACATCACTAACTTATGTATAGTTTATTAATTGTATTGCGTTGACTAAAACAGGTTAATGTAACTATATTCATTTATCTTTAATAGGACACTACGGGTACTATTCGAGGAACATTATCTAGCAAGATCATCGATGGTGTACATTGTAGTGACCCGAACTTTTCCATGTTTATATATATTAATTGAGATTGATATTTACATGATTAAATGTTTCCAACATGTTAAGCAATCAAACTTGTTAAGACTTGATTAATTGAAATATGTTTCATATAGACAATTGACCACCCAAGTTGACCGGTGATTCACGGACGTTAAAACTTGTAAAAACTATATGATGACATATATATGGATATATATATAGTTAACATGATACTATGATAAGTAAACATATCGTTAAGTATATTAACAATGAACTACATATGTAAAAACAAGACTACTAACTTAATGATTTTTAAACGAGACATATATGTAACGATTATCGTTGTAAAGACATTTAATGTATATATATCATATTAAGAGATATTCATACATGATAATATCATGATAATATAATAATTTAAAATCTCATTTGATATTATAAACATTGGGTTAACAACATTTAACAAGATCGTTAACCTAAAAGTTTTAAAACAACACTTACATGTAACGACTAACGATGACTTAACGACTCAGTTAAAATGTATATACATGTAGTGTTTTAATATGTATTTATACACTTTTAAAAGACTTCAATACACTTATCAAAATACTTCTACTTAACAAAAATGCTTACAATTACATCCTCGTTCAGTTTCATCAACAATTCTACTCATATGCACCCGTATTCGTACTCGTACAATACACAGCTTTTAGATGTATGTACTATTGGTATATACACTCCAATGATCAGCTCTTAGCAGCCCATGTGAGTCACCTAACACATGTGGGAACCATCATTTGGCAACTAGCATGAAATATCTCATAAAATTACAAAAATATGAGTAATCATTCATGACTTATTTACATGAAAACAAAATTACATATCTTTTATATCTAATCCATACACCAACGACCAAAAACACCTACAAACACTTTCATTCTTCAATTTTCTTCATCTTATTGATCTCTCTCAAGTTCTATCTTCAAGTTCTAAGTGTTCTTCATATATTCTACAAGTTCTAGTTACATAAAATCAAGAATACTTTCAAGTTTGCTAGCTCACTTCCAATCTTGTAAGGTGATCATCCAACCTCAAGAAATCTTTGTTTCTTACAGTAGGTTATCATTCTAATACAAGGTAATAATCATATTCAAACTTTGGTTCAATTTCTATAACTATAACAATCTTATTTCAAGTGATGATCTTACTTGAACTTGTTTTCGTGTCATGATTCTGCTTCAAGAACTTCGAGCCATCCAAGGATCCGTTGAAGCTAGATCCATTTTTCTCTTTTCCAGTAGGTTTATCCAAGGAACTTAAGGTAGTAATGATGTTCATAACATCATTCGATTCATATATATATAACTATGTTATTCGAAGGTTTAAACTCGTAATCACTAGAACATAGTTTAGTTAATTCTAAACTTGTTCGCAAACAAAAGTTAATCCTTCTAACTTGACTTTTAAAATTAACTAAACACATGTTCTATATCTATATGATATGCTAACTTAATGATTTAAAACCTGGAAACACGAAAAACACCGTAAAACCTGATTTACGCCGTCGTAGTAACACCGCGGGCTGTTTTGGGTTAGTTAATTAAAAACTATGATAAAATTTGATTTAAAAGTTGTAATTATGAGAAAATGATTTTTATTATGAACATGAAACTATATCCAAAAATTATGGTTAAACTCAAAGTGGAAGTATGTTTTCTAAAATGGTCATCTAGACGTCGTTCTTTCGACTGAAATGACTACCTTCATAAAAATGACTTGTAACTTATTTTTCCGACTATAAACCTATACTTTTATGTTTAGATTCATAAAATAGAGTTCAATATGAAACCATAGCAATTTGATTCACTCAAAACGGATTTAAAATGAAGAAGTTATGGGTAAAACAAGATTGGATAATTTTTCTCATTTTAGCTACGTGAAAATTGGTAACAAATCTATTCCAACCATAACTTAATTAACTTGTATTGTATATTATGTAATCTTGAGATACCATAGACACGTATACAATGTTTCGACCTATCATGTCGACACATCTATATATATTTCGGAACAACCATAGACACTCTATATGTGAATGTTGGAGTTAGCTATACAGGGTTGAGGTTGATTCCAAAATATATATAGTTTGAGTTGTGATCAATACTGAGATACGTATACACTGGGTCGTGGATTGATTCAAGATAATATTTATCGATTTATTTCTGTACATCTAACTGTGGACAACTAGTTATAGGTTACTAACGAGGACAGCTGACTTAATAAACTTAAAACATCAAAATATATTAAAAGTGTTGTAAATATATTTTGAACATACTTTAATATATATGTATATGTATATATTGTTATAGGTTCGTGAATCAACAGTGGCCAAGTCTTACTTCCCGACGAAGTAAAAATCTGTGAAAGTGAGTTATAGTCCCACTTTTAAAATCTAATATTTTTGGGATGAGAATACATGCAGGTTTTATAAATGATTTACAAAATAGACACAAGTACGTGAAACTACATTCTATGGTTGAATTATCGAAATCGAATATGCCCCTTTTTATTAAGTCTGGTAATCTAAGAATTAGGGAACAGACACCCTAATTGACGCGAATCCTAAAGATAGATCTATCGGGCCTAACAAGTCCCATCCAAAGTACCGGATGCTTTAGTACTTCGAAATTTACATCATATCCGAAGGGTGTCCCGGAATGATGGGGATATTCTTATATATGCATCTTGTTAATGTCGGTTACCAGGTGTTCACCATATGAATGATTTTTATCTCTATGTATGGGATGTGTATTGAAATATGAAATCTTGTGGTCTATTGTTACGATTTGATATATATAGGTTAAACCTATAACTCACCAACATTTTTGTTGACGTTTAAAGCATGTTTATTCTCAGGTGAATACTAAGAGCTTCCGCTGTTGCATACTAAAATAAGGACAAGATTTGGAGTCCATGTTTGTATGATATTGTGTAAAAACTGCATTCAAGAAACTGATTTCGATGTAACATATTTGTATTGTAAACCATTATGTAATGGTCGTGTGTAAACATGATATTTTAGATTATCATTATTTGATAATCTACGTAAAGCATTTTAAACCTTTATTTATGAAATAAAGGTTATGGTTTGTTTTAAAAATGAATGCAGTCTTTGAAAAACGTCTCATATAGAGGTCAAAACCTCGCAACGAAATCAATTAATATGGAACGTTTTTAATCAATAAGAACGGGACATTTCAGTTGGTATCAGAGCGTTGGTCTTAGAGAACTAGAATTTTGCATTAGTGTGTCTTATCTAGTTTGTTAGGATGCATTAGTGAGTCTGGACATCGACCTTGTTTACTTGAAAAATGATTGCTTAACAAATTTTGTTGGAAACTATATATTTTTAACATGTGAATATTATGTGATATATTAATCTCTTTACGCGTTTGATATTATGTGATAGATGTCTACCTCTAGAACAAGTCCCATTGACTCACCTAATAATAATGAAGAGTCAAATGTAAATTGGAATGATTCGTGGACTGATTCACAAGTTCCCGAACAGGAACCGGGAGAAGAGTCGGAACCGGAAGAAGAATCGGAACCGGAAGAAGAATCGGAACCGGATGAAGAAATAGAACCGGTGGGGGAAATAATAAAACGGTTAAGTAAAAGAAAATCCTCAACCAACCGACCAAGGTTAATTATGGTCAATGGTGTTTCCGCCAAGGAAGCAAAATATTGGGAGGATTACCAATTCTCCGATGAATCGGATTCCGACGAAAATTCCGATGATGTTATAGAAATTACCCCAACTGAATTTAAAAAGGCAAAATAAAATAATAAGGGAAAGGGCATAAAAATAGAGAAATCTAATTCCAACCCCGATGAACTTTATATGTATCGTCAACCCCCGAAGTCCTTAAGTTGTAACAATGACCCGGGAACCTCTAAACCACCAGGTTTTTCTAAACCAATGTGGAAAATTACGGCTCGTATTAGGGGAACATCATATATCCCTAGAAACTTGGCAAAACGAACCAAAACCGAAGAAGAAGAAACAAGCGAGTCAGAATAAGATAGTTGTAATCGTGTGGTGTAATATATGTAATATAGTGTGCTTATGCTTTATGATATATGTAAAAATTGCTTGTATTAATAAGTAATTTTTTTTATGAATCTAACTCTTGTCTATTTTACAGTATAAAAACACAAAATGGATAGACAACCCAATATTTTAAGAGACCTACCCGGAGACATGATTGATGAAATCTTGTCTAGAGTCGGTCAGAATTCTTCGGCACAACTATTTAAGGCGAGATCAGTTTGTAAGACATTCGAAGAACGTTCCAAGAATGCCTTGGTTTATAAAAGGCTTTCGTTCGAAAGATGGGGGATATCACATTGGGAAATCCATAAGTTACGATGTGTTTACTTTGACGCATATATTGCGGGGAACCCAAATGCTATTTTACGCAATGGGTTAAGAAATTATTTTGACTCAATATATCCGAATATTGGACTTCGTGATTTAGAAAAAGCGGCTAACATGCAACATAAAGAAGCATGTTATGCTTACGGATTAGTAATGTTCGCTTCTCACCAAAGTGAGAACAAGAACATCGGGCTACAACTATTAAACAAAACGTTCCCACAAGTGACGGAGTCGGTAATTGGGGTAAGAAATGAGGTTTTTAGATTGTTACAGGACTGTTGGACATTACGTAACCCTTGTCCCTTTGACGACGTTACAACACGCTGTCTTATCAACGGCCATAACGGTTATGTTCCACAAGACCAAGGATGGGAAGTAATCCTAGTAAAACCAGAATGCATGACTTGTTTCTGGACGTATGAATTACGTGTCTTTATTGCCTTTACTGAACGACTTGTGTACTAGCTAGAATTATCTTCACAACCATCTTGTATCAAATTTATTGTGTGCTATATTTCATGCTATATGTAAAATAAGCGGTATTGTAAGTTTGTAAAATATTGTGTAAAAGTTTGAACGCGAAATATTATTATAATCAGTTTTTCATATAGAATTGTAGTAGTTGAATTGTATATTAGCTACTAAGTATGAACTTAACGGGTAGGTACTACCCGAATTTAAACTTATAAAACGCTAATATGAAGAAAAAGCTTTTATAATGAGTTCATATTATGCTACGAAATACTATTAACTACTCTTAATATTCTATATGATTAACTTGTTCCATTTGACTATTTTGAAGGAAATGGCACCGACTACTCGACACACAGTGAATATGAATGAAGAGGAATTCCGTACTTTTCTAGCTTCAAACATAGCCGCAGTACAGGCTGCGCTACATACCAACAATAACCTTGGATCTAGCAGTACAGGAAATCGTGTAGGATGCACCTACAAAGAATTCACTGCCTGCAAACCTTTGGAATTTGATGGAACCGAAGGACCGATCGGATTGAAATGGTGGACCGAGAAGGTCGAATCGGTGTTTGCCATAAGTAAGTGTACTGAAGAGGACAAAGTGAAGTACGCTACGCATACCTTCACAGGTTCTGCGTTAACATGGTGGAATACCTATCTAGAGCAAGTGGGACAAGACGATGCGTACGCACTACCGTGGTCAGCATTCAAGCACTTGATGAACGAGAAGTACCATCCCAGAACCGAGGTCAATAAGCTCAAGACAGAACTTAGAGGGTTACGAACCCAAGGATTTGATATTACCACGTACGAAAGACGATTCACAGAATTGTGCCTATTGTGTCCGGGAGCATTCGAAGATGAGGAAGAGAAGATCGACGCGTTTGTGAAAGGATTACCGGAAAGAATCCAAGAAGATATAAGTTCACACGAGCCCGCCTCCATACAACAGGCATGTAGAATGGCTCACAAACTAGTGAACCAGATTGAAGAAAGAATTAAAGAACAGACTGCTGAAGAGGCCAATGTGAAGCAAGTCAAAAGAAAGTGGGAGGAAAATGGTGATAAGAATCACCAATACAACAACAACAGCAATCGCAACAATTATCCCAACAATCGCAACATCAATCGTAACTACAACAAACGGCCAAACAACAACAACAACAACAACAGCATCAACTACAACAATCATCCCAACAACAATAATAACCGCAACAACAACAACAATCAGAAGCAGCTATGCCAAAGGTGTGAAAAGTATCACTCGGGGTTCTGCACCAAATTTTGCAACAAGTGTAAAAGAAATGGTCATAGCGCGGCGAAGTGTGAGGTCTACGGACCAGGGGTTAACAGAACGAAAGGAACAAATGGTGTCGGAACGAGTAATGGCGGAGCAAGTAGTGTCGGAGCTAGTTATGCCAATGTAGTTTGTTATAAATGTGGAAAACCGGGCCACATTATTAGAAATTGCCCGAACCAGGAGAACACGAATAGACAAGGTCGCGGAAGAGTTTTCAATATTAATGCGGCAGAGGCACAGGAAGACCCGGAGCTTGTTACGGGTACGTTTCTTATTGACAATAAATCTGCTTACGTTTTATTTGATTCGGGTGCGGATAGAAGCTATATGAGTAGAGATTTTTGTGCTAAATTAAGTTGTCCATTGACGCCTTTGGATAGTAAATTTTTACTCGAATTAGCCAATGGTAAATTAATTTCAGCAGATAATATATGTCGGAATCGAGAAATTAAACTTGTTAGCGAAACATTTAAGATTGATTTGATACCAGTAGAGTTAGGGAGTTTTGATGTGATAATCGGTATGGACTGGTTGAAAGAAGTGAAAGCAGAGATTGTTTGTTACAAAAATGCAATTCGCATTATACGAGAAAAAGGAAAACCCTTAATGGTGTACGGAGAAAAGGGCAACACGAAGCTACATCTTATTAGTAATTTGAAGGCACAAAAACTAATAAGAAAAGGTTGCTATGCTGTTCTAGCACACGTCGAGAAAGTACAAACTGAAGAAAAGAGCATCAATGATGTTCCCATTGCAAAAGAATTTCCTGATGTATTTCCGAAAGAATTACCAGGATTACCCCCACATCGATCCATTGAATTTCAAATAGATCTTGTACCAGGAGCTGCACCAATAGCTCGTGCTCCTTACAGACTCGCACCCATCGAGATGAAAGAACTGCAAAGCCAATTACAAGAACTTTTAGAGCGTGGTTTCATTCGACCAAGCACATCACCGTGGGGAGCTCCTGTTTTGTTTGTCAAGAAGAAAGATGGTACATTCAGGTTGTGTATCGACTACCGAGAGTTGAACAAACTTACCATCAAGAACCGCTACCCACTACTGAGAATCGACGACTTATTTGATCAACTACAAGGCTCGTCTGTTTATTCAAAGATTGACTTACATTCTGGGTATCATCAAATGCGGGTGAAAGAAGATGATATTCCAAAGACTGCTTTCAGAACACGTTACGGTCATTACGAGTTTATGGTCATGCCGTTTGGTTTAACTAATGCACCAGCTGTGTTCATGGACCTTATGAACCGAGTGTGTAGACCATACCTTGACAAGTTTGTCATTGTTTTCATTGATGACATACTTATTTACTCAAAGAATGACCAAGAACACGGTGAACATTTGAGAAAGGTGTTAGAAGTATTGAGGAAGGAAGAATTGTACGCTAAGTTTTCAAAGTGTGCATTTTGGTTGGAAGAAGTTCAATTCCTCGGTCACATAGTGAACAAAGAAGGTATTAAGGTGGATCCGGCAAAGATAGAAACTGTTGAAAAGTGGGAAACCCCGAAAACTCCGAAACACATACGCCAGTTTTTAGGACTAGCTGGTTACTACAGAAGGTTCATCCAAGACTTTTCCAGAATAGCAAAACCCTTGACTGCATTAACGCATAAAGGGAAGAAATTTGAATGGAATGATGAACAAGAGAAAGCGTTTCAGTTATTGAAGAAAAAGCTAACTACGGCACCTATATTGTCATTGCCTGAAGGGAATGATGATTTTGTGATTTATTGTGACGCATCAAAGCAAGGTCTCGGTTGTGTATTAATGCAACGAACGAAGGTGATTGCTTATGCGTCTAGACAATTGAAGATTCACGAACAAAATTATACGACGCATGATTTGGAATTAGGTGCGGTTGTTTTTGCATTAAAGACTTGGAGGCACTACTTATATGGGGTCAAAAGTATTATATATACCGACCACAAAAGTCTTCAACACATATTTAATCAGAAACAACTGAATATGAGGCAGCGTAGGTGGATTGAATTATTGAATGATTACGACTTTGAGATTCGTTACCACCCGGGGAAGGCAAATGTGGTAGCTGATGCCTTAAGCTGGAAGGACAGAGAACCCATTCGAGTAAAATCTATGAATATAATGATTCATAATAACCTTACTACTCAAATAAAGGAGGCGCAACAAGGAGTTTTAAAAGAGGGAAATTTAAAGGATGAAATACCCAAAGGATCGGAGAAGCATCTTAATATTCGGGAAGACGGAACCCGGTATAGGGCTGAAAGGATTTGGGTACCAAAATTTGGAGATATGAAAGAAATGGTACTTAGAGAAGCTCATAAAACCAGATACTCAATACATCCTAGAACGGGAAAGATGTACAAGGATCTCAAGAAACATTTTTGGTGGCCGGGTATGAAAGCCGATGTTGCTAAATACGTAGGAGAATGTTTGACATGTTCTAAGGTCAAAGCTGAGCATCAGAAACCATCAGGTCTACTTCAACAACCCGAAATCCCAGAATGGAAATGGGAAAACATTACCATGGATTTCATCACTAAATTGCCAAGGACTGCAAGTGGTTTTGATACTATTTGGGTAATAGTTGATCGTCTCACCAAATCAGCACACTTCCTGCCAATAAGAGAAGATGACAAGATGGAGAAGTTAGCACGACTGTATTTGAAGGAAGTCGTCTCCAGACATGGAATACCAATCTCTATTATCTCTGATAGGGATGGCAGATTTATTTCAAGATTCTGGCAGACATTACAGCAAGCATTAGGAACTCGTCTAGACATGAGTACTGCCTATCATCCACAAACTGATGGGCAGAGCGAAAGGACGATACAAACGCTTGAAGACATGCTACGAGCATGTGTTATTGATTTCGGAAACAGTTGGGATCGACATCTACCGTTAGCAGAATTTTCCTACAACAACAGCTACCATTCAAGCATTGAGATGGCGCCGTTTGAAGTACTTTATGGTAGAAAGTGCAGGTCTCCGATTTGTTGGAGTGAAGTGGGGGATAGACAGATTACGGGTCCGGAGATTATACAAGAAACTACCGCGAAGATCATCCAAATTCAACAACGGTTGAAAACCGCCCAAAGTCGACAAAAGAGCTACGCTGACATTAAAAGAAAAGATATAGAATTTGAAATTGGAGAGATGGTCATGCTTAAAGTTGCACCTTGGAAAGGCGTTGTTCGATTTGGTAAACGAGGGAAATTAAATCCAAGGTATATTGGACCATTCAAGATCATTGATCGTGTCGGACCAGTAGCTTACCGACTTGAGTTACCTCAACAACTCACGGCTGTACATAACACTTTCCACGTCTCGAATTTGAAGAAATGTTTTGCTAAAGAAGATCTCACTATTCCATTAGATGAAATCCAAATCAACGAAAAACTTCAATTCATCGAAGAACCCGTCGAAATAATGGATCGTGAGGTTAAAAGACTTAAGCAAAACAAGATACCAATTGTTAAGGTTTGATGGAATGCTCGTAGAGGACCCGAGTTCACCTGGGAGCATGAAGATCAGATGAAGAAGAAATACCCGCATCTATTTCCAGAAGATTCATCAACACCTTCAACAGCTTAAAATTTCGGGACGAAATTTATTTAACGGGTAGGTACTGTAGTGACCCGAACTTTTCCATGTTTATATATATTAATTGAGATTGATATTTACATGATTAAATGTTTCCAACATGTTAAGCAATCAAACTTGTTAAGACTTGATTAATTGAAATATGTTTCATATAGACAATTGACCACCCAAGTTGACCGGTGATTCACGGACGTTAAAACTTGTAAAAACTATATGATGACATATATATGGATATATATATAGTTAACATGATACTATGATAAGTAAACATATCATTAAGTATATTAACAATGAACTACATATGTAAAAACAAGACTACTAACTTAATGATTTTTAAACGAGACATATATGTAACGATTATCGTTGTAAAGACATTTAATGTATATATATATCATATTAAGAGATATTCATACATTATAATATCATGATAATATAATAATTTAAAATCTCATTTGATATTATAAACATTGGGTTAACAACATTTAACAAGATCGTTAACCTAAAAGTTTCAAAACAACACTTACATGTAACGACTAACGATGACTTAACGACTCAGTTAAAATGTATATACATGTAGTGTTTTAATATGTATTTATAAACTTTTGAAAGACTTCAATACACTTATCAAAATACTTCGACTTAACAAAAATGCTTACAATTACATCCTCGTTCAGTTTCATCAACAATTCTACTCGTATGCACCCGTATTCGTACTCGTACAATACACAGCTTTTAGATGTATGTACTATTGGTATATACACTCCAATGATCAGCTCTTAGCAGCTCATGTGAGTCACCTAACACATGTGGGAACCATCATTTGGCAACTAGCATGAAATATCTCATAAAATTACAAAAATATGAGTAATCATTCATGACTTATTTACATGAAAACAAAATTACATATCCTTTATATCTAATCCATACACCAACGACCAAAAACACCTACAAACACTTTCATTCTTCAATTTTCTTCATCTAATTGATCTCTCTCAAGTTCTATCTTCAAGTTCTAAGTGTTCTTCATATATTCTACAAGTTCTAGTTACATAAAATCAAGAATACTTTCAAGTTTGCTAGCTCACTTCCAATCTTGTAAGGTGATCATCCAACCTCAAGAAATCTTTGTTTATTACAGTAGGTTATCATTCTAATACAAGGTAATAATCATATTCAAACTTTGGTTCAATTTCTATAACTATAACAATCTTATTTCAAGTGATGATCTTACTTGAACTTGTTTTCGTGTCATGATTCTGCTTCAAGAACTTCGAGCCATCCAAGGATCCGTTGAAGCTAGATCCATTTTTCTCTTTTCCAGTAGGTTTATCCAAGGAACTTAAGGTAGTAATGATGTTCATAACATCATTCGATTCATATATATAAAACTATCTTATTCGAAGGTTTAAACTCGTAATCACTAGAACATAGTTTAGTTAATTCTAAACTTGTTCGCAAAGAAAAGTTAATCCTTCTAACTTGACTTTTAAAATTAACTAAACACATGTTCTATATCTATATGATATGCTAACTTAATGATTTAAAACCTGGAAACACGAAAAACACCGTAAAACCGGATTTACGCCGTCGTAGTAACACCGCGGGCTGTTTTGGGTTAGTTAATTAAAAACTATGATAAACTTTGATTTAAAAGTTGTAATTCTGAGAAAATGATTTTTATTATGAACATGAAACTATATCCAAAAATTATGGTTAAACTCAAAGTGGAAGTATGTTTTCTAAAATGGTCATCTAGACGTCGTTCTTTCGACTGAAATGACTACCTTTACAAAAACGACTTGTAACTTATTTTTCCGACTATAAACCTATATACTTTTCTGTTTAGATTCATAAAATAGAGTTCAATATTAAACCATAGCAATTTGATTCACTCAAAACGGATTTAAAATGAAGAAGTTATGGGTAAAACAAGATTGGATAATTTTTCTCATTTTAGCTACGTGAAAATTGGTAACAAATCTATTCCAACCATAACTTAATTAACTTGTATTGTATATTATGTAATCTTGAGATACCATAGACACGTATACAATGTTTCGACCTATCATGTCGACACATCTATATATATTTCGGAACAACCATAGACACTCTATATGTGAATGTTAGAGTTAGCTATACAGGGTTGAGGTTGATTCCAAAATATATATAGTTTGAGTTGTGATCAATACTGAGATACGTATACACTGGGTCGTGGATTGATTCAAGATAATATTTATCGATTTATTTCTGTACATCTAACTGTGGACAACTAGTTATAGGTTACTAACGAGGACAGCTGACTTAATAAACTTAAAACATCAAAATATATTAAAAGTGTTGTAAATATATTTTGAACATACTTTAATATATATGTATATGTATATATTGTTATAGGTTCGTGAATCAACAGTGGCCAAGTCTTACTTCCCGACGAAGTAAAAATCTGTGAAAGTGAGTTATAGTCCCACTTTTAAAATCTAATATTTTTGGGATGAGAATACATGCAGGTTTTATAAATGATTTACAAAATAGACACAAGTACGTGAAACTACATTCTATGGTTGAATTATCGAAATCGAATATGCCCCTTTTTATTAAGTCTGGTAATCTAAGAATTAGGGAACAGACACCCTAATTGACGCGAATCCTAAAGATAGATCTATCGGGCCTAACAAGCCCCATCCAAAGTACCGGATGCTTTAGTACTTCGAAATTTACATCATATCCGAAGGGTGTCCGGGAATGATGGGGATGTTCTTATATATGCATCTTGTTAATGTCGGTTACCAGGTGTTCACCATATGAATGATTTTTATCTCTATGTATGGGATGTGTATTGAAATATGAAATCTTGTGGTCTATTGTTACGATTTGATATATATAGGTTAAACCTATAACTCACCAACATTTTTGTTGACGTTTAAAGCATGTTTATTCTCAGGTGAATACTAAGAGCTTCCGCTGTTGCATACTAAAATAAGGACAAGATTTGGAGTCCATGTTTGTATGATATTGTGTAAAAACTGCATTCAAGAAACTGATTTCGATGTAACATATTTGTATTGTAAACCATTATGTAATGGTCGTGTGTAAACATGATATTTTAGATTATCATTATTTGATAATCTACGTAAAGCTTTTTAAACCTTTATTTATGAAATAAAGGTTATGGTTTGTTTTAAAAATGAATGCAGTCTTTGAAAAACGTCTCATATAGAGGTCAAAACCTCGCAACGAAATCAATTAATATGGAACGTTTTTAATCAATAAGAACGGGACATTTCATACATGGGAAATATGAAGGTGTAAAAGGCATGCGTGAGGGAGCTGTTCTGGTGCTACAAAACTGTTCTATCTTTTGCCCTAGTGTGAAGGTTAAAATCCTTAACATTACACGCAAGGCGTTAATTAAGGTGTTCTTTAAAGACGGTGGATCTACATAGAGAATTGTGTTGTTGTTGTTGTTTAAAATAAACTATTGTTATTGTTGTTTTAAATAATCTATTGTTATATGTTGTTATTGTTATTTAAAATAAACTAGTTGTTAGTTTTGTTTAAAAATGATACTAAATGTATATCACAAACGCAACGAATATATTAAAACAAGTTCAAAAGATAAATATTACAACCAATATAAATAAATACAACTAATCAATGACCATGACGTCCCCCACGTATATATCGTAGGTGATGACCGGTTCTACACCTTGTTGGTTGTGTTTGCCTTTGACTCCTCCGCGGTACTTGTTGCCGGTTTTCATCATCGCCAGTGGTTAAATCCTCGACAGGCTCATCCTCAAGTTGGTAATCAGAAACACTCACGTCAAGAGGGCTTCGATGTAAAGACCCGTCCTAATCCATAAGAACAAATACAATAACATATGATTACATCGCGAGGTATTTGACCTCTATATGATACATTTTACAAACATTGCATTCGTTTTAAAAGACAATCTTTCATTACATCGAAAGTTGACAGGCATGCATACCATTTCGTAATATCCATCTATAAATGATCTAATCTGTCATTTACTTAATCATAATCTTTACTAAACTCAACGACTTGAATGCAACGTCTTTTGAAATATGCCATGAATGATTCCAAATAATATCTTTAAAATGAGCTAATGCACAACGGAAGATTTCTTTAAATACCTGAGAATAAACATGCTTCAAAGTGTCAACCAAAAGGTTGGTGAGTTTATTAGTTTATCATAATCATTCATTTCCATCATTTTAATAGACCACAAGAATTTCATTTCCATTTCTCATAAATATACGTCCCATGCATAGAGACAAAAATCATTCATATGGATTGAACACCTGGTAACCGACATTAACAAGATGCATATAAGAATATCCCCATCATTCCGGGACATCCATCGGACATGATATAAAAACTCGAAGTACTAAAGCATCCGGTACTTTGGATGGGGTTTGTTAGGCCCGATAGATCTTTCTTTAGGATTCGCGTCAATTAGGGGTGCACTAATTCTCAAAATTAGTGATGTTCCCTAATTCTTAGGCTACCAAGCAAAAGGGGCATATTCGGCTTCGATCATTCAACCATATAATGTAGTTTCGATTACTTGTGTCTATTTCGTAAAACATTTATAAAAATTGCGCATGTATTCTCAGCCAAAAAATATAAAGGGTAAAAAGACAAATGAAACTCAACATACTGTATTTCGTAGTAAAAATACATATAATATAACATCATTGAACAAGTGCAAGGTTGGCCTCGAATTCACGAACCTAAATTAATTATATATATTTATAGGTTGGTTAATATTTGTCTAACAAATTAGGCCAAGTCTTAGTATACCACAATCCTAATGCTCGAGACTAATATGCAAAGGTCAACAAAAGTCAATTTAGCTCAAAATGATTTCCAAAATTTATACATGACTATTATATAGTTTAAATATCGTCGTTTTATATTTTTTAAAAATTTTTAAAAGATTTAATAGAGTAAATAACATAATTCATTTATTAATAAATAAAATTTTATATAAAAATATACTTTTATATATCTTAAGTAATAAAATTTATAAAGTTCATTTAATATCATAAAAATATTATGATAGATTCTATTAAGGTAATTATATTATTTGTATTACATATTTATTTGATAAAATAACATTGATAATAATAATAAGTAAAAGTTATATTATTTTGTAATAATGATTATTATTATTCTGTTAATAAAAATATCAATATTTATATTTACTAAAAAAAATGATATTATGATAAAATGATAATTCTAATTATGATAACTTTAATATTTACGATACTTTTTAAAATTAACTTTAAAATAATAATTTTATTTAAAATGATAATAATAATGATATTTTATAATAACAATGACATTTCTATTAAAATTATAATTTTTGTTAAAATGATAGTTTTAATATTAACGATACTTTTAATAATAATAGTAAGAATAAAAATAATAAGAACGATAATTTTATTTAAATCAATATCTTATAATATTTTAATTTTATCATGATACTCATACTCATTATTTCCCAATTGATTCATTAAATATCTTTTAATCATCTTTTATATAGCGTTCATATTAATGATAATAATAATAATCATAATAATTAGGTGTTACTAATATTAGTTTTAATTATAATAATACTAATAATAATAAATATTATGATAATATTAATGATAATACTAATAATTATTTTAATGATAATAATAATAATAAAACTAATTATAACTTTAACAATAATAACGATAGTAATAATAAAAATAACAATTTTTAATGATAATACCTTTTATTGATAATGATAATAGTGATAATAATAATAATAATAATAATAATAATAATAATAATAATAATAATAATAATAATAATAATAATAATAATAATAATAATTAGATAAAAACTAACGACGATAATAACGACGATAGTAATAATCATTTTTAATAATAATACAAAAATTCAATTGACTATAACTTCTAATACATTCATCGAAACCATTCGAGTTCTAAATGAAAAGTTCTTAATTTTTCGCTAGCTTTCCAACGACATGCATGTCTTATACCTTATCTCAACCGCATATGTAACTAATTCTGGGTTCAACATAACCTATCTAATGGCAATATCAAAAGTACAAGCATGCATAATCCTATATTCTCGAGCACTAGTCAGGGATACACTATTAATATGTAAAAATTAAATTATGAGTGCTTACGTATCAATATTGAGATTCAATATTGCAGGAAAGGTATGTAAACGCAACGGGGATGATAAATACTAGTTTAACCTCACTAGCATACCCATGAACCATACCCATAACCTCCATAGCTATAACCCATAATTTCCTTAGCCCTATCCTACTCGAAAAAGCCGTCTTGAAATAATTCGTTCATGACCTCGTCGTAGTATTTTATGTATAAATAATAATAATACTACTACTAATAATATTAATATTAATAATATATATATATATATATATATATATATATATATATATATATATATATATATATATATATATATATATATATATATATATATTGAGAAGAGATCGAGAGGCAGTGATTGAAATGAATTGAATGAATGAGAAAAATTGCATTCGCTTGGTTTAAAAGAAGTTGAAGCCACCTACTACTTCCATAAGATTGCCGACACTTTACTTAATTACTATTATACATAATTATATTATTTAATCATTATAATTAATTATATATTATATTATATTTACGCTCATGGTAAAAATGTAATTTTTACTCAAATGACCTGGACGTAGTCACTCGACTCATGCCCCGCTTCCGGTTTTTCGAACGACGTTTCGTACGCGGAGAAAACAGGTACTTTACATTACGCGACACGTACCTTTATTATTAACTAGACTTAAATTAATGAAAAACTAACCCACTCAAAGTATAACATAATCTTTTGAGTGTTTTGGTCATTTGCTTCTATAAATCAATGTTTCGTTGTTTGTTAAAAATGTATATTTCAAGTTAACGTTTATGACCAAGTTAATATTATACTTATCATTTTGTAAACTATATAACTATATACATATATATATATATATATATATATATATATATATATATATATATATATATATATATATATATACAGGATCAATGGGGAAGTAACCAATCGGGGGGAAGCGGGGGGAAGCAAATATTTTTTTTTTCGTTTTTTTTTGAATTTTTTTTCCCGGCATCAAGATCACACGAAAATATGAACATTTAGAAAAGACACTTCATGATGAATGTTATTATTTAGGCGGGAAAATGATCGACAAAAATAACATTCAAGATAATATTGTTCGTGAAGAATATGAACGTTTTTTCATGTTTTGTGAAGTAAAATTTAGCCCGATTTAGAGTTTAGGGTTTAGGGTTTAGGGTTTGGTGTTTTGGGTTTATTCCATAAACCCAAAACATCAAACCCTAAACCCTAAACCCTAAACCCTAAACTCTAAACCGTTCGTGTTAAAAACTCAATCTAAATCCTAAATCTAAACCCTAAATCTATACCCTAAACCCTAAATTTCTAAACCCTATAAACCCTAATATCTAAACCCCAATAGCTAAAACCTCAAAATACGCTCGAAAAATACGATAATTGTTATATATTACTTCCTCGAGCGTTTTCCCGCCAAAATAAAAACATTTGTCACAAAGTGTCTCTACTAAATGTTCATATTTTCATCTCATCTATAATGTTCGTGAACAAAGTTTTTTCAAAACACGAAAAAAAAAAAATTTCGCTTCCCCCCGATTGGTTACTTCCCTCTTGATCCTACCCCTATATATATATATATATATATATATATATATATATATATATATATATATATATATATATATATATATATATATATATATATATATATATATAAAATATAATCTAGACTTATTATATATAAACAAAATATTTATTTAATATAATATGTAGTTTTTCCCATACTAATTATATTTCAAGGTCCGTTTTATATAACTTAAACTCGTTTTAATACTAGAATTTATTATATCAAATAATGTTTTAATTAATATGAAAACTAAATAATTAAGTTGCCAAGGGACACGAGTTAACCACTGAAAAGTATGCTTTTGAAAACTAAACAAAAATCTCCACTAGCCTCTTGACTAACTCTCGTTAATGGACACATTGTCCTTACTTGAAAATCACTTTACCATTTTCCGAATACCGTTAAAAAGAAAAGGTTTCCTAAATTAAAGTGGACCTCTCAACAGAGACTCGTAATCATAATTCAGTGTATCTGATATTTCAATCTTTTGATATTATCTTTTAATTCCATCGATAATTATTCTAAATATATTTTGAAACAAATAAGTTCATGTAAATTATTATACGTCTAATACTTTGTTAATGTTTTCAAGTTATAATATATACACATATACATATATAATCATATCCGTTCATATAATGGTTCGTGAATCGTCGAAACTTGGTCGAGGTTAATTGAATGTATGAACACAGTTTAAATTTTTTTAACAAACTTTGCTTATCGTGTCGGAATAATGTAAAGATTAAAGTTTAAATTTGGTCGGAAATTTCCGGGTCGTCACAGTTTCTACTCGTTAAAGAAATTTCGTCCCGAAATTTTATCGTGGTCGTCATGACTAACCATAAAAATGTTTTCATGACGAATATAGGTCGATAAATAGAGTTTTATCTTTATTGAGTAATATGGATAAAACAATTTGATTACACGAAGAGTATTAGTGAAACTATCGCAAAAGAGTGAAATGAGAAAGGTAAAGTTTTGTCATATCTTTTGACATAGACAGGTTGATTTCTGAAGTTCAAGAGATTTGGAGAAAAATCTTAGTAACAAGATTTGATTAAGAAAATTAGGATCCAATTTAAATGCGATCATCCATTTTGATTGCTCTGTCGGAGATTTTCCTATAAATCCACCTCCTTCGCTTCCTTATAACTCACACATTCTATTCTTTCTCCCTCAACTCATATTTTAAAGTATTCGTCAATATGCTCCATCCAGTTCTGATTCTCGATATACTTCTAACTTTCATATCGGTCATTCTTCTTTTCCATCTACCGCCAGAAGAATCTATTTACTTCTACTATACTCTTGGGTTTATAGTGTTTCTTGTTCTCCCGTGTCTTTATATTGCTATATGCATCGACATATATAGTTTATAATTTCTGGGTGGTTGTTGGGTTTTATATCTTCCCTTATATTTTGATGTCCCTGCTTCTGTCTTCTATAATCATTGTCATCTCCAATTAATGCTCTCTTTTATTTGCTGCGATTTATATCCCAATTTCTGTTTTGGAGCTTTGTCCTTTCGTTTCTTCTTCTTGCGAGTAAGTACGGCTTATAATGGTCCATAATTCGCAGATAAAAATTTCGGAATAAACATTGTTAATGTTCTAAGAAGGAAATCGTAATGGCACAATCTTGGTTTGTCAAATTATCAGAATACCTTGGAAAAGATCGAATCATCAAGAAAATATTTTCTTGATATTTTTAGAGATTAAGTAGAATACAAGAGTCGTGTAACATGACACATGATGATGTTATGATCTATGAATCATCACGTTCCATTTAGAAATTCAGCATGAATTACTGTAATATAATCACGTTGATCAAGTGTCATTATATTATACTAACTCATGCTTCAGTTCCCAACACTACTTCAAAAATATTCATATTTTAAACTCGAATGTTTCAGAATTTAGAAACTAAAATAGTTTTTTTTATGATGTAATACAGATAGTGCAAAGAGGTAAATAATTTTAGATGAGAATAGTTATGAATATATCTTCAGAAATATGGAGAATATTTATAATGAAAGATACAATGATATCTTAGAATATCTAAGGTCAGAGGATGATGAAGAATATTGTCTTCAAGGGTTTAGAGTAAGGAGCAACGTATTCACTAAAGACTTCAGCATGCATTGAATCATTTGGATTCTTTGAAGGTAGGTTCAGCCTTTGTGATTTGTCCACAGCCTCCTTCATACTTTGCTCAATCCGTTTTCCAGTTCCAAAACTTCTCTGAGCTTTGCCAATACACTATTCTTTATCATCAAACTTTTTACTGTTAAGGTCGTTTATAGTTTTTGCTGCTTCATCAACATTTCGAGAACTAGTTCGTAGTTCAAGGTATTTTTCAGAAACTTCACATTCAAAGTATGTAAGTCCAGGAGATAGACGTTGTACGTACACATATAACTGTTGGCGTAGACATGCTGCGAGATTTCAAAATACTGATTGCTAATTCCCGATGATTCGTATGGCAATTCTCGTTACAAGATGCGAATGAGTAAATGATGGGGTTTCGATAAATATAATGATTCTTCGGAAGGTCAAAGATCAGTGAAGTTGTGAATAAGTTTATTGCTAATGTGGTGGAATATGAAAGGTTCTCCAGTAACAAAAGGGTAATCATATATATCAAGATTATGATAAGGCTACTCCGAATGAAAAATCGAAGTTGTCTTGCTGGAGCTGTGATAGAATTTGCTACTTTGAAAAAGAATTGCAAAGTTATTTTTGCTAATAAATGCCAAAGGATCTGACACAGATATGTGTTGAATTATGACTTTAGTTTCGAGAGCTTTTTAAGTACATAACTGTTGGTAATATGTGGTTGGATCATCATCTCGATTTCTCATTATTTGAAGTGTCTTTAGAAATTTTGGAAGGGTTTGAACACAGATTGTAATCGTTAATATACATTTGATGTTCTAACACAGTTTTGAAGTCAAAGTATAGCTTTGAAAGATGTAGGAATCTAAAAGTGATGGTACCGGTTATATCTCGAATTGAATTCTGAGGTTTCAAAATCAGAATATGTAATTGAGTTTGAATGAGTATGGTTGTTTTGATTTCTATGAAAGAATGTATATTATTGTGAAAGTAGGAAGTATAGTTGATAATTTGCTTAATCAGATTCGAAGAATGTGACATATTAATTGTGAATATATATATATATATATATATATATATATATATATATATATATATAACTCGGGTATTACCTACCCGTTATATATATATATATATATATATATATATATATATATATATATATATATATATATATATATATATATATATATATATATATATATATATATATATCTCGGGTATTACCTACCCGTTAAAAAAAATTTCACAATTAATATTTTGTACAAAAGAGTTTTATTACAGTCTTTATGAAAATATATATGTATATATTCTCTTCAGATGTAACATAGATTTTAATGAGTTAATACTAAATTAAACTCATTCGATTTACGGTTGGAACTAGAATTGAATAATCCCTTGAAGGCTTTAGAGATTACATAAGTATTTCTTCAATAATATTGAAATTATGAATCAATACTTCGTTATTTGTTGAGGCGTGATGTTGGTTTCCATTAAATTCTTGTTAACTTCGCAAAGTACGAATGATGTTATCTGAAAAGTTTCGGGTACATCGATGATGAAAGTGTAAAATCAAATATATACTTGATTTATTATGAATTGGAATTTGTTGAATTGAGACAGAGATTGTAGTTAACGATGGTTAAGTTGCGGGCGAAGGACGTACATTATTGCATATTTGTAATATGAATTAACCGAGTAGTTAAGATTCACGCAATAGCTTAGCACGGAAAGATTTATTTTTCTATTTCAAAATATATATATATATATATATATATATATATATATATATATATATATATATATATATATATATATATATATATATATATATATATATATAATTTCTTCAGAGGGAATGAGTTAATTCTTCATAACTTGTTGATACAATATACGCGTTATTGATTCGTAATGATGTCCACAGTGATTCTTGAACTGACGGAGTTTGTGATGTTATAGGTGTTGTTGATTCTAATGCTGACTGCACTGACGATGCTGGTGACGCTGATGGTACTGATGATGCTGTTGGTAAAACAAGTTTAGCTTGTTAACCACACACCATTTTTGTCAGGGTTTCTACTCTTCCTTCTATCATTTTGGTTCGCATAACTGATTTATGGTTAGGGCTAGATTAGATAATCTCTAAGACTTTAGAGATTACATAATCACCGCGGAATGTTTCTCCAATGAAGTTATGAATTAATACTTCGTCAGTTATTGTTGTTGGTACTCCTTGGTATCCATGGTGCGTATGACATTGATGCTCGTGGGACAGATTGTGAAGTTAAGGTTTGCGACGCGGTTGTGGTTGGAGGTGGTAATGGTACTGTTGGCGTTGATGATGTGGTACTGGTTATGCTGCTGGTGCTGCTGCCGGTGTTTGTAATCTTTGCACCATATTCTCCAAAGCCACTACTCGAGCGCGAAGCTCATTGACTTCTTCTATTACACCGGGATGATTGTCGATTCGGACGAGCGGATAAATAAAATCTAGAATTTGATGTAGTATATAATTGTGACGAGATACTCTGGAAATGAGAGAGAAAATGGTGTTTCGGATTGGTTCGCCGGTAAGTGCTTCAGGTTCTTCGTCAAGAGGGTAATGTGGTGGATGGAAGGGATCACCTTCTTCTTGTCTCCAATGATTGAGGAGGCTACCAAACCATCCCCAATTCATCCAGAATAGATGATGGCTGATTGGTTGATCCATTCCGGTCATACTGCTTTCGGAACTGGAGTGGGATTCCATTTCGGAATCCGAGGAACTTGAATTAATACTGAATTCCATTTCGTACTATTGAATAAAGGATTTTTCGATATAAAAATGATTTTTCGGCTATCGGGTGGTATTCTATTTACATAAGATATCTATATATATATATATGAAACGGACCGTCCATATTACTATAAACACAGTACGTTCTCATTGGTCCCATAGCAAGGTATTTGACCTCTATATGATATGTTTTAGAAAATATTGCATTCGTTTCATAAAAAGCACATCATTATTATACATAATGCATGTTTTAAACAAGTGGGTGATTATCTAAGAAATAATCCCCAAAATACATCGGTTTTCAAATACTACACACGTGACGTAACAGTTGAATATAATACATGACAATGGTTTTATTGAATGCAACACTTTATTTAAATAAAAGTATGAGACTCCATGCACAGCTTGCTCAGATAATGCAACAGCGGAAGACTTTCTTAAGGACCTGAGAATAAACATGCGTAAAAGTCAACACAAAGGTTGGTGAGATATATAGGTTTATCATCGATATAAATATAGACCACAAGATTTCATAGTTATAAATATATGTACACTCGCAAGTGTATAAAAGTATTCTATAAGTTGTTGAGCGCTTCGATAACCATACTTAACCATTAATGTGGCATATTCCCTTTATTATGAAATCTCCCTACACTGTACCAAGTGTAGTAAAAATGAAGTACTATGCAACCGTTTACGATACTAGAGCGACTAGTCCGGTTGGGGTTGTCAAACCCGATAGATCTATCAATAGGATTCGCGTATACATGTTCTTACAACATGTAAATATTAGTTACCAAGCTATTAGGGAAGATATGCAAAGTGGTACAACTCACGTAGAATATATTTTAAGTACTTGTGTCTATGACGTAAAACATAAAATGCATGTATTCACATCCCAAAATATTTGTAGAGTTTAAAAATGGGACTATATACTCACAGTAGTAAAAGTATATTAATAATAAGTTTTCAACTTATTAAAAATATGACCGTCGTCCTTGGATTCACGAACCTATAACAATAATAACGATTCAGATAATAATACGACATATGAATAAAATAAAGCAAGTTCATAGAATACTTATATAATAATTTTTAACATTTTATGTTAATAGTCCATTGTTAGTAGTCCAAAATAGTCCGAAAAGTCCAACAATCCAATAATTGGTATATATATATATAATCTTAGAATTACCCCACGACGTATTGTATACTTATTGTCTTTGCATCATCCCAGAGATGTATTTTATACGTATTGTCTTAGAATTAACTAAGACGTATTGTGTACATATTGTCTTAGGATTTATCAAAACGTATTGTATACTTATTGTGTTAGGACGTACCAAGAATATTATTATACATATATACTGTAGTGACCCAAACTTTTCCATGTTTATATATATTAATTGAGATTGATATTTACATGATTAAATGTTTCCAACATGTTAAGCAATCAAACTTGTTAAGACTTGATTAATTGAAATATGTTTCATATAGACAATTGACCACCCAAGTTGACCGGTGATTCACGAACGTTAAAACTTGTAAAAACTATATGATGACATATATATGGATATATATATAGTTAACATGATACTATGATAAGTAAACATATCATTAACTATATTAATAATGAACTACATATGTAAAAACAAGACTACTAACTTAATGATTTTTAAACGAGACATATATGTAACGATTATCGTTGTAAAGACATTTAATGTATATATATCATATTAATAGATATTCATACATGATAATATCATGATAATATAATAATTTAAAATCTCATTTGATATTATAAACATTGGGTTAACAACATTTAACAAGATCGTTAACCTAAAGGTTTCAAAACAACACTTACATGTAACGACTAACGATGACTTAACGACTCAGTTAAAATGTATATACATGTAGTGTTTTAATATGTATTTATACACTTTTGAAAGACTTCAATACACTTATCAAAATACTTCTACTTAACAAAAATGCTTACAATTACATCCTCGTTCAGTTTCATCAACAATTCTACTCGTATGCACCCGTATTCGTACTCGTACAATACACAGCTTTTAGATGTATGTACTATTGGTATATACACTCCAATGATCAGCTCTTAGCAGCCCATGTGAGTCACCTAACACATGTGGGAACCATCATTTGGCAACTAGCATGAAATATCTCATAAAATTACAAAAATATGAGTAATCATTCATGACTTATTTACATGAAAACAAAATTACATATCCTTTATATCTAATCCATACACCAACGACCAAAAACACCTACAAACACTTTCATTCTTCAATTTTCTTCATCTAATTGATCTCTCTCAAGTTCTATCTTCAAGTTCTAAGTGTTCTTCATAAATTCTACAAGTTCTAGTTACATAAAATCAAGAATACTTTCAAGTTTGCTAGCTCACTTCCAATCTTGTAAGGTGATCATCCAACCTCAAGAAATCTTTGTTTCTTACAGTAGGTTATCATTCTAATACAAGGTAATAATCATATTCAAACTTTGGTTCAATTTCTATAACTATAACAATCTTATTTCAAGTGATGATCTTACTTGAACTTGTTTTCGTGTCATGATTCTGTTTCAAGAACTTCGAGCCATCCAAGGATCCGTTGAAGCTAGATCCATTTTTATCTTTTCCAGTAGGTTTATCCAAGGAAATTAAGGTAGTAATGATGTTCATAACATCATTCGATTCATACATATAAAGCTATCTTATTCGAAGGTTTAAACTTGTAATCACTAGAACATAGTTTAGTTAATTCTAAACTTGTTCGCAAACAAAAGTTAATCCTTCTAAATTGACTTTTAAAATCAACTAAACACATGTTCTATATCTATATGATATGCTAACTTAATGATTTAAAACCTGGAAACACGAAAAACACCGTAAAACCGGATTTACGCCGTCGTAGTAACACCGCGGGCTGTTTTGGGTTAGTTATTTAAAAACTATGATAAACTTTGATTTAAAAGTTGTTATTCTGAGAAAATGATTTTTATTATGAACATGAAACTATATCCAAAAATTATGGTTAAACTCAAAGTGGAAGTATGTTTTCTAAAATGGTCATCTAGACGTCGTTCTTTCGACTAAAATGACTACCTTTACAAAAACAACTTGTAACTTATTTTTCCGACTATAAACCTATACTTTTTCTGTTTAGATTCATAAAATAGAGTTCAATATGAAACCATAGCAATTTGATTCACTCAAAACGGATTTAAAATGAAGAAGTTATGGGTAAAACAAGATTGGATAATTTTTCTCATTTTAGCTACGTGAAAATTGGTAACAAATCTATTCCAACCATAACTTAATCAACTTGTATTGTATATTATGTAATCTTGAGATACCATAGACACGTATACAATGTTTCGACCTATCATGTCGACACATCTATATATATTTCGGAACAACTATAGACACTCTATATGTGAATGTTGGAGTTAGCTATACAGGGTTGAGGTTGATTCCAAAATATATATAGTTTGAGTTGTGATCAATACTGAGATACGTATACACTGGGTCGTGGATTGATTCAAGATAATATTTATCGATTTATTTCTGTACATCTAACTGTGGACAACTAGTTATAGGTTACTAACGAGGACAGCTGACTTAATAAACTTAAAACATCAAAATATATTAAAAGTGTTGTAAATATATTTTGAACATACTTTAATATATATGTATATATTGTTATAGGTTCGTGAATCAACAGTGGCCAAGTCTTACTTCCCGACGAAGTAAAAATCTGTGAAAGTGAGTTATAGTCCCACTTTTAAAATCTAATATTTTTGGGATGAGAATACATGCAGGTTTTATAAATGATTTACAAAATAGACACAAGTACGTGAAACTACATTCTATAGTTGAATTATCGAAATCGAATATGCCCCTTTTTATTAAGTCTGGTAATCTAAGAATTAGGGAACAGACACCCTAATTGACGCGAATCCTAAAGATAGATCTATTGGGCCTAACAAACCCCATCCAAAGTACCGGATGCTTTAGTACTCCGAAATTTATATCATATCCGAAGGGTGTCCCGGAATGATGGGGATATTCTTATATATGCATCTTGTTAATGTCGGTTACCAGGTGTTCACCATATGAATGATTTTTATCTCTATGTATGGGATGTGTATTGAAATATGAAATCTTGTGGTCTATTATTATGATTTGATATATATAGGTTAAACCTATAACTCACCAACATTTTTGTTGACGTTTTAAGCATGTTTATTCTCAGGTGATTATTAAGAGCTTCCGCTGTCGCATACTTAAATAAGGACGAGATTTGGAGTCCATGCTTGTATGATATTGTGTAAAAACTGCATTCAAGAAACTTATTTTGTTGTAACATATTTGTATTGTAAACCATTATGTAATGGTCGTGTGTAAACAGGATATTTTAGATTATCATTATTTGATAATCTACGTAAAGCTTTTTTTAAACCTTTATTGATGAAATAAAGGTTATGGTTTGTTTTAAAATGAATGCTGTCTTTGAAAAACATCTCATATAGAGGTCAAAACCTCGCAACGAAATCAATTAATATGGAACGTTTTTAATCAATAAGAACGGGACATGTCAGTTGGTATCCGAGCGTTGGTCTTAGAGAACCAGAATTTTGCATTAGTGTGTCTTATCGAGTTTGTTAGGATGCATTAGTGAGTCTGGACTTCGACCGTGTTTACTTGAAAAATGATTGCTTAACAAATTTTGTTGGAAACTATATATTTTTAACATGTGAATATTATGTGATATATTAATCTCTTAACGCGTTTGATATTATGTGATAGATGTCTACCTCTAGAACAAGTCCCATTGACTCACCTAATAATAATGAAGAGTCAAATGTCAATTGGAATGATTCGTGGACTGATTCACAAGTTCCCGAAGAGGAACCGGAAGAAGAGTTGGAACCGGAAGAAGAATCGGAATCGGAAGAAGAATCGGAACCGGATGAAGAAATAGAACCGGTTGGGGAAATAATAAAACGGTTAAGTAAAAGAAAATCCTCAACCAACCGACCAAGGTTAATTATGGTCAATGGTGTTTCCGCCAAGGAAGCAAAATATTGGGAGGATTACCAATTCTCCGATGAATCGGATTCCGACGAGAATTCCGATGATGTTATAGAAATTACCCCAACTGAATTTAAAAAGGCAAAAGAAAATAATAAGGGAAAAGGCATAAAAATAGAGAAATCTAATTCCAACCCCGATGAACTTTATATGTATCGTCAACCCCCGAAGTCCTTAAGTTGTAACAATGACCCGGGAACCTCTAAACCACCCGGTTTTTCTAAACCAATGTGGATAACGACGGCTCGTATTAGGGGAACATCATATATCCCTAGAAACTTGGCAAAACGAACCAAAATCGAAGAAGAAGAAACAAACGAGTCGGAATAAGATAGTTGTATTCGTGTGGTGTAATATATGTAATATAGTGTGCCTATGCTTTATGATATATGTAAAAATTGCTTGTATTAATAAGTATTTTTTTTTATGAATCTAACTCTTGTCTATTTTACAGTATAAAAACACAAAATGGATAGACAACCCAATATTTTAAGAGACCTACCCGGAGACATGATTGATGAAATCTTGTCTAGAGTCGGTCAGAATTCTTCGGCACAACTATTTAAGGCGAGATCAGTTTGTAAGACATTCGAAGATCGTTCCAAGAATGCCTTGGTTTATAAAAGGCTTTCGTTCGAAAGATGGGGGATATCACATTGGGAAATCCATAAGTTACGATGTGTTTACTTTGACGCATATATTGCGGGGAACCCAAATGCTATTTTACGCAACGGGTTAAGAAATTATTTTGACTCAATATATCCGAATATTGGACTTCGTGATTTAGAAAAAGCGGCTAACATGCAACATAAAGAAGCATGTTATGCTTACGGATTAGTAATGTTCGCTTCTCACCAAAGTGAGAACAAGAACATCGGGCTACAACTATTAAACAAAACGTTTCCACAAGTGACGGAGTCGGTAATTGGGGTAAGAAATGAGGTTTTTAGATTGTTACGGGACTGTTGGACATTACGTAACCCTCGTCCCTTTGACGACGTTACAACACGCTGTCTTATCAACAGCCATAACGGTTATGTTCCACAAGACCAAGGATGGGAAGTAGTCCTAGTAAAACCAGAATGCATGACTTGTTTCTGGACGTATGAATTACGTGTCTTTATTGCCTTTGCTGAATGACTTGTGTACTAGCTAGAATTATCTTCACAACTATCTTGTATCAAAGTTATTGTGTGCTATATTTCATGCTTTATGTAAAATAAGCGGTATTGTAAGTTTGTAAAATATTGTATAAAAGTTTGAACGCGAAATATTATTATAATCAGTTTTTCATATAGAATTGTAGTAGTTGAATTGTATATTAGCTACTAAGTATGAACTTAACGGGTAGGTACTACCCGAATTTAAACTTATAAAACGCTAATATGA
Source organism: Rutidosis leptorrhynchoides (assembly GCF_046630445.1). Classification (NCBI taxonomy): domain Eukaryota; kingdom Viridiplantae; phylum Streptophyta; class Magnoliopsida; order Asterales; family Asteraceae; genus Rutidosis; species Rutidosis leptorrhynchoides. The sequence continues at coordinate 512,864,483 of NC_092335.1, read as the reverse complement.
AGAAAAAGCTTTTATAAATGAGTTCATATTATGCTACGAAATACTATTAACTACTCTTAATATTCTGTATGATTAACTTGTTCCATTTGACTATTTTGAAGGAAATGGCACCGACTACTCGACACACCGTGAATATGAATGAAGAAGAATTCCGTACTTTTCTAGATTCAAACATAGCCGCAGTACAGGCTGCGCTACATACCAACAATAACCTTGGATCTAGCAGTACAGGAAATCGTGTAGGATGCACCTACAAAGAATTCACTGCCTGCAAACCTTTAGAATTTGATGGAACCGAAGGACCGATCGGATTGAAACGGTGGACCGAGAAGGTCGAATCAGTGTTTACCATAAGTAAGTGTACTGAAGAGGACAAAGTGAAGTACGCTACGCATACCTTCACAGGTTTTGCGTTAACATGGTGGAATACCTATCTAGAGCAAGTGGGACAAGATGATGTGTACGCACTACCGTGGTCAGCATTCAAGCACTTGATGAACGAGAAGTACCGTCCCAGAACCGAGGTCAATAAGCTCAAGACAGAACTTAGAGGGTTACGAACTCAAGGATTTGATATTACCACGTACGAAAGACGATTCACAGAATTGTGCCTATTGTGTCCGGGAGCTTTCGAAGATGAGGAAGAGAAGATCGACGCGTTTGTGAAAGGATTACCGGAAAGAATCCAAGAAGATATAAGTTCACACGAGCCCGCCTCCATACAACAGGCATGTAGAATGGCTCACAAACTAGTGAACCAGATTGAAGAAAGAATTAAAGAACAGACTGCTGAAGAGGCCAATGTGAAGCAAGTCAAAAGAAAGTGGGAGGAAAACGGTGATAAGAATCACCAATACAACAACAACAGCAATTACAACAATAATCGCAACAATTATCCCAACAATCGCAACATCAATCGTAACTACAACAAACGGCCAAACAACAACAACAACAACAGCAACTACAACAATCATCCTAACAACAATAATAACCGCAACAACAACAACAATCAGAAGCAGCTATGCCAAAGGTGTGAAAAGTATCACTTGGGGTTCTGCACCAAATTTTGCAACAAGTGTAAAAGAAATGGTCATAGCGCGGCGAAGTGTGAGGTCTACGGACCAGGGGTTAACAGAACGAAAGGAACAAATGGTGTCGGAACGAGTAATGGCGGAGCAAGTAGTGTCGGAGCAAGTTATGCCAATGTAGTTTGTTATAAATGTGGAAAACCGGGCCACATTATTAGAAATTGCCCGAACCAGGAGAACACGAATGGACAAGGCCGCGGAAGAGTTTTCAATATTAATGCGGCAGAGGCACAGGAAGACCCGGAGCTTGTTACGGGTACGTTTCTTATTGACAATAAATCTGCTTACGTTTTATTTGATTCGGGTGCGGATAGAAGCTATATGAGTAGAGATTTTTGTGCTAAATTAAGTTGTCCATTGACGCCTTTGGATAGTAACTTTTTACTCAAATTAGCAAATGGTAAATTAATTTCAGCAGATAATATATGTCGGAATCGAGAAATTAAACTGGTTAGCGAAACATTTAAGATTGATTTGATACCAGTAGAGTTAGGGAGTTTTGATGTGATAATCGGTATGGACTGGTTGAAAGAAGTGAAAGCAGAGATTGTTTGTTACAAAAATGCAATTCGCATTATACGAGAAAAAGAAAAACCCTTAATGGTGTACGGAGAAAAGGGCAACACGAAGCTACATCTTATTAGTAATTTGAAGGCACAAAAACTAATAAGAAAAGGTTGCTATGCTGTTCTAGCACACGTCGAGAAAGTACAAACTGAAGAAAAGAGCATCAATGATGTTCCCATTGCAAAAGAATTTCCTGATGTATTTCCGAAAGAATTACCAGGATTACCCCCACATCGATCCGTTGAATTTCAAATAGATCTTGTACCAGGAGCTGCACCAATAGCTCGTGCTCCTTACAGACTCGCACCCAGCGAGATGAAAGAACTGCAAAGCCAATTACAAGAACTTTTAGAGCGTGGTTTCATTCGACCAAGTACATCACCGTGGGGAGCTCCTGTTTTTTTTGTCAAGAAGAAAGATGGTACATTCAGGTTGTGTATCGACTACCGAGAGTTGAACAAACTTACCATCAAGAACCGCTACCCACTACCGAGAATCGACGACTTATTTGATCAACTACAAGGCTCGTCTGTTTATTCAAAGATTGACTTACGTTCCGGGTATCATCAAATGCGGGTGAAAGAAGATGATATTCCAAAGACTGCTTTCAGAACACGTTACGGTCATTACGAGTTTATGGTCATGCCATTTGGTTTAACTAATGCACCAGCTGTGTTCATGGACCTTAAGAACCGAGTGTGTGGACCATACCTTGACAAGTTTGTCATTGTTTTCATTGATGACATACTTATTTACTCAAAGAATGACCAAGAACACGGTGAACATTTGAGAAAGGTGTTAGAAGTATTGAGGAAGGAAGAATTGTACGCTAAGTTTTCAAAGTGTGCATTTTGGTTGGAAGAAGTTCAATTCCTCGGTCACATAGTGAACAAAGAAGGTATTAAGGTGGATCCGGCAAAGATAGAAACTGTTGAAAAGTGGGAAACCCCGAAAACTCCGAAACACATACGCCAGATTTTAGGACTAGCTGGTTACTACAGAAGGTTCATCCAAGACTTTTCCAGAATAGCAAAACCCTTAACTGCATTAACGCATAAAGGGAAGAAATTTGAATGGAATGATGAACAAGAGAAAGCGTTTCAGTTATTGAAGAAAAAGCTAACTACGGCACCTATATTGTCATTGCCTGAAGGGAATGATGATTTTGTGATTTATTGTGACGCATCAAAGCAAGGTCTCGGTTGTGTATTAATGCAACGAACGAAGGTGATTGCTTATGCGTCTAGACAATTGAAGATTCACGAACAAAATTATACGACGCATGATTTGGAATTAGGCGCGGTTGTTTTTGCATTAAAGACTTGGAGGCACTACTTATATGAGGTCAAAAGTATTATATATACCGACCACAAAAGTCTTCAACACATATTTAATCAGAAACAACTGAATATGAGGCAGCGTAGGTGGATTGAATTGTTGAATGATTACGACTTTGAGATTCGTTACTACCCGGGGAAGGCAAATGTGGTAGCCGATGCCTTGAGCAGGAAGGACAGAGAACCCGTTCGAGTAAAATCTATGAATATAATGATTCATAATAACCTTATTACTCAAATAAAGGAGGCGCAACAAGGAGTTTTAAAAGAAGGAAATTTAAAGGATGAAATACCCAAAGGATCGGAGCAGCATCTTAATATTCGGGAAGACGGAACCCGGTATAGGGCTGAAAGGATTTGGGTACCAAAATTTGGAGATATGAGAGAAATGGTACTTAGAGAAGCTCATAAAACCAGATACTCAATACATCCTGGAACGGGGAAGATGTACAAGGATCTCAAGAAACATTTTTGGTGGCCGGGTATGAAAGCCGATGTTGCTAAATACGTAGGAGAATGTTTGACGTGTTCTAAGGTCAAAGCTGAGCATCAGAAACCATCAGGTCTACTTCAACAACCCGAAATCCCAGAATGGAAATGGGAAAACATTACCATGGATTTCATCACTAAATTGCCAAGGACTGCAAGTGGTTTTGATACTATTTGGGTAATAGTTGATCGTCTCACCAAATCAGCACACTTCCTGCCAATAAGAGAAGATGACAAGATGGAGAAGTTAGCACGACTGTATTTGAAGGAAGTCGTCTCCAGACATGGAATACCAATCTCTATTATCTCTGATAGGGATGGCAGATTTATTTCAAGATTCTGGCAGACATTACAGCAAGCATTAGGAACTCGTCTAGACATGAGTACTGCCTATCATCCACAAACTGATAGGCAGAGCCAAAGGACGATACAAACGCTTGAAGACATGCTACGAGCATGTGTTATTGATTTCGGAAACAGTTGCGATCGACATCTACCGTTAGCAGAATTTTCCTACAACAACAGCTACCATTCAAGCATTGAGATGGCGCCGTTTGAAGCACTTTATGGTAGAAAGTGCAGGTCTCCGATTTGTTGGAGTGAAGTGGGGGATAGACAGATTACGGGTCCGGAGATTATGCAAGAAACTACCGAGAAGATCATCCAAATTCAACAACGGTTGAAAACCGCCCAAAGTCGACAAAAGAGCTACGCTGACATTAAAAGAAAAGATATAGAATTTGAAATTGGAGAGATGGTCATGGTTAAAGTTGCACCTTGGAAAGGCGTTGTTCGATTTGGTAAACGAGGGAAATTAAATCCAAGGTATATTGGACCATTCAAGATTATTGATCGTGTCGGACCAGTAGCTTACCGACTTGAGTTACCTCAACAACTCGCGGCTGTACATAACACTTTCCACGTCTCGAATTTGAAGAAATGTTTTGCTAAAGAAGATCTCACTATTCCGTTAGATGAAATCCAAATCAACGAAAAACTTCAATTCATCGAAGAACCCGTCGAAATAATGGATCGTGAGGTTAAAAGACTTAAGCAAAACAAGATACCAATTGTTAAGGTTCGATGGAATGCTCGTAGAGGACCCGAGTTCACCTGGGAGCGTGAAGATCAGATGAAGAAGAAATACCCGCATCTATTTCCAGAAGATTCGTCAACACCTTCAACAGCTTAAAATTTCGGGACGAAATTTATTTAACGGGTAGGTACTGTAGTGACCCAAACTTTTCCATGTTTATATATATTAATTGAGATTGATATTTACATGATTAAATGTTTCCAACATGTTAAGCAATCAAACTTGTTAAGACTTGATTAATTGAAATATGTTTCATATAGACAATTGACCACCCAAGTTGACCGGTGATTCACGAACGTTAAAACTTGTAAAAACTATATGATGACATATATATGGATATATATATAGTTAACATGATACTATGATAAGTAAACATATCATTAAGTATATTAATAATGAACTACATATGTAAAAACAAGACTACTAACTTAATGATTTTTAAACGAGACATATATGTAACGATTATCATTGTAAAGACATTTAATGTATATATATCATATTAATAGATATTCATACATGATAATATCATGATAATATAATAATTTAAAATCTCATTTGATATTATAAACATTGGGTTAACAACATTTAACAAGATCGTTAACCTAAAGGTTTCAAAACAACACTTACATGTAACGACTAACGATGACTTAACGACTCAGTTAAAATGTATATACATGTAGTGTTTTAATATGTATTTATACACTTTTGAAAGACTTCAATACACTTATCAAAATACTTCTACTTAACAAAAATGCTTACAATTACATCCTCGTTCAGTTTCATCAACAATTCTACTCGTATGCACCCGTATTCGTACTCGTACAATACACAGCTTTTAGATGTATGTACTATTGGTATATACACTCCAATGATCAGCTCTTAGCAGCCCATGTGAGTCACCTAACACATGTGGGAACCATCATTTGGCAACTAGCATGAAATATCTCATAAAATTACAAAAATATGAGTAATCATTCATGACTTATTTACATGAAAACAAAATTACATATCCTTTATATCTAATCCATACACCAACGACCAAAAACACCTACAAACACTTTCATTCTTCAATTTTATTCATCTAATTGATCTCTCTCAAGTTCTATCTTCAAGTTCTAAGTGTTCTTCATAAATTCTACAAGTTCTAGTTACATAAAATCAAGAATACTTTCAAGTTTGCTAGCTCACTTCCAATCTTGTAAGGTGATCATCCAACCTCAAGAAATCTTTGTTTCTTACAGTAGGTTATCATTCTAATACAAGGTAATAATCATATTCAAACTTTGGTTCAATTTCTATAACTATAACAATCTTATTTCAAGTGATGATCTTACTTGAACTTGTTTTCGTGTCATGATTCTGCTTCAAGAACTTCGAGCCATCCAAGGATCCGTTGAATCTAGATCCATTTTTCTCTTTTCCAGTAGGTTTATCCAAGGAACTTAAGGTAGTAATGATGTTCATAACATCATTCGATTCATACATATAAGCATCTTATTCGAAGGTTTAAACTTGTAATCACTAGAACATAGTTTAGTTAATTCTAAACTTGTTCGCAAACAAAAGTTAATCCTTCTAACTTGACTTTTAAAATCAACTAAACACATGTTCTATATCTATATGATATGCTAACTTAATGATTTAAAACCTGGAAACACGAAAAACACCGTAAAACCGGATTTACGCCGTCGTAGTAACACCGCGGGCGGTTTTGGGTTAGTTATTTAAAAACTATGATAAACTTTAATTTAAAAGTTGTTATTCTGAGAAAATAATTTTTATTATGAACATGAAACTATATCCAAAAATTATGGTTAAACTCAAAGTGAAAGTATGTTTTCTAAAATGGTCATCTAGACGTCGTTCTTTCGACTGAAATGACTACCTTTACAAAAACGACTTGTAACTTATTTTTCCGACTATAAACCTATAATTTTTCTATTTAGATTCATAAAATAGAGTTCAATATGAAACCATAGCAATTTGATTCACTCAAAATGGATTTAAAATGAAGAAGTTATGGGTAAAACAAGATTGGATAATTTTTCTCATTTTAGCTACGTGAAAATTGGTAACAAATCTATTCCAACCATAACTTAATCAACTTGTATTGTATATTATGTAATCTTGAGATACCATAGACACGTATACAATGTTTCGACCTATCATGTCGACACATCTATATATATTTCGGAACAACCATAGACACTCTATATGTGAATGTTGGAGTTAGCTATACAGGGTTGAGGTTGATTCCAAAATATATATAGTTTGAGTTGTGATCAATACTGAGATACGTATACACTGGGTCGTGGATTGATTCAAGATAATATTTATCGATTTATTTCTGTACATCTAACTGTGGACAACTAGTTATAGGTTACTAACGAGGACAGCTGACTTAATAAACTTAAAACATCAAAATATATTAAAAGTGTTGTAAATATATTTTGAACATACTTTAATATATATGTATATATTGTTATAGGTTCGTGAATCAACAGTGGCCAAGTCTTACTTCCCGACGAAGTAAAAATCTGTGAAAGTGAGTTATAGTCCCACTTTTAAAATCTAATATTTTTGGGATGAGAATACATGCAGGTTTTATAAATGATTTACAAAATAGACACAAGTACGTGAAACTACATTCTATGGTTGAATTATCGAAATCGAATATGCCCCTTTTTATTAAGTCTGGTAATCTAAGAATTAGGGAACAGACACCCTAATTGACGCGAATCCTAAAGATAGATCTATTGGGCCTAACAAACCCCATCCAAAGTACCGGATGCTTTAGTACTTCGAAATTTATATCATATCCGAAGGGTGTCCCGGAATGATGGGGATATTCTTATATATGCATCTTGTTAATGTCGGTTACCAGGTGTTCACCATATGAATGATTTTTATCTCTATGTATGGGATGTGTATTGAAATATGAAATCTTGTGGTCTATTATTATGATTTGATATATATAGGTTAAACCTATAACTCACCAACATTTTTGTTGACGTTTTAAGCATGTTTATTCTCAGGTGATTATTAAGAGCTTCCGCTGTCGCATACTTAAATAAGGACGAGATTTGGAGTCCATGCTTGTATGATATTGTGTAAAAACTGCATTCAAGAAACTTATTTTGTTGTAACATATTTGTATTGTAAACCATTATGTAATGGTCGTGTGTAAACAGGATATTTTAGATTATCATTATTTGATAATCTACGTAAAGCTTTTTTAAACCTTTATTGATGAAATAAAGGTTATGGTTTGTTTTAAAATGAATGCAGTCTTTGAAAAACGTCTCATATAGAGGTCAAAACCTCGCAACGAAATCAATTATATGGAACGTTTTTAATCAATAAGAACGGGACATTTCATATACAATCACATAATTAACCAAGATTATAATATTTTGTTATAATACTGATAACATGTCCAAATATATATATAGGATATTGGAAAATTTAACAAGGATATGGTTAATATAGTTTTTATAATATAAATTTCGTCCATACAACGTTAATTTTAGCAGATTTTGTTTTGCTCGTCAAATATTCATTACAACTCCTTTTAAAGTGAATCAAATCGCTATGGATTCATTAAGAAGTAAATTTTATAAAACCAATTTTAAAAGTTCAACCCAAGTAGTAATTTTTAGAGCTTTACCCTCTTTTTGTGTCGGTGGACAGATTTGGAAAAATCCCGGCATCCACCCAATATATGATTTTTGATAAAATACTTTCACTTTGTCTAAAATCATGAAAAAAATACTGGAAGTCTTATTTACATATATAAACATATTTCCAAAGTCTTAGCCTTGAACTCAAAGTCTAACATAGGTTTTTAATTCCCAACCCAAAACAGCCCGTTTTTTACCGAATGGAGATTAAAGGATATATGTTAAGTTTCAAGGTGTTCTTCATATGTACAAGTTATAAGTTCTTATATTAACTTAATATAACATCATAATACATATAAATAAGTGTTATTAGAGTTAAGTTAGAAAGATTAGATTAGTTTTTCAAACAAGCTTGGTGTTCACCAAAACAAGTTCTAGTTTTTACAAGTTTTATAAGTATAATAAGATAGCAACTATACAAGGAATTGAACAAGGATTTTGAGAAGTATTTTACCTTGATTATGAAGAGGAAATTTTCTGAGATTAAAGTATAATATTAGAGCATTCAAGTGTGTGTTTTTAGTTTAAGAAAATGTGGAGTAAAAATGAGTTAAAATGGTCCTTATTTATAAGCTTATAATTTTGGCTTTTAGTGAAAATATCTAAGATAAGTTAATTTGTATTAAGTCATACATGACATATTAAATTGATTAGGTCATGGATGACATATTACACAAATAATTGCAAATTTCTATTAGTATATACCAAAAGTAAATACTTCTAGAAGCTGTGTATAATACGGGTAAAAATACCGTATGAATGCGAGTAGAATTCTTGAGGAAATTGAACAGAAATACGAGTATAGCTATCCTTTATATGTATTGGTATATTATAAAGTGTATTCAATACTTTTAAGGATGTATTTACACTCGTAATACATTATATGTAAATACATTTTAACATAAGTTAATTACGTCATTTAAATAGTAACATATATATTGTTTGAAAACTCTTTAAATTAGTAGTATGAATATATATATACGGACCATCAACAACAGGATCATTACAAGGTTAAGTACTATATGCGTTTTCAAAAAGAGTTTGCATTCATAATTAAAAGTGATGTCAAACCAACATCGAAAGTTTTACAATCCAAAAGTATGCTTCACTAAGTAGAAGCAATAAATAAGTGTATGTGACCACAAAGGTCGTTACAAGTCATAATTCAAAAGTACAAATGTTTGAATGCAAAGTAAAGTAGTTCATGCGTTGACAACTCTAAGCAGCGGGTGTCTACTGCACAAACTAGTACACGGCGGAAGCAACCTCAAGCACCTGAGAAATACATGCTTAAAAATGTCAACACAAAGGTTGGTGAGCTATAGTTTAAGTATAACAGTAATGTAAGTAGGCCACGAGATTTCAGTGCTACAACGAGCGTTTCGAAAGTATGTAAAAGTATATGCTAACCGTGGGCACTTGGTAACTAACTTAACGTTTATACCCCCTGAAAGTACACTTGGCAAGTGCGTATGTCTACGAAGTATTAAACACTCGTTAAATGCTAGCGCTACTAGCCCGAGTGGGGATGTCAAACCCTATGGATCCATATCTAAGATTCGCGTTCACGGTTCAAAAACCAATGATTAAACGTTACCGAGCTAAAGGGAATGTTTATGCCGTTGTATAACCCACACATATATAAGTTTAAGTACTCGTGCCTAGTATGTAAAACATAAAATGCGCATGTATTCTCAGTTCCCAAAATAAGTTAAAGTAAAAAGGGAATGCTATAACTCACAATGATATGTAGCGGTAAAGTAGTAGTCGGGAAAGGTGTGCAAGTAAACGGTCCGAAGTCCTCAACCTAAGTCAAATAGTACTAAGTCAGTAAATTGTCTTAATAGGTTTAAAAGTATGTAATTAAGGTCTTAAGGGTCATCATCATTCATTGATGTGCAGCGGGGTGTATATAAAATAGTTATTAATTTTAGCAGGAAATACTATTAAATACGATACAATTTTACACAAGATATTTATTTATTTATAGAATGGATATACTTAAACCTTGCTACAATACTTATAGGCAGTGTACCTAATCGTACAGTAGTGTAGTTTTGTAAGACCCGAATATTTATCTTGCTTGTTTGTGTATTAAGACGTTCGAGATTGGGTTTCGCGGATTATTTATATAAAGTTTAAAATGCAAAAGAATCTGTTTCAGTTAGGTCGCGCGCCGCGCGGGGATTCGGCGCGCCGCGCCGTTTGCTGCTGACAGAATCCCTTGTTTTTAATTGGTTTAAATGAAGGGCAAATGGGTAAATTCACTTGAGGCCGGATTTGTGAGGCTTATGAGCTAGTTTGGATCAGTTTTGGATCCCATTCACATCCACTCATCATCTTCATCCATTTTAGAGAGAGAGTAAGAGTTTAGAGAGAGATTGGAGGTTTTGGTGAGGAAGAAGCTCGAATCGTTCAAAGTCTCGGGTTTTAAAGTTGTTCCTTTCGTTCTCGGCTACACGGTGATAGTATTGGTAAGCTCAAACTCCGAATTTCATTTGTTTAATTTGATATAAAGTTAGGGTTTTGAGCTAATTAGTTGTAAAACCCTTTTATGTGATGAAATGGATTTATGGTGACTAGTTATTCTTGTCACTTGGCGGGTTTTGGGTTGATTGACGATTTGGCCTTGATTAGGCTTTAATCTTGGGATTTATCACTTGGATTAGCGATTATGGAAGTGTTGAAACCTATTTAGGGTTATTTGATTGACTAACTTTGACTTTGGGTCAAATTAGGGTTTGGTGGTGATTATGACCCATTTGGTGACGTAATGAGGTTTATGAACTTAAAATGGATTAAGTTGAAGTATAAGTCCGAGTTAAATGTGTTTTGGTGTCAAAACTTATAAAGGACGAGATTTTGACCTTTATGGGTCAAAATTAGGGTTTAAGTGTCAAAATGGGTATGACACGTGTTTGGCACTTGTGTCCGGGTTTAATTGGCATATATTGACCATTCTCACTTGCGTTAGTGATTATTGGTTAGTTTGGGCACGGTTTGTGCTCGGAAGTGCATTTGGGTCGAAATTGCACTAAGTGGCGAATTGGGTTGGTTTGTAAAATCCATCCTAATTGTATTGTTGTAATTGTATTAATGGAATAGGTATTTTCCATTGGCGAGTTGCGGATCACTTGGAAGCTTTCTTCAAGACTTCAAGGTGAGTGATATTATCCTATGTACATATGTATGTGTAGGATGGGTGCGGGTTGGGTGAAGTGATTCTCGGCTATAGAGCTCACTTCACATGTAGGTGGACTTGATGGACTTTTGTATAAGTCCAATTGGCACGGTTGTGCGTTTTGGTTGACCATCTTTGGCGAAGTACACGTTCGTGTGTACATTATCACACGTGATTGTGATTTGGATGTTGTGGCCCCGATGTGGTGGATTATATAATCCCGTGACCGTGGGTTTGAGTTGGAGAAGTGAATCGCGTGTGGTTTCGGATTCACGATGACGCGTGTGGTTTCGGTCATCTTATCAAATGAATCTCGTGTAGTTCGGATTCATGGTGACTCGTGTAGTTCGGTCATCCTATTGAGGTAGTAATCTCGTGTGGTTTCGGATTACTAAGGCTCGTGTAGTTCGGCCAACCTCGATGTTGTGAAGATAGTAATCTCGTGTGGTTCGGATTACTAAGGCTCGTGTAGTTCGGCCAATCTTCATTGTGGTATTTGGTTCTCGGTATGGGGTTAAGGTGTTAACCTTGTTCGTTTTTATTGTTATATATATTAATGTATTGTTGTGTTGTAGCTAACCCTCCGGGTGTAGCCATTTGGAGATGTTCACTTTGTCGTTGGTGGACTCATATTTGTTGTTGTACCTTTAGCTTGATGCTTAGAGATTGTACGGTATGCTTAGTGTAGTTGCTTTATATTTGGATGTTACGGTATGCGGTATTTGTTTGTGTGGCGTATTCATCTTATACATATATATGTATGTAGTATATTATCATTCACTAAGCGTTAGCTTACCCTCTCGTTGTTGACTCTTTTTATAGATTGCATGCGGATGGTGGCTCGGGTAAGCGCGAGGATTAGAGGACTTGCATAGTTTGCGTAGAAGGCTTGCTTTTGGATCTATTAGGATTGGGTAGTGTATTCCCAATCGCCATGCTCGGCTTTGTCTTGTATTAAGAGTCTTATGGTCTAAATTGTATTTTTATACTTAAAGGGTAATTTGGGCACGTGTGGGCCCCACTTTGTAAAACTCGCTCAAACCTTAGTTATGTGCTAGTTTTACATATATTAATGTACGGTTAAAAGCGTTTTGGCTAAATGCGTCGGGAACTAGTCAAACATTTTCGTTAAATTGACTTCCGGGGACAGCGGGCTGTCCAGGTGATTTGGCGCGCCGCGCGCCCACCTGGCGCGCCGCGCGAGTGAACTGCACCAGAAATTTTTTTTTGTTGTGAAATTTAACGGGAATCGTCGTGGTTTGGTTTGGGTCGTTACAAGTGGTATCAGAGCATGGTCTAAGGGATTTAGGTGACTTGAGATTGGTGCCTAGACTTAGACTTTGGTGAGTGCTTAAATTGTTGCGGGACTTGTAGGATTACGGGTCGGAATGGGTTTAGTTAGTGCCTTGTTTATAGGTTGACTAACGTTTATATTAGTAATGCGGATATTATTAATATGCTCTTGTGTTGTGATAGTAATTCTCGCGTGTGTTTGTACCGCGTAGAATTTTGGTTGTGTTTGTGTATATCATCGAGCGAGACGGTCGTTGTACTAACGAGTCGATACGGCATGTGTGCGTAATAAGAACTTGCAAACCTTATTACGGGTGCAAATCGTGTCTAACAAGTGATGTACGATGAGTGTTTAGCAAGATGGGGCTGTGTCGTGCGTACGGTTTTACACGTTCGTGGACTAATCGTTTTGCATTCTTTAGAATGGCGACGCGAAACGAGATCGAGACGAATGACGTGGAGTTTAACACTAGGGTTGCGGCCGCCGTTGCGGAGCAAATGGGTGCGTTAGAAGAAAGAATGGAAAGGAAGTATTCCGAACTTCAAAGTAGTAGTGAAATGGAGCGTTATCTTAAAAGCTTCATGAGGACTAAACCCCCGATGTACGACGGAAAACCGGATCCTTTGGTGAGCACAACATGGATTTCGGATGTCGAAGGGTGTTTTCGTACTATTGATTGCCCTCCCGAGAGGAAGACGAGACTCGCTACGAGTTTGTTGCGGGGTAGGGCAAGGGATTGGTTGGATGGTAAGATTGATCTTGTCGGTGGTGAGACGTTTATGGCCTTATCATGGGACGAGTTTAAGGAAGAATTCTTTGAGGAGTTCCGGACTTCGGCCGATTTGTGGGAATTGCGTAATGAGTTGCGAAATTTGCGACAAGGATCTATGGATTTGAGTACTCTTAAGACGACCTTTATGGCGAAGGCTCGTTTTTGTCCGGAGTATTTGGGGAATGATCGTTTGTTAATGGGGGATTTCTATCGGACCTTGAATGATGACTTGAAGGGTAAGATTAGTCGGGGTCAAGCGAAATCGTTTTCGGAATTATTCGACTTGGCTAGAGGTTTCGAGTCGCATTCACGATCGAAGAGGGGTGAATCTTCAAGTGAGAGAAGAGTTGTTTCTTATGGTGCTCCGAGTAAGAGGACTAAGGGTCCGAGTGTGAGCACGGGTGGTACGCGAACGAGTATATCGGATTCTAGTGCGGCTAGATGTTACAATTGTGGCGTAAGGGGTCACAAGTCTTGGGAATGTTCGGTACCAAAGGGTGTTAGTATGGTGTGCTTCAATTGCCAAAAGGAAGGACATCGTAAGTCGGAATGTCCCAAGTTAGCGGGGACGGGTGCGGCGAGGAGACGTTAAGGTACGTTTCATTTTAATAAATAGGTCTTTTGATTATTTATAAAATGCCGGTTGAGTTTGAGTTGTATGCCTTTGTTGTGCATGTTATGCTATGGGTGACGTTCCTAATGGAAGTACCCTAAGGTGATGTTTGATTGTCGGGCGAAGGGCGTAAGACTTGGTGCAACCAAGCATTCCTTAGTATTTGGGGTATGTTTCTACCAAGCCACGGAAATGGTTTTGGTGTTCGATTGTTAAGCGCGTGTTCGCTTGTGTGTTGAAGTTGATGAACCACGAGGTTCGTCGGGTGATTGGAACCTTTGAGATCGAGTGTTTAAAATCTCGATGTGTGTTGGTAATGGAGTCTTTATGACGCGACATTAGGTGCCTCTTTTATACCTACTAGCGTGGTGTCGACTCCGATTGTGTTGTAGTTACATTGTACTTAGGATACCGGGAGGAACCCTTAAGTACACGAGTGACTCGGTGAAATTGACAACTATAGTAATTGGATGATTGCGAGGGTGTAGTTTGTGTAATGCGTGATACACTTTTCGTTCGAAATGTTTAAGGATTGTTTGAAATCCTTCGTATGCTCAAGGTTGGAGCAAGATGTGATAATGGGTCGTGTGTACCCAATCGTTGGTAAAGTCTACATTTGGTAGCATTGTACGGTTGTACGAGTGTGATATAGGAACGTGGTTCCAAGAGGGGGAGTCGCATTTCCGCACGAGGAAGTTTTAGTGTGATATTTCGGATGATGTTTTTGGTAGATCCGGAAATTTCGTTGAGACCTAGTTTTGGTCAACTTGTGGTAGAGTACAATTTTGGTTAAATTGTACTTATGATATTGGATTGGAATTACCACTGAGGTGGTAATGTGGTAAATCTCGTTGAGAGATAATGGACGTGTTTGGTGAGCAAGGTGAAATCCTTCGGTTAAGGGAGGTGTGTGTCGGATTCTCTTTTGGGGAATCATTGTCTGGTACCTATGTTTGATATAGGTGGTTCTTGCTCGATTGTGGGGATGGTTAGTGTTATCCGTTAGGATTCACTATAGTGTAGCAGGGCGCGATGTTGCACTACTCGTTGTTTGAGGCCGAAAGTGCGTATGTGATAGATGAAGCATGACTTTCGGAGTCCGCTGACTTCATCATGGGATTGTGATTAATGAAGCATGATCTTCGGGTCCGCTGACTTCATTATGGTATGGTTGATTGATGAAGCATGATCTTTAGGGTCCGCTGACTTCATCATGGGAGTACGTGATTGGTGGAGCATGACTTTCGGGGTCCGCTGACTTCATCATGAGCGTGGTGTTATATCGGTGAAGCATGATCTTCGGGTCCGCTGACTTCATCCGGTGTTGAGATTGGTGAAGCATGATCTTCGGGTCCGCTGACTTCATCATGGTTGTGAATCGCGTGTGTTTTCGGATTCACGATGACGCGTGTGGTTTCGGTCATCTTATCAAATGAATCTCGTGTAGTTCGGATTCATGGTGACTCGTGTAGTTCGGTCATCTTATTGAGGTAGTAATCTCGTGTGGTTTCGGATTACTAAGGCTCGTGTAGTTCGGCCAACCTCGATGTTGTGGAAGTGAATCTCGTGTAGTTCGGATTCACAAATGACTCGTGTGGTTTCGGTCATTGTATTGAGGAGTGAGTCTCGTGTAGTTCGGATTCACAAATGACTCGTGTAGTTCGGTCATTCCTCTGGGATAGTGACTCTCGTGTAGTTCGGATTCACTATGGCGCGTGTAGTTCGGCCATTCCCGATTGTTGTTGTGGTGAAGGTAGTGAGTCGCGTGTAGTTCGGATTCACTAAGGCGCGTGTGTTTTCGGCCAGCCTTCGTGTTGTGTGATCTGTCGGTTGTTTTATACACCGATGGTGGGGTCGTGAGGACCATGTTGTGTGGTTAGTGATGCGATAGCCGTGTTTCGCTCACATGTTGTTACGGGTGTGACGAAAGTCGATTTTGTACACCTTGGTTTAGCGTTGCCATCATCGTTTTGGACGTTATCGGTTTTAGCCGTTTGTTATGATGTTACGGTAGTTGCGCTTTGGTCGTATTGCGCACTACAAGGGATGTTAGTGGTTGGTGTTGTTCGTAAGGATTCGTTTGGTTCGTTCTTCATCGTTTCGGGTTGTTGACCTTAGGTTGAGACTTGGTTGCTTTTAGCGTTGTACTCGGTAATAGTACGCTAAGGGATTGATATCTCGGTATGAGATTGGTTGAGTTTTCCCGATGTTAGGGAATGAGCATGGTTTTAGTGCTCGGATGGTGATTTGAATAAATCGCGGGTGACGATTTAGTTGTGGAAGGCGATTCGTTGGGAAGGAATTGCTTAGGAAAGTCGGATTGGGACTTATGTCGAGGACCGTAGGGTGAGGTCCACTTGGTTAAGTGATGAGGATCACGAGGACGTGATCGAGTTTAAGTGGGGGAGAGTTGTAAGACCCGAATATTTATCTTGCTTGTTTGTGTATTAAGACGTTCGAGATTGGGTTTCGCGGATTATTTATATAAAGTTTAAAATGCAAAAGAATCTGTTTCAGTTAGGTCGCGCGCCGCGCGGGGATTCGGCGCGCCGCGCCGTTTGCTGCTGACAGAATCCCTTGTTTTTAATTGGTTTAAATGAAGGGCAAATGGGTAAATTCACTTGAGGCCGGATTTGTGAGGCTTATGAGCTAGTTTGGATCAGTTTTGGATCCCATTCACATCCACTCATCATCTTCATCCATTTTAGAGAGAGAGTAAGAGTTTAGAGAGAGATTGGAGGTTTTGGTGAGGAAGAAGCTCGAATCGTTCAAAGTCTCGGGTTTTAAAGTTGTTCCTTTCGTTCTCGGCTACACGGTGATAGTATTGGTAAGCTCAAACTCCGAATTTCATTTGTTTAATTTGATATAAAGTTAGGGTTTTGAGCTAATTAGTTGTAAAACCCTTTTATGTGATGAAATGGATTTATGGTGACTAGTTATTCTTGTCACTTGGCGGGTTTTGGGTTGATTGACGATTTGGCCTTGATTAGGCTTTAATCTTGGGATTTATCACTTGGATTAGCGATTATGGAAGTGTTGAAACCTATTTAGGGTTATTTGATTGACTAACTTTGACTTTGGGTCAAATTAGGGTTTGGTGGTGATTATGACCCATTTGGTGACGTAATGAGGTTTATGAACTTAAAATGGATTAAGTTGAAGTATAAGTCCGAGTTAAATGTGTTTTGGTGTCAAAACTTATAAAGGACGAGATTTTGACCTTTATGGGTCAAAATTAGGGTTTAAGTGTCAAAATGGGTATGACACGTGTTTGGCACTTGTGTCCGGGTTTAATTGGCATATATTGACCATTCTCACTTGCGTTAGTGATTATTGGTTAGTTTGGGCACGGTTTGTGCTCGGAAGTGCATTTGGGTCGAAATTGCACTAAGTGGCGAATTGGGTTGGTTTGTAAAATCCATCCTAATTGTATTGTTGTAATTGTATTAATGGAATAGGTATTTTCCATTGGCGAGTTGCGGATCACTTGGAAGCTTTCTTCAAGACTTCAAGGTGAGTGATATTATCCTATGTACATATGTATGTGTAGGATGGGTGCGGGTTGGGTGAAGTGATTCTCGGCTATAGAGCTCACTTCACATGTAGGTGGACTTGATGGACTTTTGTATAAGTCCAATTGGCACGGTTGTGCGTTTTGGTTGACCATCTTTGGCGAAGTACACGTTCGTGTGTACATTATCACACGTGATTGTGATTTGGATGTTGTGGCCCCGATGTGGTGGATTATATAATCCCGTGACCGTGGGTTTGAGTTGGAGAAGTGAATCGCGTGTGGTTTCGGATTCACGATGACGCGTGTGGTTTCGGTCATCTTATCAAATGAATCTCGTGTAGTTCGGATTCATGGTGACTCGTGTAGTTCGGTCATCCTATTGAGGTAGTAATCTCGTGTGGTTTCGGATTACTAAGGCTCGTGTAGTTCGGCCAACCTCGATGTTGTGAAGATAGTAATCTCGTGTGGTTCGGATTACTAAGGCTCGTGTAGTTCGGCCAATCTTCATTGTGGTATTTGGTTCTCGGTATGGGGTTAAGGTGTTAACCTTGTTCGTTTTTATTGTTATATATATTAATGTATTGTTGTGTTGTAGCTAACCCTCCGGGTGTAGCCATTTGGAGATGTTCACTTTGTCGTTGGTGGACTCATATTTGTTGTTGTACCTTTAGCTTGATGCTTAGAGATTGTACGGTATGCTTAGTGTAGTTGCTTTATATTTGGATGTTACGGTATGCGGTATTTGTTTGTGTGGCGTATTCATCTTATACATATATATGTATGTAGTATATTATCATTCACTAAGCGTTAGCTTACCCTCTCGTTGTTGACTCTTTTTATAGATTGCATGCGGATGGTGGCTCGGGTAAGCGCGAGGATTAGAGGACTTGCATAGTTTGCGTAGAAGGCTTGCTTTTGGATCTATTAGGATTGGGTAGTGTATTCCCAATCGCCATGCTCGGCTTTGTCTTGTATTAAGAGTCTTATGGTCTAAATTGTATTTTTATACTTAAAGGGTAATTTGGGCACGTGTGGGCCCCACTTTGTAAAACTCGCTCAAACCTTAGTTATGTGCTAGTTTTACATATATTAATGTACGGTTAAAAGCGTTTTGGCTAAATGCGTCGGGAACTAGTCAAACATTTTCGTTAAATTGACTTCCGGGGACAGCGGGCTGTCCAGGTGATTTGGCGCGCCGCGCGCCCACCTGGCGCGCCGCGCGAGTGAACTGCACCAGAAATTTTTTTTTTGTTGTGAAATTTAACGGGAATCGTCGTGGTTTGGTTTGGGTCGTTACAAGTTTTTAGTAAGTCCGGTTCGTTCCACAGGGAAAATCTTTAAACAAAGCTTAACGCTATATTAGTTTACTTTTATAAAAATACAAATATATATATATATAAGTAATATTATTATTATAAAGGGGGTTTTTACCGTTTAATGACCGGTTTGTCGATTTTAAAACTTTAGTCGCAGTTAAAACCAAATGTAAAATAAATACAAGACTTAAATTAAAGCGTAAAATAAATAACGATAATGAAATTGCAATAAAAGTGCGATAAAATAAAATTGCGATAATTAAAAAGTACGATAATTAAAAGTGCGATTAAATAACAATAAATAAAAGTGCGATAATTAGAAGTGCAATTAAATATAAAATAAAGGAAATTAAATATGAAATAAAAGAATTATGCTTATTTAAACTTCCGTAATCATGATGTTTGACGTGTTGATTTTAGTTTTATGCCCATGGGTTAATTGTCCTTTGTCCTGGATTATTTAATATGTTCGTCTGGTTTTTGTCCATAACACTCCATCAGTCATAAATATAAAGTGCGAGTGTCCTCGTCAAATTATCCTTATACCCGAAGTTAAATATTCCAACTAATTGGGGATTTAAACTGTAACAAGATTTTAATACTTTGTTTAATAATTACACCAGGATGTCGACTGAGTGTAACCCAAGGTTTTAATATTTTGTTATCAATTATACCAAGTGTCCTTGTACATAATTTCACCCCTGTTTTAATTATTCTAGTGGCTATTAATCCATTCCCGTGTCCGGTTAAATGAACGATTATTCGTACATATAAATACCCCGCCCATCGTGTCCGATTGAGTGTATATGGTAATTTATAGGGACGCCCAATTGTAAATCTTTATATTAACATTAACAAACTATCATTTAGTTAAACAAATATAAAGCCCATTAATAGCCCATAGTCTAATTTCCACAAGTGTCGTTCTTTTGTCCAAACCCCAATTATGGTACAAAGCCCAATTACCCAATTTTAGTAATTAGCCCAACATCATGATTACTTCGTTTTAAATAAGCATAATAATAACTTAGCTACGAGACATTAATGTAAAAAGGTTGAACATAACTTACAATGATTAAAAATAGCGTAGCGTTACACGGACAGAATTTCGACTTACACCCTTACAATATTCGCTAACATACCCTTATTATTAGAATTATAATTAAAATTAAAATATAAATTATAAATATATATATATATATATTTTACGTATGAGAAGAAGAAGAAAAAGATGATGAAAATGATCAGATTTCGGTTTGCTTTATAGGGAGTTTCAAAACTGGGGGCTCCGCGACTCGCGGCCATTTTGGCCTTCAAACTCCGCGAGTCGCGGAGAATGAAATTACAGCTCACATCTTTGGAGTCTTTCTCTGCCGACGGTTTATATTTATAAATATAATATATATATATAATTAATATAATTAATTATATATTATATTATATTTATATACATAGTTAACTTGTAATTTTTAGTCCGTTGCGTCGAGCGTTGAGAGTTGACTCTGGTCCCGGTTCCGGATTTTCGAACGTCCTTGCGTACAATTTTATATTTTGTACTTTGCGTTTTGAATCTTGTACTCTTGTAATTTCGAGACGTTTCTTATCAATAATTGGAACCTCTTTGATTGTCTTTTGTTCTTTTGAGCTTTTTGGTCGTTTGCGTCTTCAATTCGTCGAATCTGTCTTTTGTCTTCACCTTTTATTATTTAAACGAATATCACTTGTAAATAGAACAATTGCAACTAAAAGCTTGTCTTTCTTGAGGAATAATGCTATGAAATATATGTTCGTTTTTAGCATTATCAAATATTCCCACACTTGAGCGTTGCTTGTCCTCAAGCAATATCGTCTTGAAATACAAGAATCACTTCTTTATTCTTCACACTTTGTACATCAGTGATTTTCTATATGACGGTATAAACAATGGTAGTAACGATATGGTTTACAGTCCCACATGACTATAAAAATTTAGATCCATTAAGGAAATTGGATCTTTATGAAAACATTTGATCTTTTGAAAATTAAATCTAGTTTTTACCCTAGATAAGTTTTCCGGGATAACCCTTTACCGGTGTTTGCAAAATATTTTTGTGGGTTTGGTGGGTTTCAGATTTGAAAATTTTAGCTCAAAACTTATGGTTTTGTGTCACCCACTTGCTAACCTTGTATTTGGAAAGCAACACGTCCAGTTTACTTGTCCCGTATATTACCTTTCGGTAAACTACCGTCCGGTTGTAAAGGAAAGCGTTGAACAAGCAACTGTTAAGACAATGTCCCCTGACATGCTTTTAATTATGGTCTATAACGTGTCGGACGCAATTACTATCCTTGGTAGGAGCAATAGTAAAGCTCACCCTTATAATTTTTCGGTATGGCACAAGGTCCTGTCTTTGACCATGCTATGCAACCACCGTTCTTACGGTTGACACCCGTTTTAGTTCAGGTGACCTAATGAATTCTAGGTGAATTCCTAGGATTTTACGTTCAATAGTAATGAACGCATTGAAAATAGGGTTTTCAGAAAACAAATCGGTTTGTAATTTTGATCAAAATATTTTCTCGTTCAAGCTCAAGTTTAGATATCATTGAATTCCATGAGTTTGAATTCTCAATCTTTAAGGTCAATCTCTAGGATTGAGTAATATCAGTCTTAAAAGCTGATTTTTAATCTTTAAGGAGATTATCCTTTCTGGGGATCTGATTCATTAGTCTTATCAAGCTAATTTGCATGGTGCCCCCCCATTTTACAAGATAAATCCTTCTCATGGTTAGGATAAATCTGACCACTTGGCGACCCTGTTTAATGCTGAGGTCCGTGGATTTCCTGCTGATTTTAGTGATGACTTTTCTAGATTTTTCGTCAACCTACAGCTGGTCTGGACGACAACTTCATGACCTAAATCAAGAAGCGCGTGTCTTTTTCGGAAGACTTTACTTCCTTTTAATGATGTAATTGATTCATCGTGTAGATCCATCTCTTCTTTTCTTTCATCGGGTAAAACAGTTTAGTTTAGTCCAAAGCAAAAGTATTTTCAGTTATTTGTTACAGATATATGTGACATATGTTTAAGATAACTTGGTAAATTTTCCCACACTTGGCTTTTATTTTCCTTTTTATCGTCCTCTATTCCATTTTAAATGAATTTTAACATTTTGGTTTGTTTCTCAATTTATGTCCTTTCCGAGGTAACAATAATTTCGATGTTAAAACCTAGTTTTATCGTTCATAAATATGTATAAACATGATTTTTAGTTCATTTAATTGAAAATTTTGAAATTTTTTACTAGAATTGGGTAGTCAGTATATAAGACCAGGGCTGTTCTTTATTATCAGAGAGCACTAGATTCTAATACAACTACTGCTTTACTAGTATTTTTAATGGTAACCAAGTGTATAAAGTAAAAATTTTTAAAATCCGAAAGAATTTAACCCCTTCCCACACTTAAGATCTTGCAATGCCCTCATTTGCAAGAAATTAGTAACAATTTAAATTATTGAGGGTGATTTGTGTGAAAATGATTAAATTTTACCAAAGTTTCCAAATATATTGGCGTTTGTTTGCTGAATGATAAATGGTGCACATCATTTGTTCATTCAGTCTTGTTGTTATTTCACATATATTTTGCATCTTGTCGTCAAAATTAGTTGCTTTTGCTGAACTTAATGCAAGTCTTTGAAAATGCGTTGTTTTACCCTGCTGTGTACATAAGATAAACTGCAAACATATATACATATTTTTGAAGTTTGGTATATTACCCCACATTCAAAAATTATTAAAATCTAAGAATAAAAGTTAGATAATTATAAAAATGATTACAATATTAACAAAAGTATTAAACGTATCAATAATTACAAATTACAAAATAAATAAAACTAAGTATACTAGGGATGATACTGGTACCAATAGGGGTTCCAGGCATAACCATAGGTGCTATAGAATGCTTCGGCAGGATTATACGTAGGATATGGTGGCTGCATCTCTATAGACCAGGGAGGGAAGATGGGTTTCGGTGTAGGAATATAGTTTCTACCTATATGTTGGCAATGAGCTATGATTTGGTTCTGATGAACTTGCCAATCTTCAAATGCTCTCTGTCTAGCATTTTCGTATTCCTGAGAAGCTATAAACCTTTGCATTTCTTGCATCTCATTTCCCCCTCCTACATTACCTTGCTGTTGGTTTCTCTCCACCTGTGGATGTCTACCATGGTATCGTACTGCGGCGTTATTTCGCCTCTTCAAAACTTTCGCACCATGGTATACATTTAAACCTATAGTATCGCGGGGTTCTGGTTCTTCTACTAATAATCCCCCCCGACTTATATCCACACCGAGATATTCACCAATCAAAGTAATAAAAATACCACCTCCTATTATGCTATGCGGTCGCATCTCCCGAACCATAGCTGATAAATAATAACCCACACAATACGGTATACTTACAGCGCTTTGTGGGACTCGAATACACATATGGTAAAACAAATCCTGTTCATTTACTTTTTCCTTGTTTTTACCCCTTTGTGTAATCGAATTAGCTAAAAACCTATGAATCACTCTTAATTCGGCTCTATCTATATCCAAATAAGAGTAATTTCCCCCTTTGAAACGGTGATGGCTTGTCATTTGACTCCACACACCGTGTGTATCAAAATTTTCATCTATCTTTCTACCGTTTAGTATCAACCCTCTACAATCGGCAGACGCTAACTCCTCAGGCGTATATATACGTAAAGCCTGAGCCATGTCTAGTAAAGACATGTGGCGCATCGAACCGCCTAACAAAAATCTAATAAAAGAACGATCGATTAAACTAGCTACCCGATCATTCAACTCTATACTACATAACAATTCTTCACACCATACTTTATATACAGGTCTACGCATGGTGAATAAACGTACCCAGTCATTAAAAGAAGAATTACCATACCTCTGTACAAGTAATTCCCTAATTGGCCCGGCCAATTCTATAGCTTCTAAGGGTCCCCATTCTATGACCCTCGGTACCTCAACAACCTTAGAATGAAGAGTATGCAAACCCCGTTGATATTTTGGATAATCTATCCAAAGTCTGTCAAATCTCAAGTTCGGGTGCAACTCTTCCAAGTGCATATCAGAAAAGGTCATGACTGGATGAGGTATATCCTGCTTGTAGTAGTTATCCACCTCCTGTTGTTCCGCATTCTCAGCAGGAGCATTGCGGGCTTGGGATGAAGATTCACCCCTTTCAGTCTGCAAAACACATCAAACACAAATTTTGTGCATCCAAATATGCATTAGTGTCAGTAAAATCATCAATCAAAATAATTACAATGACATTTTAAACTTAAGCTTATTTTCACATTTTTATCAAATCTACACTTTTTCAAATAAGCATATACGAAAATGTTCGCCAAGTTCATAAGCATTCAACTCAAATAACATGTCAAAATAATCATTACTAGCAATTAAACAAGTCTCAAATGGCATTATCTTTCAAAAATCAAGTTCATGAATTTTTAGACTTGAAAAAGTCCACTTTAATTCTCAAAATCATGTTTAGGCTCAAAGTTTGGATCATTTAACTACCTAGACATGTTACACTACTCAATTTAGCAACAATTCATGACAAAAATCGGCCATAACCTGTTTATATCAAAAAGCTCCAAATTGCTCAAGAACACAAACCCTAGATTATTCAAAATTTGAAGTTAAAGGCTTCTAATCATGTTAAATAGCATCAATCTAGGTTATACAAGCATAATACATAAACAATTTAAGCCTAATTACACTAAAAAGCATCAAAATCAAATTGGGGAAAAAATGGCTCAAGAACACTAATTTCGGATTAAATGGTGTTTAGGTGTAGAAATTTACAGTTTTTCTTGAGTAATTCCTAGATAGCATTCTTCTCAACATGATTTTAGTAAAAAATTTGGTGATTAACGGTTAAAAATTGTGATTTTGGGGGTTTTTTTTCGGGTTTTTCGTGGGTTTTTTTCGCAGTTTGTTTGAGTTGTGGAGTGTGAAACTGAGCTGTTGCAGCTCTTTATTTTTTTTCTGTAATCCGGTACTCCCGCGACTCGCGGCATTTAAGCCTTCAAACTCCGCGAGTCGCGGAGTTTGCTATATATTTTTTTTTTATATAATCATTAACTTATGAAACAATTAAGTACTTAATTTTAAAATTTTGTTTCCCTTGTTATTTAGGACGAGGTCGTTTCGGATCGATGTCCTAGTCCGTCCTTCGACAAAATTTTAAAATTTGTCTTTTTGTAGCGATTGTTTTAAAAGCTAAGATTTTTGGGGTTTTTTAATGTTTTTGGCATACTTTAATTCAATGAGATTAAAAATAATGATAATAAAAGTTCTCGTCACTCTCTCGGGTAAAGCAATTTCGGTTCAAAGACCTAGTCTTCAACTTACGACGAATTTTAAAAATCATATTTTTAACTTAATGAGATAAAGTAAATTTTTGTTTTTAAATTCACACAACTTAAATATAAAATTCAAAATTAATATTAAAAATTCACACCAAACTTAATATTTGAAATGCATAAAATTAAAAATTCATATTTTAAAAATTAAAAATTCACACCAAACTTAATTTTAAAAATTCATATTATAAATTCACACCAAACTTATATTAATTTTTCAAATATTTACAATTTTAAAAATATTTTTTTTACAAAGTTTACAATATTAATTTAAGATTTAAATATTAATTATAAAAACATGGTAAAAATAAAATTAAAAATCTTTTTGTCTTTTTATCCCACTTTAATCAATCAAATATTATCAAAAATATGCGCCCCTCTTTTCGGTAAAATAATTTCGGTTCCAAGACCTAATTTAACTCATGACGAATTTTTGAAATATTTTGGGTTGATTGATTAAAGATATTTATACCTTAAGAATAAACGTTAAATTTCTCAGTGATGTAATAAATTTTTGAATGATATCAATAATTTCGGTCGCCAAACCTAATTTTATTCAATACCAATTTAATACTTTTTAGCGAACAAATTAGCGTTTATTATCAAAAGGTTAAAAATAAAAATAAAAATAAAAACTGTACAGACATACCTGTGAAATAGATTTCTTAGTTATATGATCTATCCCATTCATAAGATAGTCGGTTTAATTGGTTTTCCATGGCTACATAGGCGTAACCTCGAGCATTCAGTGTCTTTTCTTCTAAACATATGAACGGTCCGTCTCTGCATAAAGTAACAAATTCGGTATTTGAATAGGTTTGATTATTTAAACATTTACCTCCATGTGACCATTTTCCGCATTTGTGACATCTTTCTAGGTGTCGTGCTCTTCTTTTTGCTGCGGATTTTGATTTTCCTTTACCAAATTGTAACTTATTATCTTCGCATCTGGATTCTTTTCTAACTCCGTCCATTCTTTCTCTGATTACTGATACTATTTCACTCGGTAGTATGTCATTACTACGTTTAGTGATCAAAGCGTGTAGCATTAGACCATGGTTTAGTTCACAGGCAGTCTTCATTTTGTAAAAACCTAAAAAAAATAAAAATTCAGAATGGGGGGAGAAGACAAGTTCTTTAGGGTCTGCTAGGGAAAGACCATTCGGGTTCCATTTTCGAGAACTATACGAAAACAGACAATCTAACTCTAACAGAAATACATATTATCCTTTAAAGACTTGATTCTCCCCACACTTAGTTAGCTGTTGTGTCGAAATTGTGATTAACTTCATTGTCGACTTTCATCGGACCATGTATGTAATGTTTAACTCTGTGACCATTAACTTTAAATTCAATCCCATTTGAATTTATTAATTCTATCGTTCCGTATGGGAAAACTCTTTTGACCATGAATGGTCAAGACCATCTTGATTTCATTTTTCCAGGAAATAGCTTGAATCGTGAATTGAAAAGAAGAACTCTGTCTCCTTCTTTAAATTCTTTTGAACTTCTGATTCTTTTATCATGCCATTTCTTCGTTCTTTCTTTATAGATTAACGAATTATCGTATGCTTCATGTCTTAATTCTTCTAATTCGTTTAGTTGACTTAATCGTAGACGTCCGGCTTCATGTAAATCAAGATTACATGTCTTCAAAGCCCAAAATGCTTTGTGTTCAATTTCTACTGGAAGATGACATACTTTTCCATAAACAAGTCTAAAAGGTGTGGTTCCAATTGGAGTTTTGTAGGCTGTTCTAAAAGCCCAGAGTGCATCCTCCAATTTAATGGACCATTCCTTCGGATTTGATCCTACGGTTTTCTCTAGAATACGTTTTAAAGCTCGGTTGGTGTTTTCAACTTGTCCACTTGTTTGTGGATGATATGCGGTGGAGATTTTATGAGTTACTCCATATCTTTTAAGAACTTTCTCAAGTTGATTATTACAGAAATGAGTACCCCGATCACTTATTAAAGCTTTCGGTGCTCCAAACCTTGCAAAAAGACGTTTTAAAAAGTTGACTACAACTCGTGCATCGTTAGTTGGGAGAGCTTGTGCTTCCGCCCATTTAGATACATAATCAATGGCTACGAGTATATATAGATTATTATGAGATTTTGGAAATGGACCCATAAAGTCAATACCCCAAATGTCAAATACTTCACATACTTGGATGATATTTTGTGGCATTTCATCACGTTGACTTATTTTTCCGGCCCTTTGACATGCATCACAGGATTTGCAAAGAAGGTGTGCGTCTTTGTAAATTGTAGGCCAATAGAATCCAGCTTCATAAACTTTTCTTGCTGTTAGTTGAGGCCCATAATGCCCTCCTGTTGGTCCTGTGTGACAATGGTTTAAAATTTTACTAGCTTCATCTCCAAATACACATCGGCGTATTATTCCATCGGGACAACTTTTAAACAGATGTGGATCTTCCCAGAAATAGTATTTTATATCACTGAAGAATTTCTTTCGTCTT
The DNA here is from genome assembly GCF_046630445.1 of Rutidosis leptorrhynchoides. Taxonomy (NCBI): domain Eukaryota; kingdom Viridiplantae; phylum Streptophyta; class Magnoliopsida; order Asterales; family Asteraceae; genus Rutidosis; species Rutidosis leptorrhynchoides. The sequence goes on along the minus strand of NC_092335.1, from coordinate 512,836,640 downwards.
TGGTTCGATAATTCTTTTTCAAGGAATCCACAAACTAAGTAGTTTGCATAGTCTGCAAACCATGGGATTTCTTTATAATCTATCTTCAATAGATATTCATCAGGAAAGTTGTCTTGTATGGCCGATTCATTTAGAACTTCTAATTCGGGATTTTCAAGACGAGAAAGATGATCAGCGGCGAGATTTTCTGCTCCTCTTTTATCTCGGATTTCAATATCAAACTCTTGTAAGAGTAAGATCCAACGGATTAATCTTGGTTTAGCATCTTGTTTTGAAAATAGGTATCTAAGAGCAGAATGGTCGGTATAGACCATCGTTTTTGCTAGAACGAGATATGATCGAAATTTGTCAAAAGCAAAGACAATAGCAAGGAGTTCTTTTTCAGTAGTTGTATAGTTCGTTTGTGCTCCTTGTAACGTCTTACTAGCATAATATATAGGTTGAAATCGTTTTTCAATCCTTTGTCCTAAAACGGCTCCCATTGCAAAATCACTTGCATCGCACATTAGTTCAAATGGTAGATTCCAATTTGGTGTTATCATGATCGGTGCATTAGTGAGTTTCTCTTTAAGAATATTAAAAGATTTGATACACTCATCTGAAAAGATGAATGGAGCATCCTTTTCTAGGAGTTTATTCATAGGAGTGGCAATTTTAGAAAAATCTTTTATGAAACGTCGGTAAAAACCGGCATGCCCTAGAAAACTCCTAACTCCTCTAACATTGGTGGGATGTGGAAGTTTAGCAATTACATCTACTTTAGCTCTATCCACTTCAATTCCTTCTTTTGAAATTTTATGTCCAAGAACGATGCCTTCTTTAACCATGAAATGGCATTTCTCCCAATTAAGTACTAGATTTGATTGTTCGCATCTAAGAAGCATTCGTTCAAGACTAGCTAGACATGATTCAAATGTATCACCGAAGACTGAAAAGTCATCCATGAAAACTTCCATGCATTCTTCTATCATGTCGTGAAAAATCGCCATCATACACCTTTGAAAGGTTGCAGGGGCGTTGCAAAGTCCAAATGGCATTCTTTTGTAAGCAAAAGTACCATAAGGGCACGTGAATGTGGTTTTCTCTTGATCTTCGGGTGCTATTGGAATTTGAAAATATCCGGAAAATCCATCTAGAAAACAATAGTAACTATTTCCGGCTAATCTTTCCAACATTTGATCTATGAAAGGTAAGGGAAAGTGATCTTTTCTGGTGGCGTCATTTAATTTTCTATAATCAATACACACACGCCATCCTGTTACGGTTCTAGTAGGAATAAGCTCATTTTTCTCATTTGTAATGACAGTCATGCCACCCTTCTTAGGTACGCATTGAACTGGGCTTACCCATGGACTATCAGAGATTGGATAAATTAGACCTGCATCTAGCAGTTTAATAATCTCTTTCTTAACTACATCTTGCATATTAGGATTTAGTCTTCGTTGGCGTTGCACATACGTTTTATGACCTTCTTCCATAAGGATTTTATGTGTGCAATACGAAGGACTTATTCGTTTAATATCATGAATCTTCCATGCAATGGCTGGTTTATGAGCTTTCAACACAGAAATGAGTTGTGATTTCTCATTTTCAGTAAGAGAAGACGATATTATTACAGGTAATTCAGATTCACCATGTAAATAAGCGTATTCCAAATGGTTTGGAAGTGGCTTTAACTCTAATTTCGGAGGTTCTTCTATCGATGATTTATATCGATATCTGTCTTCTTCTTTTAGCATTTGAATTTCTTCTGTTGTTGGTTCATATCCATTAGCTATAAGTGTAGCTAACATTTCAGCTTCATCAATTGGTTCATTACCTTCTCCTAAAGAACATTCTCCTGTTCCTTGTAATTCTGGAAATTCTTCTAATAATTCTGCATGTGCATCTATAGTTTGAATATAATAACATGTATCATCTGCAGATTGTGGTTGTTGCATTGCTCTATCAACTGAAAAGGTAACACTCTCATCCTCTATACTTAGGGTCAGTTTCTTACCGAACACGTCTATCATTGCTTTAGCCGTGTTTAAGAATGGTCTTCCTAATATGAGAGGAACTTGAGAATCTTCTTCCATGTCCAAAACAACAAAATCTACTGGAAATACTAAAGTACCAACTTTAACTAGCATGTTCTCCATTATCCCTCTAGGATATTTTATTGATCTATCGGCTAGTTGTATGCTTATTCTGGTTGGTTTCAATTCTCCAAGGTCTAGTTTAGTGTATAGTGAATACGGCATTAGATTTATACTAGCACCTAAGTCTGCCAATGCTTCTATTGAACTAAGACTACCCAGAAAACATGGAATTGTGAAACTTCCTGGATCAGATAATTTTTCTGGTATCTTATTCAACAGCACTGCTGAACAATTAGCATTCATAGTAACAGCCGAGAGTTCTTCCATTTTCTTTCTATTTGAGATTAGATCTTTCAAGAATTTAGCATATCTAGGCATTCCTGAAATCACATCAATGAAAGGAAGATTTACATTTATCTGTTTAAACATATCCAAGAATTTGGATTGCTCGGCTTCAAGTTTCTCTTTCTTCATTTTACTCGGGTAAGGAAGTGGTGGTTGGTATGGTTTAACATAAGGTTTAGCCTTAACTGTGTTATCTTCATTAACCTTTTCAACTACCGGTTCTTTTTCCTTATCTTGATCAGGTTGTGGTTTTTGTGGAGTAGGAATAGTTTCATCAGAAGTTACAGGTATTTCCGGTGGTTTAAGTGTTGTACCACTTCTTGTGGTAATGGCTTTAGCTGTTTCATTCCTGGGGTTAGCATTTGTATCACTAGGTAGACTTCCCGGTTTTCTTTCACCTATTAACCTTGCTAGGTTACTCACTTCTTGTTCCAGATTTTGAATAGAAGCTTGTTGATTTCTAAATGCTTGAGCATTTTGTTCATTGGTTTGTTTCTGAGATGTGAAAAACTGCGTTTGAGTTTCAACTAGCTTCGTCATCATATCTTCTAAATTTGGCTTTTTATCATCGGTTTGTTGTGGTGGTTTGTTTTGAAAATTAGGTCTTTGCTGATTATAAGTATTATTGGATACTTGTTGATTGCTAGGACCTTGTTGGTTGTTGTATGGAATATTTCTGTTATAATTCTGGTTTTGATTGTAAATCGGTCTTGGCGGTTGATAATTATTCTGATAATTATTTCCAGGCCTTTGGTTTATGTATGAAATATTCTCTCTTTGTTCCATTGTTAATTCAATACTGAGACAATCTTTTGTCAAATGTGGTCCTCCACACTGCTCACAACTAATTCGTATTGAGTGAATATCTTTAGTCATCTTTTCCATTCGTCTCTCCACAGCATTTTGCGGAAATGGAATCTAAGTCATGGCTAGAATCGGCTCTAGCTGCTTTAGATGATCTAACGATGTCTTTTTCTTGGTGCCACTCATGTGAGTGGGAAGCAGTATTATCAATAATTTTGTAAGCATCAGTTTCGGTTTTCTTCATAATAGAACCACCAGCTGCTATATCTATGTCTTTTCTTGTAGTGATGTCGCATCCTTGGTAGAATATTTGTACTATTTGACAGGTGTCTAAACCATGTTGCGGACATCCTCTTAATAACTTTCCATATCTTGTCCACGCCTCATATAGAGTTTCATTTGGCTTCTGTGTAAACGTAACAATTTCTGCTTGAAGTCTTACGGCTTTAGATGCAGGAAAGAATTGTTTAAGAAATTTGTCAACTAAAACATCCCATGTATCGATCGCCCCTTCAGGTAACGATTCCAACCAATCTTTGGCTTCTCCCTTTAAAGTCCAGGGAAATAACATGAGATATATCTGTTCATCCTCCACTTCTCGGATTTTAAATAGTGTGCAGATCCTATTAAAGGTTCGTAGATGTTCATTTGGATCTTCCTTCGGCGCACCACTAAATTGGCATTGATTAGTCACCATGTGTAGAATTTGTCCTTTGATTTCATAATCTGGCGCATTAATGTCTGGATGAGTAATTGCGTGACCTTGGCCAGTGCGTTTAGCTCTCATTCGGTCTTCCATACTTAAAGGTTCTAGATTCTCCATAATTGAATTTGTTGAATCGGTATCACTAGATGATTCTGATTTAATGGTTCGTTCCTCAACAATCTCTGTTTGAATGATTGGTGGTTCCGGAGGAAAGTTTAATGGTTCAGGATCTACGAACCGTTCTTGAATATTTTCCGGATTCTCAATTGTGAGGTCGGGTTCAAAAAATGGATTATCGGAAATTTGAACTGAAGTACTTGGTCGACTGGATGACGATTCTAAAGAAAAATCAACGGCGGTTATATTTGCTAAATGTCTTGATCTAGTTACAGGTGGTGAACGTACAAAAGGTGGTGAACGTCTTGCTCGGTGCATTCACTGAATATCCTATTAGTTTTTAAAAAGGAAAGAAAAATTATATAAGTTATCCAATCAATAGACTTTTCTGATTTTGCCCACGTTTCGAATAGCCAAAAGATGCAGCAGAGGGGCAGGATTCGTTTGGTCTCGATATAATTGAGGACTGTTTGGCTCCAATAACCCGGTCCACGTACAAATCCAACTATTACTACGAACCAGAAAATTTTGATGTCTATCAATTTAACCACTCAAAATAAATTTTCGTAATTTTAAGAAATTTAGATAAGAAGTAGAATAAAAATCTATGTCCTAAAAACTAGAATAGCGAGAAATAAGAAAGAAAAAGAGTTCGTCGAAAAAGGTCGAAAAAGAAAAATGGTTGAAAAATAAAAGGTGAAGGAAAAATAAAAGAAACTTATAAAAACTTAAAAATACTTGACTAACCTAACCTTATTACTACAACTAACTTAAAATTATAATCGCAAATTGATATTACTAATTGGAATGATAATTGATACATAGTAAAAAGTCGTCTAAAAATATTAAAGCTTACAGGAAAAACTATATCCCAAATGGAAATAACTTAAAAAGAAACTAAAACTTAAGAAGGCGTCGCAAAATTCTAAAGTACCTAAATCTTAGTCTAAAGAAAAAGCACTTAAGGAATTCTACGGCAAAGCCTAAAAATCTAGGAGTAAAAATGACTATGGCAAAAACTAAGTTTAAAATTAAATATGAGCGAAAAAAATACAAATATTACGCTACAACGATTAAAAAGGGATAAAATATAAAAATATACAAAAAGTTGTAAAAATTACAATTTTTATAAAAATATTATTTTTATATTATTTATTTTATTAAACTATTAATTTTACAATTTAATTAAACTAATTTAACTAAAATATAAATTAAATAAAACTTAAATTAAAAATAAACTTAATTATAATAATAATAATAATTAGGGTTTATAATAATAATTAATTAATAATTACTCCGTGATTAATTGCAGTAGGGTTTCTGTCGGTGTCAGAATTACTCCGCGAGTCGCGGTATTTCAAACAACAAACCCCGCGAGTCGCGGGGTTTCAAAATTCAACCCTGGAACAGTTTAAAACTCGACGTTTTTTTTTTCTGTTTTTATATTTTCTGTTTATATTATCTTATTAAAATATTTATGTAATCTAAATAAAACTTATCTTTAATAACTAAGATAAAAATAAAATACTTTATAACAATAAAAAAAATAGATTTATATATATATATTTTTTCTTTTTTTTTTCGGTTTTTTATATTTATAAAATATATTTATAAAATAAATTAAATAAAACTCATATTTTTACAAAATAAAACTTATATTTATCAAACTCCTAAAAATACATAAAATTTTGTTTTTCTTTTTATATTTTTGAATATTTAAAACGTATTTTTACAAAAACGAATTTTAATAAAAGTTAACTAAATTTTTTTTTTTTATATTAGTGTTGCGCTTTCGGCTTTTAAGAGAGTTCCCCGGCAGCGGCGCCAAAAATACTTGATGTGCAGCGGGGTGTATATAAAATAGTTATTAATTTTAGCAGGAAATACTATTAAATACGATACAATTTTACACAAGATATTTATTTATTTATAGAATGGATATACTTAAACCTTGCTACAACACTTATAGGCAGTGTACCTAATCGTACAGTAGTGTAGTTTTTAGTAAGTCCGGTTCGTTCCACAGGGAAAATCTTTAAACAAAGCTTAACGCTATATTAGTTTACTTTTATAAAAATACAAATATATATATATATATATATATATATATATATATATATATATATATATATATATATATATATATATATATATATATATATATATATATAAGTAATATTATTATTATAAAGGGGGGTTTTTACCGTTTAATGACCGGTTTGTCGATTTTAAAACTTTAGTCGCAGTTAAAACCAAATGTAAAATAAATACAAGACTTAAATTAAAGCGTAAAATAAATAACGATAATGAAATTGCAATAAAAGTGCGATAAAATAAAATTGCGATAATTAAAAAGTATGATAATTAAAAGTGCGATTAAATAACAATAAATAAAAGTGCGATAATTAGAAGTGCAATTAAATATAAAATAAAGGAAATTAAATATGAAATAAAAGAATTATGCTTATTTAAACTTCCGTAATCATGATGTTTGACGTGTTGATTTTAGTTTTATGCCCATGGGTTAATTGTCCTTTGTCCTGGATTATTTAATATGTCCGTCTGGTTTTTGTCCATAACAGTCCATCAGTCATAAATATAAAGTGCGAGTGTCCTCGTCAAATTATCCTTATACCCGAAGTTAAATATTCCAACTAATTGGGGATTTAAACTGTAACAAGATTTTAATACTTTGTTTAATAATTACACCAGGATGTCGACTGAGTGTAACCCAAGGTTTTAATATTTTGTTATCAATTATACCAAGTGTCCTTGTACATAATTTCACCCCTGTTTTAATTATTCTAATGGCTAGTAATCCATTCCCGTGTCCGGTTAAATGAACGATTATTCGTACATATAAATACCCCGCCCATCGTGTCCGATTGAGTGTATATGGTAATTTATAGGGACGCCCAATTGTAAATCTTTATATTAACAGATTTCGGTTTTCTTTATTGGGAGTTTCAAAACTGGGGGCTCCGCGACTCGCGGCCATTTTGGCCTTCAAACTCCGCGAGTCGCGGAGAATGAAATTACAGCTCACATCTTTGGAGTCTTTCTCTGCCGACGGTTTTTATTTATAAATATAATATATATATAATTAATATAATTAATTATATATTATATTATATTTATATACATAGTTAACTTGTAATTTTTAGTCCGTTGCGTCGAGCGTTGAGAGTTGACTCTGGTCCCGGTTCCGGATTTTCGAACGTCCTTGCGTACAATTTTATATTTTGTACTTTGCGTTTTGAATCTTGTACTCTTGTAATTTCGAGACGTTTCTTATCAATAATTGGAACCTCTTTGATTGTCTTTTGTTCTTTTGAGCTTTTTGGTCGTTTGCGTCTTCAATTCGTCGAATCTGTCTTTTGTCTTCACCTTTTATTATTTAAACGAATATCACTTGTAAATAGAACAATTGCAACTAAAAGCTTGTCTTTCTTGAGGAATAATGCTATGAAATATATGTTCGTTTTTAGCATTATCATTCATCATTAAACAAAAGGCGTAAAGTAGGTTTCGTTTATGAAAGTAGTTTAAAACAAAGTCTGACTTCAGTCAGTCACCACGGCCTCTACCCTTACTGAATTAAGGTGAGACCAGTGGCCATGGCTCCGTCTATGAGTCTTTTAAGTGTGGTAAAATTTACAGAAGCAAACTCATCTTGGTTTGACCATGGCGACGGTCTAAGTGCGAGTAGGTCAGAAATTTCTGCACAACGTTAAAGGACATAGTAACGATCGGAGGGCCATAAATCCTAAACCGTAACTCGGATTAAGACGAGTCCTATATGAAAAGTTATCTACTCGAAAAGATATATCTAAAAAGCATGGTTAGAACAGCCCAGGTCTACTGGTCTGTTACAGAAACAACAGATCAGTAGCTTTTGGACAGAAACAGTAAGTTTAAGTGAGTTCCGGTGGTCTTGGTGCTTGATGTTCATCATGATTCTCATCCTTGATGCATATAGCTTCAAGTGTACAACTCATTGATGTATCTACATCCTCTTAACCAAGTCTTGATCATCATAACCCTAGTGCAAGTCTAAGACATGAAGCACAACTCACTTAAGAGTTGCATGTAGTTTGATGAACCAAAGTTACATCAAAGTCTTAGGTTTGACACTTATATGAACTATAAATGAAATATTGAACTATAAACTTGAAAGTTAACTAACTAATCAAGATCATAAGTAGTAGAACATAGTTCTTAGTTTGATCTTGAAGATCCAAGACTCAAAAGTCTATATCCAAAGTTATATTTAAAGAAAACTTATTTGTGTGTTCTTGAACTTTCAAAGTTAACTTAATTTGTTCAAGAGATATGAGATCAAGACTAACTTGTAGTACTTGACCATATAAACTAACTACATGAAATTAAAATGCATAAAATGAAGAAGTAAACTTAAATAAACAAGAAAAGGTTCATGGTTGTTCATACTTTAAAGATTCAAACCAAAGTTTGATCTTTAGAAAGTAAACTTTAAAGTTTACTTCATGAGCTTCAAGTATGTCTTTAATCAACACATGGAACTTGCAACTTTTGAAACAATTGAAGTAGAATCATAAACTAGTGAGTTTATGTTCTTGTGTTCTTGAAAATACAAGATAATAGAAGAACCAAAACTAGAAAGTTAGGTTCTTGAAAGCTAGTAAGTAACTACAACAACAAGATGAAACAAGTAACAACAACAAACAAGAAATCAAACAAGCAAGTAACAAAAGATGATGATGAAGATGATTAAGTATCTCTTGGTTTCGGTTTTCATCAATAAGAAAAGAGAAGAACAAGTTGTTTAACACTTACAAGAAGATAGAAAAGTGAGAGAGAATGAAATGCAAGTTTGAGAGGATTTGTGTGTGTGTTTTGAAATGAGAGAAAACAAGTGAAGAATTGATAAGGCAAAATGAAATCAAAAAGCTCCTAAAGCCATCTAAGGCCGACGGTTTGCTTGTCAAAATGGGGGAGTGAAATGTTTGTTGGTTAATTGCTTGAAAAGCTTACAAAAGATGGATATTAGATGTGGTCTCATGGGGATTATAAGGTAACTAGATTCTTAATGCCCAAACTAACTAGTTCAATCTCTAAGTATTACTTACACTTGCAAGACATGGGCTAATAAACCCATTTAAGATGTAGGGTGGGCTTATGAGTCTTATTCATGAGTCCATTACACTAACAAAGCCCAAGTTCAACTAATTAACAATTAAACCCAATTAAAGCCCAAGTAACTAACTAACAACCTTAGTTAATTAAAATGATTAATAAAACTTAATCATGAATGCAAATAATATCTAGAAATATCATTCGTGAAGTTCCGGGTGTCACAAAGACGTTTCGGGCAATTAAGGTCAAGTACGTTAAGTCATGGCAACATGTAAATGTAATAACATACATTCGTTTTATCACACGTATTAATAATAATTATTATTAATAAAATAACGTTGGAAATTCCAGGGTCGTTACATTACCCACCTGTTAAAGAAAATTTCGTCCCGAAATTTAAGCTGAGGTAGATGGAGGAGTCAGAAAAAGGTGAGGATACTTCCGCATCATTTGATCCTCCCGCTCTCAAGTAAACTCAGGTCCTCGTTTGGCATTCCATCGCACTCGGACGATCGGAATCTTGTTGCGTTTCAAAGTTTTGATCTCACGATCCATAATCTCAACTGGTTCTTCCACAAAGTGGAGTTTGTCGTCAATCGTAAGTTCCTCATGTGGTATGATAAGTTCAGGTGCAGCAAGACACTTCTTCAAGTTCGACACGTGGAAGGTAGGATGAACTGAGCTCAATTGTGCTTGTAGATCCAAACGGTAAGCAACGGGTCCAACACGTTCCACGATCTCAAAAGGACCAATGTATCGTGGGTTTAACTTTCCATGTTTTCCAAAACGGATCACACCTTTCCAAGGTGCAACCTTCAACATAACACGATCACCAACGTTGAATTCAAAGTCTTTACGTTTAAGATCAGCATAACTCTTTTGACGATCACGGGTAGTCTTAAGTCTAGCTTGGATCTGAGCAATCTTCTCCGTGGTTTCGTGGACTACCTCGGGTCCGGTGATTTGCTTTTCGCCTACTTCGGCCCAACAAATAGGAGATCGGCACTTACGGCCATACAATGCTTCAAAAGGTGCAGCATTAATGCTAGAGTGATAACTGTTGTTGTACGAGAATTCGGCGAGTGGCAAATGTCTTTCCCAGGCCTTTCCAAAATCAATGACACATGCACGCAGCATGTCCTCCAAGGTCTGAATCGTTCGTTCACTTTGCCCATCAGTCTGGGGATGATAAGCAGTGCTCATGTCGAGACGAGTTCCCATGGCTTCTTGCAAAGAACGCCAAAATCTAGAAGCAAAACGGGGATCGCGATCTGAGATGATCGATAAAGGTACACCATGACGAGATATAACCTCTTTGATGTATAACTGAGCAAGTCCCTCCATTGTATCAGTTTCCTTCATCGCTAGAAAGTGTGCAGATTTGGTAAGGCGGTCAACAATAACCCAAATAGTATCGTATCCGCCCACCGTCTTTGGTAGCTTGGTGATGAAATCCATTGTTATCCGTTCTCACTTCCATTGTGGGATTTCTGGTTGTTGAAGTAAACCAGAAGGTCTATGATGCTCGGCTTTAACCTTCGAGCAAGTCAAACACTTACCAACATAAGTCGCAACGTCCTTCTTAAGATTCAGCCACCAATACTGTTCTTTAAGGTCGTGGTACATTTTGCCCGCTCCAGGATGAATCGAATATCTCGATTTGTGTGCTTCATCAAGTATAAGGTTCCGTAGATCTCCATAAAGAGGTACCCAAATTCTTCCGGCATAACATCGGAGTCCAGACTCCCTAACCTCGAATCGAGAGACAAGTATGTTCAAATGTTCGTGAGATATATTCTCCTCCTTGAGAGCCTCAACTTGGGCTACTCTGATCTGGCTATTGAGGTTCGAATGGATGGTGATGTTCAGAGCCCTAACACGAAGAGGTGCCATCCTCTCCTTTCGGCTTAAAGCGTCAGCTACAACATTGGCCTTGCCAGGGTGATAACGGAGTTCACAATCGTAGTCGTTGAGCATCTCGATCCATCAACGTTGTCTCATATTCAGTTGCTTCTAATCAAAGATGTGCTGGAGACTCTTGTGATCGGTGAAGATAGTGCTCTTAGTTCCATACAAATAGTGTCTCCACAATTTAAGCGCAAAGACAACGGCTCCAAGTTTAAGATCATGTGTAGTGTAGTTCCGCTCGTGAATCTTCAATTGGCGGGAGGCATAGGCAATAACCTTTGATCGTTGCATTAGTACACAACCAAAACCACTCTTCGATGCATCACAATAAACAACAAAGTCGTCACTGCCTTCAGGAAGTGATAGGATAGGTGCGGTGGTTAACTTCTTCTTCAAAGTTTGAAATGCTGATTCGTGTGCGGGTTCCCAAATGAACTTCTTGGCCTTGTGAGTCAGTGCGGTCAAAGGACGCGCAATCAGAGAAAATCCTTCGATGAATCTTCTGTAATAAACGGCGAGACCTAGGAATTGGCGAATATGCGTCGGAGTAGTGGGGGTCTCCCACTTGCTGATGGCTTCAATCTTGGCGGGATCAACTTTGATACCCTGGTCGCTTACAACATGACCCAAAAATTGTACTTCTTTCAACCAAAATTCACACTTGGAGAATTTGGCGTAAAGTTGCTCTTGTCTTAAGAGTTCAAGCACTAATCGGAGGTGTTGCTCATGTTCTTCTTCTCTCTTAGAGTAGATGAGGATATCATCTATGAAGACGATAACAAACTTGTCCAAGTAAGGCTTGCAGACACGATTCATGAGGTCCATGAACACGGCAGGTGCATTTGTCAAACCGAATGGCATCACGAGAAACTCATAATGGCCATAACGGGTCCTGAATGCAGTTTTCATCATGTCACTTTCCTTCACCCTCAGCTGGTGATATCCGGATCGCAAATCGATCTTTGAATAAACGCTCGATCCTTGTAGTTGATCAAAAAGATCGTCAATTCGTGGAAGAGGATACCGATTCTTGATAGTCAATTTGTTGAGTTCACGGTAGTCGATACACATACAGAAGGATCCATCCTTCTTCTTCACAAACAACACAGGTGCGCCCCAAGGCGAGAAACTTGGTTGGATAAATCCACGGTCTAACAGCTCTTGTAGTTGACTCTGTAATTCTTGCATCTCGGAAGGTGCGAGTCTATAAGGTGCGCGAGCTACAGGTGCAGCTCCCGGCACTAAGTCAATCTGAAACTCTACTGCTCTCTGCGGCGGTAGTCCAGGCAATTCCTCTGGGAAGACATCGGAAAATTCGTTCACAATTCGAACGTCATTCACGCTCTTCACCTCAGTTTCTACCGCTTTCACATGTGCTAGGACAGCAAAACGTCCCTTCTTCATAATCTTTTGCGCTTTCACGCAACTAATGTGGTTCAACTTCGAGGTACATCTTTCTCCATAGATAACCAGTGGTTCGCCATCTCCTTGTGGTATGCGAAGTGCTTTATCTCCACAGAATATATCGGCCTTTATCTTGCTCAACCAATCCATACCGACGATCACGTCAAAACTTCCCAGTTTGATAGGTATCAAATCAATTTCGAAATCTGCACCAGCTATGTTGATAATAGCTCCACGACTAATATGGTCAACCTTTTCAAGTTTTCCATTTGCGACCTCGACAAGCATACTTTCTTTTAAAGGGACTAATGACCAATTAATCTTATCGCAAAAATGTCTACATACATAACTTCTATCCGCACCAGTATCAAACAACACAGAAGCTAAAAGATTGTTGATTGTGAATATACCTGTCACCAAGTCGGGGTTATCGCGTGCATCCCTTGCATTAACATTAAAAGCTCGTCCACGGGGTGTTCAGCCATCTTTTCGCTTGTTGGGGCATGCGTTTCTGAAATGGCCCGTCTGCCCGCATTCGTAGCACTTTTTCGGCCCATTGGTGTTTGGCTTCCCATTCAAAGTAGTGACCTTGCAGTCCTTCCCGATGTGCCCAGCCCGTTGGCACTTCTCACAGACAACATTGCAATACCCAGTGTGGTGTTTGTAACATCGCTTGCATTGAGGTAAGGTTCCTTTGTAGTTCGGGTTGGTGTTGGTGTTGTTGTTGGGATTAGGGTTTCCACCGTTGTTGTGCCTCTTGGCGGGGGTTTGATCGTAGTTTCTCCCCCTGTTGTTGTTGTTGTTGTTGTTGTTGTTGTTGTTGTTGTTGTGGTTGTTGTGGTTGTTGTGCCATTTCCCCTTTTCGCTACTACCAGCCTCAAACTTAGCCTTCTCCGGCTCATCAATAAGAATCTGATTCATGAGAGTATGCGCCATGCGCATTGCTTTGGGAACAGTCGGTGGTTTGGATGAGGTGACATTCCCCTTGATGGACTTAGGAAGTCCCCAAAAGTATCGCTCCATTCGTTTGAATTCGGGGGTGACCATAGTTGGACACATCAGCGCTAACTCCAAAAACCTACGGTTGTAGCTGTCAAGATCGTTTCCTACGGCCTTATGTTGCATGAATTCAATCTCCATCTTTTGAACCTCGGTTCTCGGACAGTATTCCTCAATCATAGCACATTTAAACTCTTTCCAAGGCGTAGCATATGCCTCATCGATTCCTTGCGCTTGGGCCAATGTATTCCACCATGTAAGCGCGCCATCAGAAAGCGTGCAAGAAGCAAACTTGGTTTTATTATCCTCCGAACAGTTGCTAACTCGGAATACTGATTCAAGTTTCTTAAACCATCTGGTGAGACCAACTGGTCCCTCGGTGCCGCTGAAGTTATGCGGTTTGCAGCTCTGGAATTCCTTGTATGTACACCCATTTTGAATGGGTGGAATAACCGGTGGTGGTGGCGGTGGAGCTTCGAGATTTCTTTCTGCTAGGGATGCAGCGACCCGTTCGTTGATCATGTCCTCAATCTAGGCGGCGGTAGGTGTGGATCTTCCGTTAGCCATGGTATTCTAAACAAAATTTTTGACTCAAGTCAAAATCCAGTATGCAAGTAGTAATAATACAGTATATAGTGACCAACATGGAACCAAAACATCACATGTTATTAAATAATGCATCTAGGTACAAATACCACAGAATCATCGTACAGTAATGTAAATAGAACATCGTGCAAGAATTAAATAACGCAAAGTTCCATTCATTAATAATAATAAGTTTCATACATCTGAATAAGTTCATACAATACATATGAAATGCATGAAACTATATCTAGATTACATCCTGAAATCTAAATACAAAGTCCTACGGTGAAGACGGGTGAACTGCTCCTCGAGCCAACTGCTCCTCGAGCTCAGTGACTCGAGCTCGGAGGGTCTCAACCTCCCTCATCAGTTCCTCATTAGAGGGAGCTGGTGGGGCAGGGGGTGCAGGTGGGGCGGGTGGTGCGAGTGGTGCCAGTGGTGCTGATGTAGATGGTCCGGCTCCGGATGTAGACGGTACATCCCTAGATGTAAGTGGTCCGTATCTAAATCTAGGTGGTACGGTTCCAGGAATAGTCAATACGTAACGGGGAACCTTACGTATCTGTGGGTCGGCTGGGTATGGCATAACTCGTTTACGAGCAGTAACCCTACAACGATGGCCAAATGCGTCAGTAAAAGCACGACCTCCATTCACCCCTGGAATGACGGTGCCGTCGAAACGGTACCGCTTCTTCGGCGGGGTGGAGGGTGCCTGAATAGGTCTATCAGCAGGATCCTCATCATCGCTGGAGTCGTCTGATGATGAAGAATCGGCAGATGATGAGTCATCCGAATCGTGTGGTGGTGACACTGGCGGCTGAGCTGGTAATCCGAAGCGTCCGAAGGCGGCCAACATCTGTCTGTGTCTACCTGGCGGAATCACGACTAAACGTCCGCCGAGAGTACGTCGGCAAGGCGTGCGCATGTGGTTACGAAACGGCCCTTCCCCGAAATCCGCGGGGATCTCAATACCACCAATGCGGGGCTGTGACCTCGAGGGTTCGGGAGCAGACACTGGGGCAGGTGCACTAGTACCAGCTCCGGAAGTAGAAGCGTCGGGATCACTAGTGGGTGTCGGGGCCGGTGTATCGGCAGTAGCAGCAGCAGGTGTAGCAGTAGGTAGGGCGATGGGGTCTGAGTCTGTACTGCCCGAAATGCCAGTAGGTGGAACATCCGACATCTGAACAAGGAAAAATAAATTTTCCATGTCAGTATGTCATAAAGCAAGCAATTAATAGGGCAACATTTTAAATCATGTATAACAGTAACTACATGGCAATAACAGCAATTCGTATGAAAGTAGCATGCAATTGAAAGCAAGTAATATCATGCAGTAGTGAAATCATGTAGTAGCATACGGCATATAGCAGTAAAAGTAAGCAGCAGCATGCAGTAAGTTCAGCGGAAACAAGTAAACTAGCAAGTTGTAGATTAGTCCTATTAGTGAATCCTACTCGGGTCGGTCTTAGACTCACTAATGCAACCTAATTCCCTACAACCAATGCTCTGATACCAAATGTGACGCCCCGTACCAAATCATCATGTACGGACCATCAACAACAGGATCATTACAAGGTTAAGTACTATATGCGTTTTCAAAAAGAGTTTGCATTCATAATTAAAAGTGATGTCAAACCAACATCGAAAGTTTTACAATCCAAAAGTATGCTTCACTAAGTAGAAGCAATAAATAAGTGTATGTGACCACAAAGGTCGTTACAAGTCATAATTTAAAAGTACAAATGTTTGAATGCAAAGTAAAGTAGTTCATGCGTTGACAACTCTAAGCAGCGGGTGTCTACTGCACAAACTAGTACACGGCGGAAGCAACCTCAAGCACCTGAGAAATACATGCTTAAAAATGTCAACACAAAGGTTGGTGAGCTATAGTTTAAGTATAACAGTAATGTAAGTAGGCCACGAGATTTCAGTGCTACAACGAGCGTTTCGAAAGTATGTAAAAGTATATGCTAACCGTGGGCACTTGGTAACTAACTTAACGTTTATACCCCCTGAAAGTACACTTGGCAAGTGCGTATGTCTACGAAGTATTAAACACTCATTAAATGCTAGCGCTACTAGCCCGAGTGGGGATGTCAAACCCTATGGATCCATATCTAAGATTCGCGTTCACGGTTCAAAAACCAATGATTAAAAGTTACCGAGCTAAAGGGAATGTTTATGCCGTTGTATAACCCACACATATATAAGTTTAAGTAATCGTGCCTAGTATGTAAAACATAAAATGTGCATGTATTCTCAGTTCCCAAAATAAGTTAAAGTAAAAAGGGAATGCTATAACTCACAATGATATGTAGCGGTAAAGTAGTAGTCGGGAAAGGTGTGCAAGTAAACGGTCCGAAGTCCTCAACCTAAGTCAAATAGTACTAAGTCAGTAAATTGTCTTAATAGGTTTAAAAGTATGTAATTAAGGTCTTAAGGGTCATCATCATTCATCATTAAACAAAAGGCGTAAAGTAGGTTTCATTTATGAAAGTAGTTTAAAACAAAGTCTGACTTCAGTCAGTCACCACGGCCTCTACCCTTATTGAATTAAGGCGAGACCAGTGGCCATGGCTCCGTCTATGAGTCTTTTAAGTGTGATAAAATTTACAGAAGCAAACTCATCTTGGTTTGACCGTGGCGACGGTCTAAGTGCGAGTAGGTCAGAAATTTCTGCACAACGTTAAAGGACATAGTAACGATCGGAGGGCCGTAACTCGGATTAAGACGAGTCCTATATGAAAAGTTATCTACTCAAAAAGATCTATCTAAAAATCATGGTTAGAACAGCCCATGTCTACTGGTCTGTTACATAAATAACAGATCAGTAGCTTTTGGACAGAAACAGTAAGTTTAAGTGAGTTCCGGTGGTCTTGGTGCTTGATGTTCATCATGATTCTCATCCTTGATGCATATAGCTTCAAGTGTACAACTCATTGATGTATTTACATCCTCTTAACCAAGTCTTGACCATCATAACCCTAGTGCAAGTCTAAGACATGAAGCACAACTCACTTAAGAGTTGCATGTAGTTTGATGAACCAAAGTTACATCAAAGTCTTAGGTTTGACACTTATATGAACTATAAAAGAAATATTGAACTATAAACTTGAAAGTTAACTAACTAATCAAGATCATAAGTAGTAGAACATAGTTCTTAGTTTGATCTTGAAGATCCAAGACTCAAAAGTCTAGATCCAAAGTTATATTTAAAGAAAACTTATTTGTGTGTTCTTGAACTTTCAAAGTTAACTTAATTTGTTCAAGAGATATGAGATCAAGACTAACTTGTAGTACTTGACCATATAAACTAACTACATGAAATTAAAATGCATAAAATGAAGAAGTAAACTTAAATAAACAAGAAAAGGTTCATGGTTGTTCATACTTTAAAGATTCAAACCAAAGTTTGATCTTTAGAAAGTAAACTTTAAAGTTTACTTCATGAGCTTCAAGTATGTCTTTAATCAACACATGGAACTTGCAACTTTTGAAACAATTGAAGTAGAATCATAAACTAGTGAGTTTATGTTCTTGTGTTCTTGAAAATACAAGATAATAGAAGAACCAAAACTAGAAAGTTAGGTTCTTGAAAGCTAGTAAGTAACTACAACAACAAGATGAAACAAGTAACAACAACAAACAAGAAATCAAACAAGCAAGTAACAAAAGATGATGATGATGATTAAGTATCTCTTGGTTTCGGTTTTCATCAATAAGAAAAGAGAAGAACAAGTTGTTTAACACTTACAAGAAGAGAGAAAAGTGAGAGAGAATGAAATGCAAGTTTGAGAGGATTTGTGTGTGTGTTTTGAAATAAGAGAAAACAAGTGAAGAATTGATAAGGAAAAATGAAATCAAAAAGCTCCTAAAGCCATCTAAGGCTGACGGTTTGCTTGTCAAAATGGGGGAGTGAAATGTTTGTTGGTTAATTGCTTGAAAAGCTTACAAAAGATGGATATTAGATGTGGTCTCATGGGGATTATAAGGTAACTAGATTCTTAATGCCCAAACTAACTAGTTCAATCTCTAAGTATTACTTACACTTGCAAGACATGGGCTAATAAACCCATTTAAGATGTAGGGTGGGCTTATGAGTCTTATTCATGAGTCCATTACACTAACAAAGCCCAAGTTCAACTAATTAACAATTAAACCCAATTAAAGCCCAAGTAACTAACTAACAACCTTAGTTAATTAAAATGATTAATAAAACTTAATCATGAATGCAAATAATATCTAGAAATATCATTCGTGAAGTTCCGGGTGTCACAAAGACGTTTCGGGAAATTAAGGTCAAGTACGTTAAGTCATGACAACATGTAAATGTAATAACATACATTCGTTTTATCACACGTATTAATAATAATAATTATTAATAAAATAACGTTGGAAATTTCAGGGTCGTTACATATAATACTTTGTTAATATACTTAATGAGATATTTAATTATCATATTTTCAAGTTAAATATATATAAATCCATATATATACACAATTATTAAACAATTAAATCAAGTTATGACGTTCGTGAATCGTCGGAATAAAAGGGTGACCAAAAGCTTGTGTAAAACTCTTTCCGGAGGTTCAAGATTTATTAAAATTCATTGCTTATCAAGTCGGAATTATATAAAGATTAAGTTTAAATTTGGTCAGAAATTTCCGGGTCGTCACAGTACCTACCCGTTAAAGAAATTTCGTCCCGAAATTTGATCGAGGTCGTCATGGCTAACAATAAGAATGTTATTATGATGAATATAAGTTGATTCATAGGGTTTTATCATGATTGAGAAATATGGATAAAATAATTCGATTACTCGAAACGTATGAGTGAAGCTATCGTAAAAGAGTGAAATGGGAAAATAGGGATTCGTCTTATCTTTTGACGTCATCACGGTTGATCTCCGGATTAAAGAAAATCTTTGTAATCTATATAAGATTTGATTCTTCGGCGATTAAGGAAATTATAATCCTCTTCGATTTAATGCAATAATCTGTCTCGATTTCTCTGTCGGATATTTTACTATAAATCAACCCCCTACGTTTCCTTATTTCCACATCTCCCATCTTTTATACTTTCTTCCTTTCTTCGTACTTCCAAAACATTCGTCAATATGCTCCATCCAGTTTTAATTCTTGATATATTCTTGACTATCACATCTGTCATTCTTCTTTTTCATCTTCCACCGGAGGAATCCATTAATTTCTACTATGCTCTTCGGTTTATAGTGTTCTTAGTTTTCCAGTGTCTTTATATTGCTATACGCATCGATATACACGGTTTGTAATTTTTGCGTTGTCTTCGTGCTTATATTTTTCCTTATATTTTGGAGTTTCGTGCTTCCGTCTTCTTTTCCCGACTTCAAGTCAAGCGAATAATGGTCTAGAATTCATAGATATGAAATTCGGAATGAACATAGCTAATGCTCTAAGAGAGAAATTGTAATAGCAAAATTTGACTTGTGAAATTACCAGAATCCAAAGGAAAAGATAGAACTATCAATAGAATATGTTCTTGATATGTTTAGATATTAGATTGAATGTAAGAGTCATGTAACATGGCACATAATGACGTTATGGTCTGTGAATCATTACGTTTCATTTAGAAACTCAGCATGACTTACTGTAATATAATCACGTTGATCAAGTGTCATTATATTATACTAACTCATGCTTCAGTTCCTAACACTACTTCAAAACATTCATATTTTAAACTCGAAGGTTCCAGAATTTAGAAACTAAAATAGTTTCTTTTATGATCTAACATAGATAGCGCGAAAAGATGAATTATTTCAGATAAGAATAGTTATGAAAATATCTTCAGAAATATGGAGGATATTTATAATGAAAGATACGATGATATCTTAGAATATCTAAGATCAGAGGATGATGAAGAATATTGTCCACAAGGGTTTAGAGTACGGAGCAAGGTATTCGCTAAAGACTTCAGCAGACACTGAATCATTTGGATTCTTTGAAGGCAGATTTGGTCCTTGTGATTTGTGCACAGCCTCCTTCAGGGTTTGCTCAATCCATTTTCCAGTTCCAAACCTTCTCTTTTTCTGTGCTTTGCTAACACAATATTCTTTATCATCAACTTTTAACTGTTACGGTTGTCTATAGTTTCTGCTGCTTCATTCAGCTTTTTTTCAAAACTTCATAGTACTGATTTGTAGGCTGAAGTGCTATTCTGGATTTCAGAATTATAATTCCAGGAAATAACGTTATATGTATATGCAGAAATGATGTGAGATTCAAGAATAATTATTGATGCTTCCTGGGGTTTGGTAAGACAATTATTGTTACAAGATATAGATGGGTACATGACAAGGTTTTATAGTGATCTTTCAGAGAGATTTAAGTCAAAGAGCAATAAAGTTGCTGGTAAGCTTACTACTAATGTGGTGGAATATAAAAGGTTCCCTGGTAACGATGGCGAAAAGACAACGTATATATCAAGGTTATAATAAGGCTACTCCGGATGAAAAGTCGAAGTTGCCTTTTTGGAGCTGTGACAAAATTCGCTATTTTGAAAAGGGATTGTAAAGTTATTTTGGGTAATAATAATGCTAAAGGATCTGACACGGATACGTGTTGAACCTTTGCTTAGGTTCAAGTGTCCTCCGAATGCATATCTATATGCATATAATCTTCGTATGTATCGTGTGATTGGTTCATTCTCTCGATTGTTCCTTAGTTGAGGTGTTTTCAAGAATTTTGAAGGGTTAGACGCAGGTTGTCATCGTCAATATCCGTATAATGAATTCGTCGTGAATCTTGAATGATACGAATATCTTTATGAGTTCTGTGAATGAAAATGATGTTCTAGTATAGTTTGTATTTAAAGTATGATTTTGAAGGATGTAGGAATTTAAGATTGATGGCACTTCTTAAATCTTGACTTGGATTTTGATCTGTCAAAATCAGAATATGTAATTGAATTGGTATGGAAAATGGTTGTCTTGAATTTTGTGAAATGATGTATATTACTATAAAAGGAGAGAGTATAATTAACGATTGTCGAAACATCATTGAAAATGTATAGTGTAACATATTAATGTGAACTTAAGTATTTCTCGGGTATTACCTACCCGTTAAAATAAAATTTCACACGTAATATTTTGTACAAAAGAATTTTTATTACAGTCTTTATAAAATATATGTATGTATATTTTCTTCAGATGTAATATGGATTTAATGAGTTAATATTATATTAATCTCATTTGGTTTACGGTTGGAACTAGAAATGAATAATCCCTAAAACTTTAGAGATTACATAATCGCCGTGAAATATTTCTTCAACGTAAATGAAATTATGAATTAATACTTCATCACTCATTATTGTTGGTATCCCTCAGTGTCTGCGGTGCGTATGATTTTGATGCTCGTAATGCGGCTTGCGATGTTGAGGCTTGTGATGTTGTTGGTAATGCGGCTGCTGGTGCTGGTAGTGGTTTGATGTGAGTATAGATGATCAGAATTTGTTTTGTTTTGTATTGTGAAAGAAGATGTTTAAAGTTTCTTGAATAAAAAGAGAGGTCAAAAGCTTTATAAAGGGAATGAAATGATGTAGGATGCACTTGCTAATGAAGTTTTGCTTTTCATGACAGTAATTTTTTTTTTTTTACTAAATAATTCACCATGCAAGATACAGAGTAAAGGTCGGATAGCCTTAATAATATTAGTAATATTATACTCGTTGCGGCATATCCTGGAAAGGAGAGAGAAAATGGTGTTACGAA
Organism: Rutidosis leptorrhynchoides; assembly: GCF_046630445.1. NCBI lineage: Eukaryota > Viridiplantae > Streptophyta > Magnoliopsida > Asterales > Asteraceae > Rutidosis > Rutidosis leptorrhynchoides. The sequence continues at coordinate 512,814,832 of NC_092335.1, read as the reverse complement.
CGAGTTCGCCGGTAAGTGCCTCATGTTCTTCACCAAGAGGGCAATGTGGTGGATGGAAGGGATCACCTTCTTCTTGTCTCCAATGATTAAGTAGACTACGAACACATCCCCAATTCATCCAAAATAGATGATGGCTAATTGGTTGATCCATTCCGGTCACACTGCTTTCGGAGCACGAGTGAAATTCCATATCGGAATTCGAGGGACTTGAACTAGTGAAGAGTTCCATTTCGTACGATTGAATAAAGGATTTTTCGATATGAAATGATTTCCGGCTATCGGATGATATTCTAATTACATAGAATATCTATATATATAGAGCAAAAGATTTCATAGATTACGGAGGAATTTACGGAATATGTTAGGCAAAGTTTACAGTAACTATTTATGCAATCAATGCAGTAAGATGTATCTAGACTAAGAATGATAAGCATGTAATTTTCTAAGGGTGATAAGCAGATGATTTTTGACTTGAAATGATAAGCTAAACTTTTGACATGCAGTTAAGGTCGAAGTCCAGACTCACTAATGCATCTTAATAACTATCCGTTAGACACACTAATGCAAGACCTGGTTCGCTAAGACCACCGCTCTGATACCAACTGAAACGGCCCGTCCATATTACTATAAATGCAGTACATTCTCATTGGTCCCATATCGAGGTATTTGACCTCTATATGATACGTTTTAGAAAATATTGCATTCGTTTCATAAAAAGCACATCATTATTATACATAATGCATGTTTTAAACAAGTGGGCAATTATTTAAGAAATAATCCCCAAAATACATCGGTTTCCAAATACTACACACGTGACGTAACAGTCGAATATAATACATGATAAAGGTTTTATTGAATGCAACACTTTATTTAAATAAAAGTATGAGACTCCATGCACAGCTTGCTCAGATAATGCAACAGCGGAAGACTTTCTTAAGGACCTGAGAATAAACATGCATAAAAGTCAACACAAAGGTTGGTGAGATATATAGGTTTATCATCGATATAAATATAGATCACAAGATTTCATAGTTATAAATATATGTACACTCGCAAGTGTATAAAAGTATTCTATAAGTTGTTGAGCGCTTCGGTAACCATACTTAACCATTAATGTGGCATATTCCCTTTATTGTGAAATCTCCCTACACTTACCAAGTGTAGTAAAAATGAAGTACTATGCAACCGTTTACGATACTAGAGCGACTAGTCCGGTTGGGGTTGTCAAACCTGATAGATCTATCAATAGAATTCGCGTATACATGTTCTTACAACATGTAAATATTAGTTACCAAGCTATTAGGGAAGATATGCAAAGTGGTACAACTCAACGTAGAATATATTTTAAGTACTTGTGTCTATGGCGTAAAACATAAAATGCATGTATTCTCATCCCAAAATATTTGTAGAGTTTAAAAATGGGACTATATACTCACAGTAGTAAAAGTATATTAATAATAAGTTTTCAACTTATTAAAAATATGACTGTCGTCCTTGGATTCACGAACATATAACAATAATAACGATTCAGATAATAATACGACATATGAATAAAATAAAGCAAGTTCATAGAATACTTATATAATAATTTTTAACATTTTATGTTAGTAGTCCATTGTTAGTAGTCCATTTTTTTTAGTCCAAAATAGTCCGAAAAGTCCAACAATCCAATAATTGGTATATATATATATATATATATATATATATATATATATATATATATATATATATATATATATATATATATATATATATATATATATATATATAATCTTAGAATTACCCCACGACATATTGTATATGTATTGTCTTTGCATCAACTCAGAGACGTATTGTATACGTATTCTTTTAGAATTAACTAAGACGTATTGTGTACGTATTGTCTTATGATTTATCAAAACGTATTGTATACTTATGGTGTTAGGACGTACCAAGAATATTATTATACATATCTACAATCACAGAATTAACCAAGATTATAATATTTTGTTATAATACTGATAACATGTCTAAATATATATATAGGATATAGGAAAAGTTAACAAGGATATGGTTAATATAGTTTTTATAATATAAATTTCGTCCATACAATATTAATTTTAGCAGATTTTGTTTTGCTCACCAAATATTCATTACAACTCCGTTTAAAGTGAATCAAATTGCTATGGATTCATTAAGAAGTAAATTTTATAAAACCAATTCGAAATGTTCATCCCAAGTAGTAAGTTTTAGAGCTTTACCCTCTTTTTGTGTCAGTGGACAGATTTGGAAAAATCCCGGCATCCACCCAATATATGATTTTTGATAAAATACTTTCACTTTGTCTAAAATCATGAAAAAAATACTGGAAGTCTTATTTACATATATAAACATATTTCCAAAGTCTTAGCCTCGAACTCAAAGTCTAAGATAGGTTTTTAATTCCCAACCCAAAACAGCCCGCTTTTTACCGATTGGAGATTAAAGGATATATGTTAAGTTTCAAGGTGTTCTTCATATGTACAAGTTATAAGTTCTTATATTAACTTAATATAACATCATAATACATATAAATAAGTGTTATTAGAGTTATGTTAGAAAGATTAGATTAGTTTTTCAAACAAGCTTGGTGTTCACCAAAACAAGTTCTAGTTTTTACAAGTTTTATAAGTATAATAAGATAGCAACTATACAAGGAATTGAACAAGGATTTTGAGAAGTATTTTACCTTGATTATGAAAAGGAAATTTGCTAAGATTAAAGTATGATATGAGATCATTCAAGTGTGTGTTTTTAGTTTAAGAAAATGTGGAGTAAAAATGAGTTAAAATGGTCCTTATTTATATGCTTATAATTTTGGCTTTTATTGAAAATATCTAAGATAAGTTAAATTGTATTAAGTCATGCATGACATATTAAATTGATTAGGTCATGGATGACATATTACAAAAATAATTGCAAATTTCTATTAGTATATACCAATAGTAAATACTTCTAGAAGCTGTGTATAATACGGGTAAAAATACCGTATGAATGCGAGTAGAATTCTTGAGGAAATTGAACAGAAATAGGAGTATAGCTATCCTTTATATGTATTGGTATATTATAAAGTGTATTTAATACTTTGAAGGATGTATTTACACTCGTAATACATTATATGTAAATACATTTTAACATAAGTTAATTACGTCATTTAAATAGTAACATATATATTGTTTGAAAACTCTTTAAATTAGTAGTATGAAAATATATATATAATACTTTGTTAATATACTTAATGAGATATTTAATTATCATATTTTCAAGTTAAATATATATAAATCCATATATATACACAATAATTAAACAATTAAACAATTAAATCAAGTTATGACATTCGTGAATCGTCGGAATAAAAGGGTGACCAAAAGCTTGTGTAAAACTATTTCCGGAGGTTCAAGATTTATTAAAATTCATTGCTTATCAAGTTGGAATTATATAAAGATTAAGTTTAAATTTGGTCAGAAATTTCCGGGTCGTCACAATATAGATCAAAAGATTTCGTAGATTACGGAGGAATTTACGGAATATATCAGGCAAAGTTTAAAGTAACAGATACGCTAAGATATGATTTAGCAGATACGCTAAGATATGAATTTTGTCTATACACTACTCATGCAATTAATGTAGCAAGAAATGTTTAGACTAATAATGATAAACAGGTAATTTCTTAAGGATGATAAGCAGATGATTTCCGACTAGAAATGATAAGCAAAACTTTTGACATGCAGACACGATCGAAGTCCAGACTCACTAATGCATCCTAACGACTTATCAGTTAGACACACTAATGCAGACCTGGTTCGCTACGACCACCACTCTGATACCACATGTAAAGACCCGTCCTAATCCATAAGAATGAATACAATAACATATGATTACATCGCGAGGTATTTGACCTCTATATGATACATTTTACAAACATTGCATTCATTTTAAAAGACAATCTTTCATTACATCGAAAGTTGACAGGCATGCATACCATTTCGTAATATCCATCTATAAATGATCTAATCTGTCATTTACTTAATCATAATCTTTACTGAACTCAATGACTTGAATGCAATGTCTTTTGAAATATGCCATGAATGATTCCAAATAATATCTTTAAAATGAGCTAATGCACAGCGGAAGATTTATTTAAATACCTGAGAATAAACATGCTTTAAAGTGTCAACCAAAAGGTTGGTGAGTTCATTAGTTTATCATAATCATTCATTTCCATCATTTTAATAGACCACAAGAATTTCATTTTCATTTCTCATAAATATACGTCCCATGCATAGAGATAAAAATCATTCATATGGATTGAACACCTGGTAACCGACATTAACAAGATGTATATAAGAATATCCCTATCATTCTGAGACATCCATCGAACATGATATAAAAACTCGAAGTACTAAAGCATCCGGTACTTTGGATGGGGTTTGTTAGGCCCGATAGATCTATATTTAGGATTCGCGTCAATTAGAGGTGCACTAATTCTCAAAATTAGTGATGTTCCCTAATTCTTAGGCTACCAAGCAAAAGGGGCATATTCGGCTTTGATCATTCAACCATATAATGTAGTTTCAATTACTTATGTCTATTTCGTAAAACATTTATAAAAATTGCGCATGTATTCTCAGCCCAAAAATATAAAGGGTAAAAAGGCAAATGAAACTCACCATACTGTATTTCGTAGTAAAAATACATATAATATCATTGAACAAGTGCAAGGTTGGCCTCGGATTCACGAACCTAAATTAATTATATATATTTATAGGTTGGTTAATATTTGTCTAACAAATTAGGTCAAGTCTTAGTGTACCACAATCCTAATGCTCGTGACTAATATGCAAATGTCAACAAAAGTCAATTTGGCTCAAAATGATTTCCAAAATTTATACATGACTATTATATAGTTTAATTATCGTCGTTTTATATTTTTTAAAATTTTTTTAAAGATTTAATAGAGTAAATAACATAATTCATTTATTTTAATAAATAAAATTTTATATAAAAATATACTTTTATATATCTTAAGTAATAAAATTAATAAAGTTCATTTAATATCATAAAAATATTATGATAGATTCTATTAAGGTAATTATATTATTTGTATTACATATTTATTTGATAAAATAACATTGATAATAATAATAAGTAAAAGTTGTATTATTTTGTAATAATGATTATTATTATTCCGTTAATAAAAATATCAATATTTATATTTACTAAAAAATGATATTATGATAAAATGATAATTCTAATTATGATAACTTTAATATTTACGATACTTTTTAATATTAACTTTAAAATAATAATTTTATTTAAAATGATAATAATAATGATATTTTATAATAACAATGACATTTCTATTAAAATGATCATTTTTGTTAAAATGATAGTTTTAATATTAACGATACTTTTAATAATAATAGTAAGAATGAAAATAATAAGAACGACAATTTTATTTAAATCAATATCTTACAATATTTTAAATTTATCATGATACTCATACACATTATTTCCCAATCGATTCATTTAATAGCTTTTAATCGTCTTTTATATGGCGTTCTTATTAATGATAATAATAGTAATCATAATATTTAGGTGTTACTAATACTAGTTTTAATTATAATAATACTAATAATAATAAATATTATGATAATATTAATGATAATACTAATAATTATTTTAATGATAATAATAATAAAACTAATTATAACTTTAACGATAATAACGATAGTAATAATAAAAATAACAATTTTTAATGATAATACCTTTTATTGATAATGATAATAGTGATAATAATAATAATAATAATAATAATAATAATAATAATAATAATAATAATAATAATTAGATAAAAACTAATGATGATAATAACGACGATAATAATAATCATTGTTAATAATAATATAAAAATTCAATTGACTATAACTTCTAATACGTTCATCGAAACCATTCGAGTTCTAAATGAAAAGTTCTTAATTTTTCTCTAGCTTTCCAACGACATGCATGTCTTATACCTTATCTCAACTGCATATGTAACTAATTCAGGATTCAACATAACCTATCTAATGGAAATATCAAAAGTACAAGCATGCATAATACTATATTCTCGAGCACTAGTCAGGGATACACTATTAATATGTAAAAATTAAATTATGAGTGCTTACGTATCAATATTGAGATTCAATATTGCAGGAAAGGTACGTAAACGCAACGAAGATGATAAACACTAGTTTGACCTTACGAGCATACCCATAAACCATACCCATAACCTCCATAGCTATAACCCATAATTTTCTTAGCCCTATCCTACTCGAAAAAGCCGTCTTGAAATAATTCGTTCATGACCTCGTCGTAGTATTTTATGTATAAATAATAATAATACTAATAATATTAATATTAATAATATTATATATATATATATATATATATATATATATATATATATATATATATATATATATATATATATATATATATATATATATATATATATATTGAGAAGAGATCTAGAGGCAGTGATTGAAATGAATTGAATGAATGAGAAAAATTGCATTCACTTGGTTTAAACGAAGTTGAAGTCACCTACTACTTCCATAAGATTGCCGACACTTTACTTAATTACTATTATACATAATTATATTATTTAATCTTTATAATTAATTATATATTATATTATATTTACGCTCATGGTAAAAATGTAATTTTTACTCAAATGACCTGGACGTTGTCACTCGACTCATGTCCCGCTTCCGGTTTTTCGAACGACGTTTCATACGCGGAGAAAACAGGTACTTTACATTACACGACACATACCTTTATTATTAACTAGACTTAAATTAATGAAAAACTAGACCACTCAAAGTATAACTTAATCTTTTGAGTGTTTTGGTCATTTGCTTCTATAAATCAATGTTTCGTTGTTTGTTAAAAATGTATATTTCAAGTTAGCGTTTATCACCAAGTTAATATTATACTTATCATTTTGTAAAATATATTACTATATACATATGTATATGTATATATATATATATATATATATATATATATATATATATATATATATATATATATATATATATCTCTCTATTTAAAATATAATCTAGACTTATTATATATAAACAAAATATTTATTTAATATAATATGTAGTTTTTCCCATACTAATTATATTTCAAGGTCTGTTTTATATAACTTAAACTCGTTTTAATACTAGAATTTATTATATCAAATAATGTTTTAATTAATATGAAAACTAAATAATTAAGTTGCCAAGGGACACGAGTTAACCACTGAATAGTATGCTTTTGAAAACTAAACAAAAATCTCCACTAGCCTCTTGACTAACTCTCGTTAATGGACACATTGTCCTTACTTGAAAATCACTTTACCATTTTCTGAATACCGTTAAAAAGAAAAGGTTTCCTAAATCAAAGTGGACCTCTCAACAGAGACTCGTAATCATAATTCAGTGTAGCTGATATTTCAATCTTTTGATATTATCTTTTAATTCCATCGATAATTATTCTAAATATATTTTGGAACAAATACGTTCATGTAAAGTATAATATGTCTAATACATTGTTAACGTTTTCAAGTTATAATATATACACATATACATATATAATCATATCCGTTCATATAATGGTTCGTGAATCGTCGAAACTTGGTCGAGGTTAATTGAATGTATGAACACAGTTTAAAATTCTTAACAAACTTTGCTTATCGTGTCGGAATAATGTAAAGATTAAAGTTTAAATTATGTCAAAAATTTCCGGGTCGTCACATTCGAGAGGACGAGGCACCTACATATGTTCTGTTAGGGGTCCGAGAGGAAGATCCATGATATGTTTCTTGAGGGGTCCGAGAGGATGATCCAAGATGCGTGTTCAACGGGGTATTGTATATGTTTGGAGGGCTGTTGAAGACGTTTTGATGGGTATTTTAGACGTTTTGATGGGTAGTGTATGTGTTTCGAGGGGTACTGTATGTGTCTTGAGGGTTAGGATAGGTTTGGCGAGGATCATGATAATGCGCCTGATCACCGTAATCATAAGCCGGGAACTCGAAGTTTTATGATGAATAGTATTCAAATGGAGCATCTGGCTGTTGGTGATGCGCGTATGAAAGTAGGTTATGTGGTATATCATAAAATGCTTGCGGGTTAGGTTGACTGTTTGGTTGCATTTGTGCAAATGCCATATCTTGCATCCTCCAAAGCCCTTCCTCCTGTATATAGTTAAAAGTAAGCCAATATTATCGATCGCGAGGTTATTGTTTATAAATAATTAAAATATCACACAATTGCATCTTACATAGACATTCGTAGTCCCTGCCCAATTAGGATATGTGTTGGTACCCACGTCGGTTCCTGGATCTGTAATGTGCACAACAGTGCAAGCCTTGTACCAATCATAGTAACCCCTACTAACACCCCCACCATCTCTACCAACAAATATACGGTTAGCTCGGTCAATCCATTGTGCGATGTGTAGTGAACCAAACTTTTCCATGATTATATATTATATGAGATTAATATTTACATGAATAAATGTTTTCAACATGTTAATCAATCAAACTTGCTAAGACTTGATTATTTGAAATGAGTTTCATGTAGACAATTGACCACCCAAGTTGACCGGCGATTCACGAACGTTAAAACTTGTAAAAATTATATGATGTTATATATATATATATATATATATATATATATATATATATATATATATATATATATATATATATATATATATATATATATATATATATATATATATATATATATATATATATATATAGTTAATATGATATTATGATAAGAAAGTATCTCACTAGGTATATTAACAATGAGTTATATACATAAAATGAGACTATTGAATTAAGAAACTCAAAACGATATATATATATATATATATATATATATATATATATATATATATATATATATATATATATATATATATATATATATATATATATATATATATATATAACGATTATCGTTATGACAAAGTCTTACTAAGTACATATGTATCATATTAAGATATTGTTATACTATATTTAACATGATAAAATGATAATTATTTATATCATTAAGTATGTTAACAATGAACTGCATATGTAAAACAAGACTACTAACTTAAGGATTTCAAAACGAGACATATATGTAACGATTATCGTTGTAACGACACTTTAATGTATATATATCATATTAAGATATATTCATACATCATAATATCATGATAATGTAATAATTTAACATCTCATTAGATATAATAAACAATGGGTTAACAACATTAAATGAGATCGTTAATTTAAAGGTTTCAAAACAACACTTACATGTAACGACTAACAATGACTTAATGACTCAGTTAAAATGTATATATACATGTAGTATATTAAGATGTATTAGTACACTTTTGAAAGACTTCAAGACACATATCAAGTACTTCTATTTAACAAAAATGCTTACAATTGCATTCTCATTCATTTTCATCAACAATTCTACTCGTATGCACCCGTATTCATACTCGTACAATACCCAGCTCCTATACGTATATACTATTGGTATATACACATAATAATTCAGCTCCTAGCAGCCCTTGTGAGTCACCAACACATGTAGGAACCATAATTTGGCAACTAGCATGAAATATCTCACAAAATTACAAAAGTATTATAAATCATTCATGAATTATTTACAAGAAAACAAACTTACACATCCTTTATATCTAATCCATATACCAACGACCAAAAACACATACAAACACTTTCATTCTTCAATTTTCTTCATCTAATTAATCTCTCTCAAGTTCTATCTTCAAGTTCTAAGTGTTCTTCATAAATTCTATAAGTTCTAGTTTCATAAAATCAAGAATACTTTCAAGTTTGCAAGTCTACTACCAAGCTTTCTAATCCATTCCAAGTAATCATCTAAGATCAAGAAACCTTTGTTACCTATAGTAGGTTATCTTTCTAATTCAAGGTAAAACTCATATTCAAAATTTGATTCAATTTCTATAACTATAAACTATCTTAATTCGAGTAAAAATCTTACTTGAACTTGTTTTCGTATCATGATTTTACTTTAAGAACTTTTAAGCCATCCAAGATCCTTTGAAGCTAGATTATTTCTTGCCACTTCCAATAGGTTTACCTACTAAACTTGAGGTAGTAATGATGTTCATAACATCATTCGATTCATATATATATAACTATCTTATTCGAAGATTTAAACTTGTAATCACTAGAACATAGTTTAGTTAATTCTAAACTTGTTCTCAAACAAAGTTAATCCTTCTAACTTAACTTTTAAAATCAACTAAACACATGTTCTATATCTATATGATATGCTAACTTATTGATTTAAAACCTGGAAACACGAAGAACACCGTAAAACCGGACATACGCCGTCGTAGAGAAACCGGGGGCTGTTTTGGGTTTGATAATTAAAAACTATGATAAACTTTGTTTTAAAAGTTGTTCTTCTTGGAAAATTATTTTTATTATGAACATGAAACTATATCCAAAAATCATGATTAAACTCAAAGTGGAAGTATGTTTTTCAAAATGGTCATCAAGATGTCGTTTTTCGACTGAAATGACTACCTCTTACAAAATTGACTTGTAACCTGTATTTATGACTATAAACTTATAATTTTTATGTTTAGTTTCATAAATTTAAGTTCATTATGAAACCATAGCAACTTAAATCACTCAAAACGGATTTAAAACGAAGAAGTTATGGGTAAAACAAGATTGGATAATTTTACTTGTTGTAGCTACGTGAAATTTGTAACAAATCATAACTTAACTAACTTATATTGTATTATACATGTATTCTAACATATATTATGTAATCTTGGGATACCATAGACATGTATACAATGTTTTGACATATCATATCGACCCATCTATATATATTATTTGGGAACAACCATAGACACTCTATATGCAGTAATGCTTGAGTTAGCTATACACGTTTGAGGTTGATTCCAAAATAATATATATACTTTGAGTTGTGATCTAGCCTGAGACTTGTATACACTGGGTCGTGGATTGATTCGAGGTAATTTATATTGATTTATTTCCCGTACATCTAACTGTGGACAACTAGTTGTAGATTACTAACGTTGGACTGCTAACTTAACAAACTTAATTCATTAAAACGTAATGAAAAATGTTGTGAATATATTTCGATCATACTTTGATATATATGTATATATTTAATATAAGTTCGTGAATCGATCCGTGGCCAAGTCTTAATTTCCGACGAAGTAAAAATCTGTGAAAGTGAGTTATAGTCCCAGTTTTAAAATCTATTATTTTTGGGATGAGAATACATGCAGTTTTATAAATGTTTTACAAAATAGACACAAGTGATCAAAATTACATTCTATGTTGAATTATCGAACCGAATATGCCCCTTTTTATCTTGGTAGTCTAAGAAATGGTGTTTATGATAATTGCCACCAATTGACGCGAATCCTAAAGATAGATCTGTTTGGCCCAACAAGCCTCATCCGAGTTACGGATGCTTTAGTACTTCGATTTATCATGTCCGATGTGAGTCCTGGAATGATGGGGATATTCTATATGTGTCCTGTTAAGGTCGGTTACCAGGTGTTCATCATATGAATGATTTTTATGCAGATTGCATGTTATTGGGAAATAGAAATGAAAATCTTGTGGACTAATATTACAATTTGATAAATATATAGGCTAAACCTATAACTCAACAACATTTTTGTTGACGTTTAAAGCATGTTTATTCTCAGGTGATTATTAAGACTTTCCGCTGTTGCATGCTAATTTATGGACAAGAGTTGGAGTCAGCATGCTTGTATAATATTGGTTAAAAACTGCATTCGAAGACATATATTGATGTGTAATATTATTGTAAACCATTATGTAATGGTCGTGTGAAAACGCTATATTTCAGATTATCATTTTTGATAATCGTCGTAATATTTTAAAGGTTATGGTTTGTTTTAAAATCGAATGCAGTCTTTGAAAAACGTCTCATATAGAGGTCAAAACCTCACAACGAAATCAATTAATATGGAACGTTTATAATCAATATGAACGGGACATTTCAGTTGGTATCCGAGCGTTGGTCTTAGAGAACCAAAAATTTGCATTAGTGTGTCCTACTGAGTTTGTTAGGATGCATTAGTGAGTCTGGACTTCGACCGTGTTTTCTTTAAAAACGATTGCTTAACATTTTTTGTTAGAAACTATATATTATTAACATGTAAATATTATGTGATATATTAATCTCTTAACGTGTTTGATATTGTGTGTTAGATGTCTACCTCTAGTACAAATCCCATTGACTCACCTAATAATAATGAAGAGTCGAATATATTTTGGGAAGATTCACAAATTCCCGAGGAAGAGCCGGAAGAGGAGGAACCGGAAGAAGAGGAACCGGAAGAAGAAGAGGTTTCGGAGGTTGAAATATTAATAACTACAGAAAAATGGTTAAATAAAAGAAAATCCTCAACCAATGGACCAAAGTTAAAAATGGTCAATGGTGTTTCCGCCAAGGAAGCAAAATATTGGGAAAATTACCAGTTTTCTGATGAATCGGATCCCGATGAGGATTCCGATGATGTTATAGAAATTACCTCGACCCAATTTGAAAAAGCAAAAGAAAACAATAAGGGAAAATGCATCAAAATAGAAAAACCCGAGCCCAATATCGATGAACTTTATGTTAACATGATGTACCCTAATGGGGTGTACCGTAAGCACCCGTATTTCTTAAACTTTCACTATAACCCGGGAACATCTAAGTCACCAGGTTTTTCTAGACCATTTGAGAAAAGAAATACTCGTATTAGGGGAGCACCATATATCCCTAGGAAATTAGCGAAACAAACCAAGTCCGAAGAAGAAGAAACGAGTGAGTCAGAATAAAGAGTTGTAATCATGTTGTGTAATATATGTATTGTAGTGTGCTTGTATTTTTATGTTATATGTAAAAATTGCTTGTATTGTTTGTTAATTATCTTTTACGAATCTAATCCTTGTTTATTTTACAGTATAAAAACAAAAAAATGGACGTTAAGGATAGACAACCAAAAATTTTAGAAGACCTACCAGGGGATATGATTGATGAAATCTTGTCTAGAATCGGGCAGAATTCATCAGCACAATTATTTACAGCGAAATTAGTTTGTTGAACGTTTGAAAGACATTCCAGGCATGACTTAGTTTATAAAAGGCTTTCCTATGAAAGATGGGGTATATCACATTGAGGAGACTTTAAGTTACGCCAAGTTTTCTTTAAGGCATTTAGTGCGGGAAACCCAAATGCAATTTTACGCTACGGGTTAAGAACCTATTTTGACTCAACATATCCCAACATAGGACTCCGTTCTTTAGAAAGAGCTTCTAAAATGCAACATAAAGAAGCATGTTATGCTTACGGGTTAGTAATGTTCGCTTCTCACCAAATTGAGAAAAAGAACATTGGGTTGCAACTTATAAATAAAACATTCCCACAAGTGACGGACTCGGTAGTTAAGGTGAGAAACAAGGTTTTTAGATTGTTACGGGGCTGTTGGGCATTACGTAACCCTCGTCCTTTTGACGACATTACAACATGCTGCCTAGCCAACGGCCACAACGGTTATTTTCTACAAGACCAAGGATGGGAAATGATACTAGTAAAACCCGAATGCATGACTTGTTTCTGGACTTATGAATTACGTGTCTTTATTTCTTTTATTGAACGACTTGCGTATTAACTAGAATTGCCTTTATAGCTGCCGTGTAGCAAAGTTATTATGTGCTATATTTTATCCTATATGTATAATAGTGGTATTGTATGTTTGTAAAATATTGTATAAAAGTTTGAACACGAAATATAATTGTAATAAGTTTTTCATATAGAATCGTAGTAGTTGAATTGTATAGTAGCTACTAAGTATGAACTTAACGGGTAGGTACTACCCGAATTAAAACTATAAAATGCTAATATGAAGAAAAAGCTTTTATAAATAAGTTCATATTATGCTACGACATACTATTGACTACTCTTAAATTCTATATGATTAAGTCAATTCTTTTGGCTATTTTGAAAGCAAATGGCACCGGCGTCTCGTCAGAACTTGAACATGAGTGAGGAAGACTTCTGTGTTTTCCTTGCTGCGAACATAGCCGCAATGCAAAATAACAACAATAACTCTGGTTCTAGCAGTGGAACTAATTCGGCAAGAAATCGTGTAGGATGCTCCTACAAAGAATTCACTGCCTGCAAACCATTAGAATTTGATGGAACCGAGGGTCCAATCGGATTGAAACGATGGACCGAGAAGGTTGAATCGGTGTTTACCATAAGTAAATGTACTGAAGAAGACAAAGTAAAGTACGCTACGAATACCTTCACAGGACTGCGTTAACATGGTGGAATACCTATCTCGAGCAGGTAGGACAAGATGCTGCTTACGCACTACCGTGGTCAGCATTCAAGCACTTGATGAACGAGAAGTATCGTCCCAAAAACGAGATCAATAAGCTCAAGGTAGAGTTTAGAGGATTACGAACGCAAGGTTTCGATATCACCACGTACGAACGACGATTCACGGAGTTGTGCCTATTGTGTCCCAGAACGTTCGAAGACGAAGAAGAGAAGATCGACGCATTTGTAAAAGGGTTACCGGAAAGGAGTCAAGAAGATGTGAGTTCACACGAGCCTGCCTCCATATAAAAGGCAAGTCAAATGGCTCACAAACTAGTGAACCAGATCGAAGGAAGGATTAAAGAGCAGGTGGCCGAAGAGGCTAATATGAAACAAGTCAAGATAAAGTGGGAAGAAACCAGTGACAAGAGTCACCAATACAACAACAACAATCACAACCACAATTGCAATAACTATCCGAACAACCGCAACATCAATCGCAACAACAACAATCGAAATCCCAACAACAACTTCAACAAACGTCCCAATAATAACTACAATAACCATCCCAACAACAATAACAACAACAACAACAATCCCAACAACAATCTCAATAACAACAATGGCGACAACAATCAGAAAACTCCATGTTATAGGTGTGATGGATATCATCCGGATAAATACTGTAAGGTTGTATGTACCAAATGTAAAAGACCGGGTCATGGTGCGACGAAGTGTGAAACTTTTGGACCAACAAATAGAGGAACAAATACCGCCCACATTGTTTGTTTCGGATGCGGGAAGAAGGGCCACTTCAGAACTACGTGCCCAAACCAGGGAAATAATAATGGGTAAAGCCGTGGGAGAGTTTTTAACATTAATGCGGAAGAAGCGCAGGAAGACCCGGAGCTTGTTACGGGTACGTTTCTTATCGATGAAAAACCTGCTTATGTTTTATTTGATTCGGGTGCGGATAGAAGCTATATGAGTAGAGATTTTTGTGCTAAATTAAGTGGTCCATTGACACCTTTGAATAATAAATTTTTACTCGAATTAGCAAATGGTAAATTAATCTCAGCAGATAAAATATGTCAGAATCAAGAAATTAAACTGGTTAGCGAAACATTTAAGATTGACTTGATACCAGTAGAGTTAGGGAGTTTTGATGTGATAATCGGTATGGACTGGTTGAAAGAAGTGAAAGCAGAGATCGTTTGTTACAAAAATGCAATTCGCATTATACGAGAAAAAGGAAAACCCTTAATGGTGTAAGGAGAAAAGAGCAACGCGAAGTTAAATCTTATTAGTAACCCGAAGGCGCAAAAACTAATAAGAAAAGGTTTCTATGCGGTGCTAGCACACGTCGAGAAAGTCAATTCTGAAGAAAAGAACATCAATGATGTCCCCGTCGCAAAAGAATTTCCCGATGTATTTCCGAAAGAATTACCGGGACTACCTCCACACCGATTCGTTGAATTTCAAATAGACCTTGTACCAGGAGCTACACCAATAGCACATGCTCCATACAGACTCGCACCCAATGAAATGAAGGAACTCCAAAGCCAACTACAAGAACTTTTAGAACGTGGTTTCATTCGACCAAGCACATCACCGTGGGGAGCTCCTATTTTGTTTGTCAAAAAGAAGGATGGTACATTCAGATTGTGTATCGACTACCGAGAGTTGAACAAACTTACCATCAAGAACCGTTATCCATTACCGAGAATCGACGACTTATTTGATCAACTACAAGGCTCGTCGGTTTATTCGAAGATCGATTTACGTTCCGGGTATCATCAGATGCGGGTGAAGAAGGATGATATTCCAAAGACTGCTTTCAGAATACGTTACGGTCATTACGAGTTTATGGTTATATCGTTTGGATTGACTAATGCACCAGATGTGTTCATGGACCTCATGAACCGAGTGTGTGGTCTAATGACCCGTCCTAATCCGTAAGAACGAATACATTACATTTGGTTACATCGCGAGGTACTTAACCTCTATATGATACATTTTACAAACATTGCATTTGTTTTAAAAGACAAACTTTCATTACATCGAAAGATGACAGGCATGCATAACCTTTCATAATATATCCAAACTATAAATGACTTAATAGTAATCTTGTTGAATTCAACGACTCGAATGCAACGTCTTTTGAAATATGTCATGAATGACTCCAAGTAATATCTCTAAATGAACAAATGCACAGCGGAAGATTTCTTTCAAACCTGAGAATAAACATGCTTTCAAGTGTCAACCAAAAGGTTAGTGAGTTTATTAGTTTATCATAAACATTCATTTCCATCATTTTAATAGACCACAAGATTTCATATATTTAATTGTACACGTAACCCGAGTACAAAATAACACGCGTAACCCGCGAATTAAAAATCATTCATATGGTGAACGCTTGATAACCGACTTAACTTTAATGCATAGACTATCCCCAAACAGAACCTCTCGTCTGTATAATAATAATAATCTCGAAGTACTAAAGCATCCGTACCCCGGATGGGACTTATCGAGGTCCATAGATCTATCTTTAGGATTCGCGTCAATTAGGGGCCATACCCGTTTCCTAATTATTAGGTTACAAGCTAAAAAGGGGTGATATTCAATATTCATAATCCAGCCATAGAATGTAGTTTTTGATCACTTGTGTCTATTTCGTAAAACATTAGTAAAATCAGCGCATGTATTCGCAGTCCCAAAAATATATATATAAAAAGGGAGTAATGAAACTCACAATACTGTATTTTGTAGTAAAAATACATATGACGACATTGAACAATGCAGGGTTGGCCTTGGATTCACGAACCTATATCATTTGTATATATATTAAAATATATACATGTAATTGAATAAATCTATATATTATTATTAGTGATGTAATTGTTATATTTAATATTTTATAAGTTTCTTTTTTTTTATTTATATATTGTAACGACCCAACCCGTTATCCTTCCAAAAACGTGCCATAAAAAAAAATTTGTAACCCAGTTCATCTGGACGGCGTCCAGTTATCTGGACGGCGTCCAGTTGTGAAGACCAGGACGCGTCCAACCATATGGGACGACGTCCAAATGTACTAAAATATTCTGATCAGTTTTTCAAACACACGCGAGCGGAAAACCCGCTTCCCCACACTTTTAAACCAAAACACTTTCACAACATGTTATAATAATTCAAACTAAAAGTTTTCCACAATAAAACTGAGTTTTACAACACCGGGCCCATATCGACCCAAATTACCGCAAAGTGACCATTTCGACCCAATTTAGTTTATACAAAACATAGACCGAGCATGGGATTGGGGATACGCTACCCAATCCTATTCAAATCCAAAAGCAAGTCTTTTAAAGCAAACTACGCAAGTTCACTAGTTCCCACGCTTACCCGAGCCACCGCATCCATGCAATCTATAAAAATGTAAACAATGAGAGGGTACGCTAACGCTTAGTGAGTGAGAATATACTACATACATATATATGTAAAAAATGGACACGCCACACAAATAATCAAATAACGCATACCGGAGCATCCAAGTATAAGGCAAGCTAATCTAAGCATACCGTACGATCACTAAGCAACAAGCTAACAACAATAAAGTAAGTTCACCAACGACGATGTGAACAAAGCCAATAAGCTACACCCGGAGGGTTAGCTACATCACAACAATTATATATATATATATATATATATATATATATATATATATATATATATATATATATATATATATATATATATATATATATATATATATATATATATATATATATATATATATAAACGTCCAAGGTTAACCCCTTAACCCAATACAGGAACCGACTACCAATTACCAACATGAAGATTAGCCGAACTACACGAGCCTTAGTAAATCCACATCCACACGAGATTACTATCTTCAATACCACAACAACATCGAGGTTGGCCGAACTACACGAGCCTTAGTGAATCCGCAACCACACGAGATCACTACCTCAATAAGATGACCGAACTACACGAGTCATCGTGAATCCGAACTACACGAGACTCACTTTCTCAATAAGATGACCGAAACTACACGCGTCATCGTGAATCCGCATCCACACGTGATCCACTTCTCCAATTACAACTCAATACCAACCCTTCGCCATTAGGGTTGTATAATCCACATAACAAGCATATGTGATATCGTACACACAAAGTGTGCACCTCGCCAAAGGCGGTCAACCAAAATGCACAATCGTGCCAATTGGACCTATTACACAAGTCCATCAAAACCACCTATATGTGAAATGAGCTCTATAACCGAGAACCACTTCACCCGACCCACACCCATCCTACACATACATATGCACATAGGATATTAACACTCACCTTGCCGCCTTGATGAATGCTACCGAATAACCAGCAACTCACCGATGGAATGTACCTACTCCATTATCACAACACAATAACACAATTAGGGTGGATTTACAAACCAACCCAATTGACAACTAGTGCAATTTCGACCCAAATGCACTTTCAAGCACAAACCGCGCCCAAACTAACCAATAATCACTTACACAAGTGAAAATGGTCTTAACACACCAATTAAACCCGAACACAACTGTTAAACACGTGTCTCACCCATTTTGACACCAAAACCCTAATTTTGACCCATTTCAAAATTAGTCAACCAAACGCACCCAAAAGTGTTCCAACACTTCCGTAATCACTAAACCTAGTGATTAAACTCAAGATCAAAGCCTAATCAAGGCCAAATCGTCAACCAACCCAAAACCCGCCAAGTGACAAGAATAACTAGTCACCATAAACCCATTTCATCATCTAAGAGGGTTTCACAACTAATCAAGCTCAAACCCTAACTTGAATATCAAATCTAACAAATGAAATTCGGAGTTTGGACTTACCAATACTACCACAACGTAGCTAGGAGCGAGATGAACAACTTTAAAACCCGAGCTTTGGTGAGAATCCGACTCCTTCTTCTCCAAATCAAGCTTCCTCTCTCTAAACTCTTTCTCTCTCTCTCTCTCTAGATATGGATGAGAGTGTTTGTGAGGATGAAATGTGATCCACAAATGACCAATAGATCAGTTTTGAGGGCTCCAAACTGACACCCAAGTGAAATTACCAATTTGCCCCTTTTTAAACTAAATAACACAGCTGGCCCGTCAGTTATGTTGGACGACGTCCCAAATCCTTAGACGGCGTCCAACCCTTCTATACTGTACGGCGTCCTCCAATCTGGACGGCGTCCCAATCAACAGAAAAGGCTGAAACAGAAACATGATGTTACAACTCTCCCCCACTTAGAATCGATCACGTCCTCGTGATCTTCGTCATTTAACCGATCAGACCTACGCTCTAAGGTCCTCAACATAAGTCCCAATCCGACTTTCCTAGGCAACTCTTCCCAATCAATCGCCTTTAACAACTAAAATCGTCACTCGCGTTTCATCAAATCACAATCCGAGCACTAAAACCTTACTCATTCCCTCACCTCGGGAAAAACTCAACCAATCTCGAACCGAGATATCAACCCTTTAGCGTACCCTTACCAAGTACAATGCTAAAGTAACCGCACACCAAAATAAAGTCAACCATCAATCGATGAAGACCGAATAAAAGTGAATCCTTACGGATAACACTTACCTCTTAATATCCCTTGCAGTGCGCAACACGATCAATACGCAACTATCATAACATTACAAGCAACGGCTAAAACCGTTAGCGCCCAAAACGACTATGGCAACGTTAGATCCCAAGGTGCACAAAATCGACTATTGTCACACCCGTAACAACATGTGAGCGAAACACGGATATCGCATCACTACTTCCACAACATGGTCCTTACGACCCCACCATCGGTGTATAAAACAATCGTTAGATCACACATCAAACAACAAGAAGGCTGGCCGAAAACTACACGCGCCTTAGTGAATCCGAAACCACACACGACTCACTACCTCCACCGCACAACAATCGGGATTAGCCGAACTACAGGCGCCTTAGTGAATCCGAACTACACGAGAGTCACTATCCCAAAAAATGACCGCAACCACACGTGTCATTTGTGAATCCGAACTACACGAGACTCACCTCCGCAATATAATGACCGCAACCACACGAGTCATTTGTGAATCCGAACTACACCAGACTCACTTCTCAATACAATGACCGTAACCACACGAGTCATTTGTGAATCCGAACTACACGAGACTCACTTCCACAATACAATGACCGCAACCACATGAGTCATTTGTGAATCCGCATCCACACGTGATCCACTTCCCAAATCTCAATACAGGAATGGTACTCCCATTCCCCATCGGTACTCGCATTTCCCGATAACGTTATACCATATCGATATAACACTACTCCCATGATGAAGTCAGCGGACCACGTCAACGGTCATGCTTCACCAATCAACGCTCTTTTGGCCTCGAACAATGAGTAGTGTAACATCGCGCACTGCTACACTATAGTGAACCCTAACGGATACCACTAACCATACACACAATTGAGCAAGAACCACCTATATCGAACATAGGTACAACACAATAATTCTCTAAAAGAGAATCCGCCACGCACATCCCTTAACCGAGGGATTTCGCCTTACTCGTCAAACACGTCCATTATCTCTCAACGAGATTTCCACATTACCACCTCGGTGATAATTCAAATCCGAAACCATAAGTACAAATTAACCGAAATTGTACTTTACCACAAGTCGACCAAAACTAGGTCCCGACACGAATTCCGGATCTACTATGAGCATCCTCTGAAATCTCACACTAAAACTTCCTCGTGCGGGAGTGTAACTCCCCCACTTGGAACTACGTTCCATAACCACATCTTGTACAACTGTACAATGCTACCAAAGATAGACTTTACCAACAATTGGGTTCACACGACTCATCACTACATCTTGCTCCAATCTTGAGCACACGGAGGATTTTAACCAATCCTTAAACACTTCGAACGAAGAGTTCACCACTATTTGCACAAACTTTAAACTTGCAATCATCCAATTGCTATAGTTTGTCAACTTCCACCTGGTCACTCATGTACCTAAGGGTTTCTCTCCGGTACCCTAAGTACAATGTAACCGCAACACCATCGGAGTCGAACACTATGCTAGTAGGTATGAAAGAGGCACCTAACTTCGCGTCATGTAGACTCCATTACCATCATACATCGAGATCAAACACTCGATCTCAAGGGTTCCAATCCAACCGACGAACCTCATGGTTCATCAACTTCAACACGAAAGCGAACTCGCGCTTAACAACCGAACACCAAAGCCCATTCCCAAGGCTTGGTAGAAACATTTCTCAACACTAAGGAATGCTTGGTTACACCAAGTCTTACGCCCTTCGCCCATCGCTCAAAACGTCACCATAGGGTACTTCCACTAGGAACGTCACCCATAACAATGACATGCACAACACAATGCATTTAACAAACTCAAACTCAAATGGTACATAATAAATAATCAAAGGACATATTTATTAAAATGAAACGTACCTTAACGTCTACTTGCCGCACCCGTCCCCGCTAACTCGGGACATTCCTACTTACGATGTCCTTCTTCTTGGCAAATGAAGCACACCGTGCCATCCCCCTTTGGCACCGAACATTCCCAAGACTTGTGACCCCTCAAGCCATAATTGTAACACCTAGACGCACTAGAGTCCGATATGACCGTCCGTGTACCACCCGTGCTCACACTCGGACCCTTAGTCCTCTTACTTGGAGCACCATAAGAAACAACCCTTCTCTCACTTGAAGGTTCACCCACCTTCGATCCTGCATACGACTCGAAACCTCTAGCCACCGTGAATAACTCTGCAAACGACTTCGAGTAACCCCGGCTAATTTTGTTCTTCAAGTAATCATTCAAAGTTCGATAGAAATCCTCCATCAACAACCGATCATTCCCCAAATACTCCGGGCAAAAATGAGCCTTCGTCATAAAGGTCGTCTTGAGAGTATTCAAATCCATAGAACCCTGTTGCAAATTTCGCAACTCATTACGTATTTCCGATTAATCGGCTGAAGTCCGGAACTCCTCGAAGAATTCCTTCTTAAACTCGTCCCATGATAACGCCATAAACGGTTCACCACCGACAAGATCAATCTTACCATCCAACCAATCCTTCGCCCTACCTCGCAACAAACTAGTAGCGAGTCTTGTCCTCTTCTCGGGAGGGTATTCAATAGTACGAAAACACCCTTCGACATCCGAGATCCAAGTTGTGCTTACCAAAGGATCCGGTTTTCCGTCGTACATCGGGGGTTTAGTCCTCATGAAGCTCTTAAGACAACGCTCCATTTCACCACTACTCCGAGATTCGGAATATTTCCTATCCATTTCTTCCCGAAACGCACCCATTTGCTCCGCAACGGCGGCCGCAACTCTAGCTATAAACTCCACGTCGTTCGTCTTGATCCCATTTCCCGTCGCCATTCTAAGGAATGCAAAGCGATTAGATCACGAACGTATAAACCACAGATTCAACACCGCCCCATCTTGCTAAACACTCGTTGTACATCACTTGTTATGTAGTGACCCGAACTTTTCCATGTTTATATATATATTAAATGAAATTGTTATTTACATGATTAAGTGTTTCCAACATGTTGAGCAATCAAACTTGTTAAGACTTGATTAATTGAAATAGGTTTCATATAGACAATTGACCACCCAAGTTGACCGGTGATTCACGAACGTTAAAACTTGTAAAAACTATACGATGACATATATATGGTTATATATATAGTTAACATGATTTTATTATAAGTATGTATCTCATTAGGTATTTTAACAATGAGTTATATACATAAAAATGAGACTATTAATTTAAGAAACTCGAAAACGATATATATAACGATTATCGTTATAACAACGTCTTACTAGGTACATATGAATCATATTAAGATATTGATACACTTGGTTAATTATGTTAAATGATAAGTAAATATATTATTAAGTGTATTAACAATGAAATACATATGTAAAAATAAGACTACTAACTTAATGATTTCGAAACGAGACATATATGTAACGATTATCGTTGTAACGACATTTAACTTTATATATATCATACTAAGATATATTATATATCATAATATCATGATAATATAACAATTTAACATCTCATTTGTTATAATAAACAATGGGTTAACAACATTCAACAAGATCGTTAACCTAAAGGTTTTAAAACAACATTTACATGTAACGACTAACGATGACTTAACGACTCAGTTAAAATGTATATACATGTAGTGTTTTAATATGTATTCATACACTTTTGAAACACTTCAAGACACTTATCAAAATACTTCTACTTAACAAAAATGCTTACAATTACATCCTCGTTCAGTTTCATCAACAATTCTACTCGTATGCACCCGTATTCGTACTCGTACAATACACAGCTTTTAGATGTATGTACTATTGGTATATACACTCCAATGATCAGCTCTTAGCAGCCCATGTGAGTCACCTAACACATGTGGGAACCATCATTTGGCAACTAGCATGAAATATCTCATAAAATTACAAAAATATGAGTAATCATTCATGACTTATTTACATGAAAACAAAATTACATATCCTTTATATCTAATCCATACACCAATGACCAAAAACACCTACAAACACTTTCATTCTTCAATTTTCTTCATCTAATTGATCTCTCTCAAGTTCTATCTTCAAGTTCTAAGTGTTCTTCATAAATTCCAAAAGTTCTAGTTTCATAAAATCAAGAATACTTCCAAGATTGCAGGTTTACTTCCAAGTTTTCTAAATCCATTCCAAGTAATCATCCAAGATCAAGAAACCTTTGTTACTTACAGTAGGTTATCTTTCTAATACAAGGTAATAATCATATTCAAACTTTAATTCAATTTCTATAACTATAACAATCTTATTTCGAGTGGAAATCTTACTTGAAATTGTTTTCGTGTCATGATTCTGCTTCAAGAACTTTCAAGCCATCCAAGGATCCTTTGAAGCTAGATCTATTTTTCTCATTTCCAGTAGATTTATTCAAGGAACTTGAGGTAGTAATTATGTTCATAACATCATTCGATTCATACATATAAAGCTATCTTATTCGAAGGTTTAAACTTGTAATCACTAGAACATAGTTTAGTTAATTCTAAACTTGTTCGCAAATAAAAGTTAATCCTTCTAACTTGACTTTTAAAATCAACTAAACACATGTTCTATATCTATATGATATGCTAACTTAATGATTTAAAACCTGGAAACACGAAAAACACCGTAAAACCGGATTTACGCCGTCGTAGTAACACCGCGGGCTGTTTTGGGTTAGTTAATTAAAAACTATGATAAACTTTAATTTAAAAGTTGTTATTATGGGAAAATGATTTTTATTATGAACATGAAACTATATCCAAAAATTATGGTTAAACTCAAAGTGGAAGTATGTTTTCTAAAATGGTCATCTAGACGTCGTTCTTTCGACTGAAATGACTACCTTTACAAAAACGACTTGTAACTTATTTTTTCGACTATATACCTATACGTTTTCTGTTTAGATTCATAAAATAGAGTTCAATATGAAACCATAGCAATTTTATTCACTCAAAACGGATTTAAAATGAAGAAGTTATGGGTAAAACAAGATTGGATAATTTTTCTCATTTTAGCTACGTGAAAATTAGTAACAAATCTATTCCAACCATAACTTAATCAACTTGTATTGTATATTATGTAATCTTGAGATACCATAGACACGTATACAATGTTTCGACCTATCATGTCGACACATCTATATATATTTTAGAACAACCATAGACACTCTATATGTGAATGTTGGAGTTAGCTATACAGGGTTGAGGTTGATTCCAAAATATATATAGTTTGAGTTGTGATCAATACTGAGATACGTATACACTAGGTCGTGGATTGATTCAAGATAATATTTATCGATTTATTTCTGTACATCTAACTGTGGACAACTAGTTGTAGGTTACTAACGAGGACAGTTGACTTAATAAACTTAAAACATCAAAATATATTAAAAGTGTTGTAAATATATTTTGAACATACTTTGATATATATGTATATATTGTTATAGGTTCGTGAATCAACCAGTGGCCAAGTCTTACTTCCCGACGAAGTAAAAATCTGTGAAAGTGAGTTATAGTCCCACTTTTAAAATCTAATATTTTTGGGATGAGAATACATGCAGGTTTTATAAATGATTTACAAAATAGACACAAGTACGAGAAACTACATTCTATGGTTGAATTATCGAAATCGAATATGCCCCTTTTTATTAAGTCTGGTAATCTAAGAATTAGGGAACAGACACCCCAATTGACGCGAATCCTAAAGATAGATCTATTGGGCCTAACAAACCCCATCCAAAGTACCGGATGCTTTAGTACTTCGAAATTTATATCATATCCGAAGGGTGTCCCGGAATGATGGGGATATTCTTATATATGCATCTTGTTAATGTCGGTTACCAGGTGTTCACCATATGAATGATTTTTATCTCTATGTATGGGATGTGTATTGAAATATGAAATCTTGTGGTCTATTGTTACGATTTGATATATATAGGTTAAACCTATAACTCACCAACATTTTTGTTGACGTTTAAAGCATGTTTATTCTCAGGTGAATACTAAGAGCTTTCGCTGTTGCATACTAAAATAAGGACAAGATTTGGAGTCCATGTTTGTATGATATTGTGTAAAAACTGCATTCAAGAAACTGATTTCGATGTAACATATTTGTATTGTAAACCATTATGTAATGGTCGTGTGTAAACAGGATATTTTAGATTATCATTATTTGATAATCTACGTAAAGCTTTTTAAACCTTTATTTATGAAATAAAGGTTATGGTTTGTTTTAAAATGAATGCAGTCTTTGAAAAACGTCTAATATAGAGGTCAAAACCTCGCAACGAAATCAATTAATATGGAACGTTTTTAATCAATAAGAACGGGACATTTCAGTTGGTATCCGAGCGTTGGTCTTAGAGAACCAGAATTTTGCATTAGTGTGTCTTATCGAGTTTGTTAAGATGCATTAGTGAGTCTGGACTTCGACCGTGTTTACTTGAAAAATGATTGCTTAACAAATTTTGTTGGAAACTATATATTTTTAACATGTGAATATTATGTGATATATTAATCTCTTAACATGTTTGATATTGTGTGATAGATGTCTACCTCTAGCACAAATCCCATTGACTCACCTAATAATAACGAAGAGTCGAATATATATTGGACTGATTCACAAGTTCCCGAAGAAGAACCGGAAGAAGAATCAGAACCGGAAGAAGAATCAGAACCGGAAGAGGAGGAACCGGAGGAGGAAATAGAACCGGTGGGGGAAATAATAAAACGGTTAAGTAAAAGAAAATCCTCAACCAACCGACCAAGGTTAATTATGGTCAATGGTATTTCCGCCAAGGAAGCAAAATATTGGGAGGATTACCAATTCTCTGATGAATCGGATTCCGACGAGAATTCCGATGATGTTATAGAAATTACCCCAACTGAATTTAAAAAGGTAAAAGAAAATAATAAGGGAAAGGGCATAAAAATAGAGAAATCTAATTCCAACCCCGATGAACTTTATATGTATCGTCAACCCCCGAAGCCTTTAAGTTGTAACAATGACCCGGGAACCTCTAAACCACCAGGTTTTTCTAAACCGTTGTGGAAAACGAAAGCTCGTATTAGGGGAACATCATATATCTCTAGAAACTTGGCAAACGAACCAAAACCGAAGAAGAAGAAACGAGCGAGTCGGAATAAGATAGTTGTATTCGTGTGGTGTAATATATGTAATATAGTGTGCTTATGCTTTATGATATATGTAAAAATTGCTTGTATTAATAAGTATTTTTTTTTGTATGAATCTAACTCTTGTCTATTTTACAGTATAAAAACACAAAATGGATAGACAACCCAATAGTTTAAGAGACCTACCCGGAGACATGATTGATGAAATCTTGTCTAGAGTCGGTCAGAATTCTTCGACACAACTATTTACGGCGAAATCAGTTTGTAAGTCATTCGAAGAACGTTCCAAGAATGTCTTGGTTTATAAGAGACTTTCGTTTAAAAGATGGGGGATATCACATTGGGAAACCCATAAGTTACGATGTGTTTACTTTGACGCATATATTGCGGGGAACCCAAATGCTATTTTACGCAACGGGTTAAGAAATTACTTTGACTCAGTGTATCCGAATATAGGACTTCATGATTTAGAAAAAGTGGCTAACATGCAACATAAAGAAGCATGCTATGCTTACGGGTTAGTAATGTTCGATTCTCACCAAAGTGAGAAAAAGAACATCGGGCTACAACTATTAAACAAAACGTTCCCACAAGTGACGGAGTTGGTAATTGGGGTAAGAAATGAGGTTTTTAGGTTATTACGAGACTGTTGGTCATTACGTAACCCTCGTCCCTTTGACGACGTTACAACACGCTGTCTTATCAACGGCCATAACGGTTATGTTCCACAAGACCAAGGATGGGAAGTAGTCCTAGTAAAACCAGAATGCATGACTTGTTTCTGGACGTATGAATTACGTGTCTTTATTGCCTTTGCTGAACGACTTGTGTACTAGATAGAATTATCTTCACAACTATCTTGTATCAAAGTTATTGTGTGCTATATTTCATGCTTTATGTAAAATAAGCGGTATTGTAAGTTTGTAAAATATTGTATAAAAGTTTGAATGCGAAATATTATTATAATCAGTTTTTCATATAGAATTGTAGTAGTTGAATTGTATATTAGCTATTAAGTATGAACTTAACGGGTAGGTACTACCCGAATTTAAACTTATAAAATGATAATATGAAGAAAAAGCTTTTATAAATGAGTTCATATTATGCTACGAAATACTATTAACTACTCTTAATATTCTGTATGATTAACTTGTTCCATTTGACTATTTTGAAGGAAATGGCACCGACTACTCGACACACCGTGAATATGAATGAAGAGGAATTCCGTACTTTTCTAGCTTCAAACATAGCCATAGTACAGGCTGCGCTACATACCAACAATAATCTTGGATCTAGCAGTACAGGGAATCATGTAGGATGCACCTATAAAGAATTCACTGCCTGCAAAACTTTGGAATTTGATGGAACCGAAGGACCGATCGGATTGAAACGGTGGACCGAGAAGGTCGAATCGGTGTTTGCCATTAGTAAGTGTACTGAAGAGGACAAAGTGAAGTACGCTACGCATACCTTCATAGGTTCTGCGTTAACATGGTGGAATACCTATCTAGAGCAAGTGGGACAAGATGATGCGTACGCACTACCGTGGTCAGCATTCAAGCACTTGATGAACGAGAAGTACCGTCCCAGAACCGAAGTCAATAAGCTCAAGACAGAACTTAGAGGGTTATGAACCCAAGGATTTGATATTACCACGTACGAAAGACGATTCACAGAATTGTGCCTATTGTGTCTAGGAGCGTTCGATGATGAGGAATAGAAGATCGACGCATTTGTGAAAGGATTACCGGAAAGAATCCAAGAAGATATAAGTTCACACGAGCCTGCCTCCATACAACAGGCATGTAGAATGGCTCACAAACTAGTGAACCAGATTGAGGAAAGAATTAAAGAACAGACGGCTGAAGAGGCCAATGTGAAGCAAGTCAAAAGAAAGTGGGAGGAAAACGGTGATAAGAATCACCAATACAACAACAACAGCAATTACAATAATAATCGCAACAATTATCCCAACAATCGCAACTACAACAAACGGCCCAACAACAACAACAACAACAACAACAACAGCAACTACAACAATCATCCCAACAACAATAATAACCGCAACAACAACAATCAGAAGCAGCTATGCCAAAGGTGTGAAAAGTATCACTCGGGGTTCTGCACCAAATTTTGCAACAAGTGTAAAAGAAATGGTCATAGCGCGGCGAAGTGTGAGGTCTACGGACCAGGGGTTAACAGAACGAAAGGAACAAATGGTGTCGGAACGAGTAATGGCTGAGCAAGTAGAGTCGGAGCAAGTTATGCCAATGTAGTTTGTTATAAATGTGGAAAACCGGGCCACACTATTAGAAATTGCCCGAACCAGGAGAACACGAATGGACAAGGCCGCGAAAGAGTTTACAATATTAATGCGGCAGAGGCACAGGAAGAGCCGGAGCTTGTTACGGGTACGTTTCTTATTGACAATAAATCTGCTTACGTTTTATTTGATTCGGGTGCGGATAGAAGCTATATGAGTAGAGATTTTTGTGCTAAATTAAGTTGTCCATTGATGCCGTTGGATAGTAAATTTTTACTCGAATTAGCAAACGGTAAATTAATTTCAGCAGATAATATATGCCGGAATCGAGAAATTAAACTGGGTAGCGAAATATTTAAGATTGATTTGATACCAGTAGAGTTAGGGAGTTTTGATGTAATATTTGGCATGGACTGGCTGAAGAAGGTGAAAGCAGAGATCGTATGTTATAAAAATGCAATTCGCATTGTACGAGAAGAAGGAGAACCCTTAATGGTGTACGGAGAAAAGGGCAACATGAAGTTACATCTTATTAGTAATTTGAAGGCATAAAAACTAATAAGAAAAGGTTGCTATGCTGTTCTAGCACACGTCGAGAAAGTACAAACTGAAGAAAAAAGCATCAATGATGTTCCCATCGCAAAAGAATTTTTTGATGTATTTCCGAAAGAATTACCGGGACTACCTCCACATCGATCTGTTGAATTTCAAATAGATCTTGTACCAGGAGCTGCACCAATAGCTCGTGCTCCTTATAGACTCGCACCCAGCGAGATGAAAGAACTGCAAAGCCAACTGCAAGAACTATTAGAACGTGGTTTCATTCGACCAAGAACATCACTATGGGGAGCTCCTGTTTTGTTTGTCAAGAAGAAGGATGGTACATTTAGGTTGTGTATTGACTACAGAGAGTTGAACAAACTTACCATCAAAAACCGTTATCCACTGCCGAGAATTGACGACTTATTTGATCAACTACAAGGCTCGTCGGTTTATTCGAAGATCGATTTACGTTCTGGATATCATCAAATGCGAGTAAAGGAGGATGATATTCCAAAAACTGCTTTTAGGACGCGTTATGGTCATTACGAGTTTATGGTTATGCCGTTTGGATTGACTAACGCACCAGCTGTGTTCATGGACCTTATGAACCGAGTGTGTGGGCCATATCTTGACAAGTTTGTCATTGTTTTCATCGATGACATACTTATTTACTCAAAGAATGATCAAGAGCACGAAGAACATTTGAGAAAAGTGCTAGAAGTATTGAGGAAAGAAAAACCGTACGCTAAGTTTTCAACGTGTGCATTTTGGTTGGAAGAAGTTCAATTCCTCGGTCACATAGTGAACAAAAAAGGTATCCAGGTGGACCCGGCAAAGATCGAAACCGTTGAAAACTGGGAAACCCCAAAAACTCCGAAGCATATACGTCAATTTTTAGGATTGGCTGGTTACTACAGAAGATTCATCCAAGATTTATCCAAAATAGCAAAACCCTTGACTGCATTAACGCATAAAGGGAAGAAATTTGAATGGAAGGATGAACAAGAGAAGGCGTTTCAATTATTGAAGAAAAAGCTAACTACGGCACCTATATTGTCATTGCCTGAAGGGAATGATGACTTTGTGATTTATTGTGACGCATCAAAGCAAGGTCTCGGTTATGTATTAATGCAACGGACGAAGGTGATTACTTATGCGTCTAGATAATTGAAGATTCACGAGCAAAATTATACGACGCATGATTTGGAATTAGGCGCGGTTGTTTTTGCATTAAAGACTTGGAGGCACTACTTATATGGGGTCAAAAGTATTATATATACCGACCACAAAAGTCTTCAACACATATTTAATCAGAAACAACTGAATATGAGGCAGCGTAGGTGGATTGAATTATTGAATGATTATGACTTTGAGATTCGTTACCACCCGAGGAAGGAAAATGTGGTAGCCGACGCCTTGAGCAGAAAGGACAGAGAACCCATTCGAGTAAAATCTATGAATATAATGATTCACACTAACCTTACTACTCAAATAAAGGAGGCGCAACAAGGAGGTTTAAAAGAGGGAAATTTAAAGGATGAAATACCCAAAGGATCGGAGAAGCATCTTAATATTCGGGAAAACGGAACCCGGTATAGGGCTGAAAGAATTTGGGTACCAAAATTTGGAGATATGAGAGAAACGGTACTTAGAGAAGCTCATAAAACCAGATACTCAATACATCCTGGAACGGGGAAGATGTACAAGGATCTTAAGAAACATTTTTGGTGGCCAGGTATGAAGGCCGATATTGCTAAATATGTAGGAGAATGTTTGACATGTTCTAAGGTCAAAGCTGATTATCAGAAACCATCAGGTCTACTTCAACAACCCGAAATCCCGGAATGGAAATGGGAAAACATTACCATAGATTTCATCACTAAATGGCCAAGGACTGCAAGTGGTTTTGATACTATTTGGGTAATAGTTGATCATCTCACCAAATCAGTACACTTCCTGCCAATAAGAGAAGATGACAAGAAGGAGAAGTTAGCACGACTGTATTTGAAGGAAGTCGTCTCCAGACATGGAATACCAATCTCTATTATCTCTGATAGGGATGGCAGATTTATTTCAAGATTCTGGCAGACATTACAGCAAGCATTAGGAACTCGTCTAGACATGAGTACTACCTATCATCCACAAACTGATGGGCAGAGCGAAAGGATGATACAAACGCTTGAAGACATGCTACGAGCATGTGTTATTGATTTTGGAAACAGTTGGGATCGACATCTACCATTAGCCGAATTTTCCTACAACAACAGCTACCATTCAAGCATTGAGATGGCACCGTTTGAAGCACTTTATGGTAGAAAGTGCAGGTCTCTGATTTGTTAGAGTGAAGTGGGGGATAGACAGATTACGGGTCCGGAGATAATACAAGAAACTACCGAGAAAATCATCCAAATTCAACAAAGATTGAAAACCGCCCAGAGTTGACAAAAGAGCTACGCGGACAGTAAAAGAAAATATATAGAGTTTGAAATTGGAGAAATGGTCATGCTTAAGGTTTCACCTTGAAAAGGCATTTTTCGATTTGGTAAACGGGGGAAACTAAATCCAAGGTACATTGGACCATTCAAGATTATAGATCGTGTCGGACCAGTAGCTTACCAACTGGAGCTACCTCAATAACTCGCGGCTGTACATAACACTTTCCACATCTCAAATTTGAAGAAATGTTTTGCTAAAGAAGATCTCACTATTCCGTTGGACGAAATCTAAATCAATGAAAAACTTCAATTCATTGAAGAACCCGTCGAAATAATGGATCGTGAGGTTAAGAGACTTAAACAAAACAAGATACCGATTGTTAAGGTTCGATGGAATGCTCGTAGAGGACCCGAGTTCACCTGGGAGCGTGAAGATCAGATGAAGAAGAAATACCCGCATTTATTTCCAGAAGATACGTCAACACCTCCAACTGCTTAAAATTTCGGGACGAAATTTATTTAACGGGTAGGTACTGTAGTGACCCGAACTTTTCCATGTTTAAATATATATATTAAATGAAATTGTTATTTACATGATTAAGTGTTTCCAACATGTTAAGCAATCAAACTTGTTAAGACTTGATTAATTGAAATAGGTTTCATATAGACAATTGACCACCCAAGTTGACCGGTGATTCACGAACGTTAAAACTTGTAAAAACTATACGATGAAATATATATGGTTATATATATAGTTAACATGATTTTATTATAAGTATGTATCTCATTAGGTATTTTAACAATGAGTTATATACATAAAAATGAGACTATTAATTTAAGAAACTCGAAAACGATATATATAACGATTATCGTTATAACAACGTCTTACTAGGTACATATGAATCATATTAAGATATTGATACACTTGGTTAATTATGTTAAATGATAAGAAAATATATTATTAAGTGTATTAACAATGAAATACATATGTAAAAATAAGACTACTAACTTAATGATTTCGAAACGAGACATATATGTAACGATTATCGTTGTAACGACATTTAACTGTATATATATCATACTAAGATATATTATATATCATAATATCATGATAATATAACAATTTAACATTTCATTTGTTATAATAAACAATGGGTTAACAACATTCAACAAGATCGTTAACCTAAAGGTTTTAAAACAACATTTACATGTAACGACTAACGATGACTTAACGACTCAGTTAAAATGTATATACATGTAGTGTTTTAATATGTATTCATACACTTTTGAAAGACTTCAAGACACTTATCAAAATACTTCTACTTAACAAAAATGCTTACAATTACATCCTCGTTCAGTTTCATCAACAATTCTACTCGTATGCACCCGTATTCATACTCGTACAATACACAGCTTTTAGATGTATGTACTATTGGTATATACACTCCAATGATCAGCTCTTAGCAGCCCATGTGAGTCACCTAACACATGTGAGAACCATCATTTGGCAACTAGCATTAAATATCTCATAAAATTACAAAAATATGAGTAATCATTCATGACTTATTTACATGAAAACAAAATTACATATCCTTTATATCTAATCCATAAACCAACGACCAAAAACACCTACAAACACTTTAATTCTTCAATTTTCTTCATCTAATTGATCTCTCTCAAGTTCTATCTTCAAGTTCTAAGTGTTCTTCATAAATTCCAAAAGTTCTAGTTTCATAAAATCAAGAATACTTCCAAGATTGCAAGTTTACTTCCAAGTTTTCTAAATCCATTCCAAGTAATAATCCAAGATCAAGAAACCTTTGTTACTTACAGTAGGTTATCTTTCTAATACAAGGTAATAATCATATTCAAACTTTAATTCAATTTCTATAACTATAACAATCTTATTTCGAGTGGAAATCTTACTTGAAATTGTTTTCGTGTCATGATTTTGCTTCAAGAACTTTCAAGCCATCCAAGGATCCTTTGAAGCTAGATCTATTTTTCTCATTTCCAGTAGGTTTATCCAAGGAACTTGAGGTAGTAATGATATTCATAACATCATTTGATTCATACATATAAAGCTATCTTATTCGAAGGTTTAAACTTGTAATCACTAGAACATAGTTTAGTTAATTCTAAACTTGTTCGCAAATAAAAGTTAATCCTTCTAACTTGACTTTTAAAATCAACTAAACACATGTTCTATATCTATATGATATGCTAACTTAATGATTTAAAACCTGGAAACACGAAAAACACCGTAAAACTAGATTTACGCCGTCGTAGTAACACCGCGGGCTGTTTTGGGTTAGTTAATTAAAAACTATGATAAACTTTGATTTAAAAGTTGTTATTCTGGGAAAATGATTTTTATTATGAACATGAAACTATATCCAAAAATTATGGTTAAACTCAAAGTGGAAGTATGTTTTCTAAAATGGTCATCTAGACGTCGTTCTTTCGACTGAAATGACTACCTTTACAAAAACGACTTGTAACTTATTTTTATGACTATAAACCTATACTTTTTCTATTTATATTCATAAAATAGAGTTCAATATGAAACCATAGCAAATTGATTCACTCAAAACGGATTTAAAATGAAGAAGTTATGGGTAAAACAAGATTGGATAATTTTTCTCATTTTAGCTACGTGAAAATTGGTAACAAATCTATTCCAACCATAACTTAATCAACTTGTATTGTATATTATGTAATCTTGAGATACCATAGACACGTATACAATGTTTCGACCTATCATGTCGACACATCTATATATATTTCGGAACAACCATAGACACTCTATATGTGAATGTTGGAGTTAGCTATACAGGGTTGAGGTTGATTCCAAAATATATATAGTTTGAGTTGTGATCAATACTGAGATACGTATACACTGGGTCGTGGATTGATTCAAGATAATATTTATCGATTTATTTCTGTACATCTAACTGTGGACAACTAGTTGTAGGTTACTAACGAGGACAGCTGACTTAATAAACTTAAAACATCAAAATATATTAAAAGTGTTGTAAATATATTTTGAACATACTTTGATATATATGTATATATTGTTATAGGTTCGTGAATCAACCAGTGGCCAAGTCTTACTTCCCGACGAAGTAAAAATCTGTGAAAATGAGTTATAGTCCCACTTTTAAAATCTAATATTTTTGGGATGAGAATACATGCAGGTTTTATAAATGATTTACAAAATAGATACAAGTACGTGAAACTACATTCTATGGTTGAATTATCGAAATCGAATATGCCCCTTTTTATTAAGTCTGGTAATCTAAGAATTAGGGAACAGACACCCTAATTGACGCGAATCCTAAAGATAGATCTATTGGGCCTAACAAACCCCATCCAAAGTACCGGATGCTTTAGTACTTCGAAATTTATATCATATCCGAAGGGTGTCCCGGAATGATGGGGATATTCTTATATATGCATCTTGTTAATGTCGGTTACCAGGTGTTCACCATATGAATGATTTTTATCTCTATGTATGGGATGTGTATTGAAATATGAAATCTTGTGGTCTATTGTTACGATTTGATATATATAGGTTAAACCTATAACTCACCAACATTTTTGTTGACGTTTAAAGCATGTTTATTCTCAGGTGAATACTAAGAGCTTCCGCTGTTGCATACTAAAATAAGGATAAGATTTGGAGTCCATGTTTGTATGATATTGTGTAAAAACTGCATTCAAGAAACTGATTTCGATGTAACATATTTGTATTGTAAACCATTATGTAATGGTCGTGTGTAAACAGGATATTTTAGATTATCATTATTTGATAATCTACGTAATGCTTTTTAAACCTTTATTTATCAAATAAAGGTTATGGTTTGTTTTAAAATGAATGCAGTCTTTGAAAAACGTCTCATATAGAGGTCAAAACCTCGCAACGAAATCAATTAATATGGAACGTTTTTAATCAATAAGAACGGGACATTTCATGTTAGACACGATTTGCACCCGTAATAAGGTTTGCAAGTCCTTATTACGCACACACGCCGTATCGACTTATTAGTACGACGACCGCCTCGCTCGATGATATATGCAAACACAAACATAAACAAAATACAACGTAGTCATATATTAATAATATCCACATATTAATATAAACGTTAGTCCACCTACATACAAGGCACTAACTACAACCCATTCCTACCCGTAATCCTATAAGTCCCACAACAATTTAGCACACACAAAAGTCTAAGTCTAGGCACCTATCTCAAGTCACCTAAATCCCTTATACCATGCTCTGATACCACTTCTAACGACCCAACCCGTTATCCTTATAAAAACGTGCCATAAAAAAAAATAATTTGTAACCCAGTTCATCTGGACGACGTCCAGTTATCTGGACGGCGTCCAGTTGTGAAGACCAGGACGACGTCCAGCCATTTGGGACGGCGTCCAAATGTACTAAACTATTCTGATCAGTTTTTCAAACACACGCGAGCGGAAAACTCGCTTTCCGACACTTTTAAACCAAAACACTTTCACAACATGTTATAATAATTCAAACTAAGAGTTTTCCACAATAAAATCGAGTTTTACAACACCGGGCCCACATCGACCCAAATTACTGCAAAGTGACCATTTCGACCCAATTTAGTATATACAAAACATTGACCGTGCATGGGATTGGGGATACGCTACCCAATCCTAATCAAATCCAAAAGCAAGTCTTCTAAAGCAAACTACGCAAGTTCACTAGTTCCCACGCTTACCCGAGCCACCGCATCCATGCAATCTATAAAAATGTAAACAACGAGAGGGTAAGCTAACGCTTAGTGAGTGAGAATATACTACATACATATATATGTATAAAATGGACACGCCACACAAATAATCAAATAACGCATACCGGAGCATCCAAGTATAAGGCAAGCTAATCTAAGCATACCGTACGATCACTAAGCAACAAGCTAACAACAATAAAGTAAGTTCACCAACGACGATG
Organism: Rutidosis leptorrhynchoides; assembly: GCF_046630445.1. Taxonomy (NCBI): domain Eukaryota; kingdom Viridiplantae; phylum Streptophyta; class Magnoliopsida; order Asterales; family Asteraceae; genus Rutidosis; species Rutidosis leptorrhynchoides. The sequence continues at coordinate 512,777,386 of NC_092335.1, read as the reverse complement.
TGAACAACACCCATAAGCTACACCCGGAGGGTTAGCTACATCACAACAATTATATATATATATATATATATATATATATATATATATATATATATATATATATATATATATATATATATATATATATATATATATATATATATATATATATATATATAACAATATATAAACGTCCAAGGTTAACCCCTTAACCCAATACCGGAACCGACTACCAATTACCAACATGAAGATTAGCCGAACTACACGAGCCTTAGTAAATCCACATCCACACGAGATTACTATCTTCTATACCACAACAACATCGAGGTTGGCCGAACTACACGAGCCTTAGTGAATCCGCAACCACACGAGATCACTACATCAATAAGATGACCGAACTACATGAGTCATCGTGAATCCGAACTACACGAGACTCACTTTCTCAAAAAGATGACCGAAACTACATGCGTCATCGTGAATCCGCATCCACACGTGATCCACTTCTCCAATCACAACTCAATACCAACCCTTCGCCATTGGGGTTGTATAATCCACATCACAAGCATATGTGATATCGTACACTCAAAGTGTGCACCTCGCCAAAGGTGGTCAACCAAAATGCACAACCGTGCCAATTGGACCTATTACACAAGTCCATCAAAACCACCTATATGTGAAGTGAGCTCTATAACCGAGAACCACTTCACCCGACCCGTACCCATCCTGCACATACATATGCACATAGGATATTAACACTCACCTTGTCGCCTTGATGAATGCTACCGAATAACCCGCAACTTGCTGATGGAATGTACCTACTCCATTATCACAACACAATAACACAATTAGGGTGGATTTACAAACCAACCTAATTGACACCTAGTGCAATTTCGACCCAAATGCACTTCCAAGCACAAACCGCGCCCAAACTAACCAATAATCACTTACACAAGTGAAAATGGTCTTAACACACCAATTAAACCCGAACACAAGTGTTAAACATGTGTCTCACCCATTTTGACACCAAAACCCTAATTTTGACCCATTTCAAAATTAGTCAACCAAACGCACCCAAAAGTGTTCCAACACTTCCATAATCACTAAACCTAGTGATTAAACTCAAGATCAAAGCCTAATCAAGGCCAAATCGTCAACTAACCTAAAACCCGCCAAGTGACAAGAATAACTAGTCACCATAAACCAATTTCATCATCTAAGAGGGTTTCACAACTAATCAAGCTCAAACCCTAACTTGAATATCAAATCTAACAAATGAAATTCGGAGTTTGAACTTACCAATACTACCACAACATAGCTAGGAGCGAGATGAACAATTTTAAAACCCGAGCTTTGGTGAGAATCCGACTCCTTCTTCTCTAAATCAAACTTCCTCTCTCTAAACTCTTTCTCTCTCTCTAGATATGGATGAGAGTGTTTGTGAGGATGAAATGTGATCCACAAATGACCAATGGATCAGTTTTGAGGGCTCCAAATCGACACCCAAGTGAAATTACCAATTTACCCCTTTTTAAACTAAATAACACAGCTGGCCCGTCAGTTATGTTGGACGGCGTCCCAAATCCTTGGACGTCGTCCAACCCTTCTATACTGAACGACTTCCTCCAATCTGGACGGCGTCCTAATCAACAGAAAAGGCTAAAACAGAAACAGGAACAGGATGTTACATATATTTTCATTTTATATATCGTATTATTAATATAGTTAAGTTATGTATATTAAATATATATCTTTTATATACAGATCATTTGTTTATGAAATTATTATTAATTTTAATAATACTAAAGTTAATAAAATAGTGGTATTTTATAATAATATTGATAAAAGTGATGATAATAATAATAATAATAATGTTATTGGAAATAATGATATTAACAATTATAATGCTAAGTTGTGCTATGATAATAATAGTTATAATAATTTTAGTAATTCCTATGAATCATAAATTAATTAAAATTCTAATTCACTAATTTTCCTACTAATCTTTATATCCAAGATTTCTATTTTCATAATTGTAATAATATTTTTAAAATCTTTATATTCCTATTCATGAAAATCATAATCTTCGTGTCAAGTTTCTATGATAACGACTATAGTTTCTTATAACATTAATTTGAATCTATAATCATAACTTTTACATGTATTCGTATAATTATAACTAATTTCTATAATCTTTATCCTATTATCTTTTATTATATATTTATTTTATTAATATGTTTAATATCCTTGAAATTATAATAATAATACTAGTATTAATAATACAATAATATTACTAACAATATAAATTGTTATATATTACTAATAACAACAATCTTAATAATAATAATAATAATAATAATAATAATAATAATAATAATAATAATAATAATAATAATAATAATAATAATAATAATAATAATAATAATAATACTTATTATATTTATAGTTATAATAGTTTTAATCTTAATAATAACTAGGTTAATAATAATAATTAGAATAATGATAACATTGAATAATATTACTAATGAAAATAATAATAACAATAATAATAATAAATGATAATAATAATAATAAATAATAATAAGAATAAGAATAATTAGATTGCTACCTTTAAGAAAAAGCAGCAAAAAAGAATGCCCCTGCCGGGGCTCGAACCCTACACCTCCCGCTCGTTACACACTCCCTTAACCGTTGGGCTATTGCCCATTATCTGATTTAACCCCAACACTTTTAATTATATTCCGATTATTTTTCTGTGAGGTTTTTCCTTCTTCATCTTCACAAGCAGATCGACCCAAGCCCATTTCAGAGAGTCTTATGATTTGAATTAGGACTTTCCAATAGAATACAATCCATCTATATATGACTTTGAACTTACTGAGAATGAAAAATAAAAAAAAATAAGAATAAAAAAACAGAAGAACCGCTGCTACTACAGCTTACGGTTTTATTTAAAAAAATATCAATTGCGATTTTTGAAACGTTATAGACACAGGTTATAACACGAAATATGTTTCAAATCAATCCTAGAAACTTTCTCCATCGTCAATTTAACTGGAAACATCAAAATAAGATCGAATTTTATTGAAGAACGAACAGTTGACTTTTAAATTCTTAACTTTGACCTCAAAATTAAGACTCGATAGATGGAATTGGGTTTTGAAACTTTACAGGAAGTTCATTCAGATGATTCCTAACAACTCTGTGTTTTTAGATTTTTGAAATTGATTCGAAATCGAATTATGATGGTTTGAGTTGAAGTACAGAGGTGTCGATGTTCTTCTTTTCTGTTTAAAAAAAATAGTTGAAATTGATAATGGAAACTTACGTGATTCTCTCAACAACAAGCAATTATCAATTGTTCTCTAGTGAGAAATTTGTCGACAATGAATCTTCAATCAATATAAAGTCAGTAAAAAAATATAAAGGGACAACTATGTGTAACAACTTAATGGATTTTTCTGTATTTATATTTCCTATTTAATTAGACTAATAATTAATAAATATAAATATATTACTAGTAATACTATTAATATAAATAATAATAATATTAATAATATTAATATTAATTACAAAAATGATAATAATAATCTTCTTAATGATAAAATAATAATTGTATTATTTTTATATATAATAATAATAATATTGATAACTTATAAAAATAATGATTTTTAATGATAATAGTAATAATAATTATAAACGTAATACTAATAATGTAGCAAATTACATGTCTTACATTTCATAACTATATATTATAAAACAAAATAATGATCTTGATAATTCAATATACATTTTAATATTAATATTAATATTAATAATAATAATGAAAGCATTAATAATATTAGTATAACAGTTATATTTCTAACTCATAATACAATTTAATATGTTAACCTTACATAGTATTAATTACGCAGTATGTACTAATTATATAATATTTAGTATATAGTAACGTATATTGAATATTGAATAATTATATGTTTTAATATATTATAATATATATTCAATCAACAATTATGTATAGAAATCATATATATTTATATACATATATATTTTAACTACTCTATATACAAATTTTGTAAAAGATACTATGTTAATTTTATATATATATATATATATATATATATATATATATATATATATATATATATATATATATATATATATATATATATATATATAAAGTACACATTTAATACTTTGTTAATGTTGACAAATTATGTTCATGATCATTTATATTCAACATACTTTACATAACAAGTTTTAATTATTTTAAGTTATCTTCCAATAACTAAATTACATAGTGGTTCCTTAATATATTTTATTTCTTATATATAATTGTTTTCCTATAAAATTATTTATATCTATATTTCTGTTTACAATTGAAGGTTCATGAATCGTCGGAATTAATCATAGGCTAAATGGTTTCATGGAAACAGTTCAAAAATTTGAGATTCGATTAAATAGGCTTTGCTTATCATGTTGAGATCATATAAAGACTAAGTTTAAATTTGGTCAGAAATTTCCGGGTCGTCACATGTGGGCCATATCTTGACAAGTTTGTCATTGTTTTCATCGATGACATACTCATTTACTCAAAGAATGATCAAGAGCACGAAGAACATTTGAGAAAAGTGCTAGAATTATTGAGGAAGGAACAACTGTACGCAAAATTTTCAAAGTGTGCATTTTGGTTAGAAGAAGTTCAATTCCTCGGTCACATAGTGAACAAAGAAGGTATTCAAGTAGATCCGGCAAAGATTGAAACCGTTGAAAAGTGGGAAACCCTGAAAACTCCGAAGCATATACGCCAATTTTTAGGACTGGCTGGTTACTACAGAAGGTTCATCCAAGATTTTTCCAAAATAGCAAAACCCTTGACTGCATTAACGCATAAAGGGAAGAAATTTGAATGGAAGGATGAGCAGGAGAAAGTATTTCAATTGTTAAAGAAAAAGTTAACTACGGCACCTATATTGTCATTTCCTGAAGGGAATGATGATTTTGTGATATATTGTGACGCCTCAAAGCAAAGCCTCAGTGGTGTATTAATGCAACGAACGAAGGTAATTGCCTATGCGTCCAGACAATTGAAGATTCACGAGCAAAATTATACGACTCACGATTTGGAATTAGGTACTGTTGTTTTTGCATTAAAGACTTGGAGGCACTACTTATATGGGGTCAAAAGTATTATATATACCGACCACAAAAGTCTCCAACATATATTTAATTAGAAACAACTGAACATGAGGCAGCGTAAGTGGATTGAATTGTTAAATGATTACGATTTTGAGATTCGTTACCACCCAGGGAAGGCAAATGTGGTAGCCGACGCTTTGAGTAGAAAGGACAGAGAACTTATGCGGGTAAAATCTATGAATATAATTATTCATACTAACCTTACTACTCAAATAAAGGAGGCGCTACAAGGAGTTTTAAAAGAGGAAAATTTGAAGAATGAAATACCCAAAGGTTCGGAGAAACATCTTAATATTAGGGAAGATGGAACCCGGTGTAGGGTTGAAAGAATTTGGGTAGTTTGGAGATGTGAGAGAAATGGTACTTAAGGAAGCACATAAAACTAGATACTCAATACATCCCGGAGCGGGAAAGAGGTACAAAGATCTCAAGAAACACTTTTGGTGGCCGGGTATGAAAGTCGATATTGCTAGATATGTAGGAGAATATTTGATGTGTTCTAAGGTCAAAGCTGAACATCAGAAACCATCAGGTCTACTTCAACAACCCGAAATCCTAGAATGGAAATGGGAAAACATTACCATGGATTTCATTACTAAATTGTCAAGGACTGCAATTGGTTATGATACTATTTGGGTAGTAGTTGATCGTCTCACCAAGTCAGCACACTTTCTGCCAATGAGAGAAGATGATAAAATGGAGAAGTTGGCGCGATTATACTTGAAGGAAGTTGTCTCCAGACATAGAATACCAGTCTCTATTATCTCTGATAGGGATGGCAGATTTGTTTCAAGGTTTTGGCAGACATTACAACAAGCATTGGGAACTCGTCTATACATGAGTACAACCTATCATCCACAAACTGATGGGCAGAGTGAAAGGACGATACAGACGCTTGAAGACATGCTACGAGCATGTGTTATTGATTTTGGAAATAGTTGGGATCGACATCTACCATTAGCAGAGTTTTCCTACAACAATAGTTACCACTCGAGTATTGAGATGGCACCGTTTGAGGCACTTTATGGTAGAAAGTGCAGGTCTCTGATTTGTTGGAGTGAAGTGGGGGATAGACAAATTACGGGTCCAGAAATTATCCAAGAAATTACCGAGAAAATCATTCAAATTCAACAACGGTTGAAAACTGCCCAAAGTCGACAAAAGAGCTACGCGAACAGTATAATAAAAGATATAGAATTTGAAATTGGTGATATGGTTATGCTTAAAGTATCACCTTGGAAAGGCGTTGTTCCATTTGGTAAACGGGGGAAACTGAATCCAAGGTACATTGGACCATTCAAAATTATAGATTGTGTCGGACCAGTAGCTTACCGACTTTAATTACCTCAACAACTCGCCGACGTACATGATAATTTCCATGTATCGAATCTAAAGAAATGCTTAGCCAAAGAAGATCTCACTATTCCTTTAGACGAAATTCAAATCAATGAAAAACTTCAATTCATTGAAGAACCAGTCGAAATAATGGATCGTGAGGTTAAAGAACTTAAGCAAAACAAAATACCAATCGTTAAGGTTCGATGGAATGCTCGTAGAGGACCCGAGTTCACCTGGGAGCGTGAAGATCAGATGAAGAAGAAGTACCCACACTTATTTCCAGAAGATGTGTCAACACCTCCAACTGCTTAAAATTTCGGGACGAAATTTATTTAACGGGTAGGTACTGTAGTGACCAGAACTTTTCCATGATTATATATTATATGAGATTAATATTTACATGAATAAATGTTTCCAACATGTTAAGCAATCAAACTTGTTAAGACTTGATTATTTGAAATGAGTTTCATGTAGACAATTGACCACCCAAGTTGACCGGCGATTCACGAACGTTAAAACTTGTAAAAAATTATATGATGTTATATATATATATATATATATATATATATATATATATATATATATATATATATATATATATATATATATATATATATATATATATATATATAGTTAACATGATATTATGATAAGAAAGTATCTCACTAGGTATATTAACAATGAGTTATATACATAAAATGAGACTATTGAATTAAGAAACTCGAAATGATATATATAACGACTATCGTTATGACAACGTCTTACTAAGTACATATGTATCATATTAAGATATTGTTACACAATATTTAACATGATAAAATGATAATTATTTGTATCATTAAGTATGTTAACAATGAACTACATATGTAAGACAAGACTACTAACTTAAGTATTTCCAAACGAGACATATATGTAACGATTATCGTTGTGACGACACTTTAATGTATATATATCATATTAAGATATATTCATACATCATAATATCATGATAATGTAATAATTTAACATCTCATTAGATATAATAAACAATGGGTTAACAACATTAAATGAGATCGTTAACTTAAAGGTTTCAAAACAACACTTACATGTAACGACTAACGATGACTAAATGACTCAGTTAAAATGTATATATACATGTAATATATTAATATGTATTAGTACACTTTTGAAAGACTTCAAGACACATATCAAGTACTTCTATTTAACAAAAATGCTTACAATTGCATTCTTATTCATTTTCATCAACAATTCTACTCGTATGCACCCGTATTCGTACTCGTACAATACCCAGCTCCTAGATGTATATACTATTGGTATATACACATAATAATTCAGCTCTTAGCAGCCCTTGTGAGTCACCAACACATGTGGGAACCATCATTTGGCAACTAGCATGAAATATCTCACAAAATTACAAAAGTATTATAAATCATTCATGAATTATTTACAAGAAAACAAACTTACACATCATTTATATCTAATCCATATACCAACGACCAAAAACACATACAAACACTTTAATTCTTCAATTTTCTTCATCTAATTAATCTCTCTCAAGTTCTATCTTCAAGTTCTAAGTGTTCTTCATAAATTCTATAAGTTCTAGTTTCATAAAATCAAGAATACTTTCAAGTTTGCAAGTCTACTACCAAGCTTTCTAATCCATTCCAAGTAATCATCCAAGATCAAGAAACCTTTGTTACTTATAGTAGGTTATCTTTCTAATTCAAGGTAAAACTCATATTCAAACTTTGATTCAATTTCTATAACTATAAACTATCTTAATTCGAGTAAAAATCTTACTTGAACTTGTTTTCGTATCATGATTTTACTTCAAGAACTTTTAAGCTATCCAAGATCCTTTGAAGCTAGATCATTTATTGTCACTTCCAGTAGGTTTACCTACTAAACTTGAGGTAGTAATTATGTTCATAACATCATTCGATTCAAATATATATATATATATATATATATATATATATATATATATATATATAACTATCTTATTCGAAGATTTAAACTTGTAATCACTAGAACATAGTTTAGTTAATTCTAAACTTGTTTGCAAACAAAGTTAATCCTTCTAACTTAACTTTTAAAATCAACTAAACACATGTTCTATATCTATATGATATGCTAACTTAATGATGTAAAACCTGGAAACACGAAGAACACCGTAAAACCGGACATACGCCGTCGTAGTGAAACCGGGGGCTGTTTTGGGTTTGATAATTAAAAACTATGATAAACTTTGTTTTAAAAGTTGTTTTTCTGCGAAAATTATTTTTATTATGAACATGAAACTATATCCAAAAATCATGATTAAACTCAAAGTGAAAGTATGTTTTTCAAAATGGTCATAAAGACGTCGTTTTTCGACTGAAATGACTACCTCTTACAAAATTGACTTGTAACCTATATTTCTGACTATAAACTTATATTTTTCTGTTTAGTTTCATAAATTTAAGTTCATTATGAAACCATAGCAACTTGAATCACTCAAAACGGATTTAAAACAAAGAAGTTATGGGTAAAACAAGATTGGATAATTTTATTTGTTGTAGCTACGTGAAATTTGTAACAAATCATAACTTAACTAACTCATATTGTATTATACATGTATTCTAACATATATTATGTAATCTTGGGATACCATAGACACGTATACAATGTTTTGACATATCATATCGACCCATCTATATATATTATTTGGGAACAACCATAGACACTCTATATGCAGTAATGCTTGAGTTAGCTATACAGGGTTCAGGTTGATTCCAAAATAATATATATACTTTAAGTTGTGATCTAGCCTGAGACTTGTATACACTGGGTTGTGGATTGATTTGAGATAATTTATATTGATTTATTTATGTACATCTAACTGTGGACAACTAGTTGTAGATTACTAACGTTGGACTGCTAACTTAACAAACTTAATTCATTAAAACGTAATGAAAAATGTTGTGAATATATTTTGATCATACTTTGATATATATGTATATATTTATTATAGGTTCGTGAATCGATCCGTGGCCAAGTCTTAATTTTCGACGAAGTAAAAATCTGTGAAAGTGAGTTATAGTCCCACTTTTAAAATCTATTATTTTTGGGATGAGAATACATGCAGTTTTATAAATGTTTTACAAAATAGACACAAGTAATCAAAATTACATTCTATGTTGAATTATCGAACCAAATATGCCCCTTTTTAGCTTGGTAGTCTAAGAAATGGTGTTTATGATAATTGCCACCAATTGACGCGAATCCTAAAGATATATCTGTTTGGCCCAACAAGCCTCATCCGAGTTACAGATGCTTTAGTACTTCGATTTATCATGTCCGATGTGAGTCCCGGAATGATGGGGATATTCTATATGTATCCTGTTAAGGTCGGTTACCATGTGTTCATCATATGAATGATTTTTATGCAGATTGCATGTTATTGGGAAATGAAAATGAAAATCTTGTGGTCTATTATTTCAATTTGATAAATATATAGGCTAAACCTATAACTCACCAACATTTTTGTTGACGTTTAAAGCATGTTTATTCTCAGGTGATTATTAAGAGCTTCCAATGTTGCATGCTAATTTATGGACAAGAGTTGGAGTCAGCATGCTTGTATAATATTGTTTAAAAACTGCATTCGAAGACATATATTGATGTGTAATATTATTGTAAACCATTATGTAATGGTCGTGTGAAAACGCTATATTTCAGATTATCATTTTTGATAATCGTCGTAATATTTTAAAGGTTATGGTTTGTTTTAAAATCGAATGCAGTCTTTGAAAAACGTCTCATATAGAGGTCAAAACCTCGCAATGAAATCAATTAATATGGAACGTTTATAATCAATATGAACGGGACATTTCACGATGTACGTGACCTGGGGGGCAATAGTCCTCATATCAACACTTCTTTTCATGTAAATGTTTGTTTTGTGCAAATGATGATGCGTCTGAGCAGGAAGCAAGTGTTCAACACCTGGAATTGGCTGACCCCATCCAAACTGCCTACAGACCCGATCGGGTAGATGTGTCTAAATAGTAGCCCAGAATATAATAGCCGCACGGTATGACCATAAGGGTCTGTCAGCTACGCACTGCTCGGGTAGTCGGGCGAATAACAAATCATCATAGGGTTGCCATAAAAACCGCATCAACATATTATAATACTTAATAAATGTTTTGACTTTAACATAGCTTCTATAGTTTCACACCAAATAAATGTTACCTGTCTAGGCGTTAACGCCGAAAGTAGGGAGTGAACCATAGGCAATACATGTGCTGGTGTATTTTTGTTAGTCCGTTTACCATGCCACCTACATATGAATAACACATACAAATGAATATAGTTACAATAACTAAAGGTATAAAGTTACAACGATCTCTTACCTAGAACCATAGGGTGCTGGAATAAGTGGAATCTGGTTCGGTGGCAGGTCCTCTGGAATCTTTCGTACATCATTTTTGAGAATTGGCGCGAGGGATGGAATTCGTTCATACACCCACTGTTGTACTAAAAGTAGCGAACCATTAATGACCTTGGCTTCATAGTTTGTGGCCGCTTTACACAAATTTCTATAAAGATGTGCGAGAACCGCACTACCCCAACTAATATGATTAGCTGGACTCAAGTCCAGGATGCTATGCAAGAAACTCAAAGGGACATCATACGCATTAGAATCAGAAAATAGAACGCCACCCATCATAGCTAAAATATATACTCTAGCCCGCTGTTGGTGAGACTCGATAGTGTCTCCAACATCTTCTGCCAACTCCGTCATTAAAACGAAAATTAATATCCTCCCTTTATGTATACCCTATCACCAATAGCCTGAGGGGCGATCCCTAAGTAGGTAATGTGACGACCCGAAAATTTCTGACCAAATTTAAACTTTATCTTTGTATGTTTCCGACACGATAAGAAAAATTTGTAATGTCGAGTCTTGAAAGTTTTGGAATTATATTCATGTAATTAATTACCCTTTTGACTGTGCTCAATGATTCACAAACAGATAATTGTAAATAGATTATGTGTGTTTAAATATACATGTATATATAAATATAATAATTTAGAAATATAACTTTAAATATTATAAGTCGTTGTTATTAAAAGTAATTATGTAAAATAAAATAGAAATATGATATTATGATAATTATCATTTAAATCATATATATATATATATATATATATATATATATATATATATATATATATAGTATATTAAATATATATTTTGTAATTTCGATTCTATTTAGTAAATGACGGTAACACTCAACTGCCATTCGATGGATGTTAAACAAGTTAAATACGAACTTATATGATTTTAAAATAAACAGTGATCCAAAAAATGAGTTCTATAAATTTTAGGCTTATTAAATATGTATTTAGGAACTACTCATAAACCTTTAAAACTTTTTATATTTTATTTAGGATCGAGCGTGGACAGTTGAGTTAATTTTTATCTAAACAATTAATGATTATTTTCATAAAATAATAATTAAATATATTTAATTTAAAAATATGGGATTTTTCTAAAGACTTTTTATCCGCTACTGATTTAACAACGGAGTACGAAATTCAGTCCATGAAAAACTATCGGTTGAGTAAATTGAAAATATGGGCTGCTGAACTGTGATAATTGTGCAATTGTGTGATTCATGTGACTTAATTAATATATTATAATTATTATTATGATTTATTATTATTAGTTTATTATTATTAAAACTTATAGATACATGTATTATATATGCACTTGTGATTTGTTGTGGATTCAATCATCAAAAGGAAACTAGTATATTACTCCCGTGTTTTAAAGCAAATAATTCACCTTTCACTGTGTTTGTTTGTTGTTTCCAGCATCTCGATTATATATGTACACATATATACTAGCGTGATATGCCAACTTACATACATAACCAAACCATCTTCTTCTTCCTCTTACTTCTAACTTTGAACACCACTTTAAGGCTACCATCACTTTTTTAGTTGTAGATTCAATAACTATACAACCGATCATCATCATCAACTCTCTATTCTGTTTCTTGTCGAAAACCATCTTGGAAACCTTTTGTGACAACCCGGGAATTTTCAACCAAATTTAAACTTAATCTTTACATAATTAATGTTCTCCGATATGATAAGCAAAGTTCATATTATTGAGTCTAAAAACTTTGGAACTATTATACAATCATGTACCCTTTGACTGCGCTCGACGATTCACGAACATTTATGTGTATATAGAGATGACATAATCAATGGTAACATATTATATGTAATAATAAATAAAAACTTTAATTGCTATATTAATATTATTATCATTACCCTCATTAATATTATTACTAATATTAATATTAATAATTGTATCATTAATAATATTATATCAGGTATATAAATACATATGTATAAATACAAAATATGTATATTAAAACTCATTTCATTATCTGTGATCTTGTTGTGTGTCAATCTCAAATCACAGTGTCAAACAAAAATCGTTGAAAGTCCCAATCTACTTTTCGTTTTGTTTTCATATCCTTTAGTCCTTCTTAATTGATTCACATATCCGACTCCTTGCTAAAAGACACAATCACTTTCTGTATTATAGAATCCAATGGATTTTACTCTATCAATTACCAAATCCCAAAAGCCTTTACACTATTATCCCCAACGAATTAAACCAAAGAAATGCAGTACAGCTCGATCCACTTTGTCTTCTTCAATTACCCTATCACAACCACCACTTAAATTGTTCTCTTCCTTTCTTTCTTTGTTTAATTAACCCATCTTTCTATTTGTAAAATACTTGAACTCAACTTTCATCATTATCAAACATTTTCCTTGATCAATCTTCGGTTCACTATATATGACCACCATTAACCAACATCTTCATTTACGAGAACCTCACCATGATTGTATTCATCGATAAACCAACACCATTAAATAACCGAGAACAACCCCCACAAATTACCACGACTGCAGCGGCTAGTCTACTGTTTCTGATCTAAAATAAACACCCCACATCGCTACTAATTTCCTGTCTTGATCGATTAAATAACAAGCACAAATTGTCACCTAATAAATCGTTAAACTTGTTGCTGCACACTCGATATTTCTGTTTAACTGCTCAGCCTCTTCTTCTTTTCTGTTTATTCGAACAATCACAAACTCAAACACAACCATCACAGCCGCTAATCTCCACCAACAATAACCACATAAACCACCACCTGCAACTCTATTTTTATTTCCTTTTTCTTCCTTTCCTGCTGTTTCTATTCGTAGCCCGACACAAACCTTCAATTCATGATTAGTTTTGCTGCTGCTATACTCTTATTTGTTTTTATATACCGACTTAACGATGATTATGAATGGCGATGAAGAAGTATTATAATGAAACATAAAATAATGAAGACAATGGATCAAGATGAGTATCCTGCTGCTACTTAATCCAAGTTTGCTGCAATCAATGAAACTCACCTCACCACAATGAATCCTTATGATCAATCTTGAATCAACTCTTTTCTGTTTACGAACAAAGAACGAACCCACAACCCTTCTCTCTCTATTATCTCTCTCTTAATTCTTGTAACCAAAAGCTATCAAAACCCATCAACACTAAACCACCGATCACCCTTTATTGCTTGGATTTTTGTTTGAAACTTGAAACACTTTTACCGTTTCGTTTTCTATTTTCAATTCAACCAACACGAGCTGCTGCTGCAATAACTGTCCACTTATGTTTCGGTTTTAAATAAAGACGATGATGATGTTTTGATTCAAGAATAATGATGAATGACATTCTGTGATGATGATAAGAAGGGTAGTGGAATGTTGTTGTGTATAAACAATTCGCTAATTGAAGTATATGATAATAATGTTGTAATCGTAATTTTTAAACAATGATGATGATGTTTTATATTAATGGAAGATGAGGTGAGGATGATGAGATTATGATGACTGCAATTTCTTTATTTCGATGAACCAGCTCATTCTTTGATTCTGTTTAAAAGTCATAAACATCAAATACTTGGGCTACGTACATGTGTTGGGCCGAGAAGGCTGTTGGGCTGTGGTTGTTTTTGCTGTTGGGCCGAGGTGAAAGGATTAAATACAATAGGATAGCAGATATATCAGATAAACAGAAGACAGATGGATGGTTTGGATTTGCTGTGAGTGTGTGACATGTCATGGGTTCGAGCTCGGTTTAGCGCATTTTTTGTTAGGAAAAGCTTTTATGAGGGTATACACTTTTATCATTTTTTTTATATATTATTATTATTAGTTATTATTATTATTGTTATTATTATGATTATTGTTATTGTTATTATTAGTATTATAATTATTATTATAAGTATCATAATTATTATTGGTAATTATTATTATATATACTAATAATAATAATATAATTGATATTATCACTAATATTATTATCATTGTCATTACTAGTATTATTATTATTATTATTATCATTATTAAAAAAAAATCATTATTTCAAATCTATAATTTTATAAGAACTAGAATAATCATTATTATTATTGCTAAAATATTAAGTATCATTATCAATAGAATCCTTATTCAACACTGATATTAGTATTATTATTAATAAGACTATTAAAAACTCTATCAAAGTTACTATTATTATTAAAAATAGTATTTTTATAAAAACTATCATTGTATATAATCGTTATTATCATTTTTATTAAAACAACTATTATTATTATCATTATTATTATTATCCTTAACCTAGTATTAATACAATTATTAATTTTTGCAAATAAAAGATATCTATATATATTTACTACATAAGTATGTTAATATTACATAATATTATGATTAACTAATATAATACAATTGTATTCTTATAACATTAACGAAATTATATATATCGAATAAGCATTATAATACATTATACATATTAATGAAATTATATATAAATATTAATCTCAATACATAACTAATTATATATATAAATTACATCACTAATAATAACATATATATATATATATATATATATATATATATATATATATATATATATATATATATATATTCGATTACGAATATATGTTTTAATAAAAATATACAAATGATATAGGTTCGTGAATCCGAGGCCAACCCTGCATTGTTCGGTTGTTTAATATTGTTATATATATTTTTACTACAAAATACATTAGGTGAGTTTCATTATTCCCTTTTATATATATTTTTGGGCTGAGAATACATGAAATGTTTTAATAACTATTTTTCAATATTTATATGCGTGAGTTTCATTTGCCTTTTTCCCCTTTTACTCTTTATTTTTTTGGGCTGCGAATACATGCGCAACTTTTTATAACTGTTTTACGAAATAGACACAAGTAATCGAAACTACATTATATGGTTGAATGATCGAAATCGAATATGCCCCTTTTTATTAAGTCTGGTAATCTAAGAATTAGGGAACAGACAACCTAATTGACGCGAACTCTAAAGATAGATCTATCGGGCCCAACAAGCCCCATCCAAAGTACCGGATGCTTTAGTACTTCGAAATTTATATCATGTCCGAAGGAGGATCCCAGAATGATGGGGATATTCTTATATGCATATTGTGAATGTCGGTTACCAGGTGTTCAATCCATATGAATGATATTTTTGTCCCTATGCATGGGACGTATGTTTATGAGAAATGGAAATATGAAATCTTGTGGTCTATTAAAATTATGAAATGATTATTTATGTTAAACTAATGAACTCACCAACCTTTTGGTTGACACTTTAAAGCATGTTTATTCTCAGGTACGAAAGAAATCTTCCGCTGTGTAATTGATCATTTTAAAGATATTACTTAGAGTCATTCATAACATATTTCAAAAGACGTTGCATTCGAGTCGTTGAGATCATCAAGATTATTATTAAATCTGTTATAGTTAGATATATTATAAAATGGTATGCATGCCGTCAACTTACGTTGTAATGAAAGTTTGTCTTTTCAAAAACGAATGCAATGTTTGTAAAATGTATCATATAGAGGTCAAATACCTCGCGATGTAATCAACTATTGTGAATCGTTTATAATCAATATGGACTTCGTCCGGATGGATTAGGACGGGTCTCTACACCTTTACCCACCATCGACCACCCATCGTTGAAACCACCCACATGATCACGATCGTAAAATAATCACCACCACCTACACTCGTTAACCACCTTCATCCGTTAACCACCTATGACCGTCAACCACCTTCTAACAAATTATGCTACTACTCACCTCGGCTATTATGTATTATTCCTGTTTTCGTTTACAACCAACAATAAACCACCACAATTATGTTAGCTACTAGTTGCTTCACGGCTGTTGCTGTTTACAGTGTCAAACCCACACAACCAAAATGATACCATATTGTTCGCTACCATATCTAATGAAGAAGGTACTATATGCCGCTGCTGTTTAACCACCACAACAAACCACCGTGAGTATGAACAACCATCACCCCGTAAACACCACCACCATCATAACCGACATCTTCTTCTTCCTTTCTTCATGACCATAAGCCACCACCAACCTCGGCTATCCTCCATCTTCCACCACGCTACCACAACCTTTGTCCACCATGATTCTTGTTTTGCCGCTATAATCATGCTTCCCTTCTCGGTTATAATCAAACCCACTTCACCTACATTAAAACACCACGAACCACAAACACTAATCGTCTTCCCTTATATTTTTTCGGTTTGATTCAAGTTGTCATCACACCCCACGAACAATCATCACCTTCAATCCTGCAACCTAACCCACCACTCTCTACAGTCACCATCGACACCCCACAACCATTCTCCTCTCTCTCTCTCTCTCTCTCTTTCTCTCTCTCTCTCTCTCTTAATTTTCTCTGTAAATTCAAGATGGTCAAACACCTCATAACTTCAGCTATTTATTTATACTCTTCTGTTTATGAGATTGGTCGAATATAACCACCATTACTTTCTAATCACATATTACTTGTTACTGCTACGGCTCGATTGAACTCGCCACAAACACAAACAAACTCACCAAAAGGACCTACTGTTGTTACTTCTATTTCTGTTTTCTGATTCTAGAAACCATAAAATGATCAAACATATCTACTAATGACTATTGCAGCTGTGTTCGTTATTTTTTTTGTTTAATATTAAGGGAGCAACAAGGAGGATAATGATGATTTAATAAAGATGATGATTTATTTAAATCATCAAAGACCCCACCCATTAATTTCCTGTCGGCCTATTTAAATTCACAAAAAGCTGGGTAATTAAATCTACATGTCCTGAGTGAATGTGATCGAGCTAAACTTGGGCCATTTAGACTTGTTTTGGGGCTGGTGTATATTGGGCTTGGGATACTTGCATTTGGGCCGAATGAAACTAAGGCCAGAAAGATACATGATAAATTATAGCGATGAGGCTATATAAAATGGTGATGTTTCAATGATTATGGGCAACGATGGTGAGGAGTGATTCTGTCACGATGAGGTATGAAGGTCACGAATTTCGGACTATAATGATGATCATGGTGTTTATATTATAGTAATGATACTCATTGATGATTGTTATGATAATGATGATGTCATGGTGATGGCAATGATGATGATAATGGTTATGATGATGATGAACCATAATGATGTAAAGATAGTGATGTTCACGATATTGATAATGATAATGGTTTAGGTTGATATCGGGTTAGCGGGATATCGCGGGTTCAAACCCGGACTTGGGCATTTTTTTTAACGACTACTTCTATGAGGTAGTACTACTATTACCATTATTATTATTATTGTTATTATTATTATCGTATCATTATTAGTATTAATAGAAGTATTAATATTTATATTATCATTATAATTATTATGATTAATAGTTATTATTAAGTAATATTATTATTATCATTAAACATGATATTATTATTATTATTATTATTATTATTATTATTATTATTATTATTATTATTATTATTATTATTATTATTATTATTATTATTATTATTATCATTATTATTTTATTAATATTAATATTATACTTATTATTATCATTAAATTAGGGTATTAAGATTTTTATTACTATTATTATTATTATTATTATTATTACAACAAATATTATTTATATAAAATATAATTATTACATACCTATACTAATATTACATACTTTTATATTTTAAACAAAATGTTACTTTTATATAATAAAAATTACGTAATAAACATAATATAAAAATATTATACATTACAGAATATTTTAAACATTAATATGTAAAAATTATAATAAATAATATATGAATTATTAATAAAACAAGTATATTAATATTAATACTTAAACTTGTTTAAATATTATTATATGTGTTAATATATATACCTGATATAGGTTCGTGAATCCGATGCCAACCTTGCATTGTTCAGTTCCGTCGTATGCATATTTTAACTACAAAATATCGTATAGTGAGTTTCATTTGCTCCCTTTTTAAATGCTTTTGCAATAAATATTTTTGGGACTGAGAATACATGCGCTGCTTTATAAATATTTGACAAAATAGATACAAGTACTTAAAACTACATTCTATGGCTGGATTATTAAACCGAATATGCCCCTTTTTAGTCGGGTAATCTAAGAATTAGGGAACAGACATCCTAATTGACGCGAATCCTAAAGATAGATCTATTGGGCCCAACAAGCCCCATCCAAAGTACCGAATGCTTTAGTACTTCGAATTTATCATGTTCGAAGGGAGTTCCGGAATGATGGGGATATTCTATATGCATCTTGTTAAGGTCGGTTACCATGTGTTCAATACATATGAATGATATTTGTCTCTATGCATGGGACGTATATTTATGAGAAATGGAAATGAAAATCTTGTGGTCTATTATATTATTGAAAATGATTGTTTATGATAAACTAATGAACTCACCAAACTTTTGGTTGACACTTTAAAGCATGTTTATTCTCAGGTATGAAAGAAATCTTCCGCTGTGCATTTGTTCATTTTAGATATATTACTTGGAGTCATTCATGACATATTTCAAAAGACGTTGCATTCGAGTCATTGAGTTCATCAAGATTATTATTAAGTCAATTATAGTTGGATATATTATGAAATGGTATGCATGCTGTCAACTTTCGATGTGATGAAAGTTTGTCTTTTAAAAACGAATGCAATGTTTGTAAAATGTATCATATAGAAGTCAAGTACCTCGCGATGTAACCAAATGTAATGTATTCGTCCAGATGGATTAGGACGGGTCATCACAGTTGGTATCAAAGCGATGGTCTTAGCGAACCTGGTCTTGCATTAGTGTGTCTAACTGATAGTTGTCTAGATGCATTAGTGGGTCTGGACTTCGACCGTGTCTGCATGTCAAAAGTTTTGCTTATCATTTTGTGTCGAAAATTTCCTACTTATCATTCTTAGGGAATCACTTGCTTATCACTCTTAATCTAGACATATCTTATTGCCTGGATTGCATGAATAGTGTACAGACAAAATTCATATCTTAGCGTATCTGCTAATTCATATCTTAGCATATCTGTTACTGTAAACTTTGCCTAACATATTCCGTAGATTCCTCCGTAATTTAAGGGATTTTGGTATTATATATGCATATGTAAATTATGTATTGCAGGGTACCAATCTACATCCTATAATCTATTTCTTATCAAAAATCCTTCATCTGATCGTACGAGATGAATCCTTCAACCAGTTCGAGTCCCTCAGATTCCGATAGCTATTCCGATAGTTATTCCGACAGCTATTCCGACATGAATTTTCACTCGAGCTCCGAAATCAGTATAACCGGAATGAATCAACCAGTTATCCATCCCCAATTCATCGGATGGGTTCATAGTCGACTTAATCAATGGAGAAGCAAAGAAGGCGATCATTTCCATCAACCAAATTCACCTCTTGGCGAAGAACCTGAAACACTTACCGATGAACCTGTTCGAAACACCAATTTCTCTCTCAGAGTATCTCACCACGACTATATCATAACTCAAATTCTAAACCTTATTCATCCGCTCGTTCTGACCGACAATCATCCCGGAATAATAGAAAAAGTCAACGAACTTCGCGCTCGTGTAATCAATTTGGAGAATATGGTGCAAAATTTACCAGCTTCAGCAACATCATCGGCACCAACAGTACCATCAGTAACAGCACCAGTACCATCAACAACCTAAGTTTCAACACCACATGCCTCAACATCTCATTCTGTACCTTGAGTATAATTATCGTTCTACGAATCGTTCTACATCAATAATCTTCATTCTACGTAACGATTATATAATTTCTAATGTTTTAGAGATTATGTGTTCTAGTTCTAATGATAAATCAAATGAGATTAATATCATATTAACTCATTAAATCCACAATTATATCTGAAGAAAATATATATGTATATATGTTTTCATAAAGATTGTAATCAAAAATTCTTTTGTACAAACTGTTAATGGTAAGAATATTTTAACGGGTAGGTAATACCCTAGAAATATTTAGATTTTACTTTAATAAGTTACACTGTACATTCTTCAAATTTGATTCAACAGTCATTTACTATCCTACTTACATCCATAGATATACGAATCCGTTCACCACAGAATAACCATTGTCATTCAATTTCATACTTGGATTTTGACTTATCAGAATCCAACAAGTGGCATAATGAAGAAAACATTGGACAAAATAAAATTTGTTAGAAACAAACAAATTAACTATGAGAAATTTTGTTAAGAATCCACGCTAACTGTTCCTAGCTAACTGATTACATTTTATTTATCGCAATTTATTTTATCGCAATTTAATTCTCGCAATTTTATTTATTGTCATTTAATTTCTGTTATTTATTTTACGCACTTTATTTATCGTCATTTAAATACTGTTATTTACGCATTTAAATATCGGGACACGTATACAAGGTTTTGACATATCATATCGACGCATCTATATATATATTATTTCGAATAACCATAGACACTCTATATGCAGTAATGCTGGAGTTAGCTATACAGGGTTGAGGTTGATTCTACAATAATATATATACTTTGAGTTGTGATCGAGTCTGAGACATGTACACGGGTCACGATACGTATTAATTAATTCAAATATTATAAACTATATATGAATTATTGAATTAGTAACTGTGGACTGCTAACTGTCGACTACCAACATTGGACAATTAAAATGAATTAAAATATTGATTATAACATATGAAACTAAACAATTCTTCAAGTTTGCCAATTGATTTCATCTTAAACCTCATTTGTATCTTGATGATTACAATCTGCGATTCAAACCTGTCAAAATTCTTGAAAACACTTCCATCGATAGGATGAACCAACCACACTTCATCTACGAAAGAAGAGATTGATGCATATAGTTATGCACCTGAAAAACTCTCGGAACCTGAGTAAACGTTTAACACGTATCAGTGCTAGCCCCTTTGGCGTTGTTGTTACCGAAAATAACTTTGCAATCCCTTTCAAAGAAGCAAATTTTGTCACAGCTCCAGCAAGCCAACTTCGGCTTTTCGTTCGAAATAACCTTACTATAACTTTGATTTATATGCGTGCTCTTTTATTGTTACCAGAGAACCTTTTATATTCCACCATATTACCATCAGCGTTTATTCATCTAAAAACACAATTCAATTGAAAACACCTCGGATTAATAACCGCTGATTCAAATATGGTAGCATTAAATGCAGAGGAAACAGCAAAATTGTAGATGGTCTAAATGGCCAAAAGTTTGATAATAAAGAATGGAAGATTGAGGACGCTCGATAGAAAATTTGGTACTGAAAAACGGATTGAGCTAACCCTGAAGGAGACCAAAGACAAATACAAGCACCAAACCCTATATTCAAAGAATGCAGATAACTCTGTACCCGATGAAATCTTTAGAGAATATCTTGCTCCGTACCCATGTTAAATCTTGTGAAAAATCTTTCTTCATCAACCTTCGATCTTAGAAATTTTGAAAATATTATCATAAATATCTTCGATATTTCTGAGGATATTTTCATAACTCTTCTTGCCCGAAATTAGCTATCTCTTCGTGCTATCCATATTACATCATAAAAGAAACTGTTTGATTTTCTATCTTTCTGTAAAATTCGAGTTTAAGTTACGAATGATTTCTGGAGAAGTGTTGGGAATTGAAGCATGAGTTAGTATAATATAATGACGTCAGGCCAACGTGGTTATATTACAGTAAGTCATGCTGAAATTTCTAATGGAACATGATGATGGTTCACAGATCTTACCCTCATCATGTGCCATGTTACATAACTCTTTCATTCTACTTAACCTCCGAACATATCAAGAAAATATATTCTTGATAGTTGAATCTTCCGTGATTTTCACTAATCTACAAATCCAAACGTGCTATTACCTATCATTTCTGCTTAGAATCTTCATCATGTTCATCCGAACTTTATACCTACAAAACCAAGAAGTCATGATTACTTTACTCAAAGTTAAGACAAGAAAACAAAAGCATGAAGCTTCAAAATGTAAAGGAAAATATAAAGCCAACAACAACACAGGAATTACAAACTATGTATATCAATGCGTATAACAATATAGAGACACGGAAGAATGAGAAATACAATAATCCTTAGAGCATAGTAGAAGTAAACAGACTCCTCTGGTGGTAGTTGAAAAAGAAGAGTAATTGATACGATAACCAGGAAAATATCAAGAATCAGAACTGGATTAAGCGTTTTCACGATCTTTTGGAAGTATGAATTGAGGAAAAAAGTAAGATGAGAGTGGTGACAGTATGGAAACAAAGAAGGTGAATTTATAGTGAAATATCAGACGTAGCAATCGAGACAGATTACCGCATTTAATCAAAGAGGATCCTAATTTTCTGAATTACCGAAGAATCATATCTTATATAGACTACAAAGATTTTCTTCAAATCCCTTGAATTTCGGAAGGTGACTATGTCAAAAGTTAAGACGAACCTTTATTATCTCATTTCACTCTTTTGTGATAGCTTCATCCATACTCTCCGAGTAAACGAATTACTTTATCCACATTACTCAATGGTGATAAAATTCTATTTATCGACTCATATTCGTCATGAAAACATTTTTATCGTTAGCTATGACGACCTCGATCAAATTTCGGGACGAAATTTCTTTAACGGGTAGGTACTGTGATGTGACGACCCGGGAATTTCCGACTAAATTTAAACTTAATCTTTATATGATCTCGATACGATAAGCAAAGTATGTAATGTTGAGTCTAGAAATTTTTTTTTGAAACGATGTTCATATATTCATTTGACCTTCGACCGCTCTCAACGATTCACGAACCATTAATTGTAAATAGATATGTGTGTATGTATATGTAAATAATAATTCGAAATATAATTTGAAGTATTATATGTTGGTATTAAAAATTAATAAAATAAAAGTAGGATATTATAATAATTATTATTTAAAATATATCTCTACATATAAATAAAGTATATTAAAAATAAATATTAAATAATTGTAACATTCATTGAACGTTTCGATTATAATTTAGAGAAGTTAATTCAAACTTATATGATTATAAAATAAACGGTGATCCAAAAATGAGTTCGATAAATTTTAGGCTTACTAAAAGTATATTTAGGATCTAACTATTTAATTTTAACATTTTTTATATTTTACCCATAAACGAGAGGGACAGTTGATGTAATTTTTATCTATTAAATTAATGACTGAATTTTATACCATAATGACCTAAATAAATAAAGATACTTAAACTAAAATTTTGGGATTTTTCCGAAGACTTTTATCCGCCACTGATTCACAACAGAAGACGATACAATATCCCGTGAAAGTGTTGGCACAATTAGAATTCTTAATTAACACGTTTGTATTTTATTTTATTATTATATGTTTCCACTTGCAGTTCTTTTATTTTTGTGAATCTACACCCACCACACAAAAAACTTGATGTGCCATCTATTTCCTATTCTTATTTATTTATGATATTTACTTATAAATGCATGAGTATACTCACTGCACTAATAACCACTTTTGATAATTTACATATAATTGATACTGTTTTTGTCATTGTATCTCACCATCATAAGCCTACACATATATTATTAGACATACATATACTTGGAAGATTAATGAAACCCATTTACCATCCATCTCTTCTGCTTGTTCTTCTTCATTGCTTGAACCATTAAACCATCATCGCTTCCATAAAATCACCATAACCATAACCATCGAAACTCCAAACCATTTTGCTACTCACCATCGATTTTCGGCAAACCACCATTCGACAACCATCATTCATCGTCTTAAACCCACTACTCAAACCACTTGAGTTCTATATTATGATTATGATTCGGACACCATGCTCGACCATCTTGAACCTTCTTCGACAACCAACATTTTCCAACACCACCACACGCCACCATCACCACTCTTCTCCATCGTCTCTCTCTCTCTCTCTCTCTCTCTCTCTCTCTCTTATTTATCTCTCTCTATCCCTATTAATTGTGAAACCACAACAAAACCGACCACCTCCACCCTTAAAACAATCAACGATGTTGTTTCTGTGATGGTTACAGCTTACTTCACCCCAAGATTGAACTGCTACAGCTGCTATTCTCTTGCTATTCCTTCCTACTCATAAACCGTACTCAAAAACCAAACCCAGTTGTTTCTGTTTTGCAACTCCTGCTGCTGCATTTTTCTTCTGTTTCTCTGTCAATAGAACCACACTACAACAACCCACGAAACCCTTGCTATTAATGTTTTGCTACTATTCGCTATTTTTTTCCTTCTTCTGTTTTCCCTTCGAAATCACCACATAACCGTCACCAACTTGACCCATCACTGTTGCAACCAAATCGAAACCCATGTATTTTTTTTATCGTTCCTGTTCCAGTTCATTTGGCTCCTGCCATTCTACAGATGATACTACAGCAGTTTAAATTGATTTCTGTTTTATAAATAAAATGAAGAACGTGAGTGTTGATGATGAGGTGGTGTTGTTAGTAAAGAAAATTGATTATGAGAAGTGACGAGAATAATGATGGATCGAAGATGAAACATGGTAAAGAAGAAGAAGAAGATATAGGAGAATGATGATGATACCGTATGAGGATATAATCTTCGATGGCTGCACCACTCCTCAAACCCTATCTCGTTTCATATTTTTTATATATATAACCCGAATTTGTTTTAATTTGATGCATGGGTCGTATCCTGTTAAGTTTATTTTGAGTGTTGGGCCACTAACAGATAATTGGGCTTCTATGGAATTTGGGTTTAATAAACTGATTTGGGCCGAGAGGAAATTTGGGTCAAGATTAGAAAGATACGGGTTATATAATATAGAAACATATATAAAATAGGAATGAATGGGTGGTGGAATGGTTGAGAGTGTTTGCGAGTGAGCAGGAGGTTGTGGGTTCGAGCCTTGGCAAGAGTGTTTAATTTTTTTCAAAAGCCTAGTACACTAAGGTAGTCTTTCTACTACTAGTATTATTGTTATTGTTGTTATTATTATTACTAGTAACTATTATTAGTATCGTAATTATTATTATTATTATTATCATTTAGTTATTATTAATTAATATCATTAAGTATTATTATTATTATTATTATTAATATTAACATAAGTACTATTATTATTAATATTATCATTATCATTATTAGTATTGTTATTATTATTAAAAATTATTATTATTACAACTATATTATTACTAAGAGAATCATTATTAGTAAAACTATCATTTTATCAGATATTTTTTTTTATTATTATCTTTACTCTAGTAGTATTATAATTATTAATTTTATAAACAAAAGAGCTTTATATATACAAAGTATATTACATACTATATTTTTATCTGAAATATTATTAACTATATTAATAACTAAATTACATATAGGGTATAAAAATATTTTAAGATATTATAAATAATAATATAAATACATAATAAAAACAAATATTAATTTTAATACATTGTATATACATAACAATAAATTACAATTTACTAATATATTATAATAAATATATATACAACTTTGTTCGATTACAATTATTTGTGTTAATATATATACTTGTTATAGGTTCGTGAATCCGAGGCCAACCCTACTTTTGTTCAATGTCGTTCTATGTATTTTTACTACAAAATACATTAGGTGAGTTTCATTTGATTCCCTTTTTACTCATTTCATTTTTGGACTGAGAATACAAGCAAATGCTTTATTAACTGTTTTACAATATTTATATGCGTGAGTTTCATTACTCCCTTTTTAAATGCTTTTGCAATATATACTTTTGGGACTGAGAATACATGCGCTGCTTTTATAAATGTTTGACGAAATAGACACAAGTACTTAAAACTACATTCTATGGCTGGATTATTAAACTGAATATGCCCCTTTATAGTCTGGTAATCTAAGAATTAGGGAACAGACACCCTAATTGACGCGAATCCTAAAGATAGATCTATCGGGCCCAACAAGTCCCATCCAAAGTACCGGATGCTTTAGTACTTCGAAATTTATATCATGTCCGAAGGAGGATCCCGAAATGATAGGGATATTCTTATATGCATATTGTGAATGTCGATTACCAGGTGTTCAATCCATATGAATGATATTTTTGTCTCTATGCATGGGACGTACGTTTATGAGAAATGGAAATATGAAATCTTGTGGTCTATTAAATTTATGAAATGATTATTTATGCTAAATTAATGAACTCACCAACCTTTTGGTTGACACTTTTTAGCATGTTTATTCTCAGGTATGAAAGAAATCTTTCGCTGTGCATTTGCTCATTGTAAAGACATTATTTGCAGTCGATCATCGCAATAGAACCAGATGTTGGTGACTTCGTCCGGACGGATTAGGACTGGGTATGACATGTGGTATCAGAGCGGTGGTCTTAGCGAACCATGTCTGCATTAGTGTGTCTAACTGATAAGTCATTAGGATGCATTAGTGAGTCTGGACTTCGACCGTGTCTGCATGTCAAAAGTTTTGCTTATCATTTGGTGTCAAAAATTATCTGCTTATCATTCTTAGAGAATCACTTGCTTATCATTCTTAGTCTAGACACGTTTTACTGCATTGACTGCATGAATAGTGTATAGACAAAATTTATATCTTAGCGTATCTGCTACTTCATATCTTAGCGTATCTGTTACTGTAACTTTGCCTGACAACTTCCGTAGATTCCTCCGTAACTTATGGGATTTTAGTATTATATATGCATATGTAAATTATGTATTTCAGGGTACTAATCTACATCCTATAATCTATTTCTTATCGAAAATCATTCATATGATCGTACGAGATGAATACTACAACCAGTTCGAGTCCCTCAGATTCCGATAGCTATTCCGATAGTTATTCCGACAGCTATTCCGACATAGATGTTCACCTAAGCTTCGAAAACAGCATCATCGGCATGAATCAACCAATCAGCCATTATCAATTCATCTGATGGGTTCGTAGTCGACTTAATTAATGGAAACGCGCAGAAGGCAATCCCTTCCACCAACCGAATTCACCTCTCGACAATGAACCTGAAGCGTTTACTGGCGAACCTGTTCGAGACACCATTTTCAGTCTCATTTCCGGGGTAACTCGACAAGATTATATTCTATCCACAATTCTGAACCTTATTCATCCGCTCATTCCGACCGACAATCATCCTGGAGTAATAAGTCAACGAACTTCGCGCTCGAATAATCAATTCGGAGAATATGGTGCAAAATGTACCAGC
Organism: Rutidosis leptorrhynchoides; assembly: GCF_046630445.1. NCBI lineage: Eukaryota > Viridiplantae > Streptophyta > Magnoliopsida > Asterales > Asteraceae > Rutidosis > Rutidosis leptorrhynchoides. The sequence continues at coordinate 512,749,114 of NC_092335.1, read as the reverse complement.
TTCAGCAACATCACCGGCACCAACAGTACAATCAATAACAGCACCAGTACCATCAACAATCCATGCTTCAATATCATCATCTTTACTTTGAGTATGATCTTCGTTCGACATGTCGAATATGTAATCTCTAAAGTTTTAGAGATTATTTATTCTAGTTCCAACCGAAAAGCAAATGAGTTTAATATCATGTTAACTCATTAAATCCATGAATACATCTGAAGAAAATATATATGTATATATGTTTTCATAAAGATTGTAATTAAAAATTCTCTTGTACAAACTGTTAATGGTGAAAATATTTTAACGGGTAGGTAATACCCGAGGACTATTTAAATTTCACATTAATAAGTTACATTGTACGTTCTTCGAATCTGTTTCAACAGTCATATACTATCCTACTTACATCCACCGATATACAAATCCGTTTACCACAGAATAACCATATTCATCCAATTACATATTTGGATTTTGACCTATCAGAATCCAACAAGTGGCATAATGAAGAAATAATGGACACAATAAAAATTGATTAGAAACAGATTAATTAACAATATGAAATTCTATTAAGAATCCACGCTAACAAAATCCTAGCTAACTGTTCCTAGCTAACTGTTAATTCCGTATTACCATTTAATTATCACAATTTATTTATCGCAGTTTATTTATCGCAATTTACATTCTCGCAATTTTATTTATCGTCATTTAATTTCTGTTATTTACTTTACGCACTTTATTTATCGTCATTTATTTTCTGTTATTTATTTTACGCACTTTAAATATCGGAACACGTATACAAGGTTTTGACATATCATATCGACGCATCTATATATATTATTTGGAATCACCATAAACACTCTATATGCAGTAATGATCGAGTTCTCTATACAGGGTTGAGGTTGATTCTACAATAATATATATAGTTTGAGTTGTGATCGAGTCTGAGATGAATACGGGTCACGTTACGTATTAATTAATTCGAATATTATATATTAAATTATATATGAATTGTTGAATTGCTAACTGTGGACTATCAATCGAGGACTACCAATATTGGACAATTAAAATGAATTAAAATATTAATTATAACATATGAAACTAAATAAATCTTCAAGTTTGCCACTTGATTTCACCCTAAAACCTCATTTGTATCTTGACGATTACAATCTGCGTTCAAACCTTTCATGATTCTTGAAAACACCTCAATCGAGAGGATAAATCAACCGCACTTAATCTACGGAAGAAAAGATTGATGCATATAGTTATGCACCTGAAAACATTCAGAACCTAAGTAAACGTTTAACCCGTATCTGTGTTAATTTCCTTGGCATAGTTATTACCGAAAATAACTTTACAATTCCTCTCCAAATTAGCCAATTTTATCACAGCTCCAGCAACTCAACTTCAATTTTTCATTCGGATAAGCCTTATCATAACAATTACCCCTTCATCATCGTTACCGGAGAACCATTTATATCTCACCACATTAGCAGTAAACTTACCAGCAACTTCAATGAATTTGGACTTTTCGAAAAATCATTGTATCCATTGAAACCCCATCGTGTATTCATCTATACCCTGTAACAATAATTGCCATACCAACTACCGAGAATCAGCAATCAGTATTTCGAATCTCGTAGCATTTCTACATTAATAGTTATATGTATACATGTAACAATTATCTCCTAGAATTACGATCTTCAATTCTGAAATTTTAAAAAGCACCCAGCCTACAAATCAATACATTGAACTTTGAAAAAGCTGAATGAAGCAGCAGAAACTGTAGGCAACCATAAACGACCTTAATCGTCGGAAGTTTGATGATAAAGAGTAGTATGTTGGAAAAGCTCTGAAAAGTTGGAACTGGAAAACTGATTGAGCTAACCACGAAGGAGACCAAGGACAAATACAAGGACCATACCCTATATTCAAAGAATCCAGGTAATTCTGGATCCGATGAAATCTTTAGAGAATATCTTACTCCGAAGTCATGTTAAAATCTTGCAAAAAAAAATTTTTCATCAACCTTCGAAATTGAAAATACCAAAATATCATCATAAATATCTTCGACATTCCTGAGGATATTTTCATAAATATTCTCGTTCAAAATTATATACCTCTTCGTACTTCCTGTGTTTCATTATATTGAAAACTTCTGTAAAATCTAAGTTTAATTTACGAATGAATTCTGGAGAAATGTAAAGAAATTGATGCATGAATTAGTATAATATAATGACACTTGATCAATGTGATTATATTACAGTAAGTCATGCTGAGTTTCTAATGGGACGTGATGATTCACAGATCATAACGTCATCATGTGCCATGTTACATAACTCTTTCATTCTGCTTAACTTCTGAACATATCAAGAAAATATATTCTTGATAGTTCTATTCTCAATGATTCAGGTAATTTGACAAATCAAATCGTGCTACTACCTTTCCTTTCTACCTTGTATATTATGATAATTCGAAACTCCATACCTAAGAATTCTGGACCATTACTTACGAAAAGTAAACAAAAGCATGAAGCTCCGAAATAGAAAGGGGGTATAAATCGCAGCAAATAAGAGAGCGCATTAACTGTGAATGACAATGATTATAGGAGACAGAAGCAGGGATATCGAAATATAAGGGAAGATATAAAACCCAAACACAGAAATTACAAACCGTGGATATTAATACGAATAGCAATATAAAGACACGGTATAATTAAGAATAGTATCACCCAAGGTAATAGTAGAAGTAAACAGATTGTTCTGGTGGGAGTTGGAAAAGGAGAATGATTGTTGCGATAGTAAGGATAAGGACCAGGATTGGAACTGGATTAAGCATTCTCACAATCTTTTGAATTTGGGAATTGAGTATAGAAATGGTGAAAATAATGGAACGAAAGAGGTTCATTTATAGTGGGAGTATCAGACGTTGAAATCGAAACAGATTATCACATTTAATTAGAGAGATCTTAATTTCCTTAAATCCCGAAGAATCAGATCTTATAGATTTCCAAGATATTCTTTAAATCCCTTGAATTCCGGAATTCAACCATGAATAGTCAAAAGTTATGATGAAACTTGTCTTTCTCATTTCACTATTTAGTGATAGCTTCATTCGTACTCTTCGAGTAATCGAATTGTCTTATTCATATTACTCGATGATGATAAAACTCTAATTTCCAGCTTGTATGTGTCATGAAAACATACTTATTGTCATCTATGACCATTCCACTCAAATTTCGGGACGAAATTTCTTTAACGGGTAGGTACTGTGATGACCCGGGAATTTCCGACTAAATTTAAACTTAATATTTATATGATCTCGATACGATAAGCAAAGTATGTAATGTTGAGTCTAGAAATTTTTTTTTGAAACGATGTTCATATATTCATTTGACCTTCGACTGCTCTCAACGATTCACGAACCATTAATTGTAAATAGATATGTGTGTATGTATATGTAAATAATAATTCGAAATATAATTTGAAGTATTATATGTTGGTATTAAAAATTAATAAAATAAAAGTAGGATATTATAATAATTATTATTTAAAATATATCTCTACATATAAATAAAGTATATTAAAAATAAATATTAAATAATTGTAACATTCATTGAACGTTTCGATTATAATTTAGAGAAGTTAATTCAAACTTATATGATTATAAAATAAACGGTGATCCGAAAATGAGTTCGATAAATTTTAGGCTTACTAAAAGTATATTTAGGATCTAACTATTTAATTTTAACATTTTTTATATTTTACCCATAAACGAGAGGGACAGTTGATGTAATTTTTATCTATTAAATTAATGACTGAATTTTATACCATAATGACCTAAATAAATAAAGATACTTAAACTAAAATTTTGGGATTTTTCCGAAGACTTTTATCCGCCACTGATTCACAACAGAGGACGATACAATATCCCGTGAAAGTGTCGGCACAATTAGAATTCTTAATTAACACGTTTGTATTTTATTTTATTATTATATGTTTCCACTTGCAGTTCTTTTATTTTTGTGAATCTACACCCACCACACAAAAAAAACTTGATGTGCCATCTATTTCCTATTCTTATTTATTTATGATATTTACTTATAAATGCATGAGTATACTCACTGCACTAATAACCACTTTTGATAATTTACATATAATTGATACTGTTTTTGTCATTGTATCTCACCATCATAAGCCTACACATATATTATTAGACATACATATACTTGGAAGATTAATGAAACCCATTTACCATCCATCTCTTCTGCTTGTTCTTCTTCGTTGCTTGAACCATTAAACCATCATCGCTTCCATAAAATCACCACAAATATAACCATCGAAACTCCAAACCATTTTGCTACTCACCATCGATTTTCGGCAAACCACCATTCGACAACCATCATTCATCATCTTAAACCCACTACTCAAACCACTTGAGTTCTGTATTATGATTATGATTCGGACACCATGCTCGACCATCTTGAACCTTCTCCGACAACCAACATTTTCCAACACCACCACACGCTACCATCACCACTCTTCTCCATCATCTCTCTCTCTCTCTCTCTCTCTCTCTCTCTCTCTCTCTCTCTTATTTATCTCCCTCTATCCCTCTTAATTGTGAAACCACAACAAAACCGACCACCTCCACCCTTAAAACAATCAACGATGCTGTTTCTGTGACGGTTACAGCTTACTTCACCCCAAGATTGAACTGCTACAGCTGCTATTCTCTTGCTATTCCTTCCTACTCATAAACCGTACCCAAAAACCAAATCCAGTTGTTTCTGTTTTGCAACTCCTGCTGCTGCGTTTTTCTTCTGTTTCTCTGTCAATAGAACCACACCACAACAACCCACAAAACCCTTGCTATTAACCGTCACCAACTTGACCTATCACTGTTGCAACCAAATCGAAACCCATGTATTTTTTTTATCGTTCCTGTTCCAGTTCATTTGGCTCCTACCATTCTACAGATGATACTACAGTAGTTTAAATCGATTTATGTTTTATAAATAAAATGAAGAACGTGAGTGTTGATGATGAGGTGGTGTTGTTAGTAAAGAAAATTGATTATGAGAAGTGACGAGAATAATGATGGATCGAAGATGAAACATGGTAAAGAAGAAGAAGAAGATATAGGAGAATGATGATGATACCGTATGAGGATATAATCTTTGATGGCTGCACCACTCCTCAAACCCTATCTCGTTTCATATTTTTTTTATAACCCAAATTTGTTTTAATTTGATGCATGGGTCGTATCCTGTTAAGTTTATTTTGAGTGTTGGGCCACTAACAGATAATTGGGCTTCTATGGAATTTGGGTTTAATAAACTGATTTGGGCCGAGAGGAAATTTGGGTCAAGATTAGAAAGATACGGGTTATATAATATAGAAACATATATAAAATAGGAATGAATGGGTGGTGGAATGGTTGAGAGTGTTTGCGAGTGAGCAGGAGGTTGTGGGTTCGAGCCTTGGCAAGGGTGTTTAATTTTTTTCAAAAGCCTAGTACACTAAGGTAGTCTTTCTACTACTAGTATTATTGTTATTGTTGTTATTATTATTACTAGTAACTATAATTAGTATCATAATTATTATTATTATTATTATCATTTAGTTATTATTAATTAATATCATTAAGTATTATTATTATTATTATTATTAATATTAACATAAGTACTATTATTATTAATATTATCATTATCATTATTAGTATTGTTATTATTATTAAAAATTATTATTATTACAACTATATTATTACAAAAAGAATAATTATTAGTAAAACTATCATTTTATCAGATATTTTTTTTATTATTATCTTTACTCTAGTAGTATTATAATTATTAATTTTATAAACAAAAGAGCTTTATATATATAAAGTATATTACATACTATATTTTTATCTGAAATATTATTAACTATATTAATAACTAAATTACATATATGGTATAAAAATATTTTAAGATATTATAAATAATAATATAAATACATAATAAAAACAAATGTTAATTTTAATACATTGTATATACATAACAATAAATTACAATTTACTAATATATTATAATAAATATATATACAACTTTGTTCGATTACAATTATTTGTGTTAATATATATACTTGTTATAGGTTCGTGAATCCGAGGCCAACCCTACTTTTGTTCAATGTCGTTCGATGTATTTTTACTACAAAATACATTAGATGAGTTTCATTTGATTCCCTTTTTAATCATTTCATTTTTGGGCTGAGAATACATGCAAATGCTTTATTAACTTTTTTACAATATTTATATGCGTGAGTTTCATTACTCCCTTTTTAAATGCTTTTGCAATATATACTTTTGGGACTGAGAATACATACGCTGCTTTTATAAATGTTTGACGAAATAGACACAAGTACTTAAAACTACATTCTATGGCTGGATTATTAAACCGAATATGCCCCTTTATAGTCTGGTAATCTAAGAATTAGGGAACAGACACCCTAATTGACGCGAATCCTAAAGATAGATCTATCGGGCCCAACAAGTCCCATCCAAAGTACCGGATGCTTTAGTACTTCGAAATTTATATCATGTCCGAAGGAGGATCCCGGAATGATGGGGATATTCTTATATGCATATTGTGAATGTCGGTTACCAGGTGTTCGATCCATATGAATGATATTTTTGTCTCTATACATGGGACGTATGTTTATGAGAAATGGAAATATGAAATCTTGTGGTCTATTAAATTTATGAAATGATTATTTATGCTAAACTAATGAACTCACCAACCTTTTGGTTGACACTTTTTAGCATGTTTATTCTCAGGTATGAAAGAAATCTTCCACTGTGCATTTGCTCATTGTAAAGACATTATTTGGAGTCGATCATCGCAATGGAACCAGATGTTGGTGACTTCGTCCGGACGGATTAGGACGGGGTATGACATGTGACGACCCGAAAATTTCTGACTAAATTTAAACTTGATCTTTGTATGTTTCCGACACGATAAGAAAAATCTGTAATGTTGAGTCTTGAAAGTTTTGGAATTATATTCATGTAATTAATTACCCTTTTGACTGTGCTCGATGATTCACGAACAGATAATTGTAAATAGATTATGTGTATTTAAATATACATGTATATATAAATATAATAATTTGGAAATATAACTTTAAATATTATAAGTCGTTGTTATTAAAATTAATTATGTAAAATAAAATAGAAATATGATATTATGATAATTATCATTTAAATCATATATATATATATATATATATATATATATATATATATATATATATATATATATATATATATATATATAGTATATTAAATATATATTTTGTAATTTCGAATCTATTTAGTAAACGATGGTAACACTCAACTGCCATTCGATGGATGTTAAACAAGTTAAATACGAACTTATATGATTTTAAAATAAACGGTGATCCAAAAAATGAGTTCTATAAATTTTAGGCTTATTAAATATGTATTTAGGAACTACTCATAAAATTTTAAAACTTTTTATATTTTATTCAGGATCGAGCGTGGACAGGTGAGTTAATTTTATCTAAACAATTAATGATTATTTTCATAAAATAATAATTAAATATATTTAATTTAAAAATATGGGATTTTTCTAAAGACTTTTTATCCGCTACTGATTTAACAACGGAGTACGAAATTCAGTCCGTGAAAAACTGTCGGTTGAGTAAATTGAAAATATGGGCTGCTGAACTGTGATGCTTGTGCAATTGTGTCATTCATGTGACTTAATTAATATATTATAATTATTATTATGATTGATTATTATTAGTTTATTATTATTAAAAATTATAGATACATGTATTATATATGCACTTGTGATTTGTTGTGGATTCAATCATCAAAAGGAAACTAGTATATTACTCCCGTGTTTTAAAGCAAATAAATCACCTTTCACTGTGTTTGTTTGTTGTTTCCACCATCTCGATTATATATGTACACATATATACTAGAGTGATATGCCAACTTACATACATAACCAAACCATCTTCTTCTTCCTCTTACTTCTAACTTCGAACACCACTTTAAGGCTACCATCACTTTTTTAGTTGTAAATTAAATAACTATACAACCGATCATCATCATCAACTCTCTGTTCTGTTTCTTGTCGAAAACCATCTTGGAAACCTTTACCCACCATCGGCCACCCATCGTTGAAACCACCCACATGATCACGATCGTAAAATAATCACCACCACCTTCACTAGTTAACCACCTTCATCCGTTAACCACCTATGACCGTCAACCACCTTCTCACAAATTATGCTACTACTAACCTCGGCTATTAGGTATGATTCCTGTTTTCATTTACAACCAACAATAAACAACCATAATTATGTTAGCTACTAGTTGCTTCAAGGCTGTTGCTGTTTACGGTGTCAAACCCACACAACCAAAATGATACCATATTGTTCGCTGCCATATCTAATGAAGAAGGTACTATATGCCGCTGTTGTTTAACCACCACAACAAACCACCGTGAGTATGAACAACCATCACCCCGTAAACACCACCACCATCATAACCGACATCTTCTTCTTCCTTTCTTCATGACCATAAGACACCACCAACCTCGGCTATCCTCCGTCTTCCACCACACTACCACAACCTTCGTCCACCATGATTCTTGTTTTGCCGCTATAATCATGCTTCCCTTCTCGGTTATAATCAAACCCACTTCACCTACATTAAAACACCACGAACCACAAACACTAATCGTCTTCCCTTATATTTTTTCGGTTTGATTCAAGTTGTCATCACACCCCACGAACAATCATCACCGTCAATCCTGCAACCTAACCCACCACTCTCTACAGTCACCATCGACACCCCACAACTGTTCTCTCTCTCTCTCTCTCTCTCTCTCTCTCTCTCTCTCTCTCTCTCTCTCTTTCTCTCTTAATTTTCTCTGTAAATTCAAGATGGTCAAACACCTCATAACTTCAGCTGTTTCTGTTATACTCTTCTGTTTATGGGATTGGTCGAATATAACCACCATTACTTTCTAACAACATATTACTCGTTACTGCTACGGCTCGATTGAACTCGCCACAAACACAAACAAACTCACCAAAAGCACCTACTGTTGTTACTTATATTTCTGTTTTCTGATTCTAGAAACCATAAAATGATCAAACATATCTACTAACGACTGCTGCAGCTGTGTTCGTTATTATTATTTTTTTTGTTTAATATTACGGGAGCAACAAGGAGGATAATGATGATTTAATAAAGATGATGATTTATTTAAATCATCAAAGACCCCACCCATTAATTTCCTGTCGGCCTATTTAAATTCGCAAAAAGCTGGGTAATTAAATCGACATGTACTGAGTGAATGTGATCGAGCTAAACTTAGGCCATTTAGACTTGTTTTGGGGCTGGTGTATATTGGGCTTGGGATACTTGCATTTGGGCCGAATGAAACTAAGGCCAGACAGATACATGATAAATTATAGTGATGAGGCTATATAAAATGGTGATGTTTCAATGATTATGGGCAACGATGGTGAGGAGTGATTCTGTCACGATGAGGTATGAAGGTCACGAATTTCGGACTATAATGATGATCATGGTGTTTATATTATAGTAATGATACTCGTTGATGATTGTTATGATAATGATGATGTCATGGTGATGGCAATGATGATGATAATGGTTATGATGATGATGAACCATAATGATGTAAAGATGGTGATGTTCACGATATTGATAATGATAATGGTTTAGGTTGATATCGGGTTAGCGGGATGTCGCGGGTTCAAACCTGGACTTGGGCATTTTTTTAAGGACTACTTCTATGAGGTAGTACTACTATTACCATTATTATTATTATTGTTATTATTATTATCGTATCATTATTAGTATTAATAAAAGTATTAATATTTATATTATCATTATAATTATTATGATTATGATTAATAGTTATTATTAAGTAATATTATTATTATCATTAAACATGATATTATTATTATTATTATTATTATTATTATTATTATTATTATTATTATTATTATTATTATTATTATTATTATTATCATTATTATTATTATTTTATTAATATTAATATTATACTTATTATTATCATTAAATTAGGGTATTAAGATTTTTATTACTATTATTATTATTATTATTATTATTATTATTATTATTATTATTATTATTACAACAAATATTAATTATATAAAATATAATTATTACATACCTATACTAATATTACATACTTTTATATTTTAAACAAAATGTTACTTTTATATAATAAAAATTACGTAATAAACATAATATAAAAATATTATACATTACAGAATATTTTAAACATTAATATGTAAAAATTATAATAAATAATATATGAATTATTAATAAAACAAGTATATTAATATTAATACTTAAACTTGTTTAAATATTATTATATGTGTTAATATATATACCTGATATAGGTTCGTGAATCCGATGCCAACCTTGCATTGTTCAGTTCCGTCGTATGCATATTTTAACTACAAAATATCGTATAGTGAGTTTCATTTGCTCCCTTTTTAAATGCTTTTGCAATAAATATTTTTGGGACTGAGAATACATGCGCTGCTTTATAAATGTTTGACAAAATAGACACAAGTACTTAAAACTACATTCTATGGCTGGATTATTAAACCGAATATGCCCCTTTTTAGTCTGGTAATCTAAGAATTAGGGAACAGACACCCTAATTGACGCGAATCCTAAAGATAGATCTATTGGGCCCAACAAGCCCCATCCAAAGTACCGGATGCTTTAGTACTTCGAATTTATCATGTCCGAAGGGAGTCCCGGAATGATAGGGATATTCTATATGCATCTTGTTAAGGTCGGTTATCAGGTGTTCAATCCATATGAATGATTTTTGTCTCTATGCATGGGACGTATATTTATGAGAAATGAAAATGAAAATCTTGTGGTCTATTATATTATTGACAATGATTGTTTATGATAAACTAATGAACTCACCAACCTTTTGGTTGACACTTTAAAGCACGTTTATTCTCAGGTATGAAAGAAATCTCCCGCTGTGCATTTGTTCATTTTAGAGATATTACTTGGAGTCATTCATGACATATTTCAAAAGACGTTGCATTCGAGTCGTTGAGTTCATCAAGATTATTATTAAGTCAATTATAGTTGGATATATTATGAAATGGTATGCATGCTGTCAACTTTCGATGTGATGAATGTTTGTCTTTTAAAAACGAATGCAATGTTTGTAAAATGTATCATATAGAGGTCAAGTACCTCGCGATGTAACCAAATGTAATGTATTCGTCCAGATGAATTAGGACGGGTCATCACAGGTAACGACAAACGGTATCCAATCACTATCATTTGTTTCATACCAAATACCGGAGAATACATCCCCGTCTATTGGTAAACCAAATAAAACCAGAACGTCTTGCAATGTTACAGTTGCTTCTCCTATAAATATTAATATGGTTTATATATAGTATTCGGATATATATATATATATATATATATATATATATATATATATATATATATATATATATATATATATATATATATATATATATATATATATTACGAATTAATATATATTATATATTAATGATATATATTACGAATATATAATAATATATATTAAAATAAATAATTAATATATATATATATATATATATATATATATATATATATATATATATATATATATATATATATATATATATATATATAAGGTAATGATTTTGTACCAATCGGTAAATGAAACGTATGCGTTTTCGGGCGCCATCTTTCAATCATAGCAGTAAAAAGTGACCAATCCAGTCTTTGTTTACCCAATTTACAAACTAAACCTAAACCCACATTATCGAGATACACCTGCACCCGCTCATCAATTCTTTCGTTTGGTAGCCGTGAAATATGCTGCCAAAAGCTCAGATCAGCTCTTCTTGGTTTGATCAACTTCTCCTCGTTAAGCTTCTTTGTAAATACCGCATACGATCTATGATTCCTTTCCGCTTGTAAAAACAATAAAGAACTATCAATCGGCTCCGATCTAGCACGTACTTGGTTCGTTTGAGCCATTTTTTTTTTTTTTTTTTGTTAAAAATCTAAGGGTTTTCGAATTTTTTTTTTTTTTTTTTTTTTTTTTGCTTGGGATGTGTTTTGTGTGTGAGAACCGAAGTTACAGACTTCGAATTTATACAGATACCAAAATCGAAGTTTGAAACTTCGGTTTTCACGTGTCATTTTTTCATTCGCCAGTTTTATTTTTTACGGATTATAGGTATTTATGGGGATAAAAATACAGTAAATGAGATAGCTGGAATTTAAAGCAAAACCGAAGTTTCAAACTTCAGTTTTGCCACGTCGCCAATCCAGTCATCAATTCAACAGCCAAAAGTAATAAAATACCAAAACCGAACTTCCAAACTTCGGGTTTGACCAAAACCGAACTTTGGAAGTTCGGTTTTACCATTTTCGAAACGATTTTGCTAAAGTTTCCATTTTTGCAAGTCTGATTAAAAATATTACTATTTAAAAATAAAAAAAATCTTAAGTCCAAAGTAAAAAGATGTGTGTTGAACTATTAAGAGTCTAATACTCTCTTTATCATTTACAATTAACAAGCATTTTTTTTTTTTTTTGAATAGCTTTTAATTATAAAAAAACTAGCAAGAAGCTAGAGGAACATTACAAAGAAGATAACGGGTTTTGCAACCAACAATTCCAATTAAGATTGACTTTCTTATAACGAACCGAAAGCCAATCAAAAGAGGATAGAACAATCGAATCAATAATGTGACATTTTCTAAACTTTGAAGGTTCAAAAATGGTACCATTTCTATACCGCCAGATAGTCCACAAGGTAGCATAGCATATTGCTTCAGTGACTATAATTCTCTTTGGGTCCTGGTTAGAAGACATTAACCATTGCCATAGGTCTTCAAAATTTTGCCAACGAGGAAGGTTAAGATCGATCCATGAAGCTATGTAGCTCCAAACTTGGGAAGCAATAGTACACTTGAAAAAAATATGATGGATGTCTTCCACTTGAACATGACAGGAAGAACATAATAAAGAGTGAACTTCGTTACCTTTATCAATGAGGTTGCATTTATCAGGCAACCTGTTACGACGCAGCCGCCAAAGGAAAAAGTTGATTTTCTGAGGGACAATCTTGCACCAGTGCGTAGGCCATGGTCCCATAGTGTCTTGGTCAATAAGAATACGGAAAGAGCTCGTTGAGAAGGACCCGTCCGGTTGAAGCGAGCAAACCCATTTGTCATTGTCTGCCGATAATGAAACAGAATCAAGAATATTCAGCAAATCACCAAATTGTTGAGATTCACAGCCTGATCTAATTGGCCTTCTCCACTCCCATTTCCAGCCCCCATTCAGACGTTTATCATCAACCTTGCAGTGCTTATTGGGATCAAGAGCAAAGACACGGGGGAATCTAATACAAAGCGGATAGCCAACAAGCCAACTGTCGAGCCAAAAAAAAGTGTCTTTTCCGTTTCCTATTTTAATAGAGATCATATTGTTAATAGATGGGGTATTTTCGTGTAGTTTTGCATTGGCTCTATTTATTTGCGCCCAGTAGCCATTAGATGTTCGCTTCACCAGAGGAAACAAACCATCCGATTGCTCACCATGGATAGCTTTTACCACCGAGACCCAAAGCCATTTTCTACCAGAAACATACCTCCACCTCCATTTATAGAGGAGAGCTTTATTTTGACTCTCAAAGCTGACCACTCCCAGACCACCTTTATCTTTGTGTTTCAGAATATCATCCCATTTGACCCAGTGAATTTTCCGATCTTCTTTTGAACCTCCCCATAAGAAGTTAGACCGAAGGGATTCAAGGTGTTTTAGAACACCTATTGGAGCTTTAAAGATGGACAAAAAATAAGTCCCAAGCGCACCCAAAACCGATTTAATCAAAGTTAGTCTACCCCCGTGGGATGATGCCCTTCTTATAGGGGAGTGGAGTGAATCGAATATCCAGAATCTTATCACTATATTGGGTTGTAACAAGCATTTGAACTTTAAAGTTATCTAATTTATTATTCATTAGACTAATTAGTTGTCGTTCATTAGACTAATTAGTTGTCGAACTTACTCTTACAAACCGGAAACAATTACAACTTAGGTGATACTTTTTCTTGTTCTTTTTGACAAAAGAACGAAACTTTTATAAATAAAGCACTTTCATTAAAAATGAACGAGCATAAACCGAGAAATACAAGAGAACTTGGCAAGTCTCGTAACAAGAAAACCACAGAGCCTAAACAACCAAATACGCTATCTAGAGAAGAGCATCGACCAACACCAAGAAACATTAAACGCGAACAAAAACTACGACTAAGACCACTCCCAACCATGACGTACTTCCTCCCCAGGACACACCGCCACATCAGCGCCACATCAGCTTTCTCTCTCCATTTATTTTTTACTTCCTCTCCATCACACACCACTACCAACCATGACATCCTCCCTCCCCATCACATGGCTCCACATTTTTTTTATTAATATTTATTATTATTATTATTATTATTATTATCATTATTATTATTATTATTATTATTATTATTATTATTAATACAAATTTTTTAAACAACACTTTTATTGATAAATAAATATACGATTACATTTTTTTTTTTAAATTACACAATTAAGCATATAAATACGAACACATAATATTAAGACTATCAATATCTTTTGTCAATCGTATCATCGCTAACTCATCCTTCCTCATCGCTACTATCTCTTGGTGGACGATAATCGTAATCACTGAAAAGAAGATGCACTTTTATGGGTTCATTTGCCGTAATTGCTTTATTTTTAACGGCATCCCAATCTTCATCCGTATCAAGAAACTTGTATATTTTGTCATCGTCATTGTAATACAAGAAGTCCGAGTGTTTGAACTCCACATTTTCTTTGACAAACTTCAACAACTTCGAAAAATCCATTTCACTAACGTCAACGTTTTCGAACGTTCTTCTGTCGCCACTTTGAGTACACGATTTCCAATCATCCGAAAACTCACAGTTGAAGTAAACGTAAATAGGGACGAGAGTGGGTGCCATTTTGAGTGATTGTTTGAAGATTGTTTGATTTGGGAGTAATTTGATATATTAAAGAATAGTGTTGAGATGGAGTGTAATTGGAGTGTATTTATATAGGAGGAGAAGGGGAAAAAAAAAAAGAAAAAAAAGAACCGTTGCAGTGCAACGGTTAGAAAATGGTGGGCAACGGCTCAATTGCGTACTCGAAATGTTATCCACAAGAAAGAAACCAGCACGGAAGAAGGAAAGAGCACCGAGGGCGGCCGAGGGCGGGTCGAATGCCAACGGCGCCCTCGAGGGCGGCCGAGGAAGGGAGTCGAGGACGGGGTTTTTTTAAACCGTTGGGAGTGGTCTAAACAAACAACGAACCAAACAACTAACAAAACAAACACACCTAAACGCCGAAAAGAAAACAACATACAATCAAAGAACAAACCGAAAACTACCTACCCCATTCTTGCCTAACGTGGCTTGAACTCTTTTAACATTTTACCCGTTCTAAAAAGTTTCGTCAAATTGCGTAAAATTCAATTCTTTCTATGTTTTTGAAAAATAGGAGTACCTAATAGAGGACCCGGTGGAAGCATTGACGGACCTTTTTTTTATAATTAAGAAAATCATTTTGTTTATTATATATACATGTTATGTTATTCCGCTATTATATTAAGTATATGGTTGAAATAAGTGGTAAGTTCATTAGTTAGTATAGGAAAAGACTTGTGTTCGAGTCCTTCTGTCTTATTTTGCAATTTTTTTCCTCAATTCTCAGACAACATTAGTTTCAGAAAAAACGTTAAAATGTGAAGAAACCGAAACTTGAACTACTGCAACACACGGTCCAAAATTTATCTGGTTTTTCTCTATTTTTTATAAATAAAATATATATTATGTAGGATATATATATATATATATATATATATATATATATATATGTATATATATGTATATATATATATATATATAGTGGACCAATCCATACATGTTATATAAGTGTATGGTTGAAATAAGTGGTAAGTTCATTAGTTAGTATAGGAAAAGATTTGTGTTCGAGTCCTTCTGTCTTATTTTGCAATTTTTTTCCTCAATTCTCAGACAACATTAGTTTCAGAAAAAAACGTTAAAATGTGAAGAAACCGAAACTTGAAAAATCAAATGCAACTACTGCAACACACGGTCCAAAATTTATCTGGTTTTTCTCTATTTTTTATAAATAAAATATATATTATGTAGGATATATATATATATATATATATATATATATATATATATATATATATATATATATATATATATATATATATATATATATATATATATATATATATATATATATATATATATTCAGTGGACCAATCCATTGATAAGCACTAAATGGGGCACAAACTGGATAAGTAAAATTTCAATTTTTTATTTTAAAAAAAAAAACAATCCTTTAATATGCAAAGTGAAGAAAACGAAAAAATTTTAAAAAGTTTTTGAACAAAATCGTTCGAAAATCGATGATGAATGGTAAACATCGATGATGAATGGTAAAAATTGATGATGAATGGTAAAATTAACCATTCATCTGGTTAATTTATCATTCATTTTTGTTCGCGATGAATGATAAAATTAATCAATTCTAAAAAAAAGCAGATGAATGGTTAATTTAACCATTCATCTGTTTATGATGAATGATAAAAAAACAGATGAATGGTTAATTTAACCATTCATCTGATTTTTTTAGCGTTGATTAATTTTATCATTAATCGTAAACAAGATGAATGATAAATTAACCCGATGAATGGTTAATTTTACTATTTATCATCGATTTTTGAAAGATTTTGAACTTTTTTTTATGAAAAAAATTGATTAGAGGTGCATTTTAATGCAGATTTATGAATGTAAAAAAAATTCAAAAAAAAAAAAATTTATTTTGCTTATCCGGTTTGTACTCCTTTTAAGCTTATCCATGGATCGTGCCTATATATATATATATATATATATATATATATATATATATATATATATATATATATATATATATATATATATATATATATATATATATATATATATATACTAGTGAAATAACCCGTGGAACCACGAGTTTGTTTAAACGAAACAATTTAATGACATGTTTCATGTATTACGTAAATATAAATGATAAAGTCATTTATTTTAATGACCCTTAAAACTACGGATTCCGACTTTTACAAATATATACAAACGTGTATTTTCGCATACATATGTAACGTAATTAATCTCGTAAAGAGAATCAATATTTGAATTTGAATATTAATAATATAATAATTGTAAATTATTATAATTATTATAATAAAAATAAATCATAAAAATAAAGTTTGCTCAAAGTTAAAAATTTATATTTTTAATAACAATTATTAGTAATAGTAATAACAAATAGAGAGAGAGACTTTCTCTACTCTTGGGAGTGTTTCACTCGGGGTAAAGAAATGATTTCTCTATATTGTAAGATAGAGGAAGGATTCTCTACGTCCCACCTCCCCCATACCCCATTCATGTGGGATTGAGTTTTGTTGTTGTTGTTGTAGTAATAACAAATGTCTTTTAATTTTTTTAGTAAATTAAAATATAATTATTATATAAAAGTTGTACAATACGCTTATAATTTATAAATGTGTTCATTGGTTGTTTTGTAGAAGATTGTACAATTTATTTCAAAGTTTGTACATGGTCATGTGGGTGTTTTATCATAAGATTGTATAAAATGTTTCAAATATTGTATATATTGTCATGAGGTGTTTTATCATAAGTTTGTACATAATATTTCAGATTTTGTACATATGATCATTGGGGTATTTTATTTATTTCCATAATAATAGGGGATTTTATTTTTTTTGTTTGTATAATTTAGCGTACTAATATTGTCCATTGTTTTTTACTTTATTTTTTCTAATTATATTTAATTTTGTTATCAAGAGAAATTTAGGGATGGATTAGCCCAATAATGACATCATCATTAGGGATGGATTAACTTAATGATGACATCATCATTATAGCATTTTACAAGAAATTATTATTATTATTATTATTATTATTATTATTATTATTATATATATATATACATATATATATATATATATATATATATATATATATATATATATATATATATATATATATATATATATATATATATATATATATATATATATATATATATATATATATATAATAACGATTAAAGGGCTTGTTTGTTATATTAGCCAAGTTCACTATGAGTAATAGTCAAATAATAAACATCTAATTTTGTGGCATGTGTATAATTGATAATATAATTAACATGTGAGTGATAATTGATAATATAATTAATAGTATATTTCATAAATAATATGGAAATGCTAATGAAAACTCTTAAAGTTATCATTAAAAATTAAATCATTGTAAAAAATGGTGGTACATGGAGTAGTTATTTTCATGAAGGTGGTTAATTTTTATCAAAGTACAAGATTTATTGCATTTCTTCATCTCTTAACAAGAATTCCAAAATAATTGTCTACCTTACTATTTTTATTTGTCCCAAAAAAATTGTCCCTTACTTAAAATAACAATAAAAATCCCTTAAAAGTTCCAATTAAATCTCCTCTATTATTGGAAACTACAATTAAATATGGCAACTCATTAACAATTTAAGCAATTCTTAATCAATTAAATTAAGGGCAAAATGGATAATCCGTATATATTTCTTAAATCCAAAGAAAAGTCAATTCAGATAATCTTTTTGGGACGGAGGAAGTAAATAATAAAATATATACGTGAAACTTTCATTGAGAAATCTTCAATCGTGGCTTTCTGTTTGATGGATATCTTAACCTTATTATTTAATAACAGTTATGTACAAATCATTTATACGCGTATTGTAAATTATAAACTACTAAAAAGTGTTTTTAAGAATATAAATTATCAAAACAGTGTTTAAGATATTGAACAAACCCATTTTTCGCAACAACATGCGGCCCACCCTTATCTCATTAACTACATGTAGTGATTATGAATGAATTAATTGACGATAATCCCTTGGCATTAATCTCAGTGAATGTGAGTGCTTATAATAATTAATGAATTAATTTCCAATATTATATTTTGCGTAACCTTTACGGCATGCACACATATAGTCAGCGGCGAAATCTTATATTTTTTTCACCGGGAGCGAATTTTTTTATAAGCGTTCATATTTATTGTAACTTTTTGAGCAAAATATGGAGGTTTTTGGACAAAATATGAATGCTTTTAGACAAATTACGGAAGCTTTAGGGCAAAATATGTAGGCATTGAGGCAAAATATGAAGACTTTGAGGGAAACATATATGAAAATCCAAAGTTTTTCCTGAAAATTTCACATCCACTGGAGGCGAGTTGCCCACCCCGCCCCACTATATTTCCGCCTCTGCATATGGTAGTAAATGAATCAAGTTTTTCATATATGTATCATTAACCATCCAAAGAAAAGATTATTTATCATAGTATATAGTTAAGGATGATGATACGAAGAGTGGCATTCAATTTGGGCTTGATATGTTATACAATGCAACCCCGTAGGTTGTATGTATTATTCATCAACTATATATAGACATTACAATGATACATTCTAACTCTAATGGACCAAACCCATCTATACATTTGGGTTGGGTCGGTCATAATATTCTAATATGATCATTTTTATGGTGACGAGGAAAAGTAGCGTGTTGAAGGGTAGGGTCGCGTGATGGTAAACTAGGAAAGAATATGCTGGTGTGTTGAGTGGTGTGTTGGTCTCTTGATTAACAACGAGAATATTTTTGAAGGGGGGTGAATACAATTCTTTTAATTATCTTAAGTGATATAACAGTTTAGTATTCAAGCATGCAATTTAAATTAGAGTCAAGAGTAATTTTCAACAGTTATTCTTTATTGATATGAATCACAAAGAATCACAACTGTTCTTGGCGGAATCACAGTTGGTTGAATACAAATTACACCTAAGTTATAGCTACAGAGGATATCTTAAGCTATTACACGTTTGGACTCTATTTAAATAAACTCACACCACTACTTGTTACAATAGTGAACACTTCTATTTATAAGTCCTTTTATCCGTGTAATTAATCCATTGTCCATTAGTACATAAGATGTCTCTACTTGTGGGGACAACTGTATCAGAGAGCGTGCTCTCTTCTTTCCTCATTGGTAGCTATTTGCAGGAATACCCCCATTCGGTTTGGCACCACTATTTAAATAAACAAATAGAATGTTGGGTTCCCTAGGCGTTGACAAAGTATTACACATGTCTGCACATGCGTTAAACTTCTGCATTTTCAAGTGGTCTTGTAAGGTCACTTGTCAGTCGTCGACACGTGTCCTTTTCTGTTCAACTTTGTCTTCGACTTCTGTTGAATAGAACCATTGATGTAGACCACTCATGAAGCTACTATGCTTGTAATGGAGCATAGTTGTCTAAGTGTTGTATGCTGCTACCAGCTATGCTGGCTCTTCTATACTGGTTCACTTGATCTTTATGATTTGCTGGGCACTTATCTTGTGCTTAATAGAGAATACTGTCTACCTTGTGCTGGCAGACTATGCAGCATACCAAAACACTCGACACGACAATAAATGCTGTGTATACAAAAATAAACCTATGCTGGCTGCACATAACATTTTAGTGTACATAATAGCTGTTTTGTCATAATTAAATCCTTAATTATTTTGGAGACTCAACAATCTCCCCCTATTTGGTGATGACAAAACCTATGACATATAAAGAAAAGCACTAAGCCAACACTAAAGGACCTAATGAAAATAAGCAGTAACTTTGTCCTTTTTTGGTTTATTTTGGAATCTTTTGCTGAGTTATCTATATCTTATAATTTGATATGATTTTGAAGATAAACTCATTTCACATTCATTATACTAATATATACAATAATTACAGGTCAGTACAATGAGTATGAAATAATAAAAGATAAAAGTTTAACAATAGAAGGCTATCTATCTTTATCTTTATCTTTTTCTCTTTCTTCTTCAGATAGCTCTTCTTCTTTTACCTTTAAGGCTTGCCAGGCTTCAGGAAATAGTTCAGGCAGATCTTCAGGCTTGAAGGGTTCAAAGTTCTCTGGAATGATGATTGGATCTCTTCTGAATGGCCCACCAGTAGATTTATTCTTCTTCTTCTTCTCCTTTTGAACCAGTACTTCCTCTACTATTACTACCGGTGCATTACCATATCTTGTCAAATAGATCTTGTATCTCAAGGGTCAGAACATCCTTGAGGTTACTTTTTTCTTTTTCCAATAAAGTACTGCAATAATTCCATCCATTTTATCAAATCCATAAGTTCTCAAGTCTCTATAATCTACCTTCTCATGAACATTGTTGTCTCCGCTGATACCGAAGGTCCTTTTAATCCCTTTGTGACACTTGATGATCTTACCAGGATTAGACCTTCTGGTCATCACATCAACATATCTGCTCCTGAAGAAATTATCAGATAATTCTCTTGTTCTTTCAGTCTCCAGTGGGGTTACTTCCGGTACCTTTTCAGCAGCTTCAATTTTGTCCAGAGCCTTATCCTGAGCTTCAACTATGGCTTTTGCTAATTTGATCGATTCAGCTTCTTGAGCCCTATCAGCAGCCAATTTAGCTTCTTGTTCCTAAAACCTTAATCTTTCAGCAAGTTCAACATTATCCCTTCTTTGTTGTTCAAGTTGAATACTTGTGATGTATTCATTTACAGTGTTGTTCAGGGAGCGTGCTGCTGCAATCAACTACCTGCCCTCATTAGTAACCACAAGGTTGCAGTACTGTTCCAAATCTATGCCCAGATGTACAACTTCATAAAATAGTGCCTTTCCCCTATCATTATGGAGACTCCGACCACTATTCCTTAGGTACATGCCAATGTGAATGTTGAATCCATAGAATTGATATAGAATTATTGATCAAGAGGATGGTACATCATTCTGATTTGGCGTATTCTTTCTGTTCTCCTTGCTGCCTATATTCTCAGCAACTCATTCACAGAAATTTCAAGCCTATGAGCCTCCCTTTCATCTGGATTCATCTTTTTAGGGTCAGGCTTCTTTTGTGCAGCTGGTTCATCCTCTCAAGTAGTATGCTTATCATTTTTCTTTAGAGAAGATGAAGGATATGCATATGGTAGTTCTGCTGTACCAGAAGGACCCACTAGTTCATAAGGATGAAGATCACCTAGTGTCCTATCAAAATCAGCTCGAATGACTGCTAGTAGTGGTGATAGCACAAACGTTGAGTTGCCAATACCCTAGGCAGTAAAATTAGCCACATCAGAATCATCATCAGTTTTATCTCCCAGCTCATCCTCCTTTGCTGGGTCTTCAATTCTTCTGTCACCCAGCAGCACACTTCTGGCTGGGTCTTCTGTCACAGCACTCCTTGTTGTGTCTTCACTACCAGCTGACTGATTAGTATCAGCTGGTACAACTGCCACAGTATCTTCATCAGCTGCCTCGAATAAGGGCTCTTTTCTTAGGGGTTGGTTATCCCTAGGGGCAGATTTTACCCTTTGTTTGAAAATTGGCTTGGGTTCAGCTGATGGTTCTTGTGTGGATACTAGTTTTTGTGTAGGCAATAGGGGAGTTATAGCAAGTTGCTCCCCCTTAATAGCAGACAGATTTGTCTCTACTGGCTTCTCATCCTCATCAGATAAATGAATTACTTCTACTGGCTGTGATTGTGTAGCTGATTGAGTAGGGACTGCTGCTTGAGAGGATTGGCTGGTTTACATCATGCCTGCCAGCCATTGTAGGAATACATTTGTCCTTTCTCCTCTGGACCTATCAGAATCCATGTACTTTTTGATCCCTTCAGCAGTCATATTTCTTAGGTGTTGTTTGTTTTCCTGTCTGCAGACCTTATTATGTCTTATGTCTTCGCGCCCGCAGACATTTTTACTGCAGACAGTTTGTTTTTCTGAAGACATAAGATAAAATAATGTCTTATTATGTCTGCAGCCTCGCAGACTTAGAAATATGCTTCTAAGTGCTGCAGACAGAACTAAGTTATTTTGCAGACATAAAAACAAACAGTCTTCACTATTCAGCATACAGACCTTTAGACCACATCTTCTTTACAGACATGGTCCGCAGATCTTCAGACCAAAACATCTTAAAAAACAAACAGCACCTTATTCTTTCAGCTCGCTCAGCATACATTTTAGCCTTCTTCTTGTCATACTTCACCATGAACTTAACATTTCATTTTCATTCAGCTTTCTTGTGTTGATCAATGCTGAGTAGCTGGTTGTGAATTTCAAGAAGTTTACCAGAGAGACCTCTTCTATGCTCAATTCTCTGCCTCTTCTTTTCAGCAGGCGTTAAAGGCATCATTGATATCCTGCTGCTTCTTCTGGTATCTCTCCAATTTTCGTTTCAGTCTCCTTTCAATGGTTTGAGAGACAGCAAAAGATTCACCCAGCTCAGTAGAAATATGTTTACTAGTCTTACTGTCAGAGCCAATATCATTCACAGATGTGTCTAGCATGCTGGGCTGAGATTCACTAGCAGCCTTAGCACCTGCTTCAGTATGAGCGTTGCTGGGCTTAGGGCCAGTTCTTCCTTGGACATCGCCACCATCACCATCTCTCCTCTGCTACTTTGGAGCTTTCTCATGCTCATGCTCCCCCTCAGATTGTTTTCTTTTCTTTTATCGTTTGGATTTTATCTCCCCCTTTTTTTCATCAGCAGGGGCAGAAGTGGAGCCTAGGGGACACTAACATCGAGATCACAATCAAAATCAGGCATGGAGTATGCAAAGTTGTTCCATTCAGCATCAGCAGGAGATAGGTTAGCACCAGGGTCAACACCATATTGTCGAAGACAAAGGTTGGACGTTCTTACTTCATTTCAAGCCACACCCATGGCAATCTTATTAACACCAGCTCGAACATTAGCTTGTAGATCAGCCATTATGTGCATTGTCTCAACCAGTCGAAGATAAGCAGAAACAAGAACTATGTTGGCCATCTGCTGTTCATATGACTTAACTCTGTCTTCCCGCACCATATTCTCTTCATTCAAGAATTGAATCCTAGACTTTTGAAGATCAAACTCTGCTTGAAGTTTGGTGATATGATCAGTATATTCATTGTGAGTGATGATTTACTGCTTAAGCAGTTCTTCTTCTTCATAATGTTGCCCGATTGCATCGACTGCTAGGTCAGCAAAGGGATTAGCTTGACGCAGTTGGGCCTCAATAGCTGAGGTGGTGATGCAACCAGCTCGTCAAATTGCTTCAGCAACACTGTCAATGATGGATTCCCTGATGGTATTCTGTATATCAGGGATGATTCTGGTGCAGTCCTTTAGACAGCAAGGGTAGATAACCCTTCCATTTCAGTAATATCTACTGCACTAGTTGATGGTTGTGCAGTAGAAGCTAGAATAGGAGTACCATTGTGGGGTAGTAGAGGTGGAAGGTCAGAATCTGACTCATCACCATGATCACCATCATTTTTACCTTCACCCGAAGGCTTAAAACCACTTGTATCCTTATCAGCAGAATCAACTTTGTCAGTAATAAGATCCATTGGTTTGTCTTTGGAGCCAGTAGTATTATCTAGAACTACTGACTCTTCCTTACCAGTACCTTTATCAGCATCACCATCAGAAGAAGAAGGAGATGATGAGGAAGAAGCTGATGAATCAGAAGGTACTTGCGAATCAGGAATGTTGTGCATAGTAACCTTACTAGTAGTGGGATCAATCTAAAATTTGAGAGGCCTCCAGTGACCAGGCCATGGAGAGGCAGCAGGAGCCATACTAAAGTAGTGGTAGTATGGCTGCTCATTAATGTTATCCAGTGTAGCCAGCCTCTCATACACCTCCTCTCCAGCTGGTTCATCCAGCTGATAAAGCAGTTGAGCTAGCTCTTGATCAGGAAATTTGCTGGCTGCAACTAAAGCACTTTGTGGATCAATAGCTAACTGGTCCACCAGGAGAGCAATTTTAGGAATAATGGATGCTCCCTTATAGACAATTTTAAGCACAACTTCTTATGGATCTGGTACCCGTGGAATAAACTCAGGCTTTTTGGTAGAAGCAGTAGCCTTAGGAGTTTATGTTATAGCAATAGTAGTAGTACTGACATCCACATGTGTCTCCTGGAAACCAATATCGGGGGCAGTACCAGAGATAACAAGATTACCAACTGCATTAGGGACAATGGTGTCAAACTCTATGTCATCAGCATCAGAAGTAGCAGCAGGTTGTTGTTCATTAGCACTCTTTTAATCACCAGCTGGAGGTCGTGTAACAATCACATCATCAACTACTTCTGGAATAGTAGTTAAAGCAGCAATATTGGGAATAACAGGAGGAGTAACAGAATCATCAGCAGTAACCATCTCCTTAGTAGTAGAATGAAAGTTGAACCAGCATCAACTTCATCCCCAGTATCACCAGCAGCAGCAGACTTATCAACAGCAATATTAGGACTAGTACCAGCAGCAGCAGCAGTAGGCTCACCGGTACTAGCCACAACACTAGTAGAAACAATGTCATCTGCCCTGCTAAGATCTGAAATAGTAGAACATTTTATGTTAGCAATAGTAGAACAAAATAAATTTGACTCAACAATTGCATCTGATATTGGTCTCTGGGGACAAACGTGTGTTATAGTTAGCCCTTCGATTGAGACAGAGTATAGTGTATGTAAGTGGAGCTGTAACTCTGCTGACTCATTGGCAACACATGTTGACTCAGATTGTGTAAGAGTTTTAGCTGGTTTAGATATGTTAGTGTGACTCTTATCATGATGCAACTTGTAAGTAGGCTGAGCACCAGCCTGAGCTGGTTCAACACAATGAGGACCCAGCTCAAGTCTGCTTTGGGGGTCAAGTATATTCTCTGCTAGTTGTACTGTCAGCAGACGATATTTCTTGAAGTATAATTTTGAAAAATGTGGAAGTGCCTGGTTAGAAGAATATGGGTTGCTATTCCTCTTAACACTAGTTTTGAAAACTACTCAGCTTGGGAGCAAAGAGGATACCTTTAACTCCACTATCAACATTTAAGTTAGAAGATAAAAGATTTTGAATTATGTTAGTGATTTCTGCTGTTTGGTCTAGAGATGCACCAGGTTCCATAACAACATCCTTTTCAGGAACATCAGTTAAGACTGGTGCTTCTCCCCTTTGGCCTGCTTGGAGCCAGCTTTTGAACGTTTAGATTTGTATGTAACAAAGAAATGGATGAGTAACGGATTCCAAAACTGAAGTGGATAGTCAGTATATAAGACTAGAGTTGTTCTTTATGATCAGAGAGCACTAGATTCTAATACAACTATTGCTTTACCAGTTTCTGCGACGGTGGCTGTTCCAGTTGTAGTAGCTGGATGCTTTCATCTTTTCGATTGCTTTTGTTGAGATCCCTCCCCCTCAGCTGGTGCAGGACTAGAGGCAGTTACTTGGGTAGCTCCTCCACGAGCAGCAAGATACTCGAGCATAGCTGGTGAAGGACCATTATGAGGAGCAGCTGGTGCTTCTTTCGTCATCCCCCCTAGTTTCAATGGTAAGTCGACAGAGGGATCAGTGATGCTCCCATAGACATCACCCAACTCGTTTTCAAACACAAGGCTCAAGAACCTTGGAAAGGGAATTAAATAACTTCGTTTAGGTGCAACCACCATTTCCCTTAATCTCAAGAAGATTTCAGCAGCATAATCGATATTGCGATTGAAGATCAAAGCATGACCCAATTTGAGCTCAAAATCGGAGCATTGGTCAAAACTACCAGACTTCTGACTCATGCACTGAGTCAGTATACCAAAGAAGTATGATAATGCTAAAAACGAACATATATTTCATAGCATTATTCCTCAAGAAAGACAAGCTTTTAGTTGCAATTGTTCTATTTACAAGTGATATTCGTTTGTATAATAAAAGGTGAAGACAAAAGACAGATTCGACGAATTGAAGACGCAAACGATCAAAAAGCTCAAAAGTACAAAAGACAATCAAAAAGGTTCCAATTATTGATAAGAAACGTCTCGAAATTACAAAAGTACAAGATTCAAAACGCAAAGTACAAGATATTAAATTGTACGCGAGGACGTTCGAAAATCCGGAACCGGGACCAGAGTCAACTCTTAACGCTCGACGCAACGGACTAAAAATTACAAGTTAACTATGTATATAAATATAATATAATATATAATTAATTATATTAATTATATATATATATATTATATATATAATAAAAACCGTCGGCAGAGAAAACTCCAAGATGTGAGCTGTAATTTCTATCTCCGCGACTCGCGGAGTGTGAAGGCCAAAAGGGCCACGAGTCGCAGAGCCCCAAAAATCACAAATCCCTATAAAGCAAACCGAATTCTGATCAAAATTTCATATTCTATTTTCTCTCTTCTCTATCTATACGATATATATATATATATAATTTATATTTTAATTTTAATTTTAATTATAATTCTAATAATAAGGGTATGTTAGCGAATATTGTAAGGGTGTAAGTCGAAATTCTGTCCGTGTAACGCTACGCTATTTTTAATCATTGTAAGTTATGTTCAACCTTTTTATATTAATGTCTCGTAGCTAAGTTATTATTATGCTTATTTAAAACGAAGTAATCATGATGTTGGGCTAATTACTAAAATTGGGTAATTGGGCTTTGTACCATAATTGGGGTTTGGACAAAAGAACGACACTTGTGGAAATTAGACTATGGGCTATTAATGGGCTTTATATTTGTTTAATTAAATGAAAGTTTGTTAATGTTAATATAAAGATTTACAATTGGGCGTCCCTATAAATTACCATATACACTCGATCGGACACGATGGGCGGGGTATTTATATGTACGAATAATCGTTCATTTAACCGGACACGGGAATGGATTAATAGCCACTAGAATAATTAAAACAGGGGTGAAATTACATTCAAGGGTAATTGGTGTAATTGTTAGCAAAGTAGTAAAACCTTGGTTTACACGCAGTCGATAACCTGGTGTATTCATTAAACAAAGTATTAAAACCTTGTTACAATTCGAATCCCTAATTAGTTGGAATATTTAACTTCGGGTATAATAATAATTTGACAAGGACACTTGCAATTTATATTTATGACTGATGGACTGTTATGGACAAAAACCAGACGGACATATTAAATAATCCAGGACAAAGGACAATTAACCCATGGGCATAAAACTAAAATCAACACGTCAAACATCATGATTACGGAAGTTTAAATAAGCATAATTCTTTTATTTCATATTTAATTTCCTTTATTTTATATTTAATTTCACTTCTAATTATCGCACTGTTATTTAATCGCACTTTTAATTATCGTACTTTTTAATTATCGCAATTTTATTTTATCGCATTTTTATTATTCGCAATTTCATTATCGTTATTTACTTTACGCTTTAATTTAAGTCTTGTATTTATTTTATATTTTACATTAGGTTTTAACTGCGACTAAAGTTTTAAAATCGACAAACCGGTCATTAAACGGTAAAAACCCCCCTTTATAATAATAATATTACTTATATATATATTTGTATTTTTAATAAAAGTAAACTAATATAGCGTTGAGCTTTGTTTAAAGATTTCCCTATGGAACGAACCGGACTTACTAAAAACTACACTACTGTACGATTAGGTACACTGCCTATAAGTGTTGTAGCAAGGTTTAAGTATATCCATTCTATAAATAAATAAATATCTTGTGTAAAATTGTATCGTATTTAATAGTTTTTCCTAATAAAATATAAAGCTATTTTATATACACCTCGCATAACATCAAGTAATTTTTGGCGCCGCTGCCGGGGAATATCTTAAAAGCCGGAAGCGCAACGCTAATATAAAAAAAAAATTTTAGTTACTTTTATTAAAAGTCGTTTTTGTAAAAATACGTTTTAAAAATTCGAAAATATAAAAAGAAAAACAAAAATATAAGTATTTTTAAGATTTTGTTAAATATTTAAGTTTTATAAGTTTCTTTATTTTTATTTTAGTTTATAAAAATATAAGTTTAATTTTAATATCTTTTATTTATATAAAAATTAAAAACAGAAAATAAAATAAAAAAAAATAAATAAAGAAAAACGCGTAAAAAAAAATTCAAACCTGTCAGCTGAAATTCTGAACCCCGCGACTCGCGGTGTTTTCTTAATAAATTACCGCAACTCACGGAGCTTCTCTGACAGGCGACAGGAAGCCCTAATTCAGCACTAATTACGGTTAATTATTAATTAATTATTATTAAAACCTAATTATTATTATTATTATTATTAGTTTTATTTTTATTTTTACTTTTTATTTAATTTATGTATTTAGTTTTATAAAAATTGTAAAATTAATAGTTTAATAAAATAAATAATATAAAAATAATATTTTTATAAAAATTGTACTTTTTACAACTTTTTGTATATTTTTATATTTTGTCCCTTTTTAATCGTTGTAGCGTAATATTTGTATTTTTAGCTCATATTTAATTTTAAACTTAGTTTTTGCTATAATTATTTTTACTCCTAGATTTTTAGGCTTTGCCGTAGAATTCCTTAAGTGCTTTTTCTTTAGACTAAGATTTAGGTGCTTTAGAATTTTGCGACGCCTTTTTAAGTTTTAGTTTCTTTTTAAGTTATTTCCATTTGGGATTTAGTTTTTCCTGTAAGCTCTAATATTTTTAGACACCTTTTACTATGTACCAATTATCATTCCAATTAGTAATTTCAATTTGCGATTATAATTTTAAGTTAGTTGTAGTAATAAGGTTAGGGTAGTTAAGTATTTTTAAGTTTCTTTTATTTTTCCGTCACCTTTTATTTTTCAACCATTTTTTTTCTTTTTCGACCTTTTGCGACGAACTCTTTTTCTCTCTTATTTCTCGCTATTCTAGTTTTAGGACATAGATTTTTATTCTACTTCTTATCTAAATTTCTTAAAATTACGAAAATTTATTTTAAGTGGTTAAATTAATAGACATCAAAATTTTCTGGTTCGTAGTAATAGTTGGATTTGTACGTGGACCGGGTTATTGGAGCCAAACAGTCCTCAATTATATTGAGACCAAACGAATCCTGCCCCTCTGCTGCATCTTTTGGCTATTCGAAACGTGGGCAAAATCAGAAAAGTCTATTGATTGGATAACTTATTATAATTTTTCTTTCCTTTTTAAAACTAATAAGATATTCAGTGAATGCACCGAGCAAGACGTTCATCACCTTTTGTACGTTCACCACCTGTAACTAGATCAAGACATTTAGCAAATATAACCGCCGTTGATTTTTCTTTAGAATCGTCATCCAGTCAACCAAGTACTTCAGTTCAAATTTCCGATAATCCATTTTTTGAACCCAACCTCACAATTGAGAATCCAGAGAATATTCAGGAACGGTTCATAGATCCTGAACCATTAAACTTTCCTCCGGAGCCACCAATCATTCAAACAGAGATTGTTGAGGAACGAACCATTAAATCAGAATCATCTAGTGATACCGATTCAACAAATTCAATTATGAAGAATCTGGAACCTTTAAGTATGGAAGACCGAATGAGAGCTAAACGCACTGGCCAAGGTCACGCAATTACTCATCCAGACATTAATGCACCAGATTATGAAATCAAAGGACAAATTCTACACATGGTGACTAATCAATGCCAATTTAGTGGTGCGCCAAAGGAAGATCCAAATGAACATCTACGTACCTTTAATAAGATCTGCACACTATTTAAAATCCGAGAAGTGGAGGATGAACAGATATATCTCATGTTATTTCCCTGGACTTTAAAGGGAGAAGCCAAAGATTGGTTGGAATCGTTACCTGAAGGGGCGATTGATACATGGGATGTTTTAATTGACAAATTTCTTAAACAATTCTTTCCTGCATCTAAAGCCGTAAGACTTCAAGCAGAAATTGTTACGTTCACACAGAAGCCAAATGAAACTCTATATGAGGCATGGACTAGATATGGAAAGTTGTTAAGAGGATGTCCGCAACATGGTTTAGACACCTGTCAAATAGTACAAATATTCTACCAAGGATGCGACATCACTACAAGAAAAGACATAGATATAGCAGCTGGTGGTTCTATTATGAAGAAAACCGAAACTGATGCTTACAAAATTATTGATAACACTGCTTCCCACTCACATGAGTGGCACCAAGAAAAAGATATCATTAGATCATCTAAAGCAGCTAGAGCCGATTCTAGCCATGACTTAGATTCCATTTCCGCAAAGATAGATGCTGTGGAGAGACGAATGGAAAAGATGACTAAGGATATTCACTCAATACGAATTAGTTGTGAGCAGTGTGGAGGACCACATTTGACAAAAGATTGTCTCAGTATTGAATTAACAATGGAACAAAGAGAGAATATTTCATACATAAACCAAAGGCCTGGAAATAATTATCAGAATAATTATCAACCGCCAAGACCGATTTACAATCAAAACCAGAATTATAACCGAAATATTCCATACAACAACCAACAAGGTCCTAGCAATCAACAAGTATCCAATAATACTTACAATCAGCAAAGACCTAATTTTCAAAACAAACCACCACAACAAACCGATGATAAAAAGCCGAATTTAGAAGATATGATGACGAAGCTAGTTGAAACTCAAACGCAGTTTTTCACATCTCAGAAACAAACCAATGAACAAAATGCTCAAGCATTTAGAAATCAACAAGCTTCTATTCAAAATCTGGAACAAGAAGTAAGTAACCTAGCAAGGTTAATAGGTGAAAGAAAACCGGGAAGTCTACCTAGTGATACAAATGCTAACCCACGAAATGAAACAGCTAAAGCTATTACCACAAGAAGTGGTACAACACTTAAACCACCTGAAATACCTGTAACTTCTGATGAAACTATTCCTACTCCACAAGAACCACAACCTGATCAAGATAAGGAAAAAGAACCGGTAGTTGAAAAGATTAATGAAAATAACACAGTTAAGGATAAACCTTATGTTAAACCATACCAACCACCACTTCCTTACCCAAGTAAAATGAAGAAAGAAAAACTTGAAGCCGAGCAATCCAAATTCTTGGATATGTTTAAACAGATAAATGTAAATCTTCCTTTCATTGATGTGATTTCAGGAATGCCAAGATATGCTAAATTCTTGAAAGATCTAATCACGAATAGAAAGAAAATGGAAGAACTCTCGGCTGTTACTATGAATGCTAATTGTTCAGCAGTGCTGTTGAATAAGATACCAGAAAAATTATCTGATCCAGGAAGTTTCACAATTCCATGTTTTCTGGGTAGTCTTAGTTCAATAGAAGCATTGGCAGACTTAGGTGCTAGTATAAATCTAATGCCGTATTCACTATACGCTAAACTAGACCTTGGAGAATTGAAACCAACAAGAATAAGTATACAACTAGCCGACCGATCAGTAAAATATCCTAGAGGGATAATGGAGAACATGCTAGTTAAAGTTGGTACTTTAGTATTTCCAGTAGATTTTGTTGTTTTGGACATGGAAGAAGATTCTCAAGTTCCTCTCATATTAGGAAGACCATTCTTAAACACGGCTAAAGCAATGATAGACGTGTTCGGTAAGAAACTGAACCTAAGTATAGAGGATGAGAGTGTTACCTTTTCAGTTGATAGAGCAATGCAACAACCACAATCTGCAGATGATACATGTTATTATATTCAAACTATAGATGCACATGCAGAATTATTAGAAGAATTTCCAGAATTACAAGGAACAGGAGAATGTTCTTTAGGAGAAGGTAATGAACCAATTGATGAAGCTGAAATGTTAGCTACACTTATAGCTAATGGATATGAACCAACAACAGAAGAAATTCAAATGCTAAAAGAAGAAGACAGATATCGATACAAATCATCGATAGAAGAACCTCCGAAATTAGAGTTAAAGCCACTTCCAAACCATTTGGAATACGCTTATTTACATGGTGAATCTGAATTACCTGTAATAATATCGTCTTCTCTTACTGAAAATGAGAAATCACAACTCATTTCTGTGTTGAAAGCTCATAAACCAGCCATTGCATGGAAGATTCATGATATTAAAGGAATAAGTCCTTCGTATTGCACACATAAAATCCTTATGGAAGAGGGTCATAAAACGTATGTGCAACGCCAACGAAGACTAAATCCTAATATGCAAGATGTAGTTAAGAAAGAGATTATTAAACTGCTAGATGCAGGTTTGATATATCCAATTTCTGATAGTCCATGGGTAAGCCCAGTTCAATGCGTACCTAAGAAGGGTGGCATGACTGTCATTACAAATGAGAAAAATGAGCTTATTCCTACTAGGACTGTAACAGGATGGCGTGTATGTATTGATTATAGAAAATTAAATGACGCCACCAGAAAAGATCACTTTCCCTTACCTTTCATAGATCAAATGTTGGAAAGATTAGCCGGAAATAGTTACTATTGTTTTCTAGATGGATTTTCCGGATATTTTCAAATTCCAATAGCACCCGAAGATCAAGAGAAAACCACATTCACGTGCCCTTATGGTACTTTTGCTTACAAAAGAATGCCATTTGGACTTTGTAACGCCCCTGCAACCTTTCAAAGGTGTATGATGGCGATTTTTCATGACATGATAGAAGAATGCATGGAAGTATTCATGGATGACTTTTCAGTCTTCGGTGATACATTTAAATCATGTCTAGTTAATCTGGAACGAATGCTAATTAGATGCGAAAAATCAAATCTAGTACTTAATTGGGAGAAATGCCATTTCATGGTTAAAGAAGGCATCGTTCTTGGACATAAAATTTCAAAAGAAGGAATTGAAGTGGATAGAGCTAAAGTAGATGTAATTGCTAAACTTCCACATCACACCAATGTTAGAGGAGTTAGGAGTTTTCTAGGGCATGCCGGTTTTTACCGACGTTTCATAAAAGATTTTTCTAAAATTGCCACTCCTATGAATAAACTCCTAGAAAAGGATGCTCCATTCATCTTTTCAGATGAGTGTATCAAATCTTTTAATATTCTTAAAGAAAAACTCACTAATGCGCCGATCATGATAACACCAAATTGGAATCTACCATTTGAACTAATGTGCGATGCAAGTGATTTTGCAATGGGAGCCGTTTTAGGACAAAGGATTGAAAAACGATTTCAACCTATATATTATGCTAGTAAGACATTACAAGGAGCACAAACAAACTATACAACTACTGAAAAAGAACTCCTTGCTATTGTCTTTGCTTTTGATAAATTTCGATCATATCTCGTTCTAGCAAAAACGGTGGTCTATACCGACCATTCTGCTCTTAGATACCTATTTTCAAAACAAGATGCTAAACCAAGATTAATCCGTTGGATCTTACTCTTACAAGAGTTTGATATTGAAATCCGAGATAAAAGAGGAGCAGAAAATCTCGCCGCTGATCATCTTTCTCGTCTTGAAAATCCCGAATTAGAAGTTCTAAATGAATCAGCCATACAAGACAACTTTCCTGATGAATATCTATTGAAGATAGATTATAATGAAATCCCATGGTTTGCAGACTATGCAAACTACTTAGTTTGTGGATTCCTTGAAAAAGGATTATCGTACCAAAGACGAAAGAAATTCTTCAGTGATATAAAACACTATTTCTGGGAAGATCCACATCTGTTTAAAAGTTGTCCCGATGGAATAATACGCCGATGTGTATTTGGAGATGAAGCTAGTAAAATTTTAAACCATTGTCACACAGGACCAACAGGAGGGCATTATGGGCCTCAACTAACAGCAAGAAAAGTTTATGAAGCTGGATTCTATTGGCCTACAATTTACAAAGACGCACACCTTCTTTGCAAATCCTGTGATGCATGTCAAAGGGCCGGAAAAATAAGTCAACGTGATGAAATGCCACAAAATGTCATCCAAGTATGTGAAGTATTTGACATTTGGGGTATTGACTTTATGGGTCCATTTCTAAAATCTAATAATAATCTATATATACTCGTAGCCATTGATTATGTATCTAAATGGGCGGAAGCACAAGCCCTCCCAACTAACGATGCACGAGTTGTAGTCAACTTTTTAAAACGTCTTTTTACAAGGTTTGGAACACCGAAAGCTTTAATAAGTGATCGGGGTACTCATTTCTGTAATAATCAACTTGAGAAAGTTCTTAAAAGATATGGAGTAACTCATAAAATCTCCACCGCATATCATCCACAAACAAGTGGACAAGTTGAAAATACCAACCGAGCTTTAAAACGTATTCTAGAGAAAACCGTAGGATCAAATTCGAAGGAATGGTCCATTAAATTGGAGGATGCACTCTGGGCTTTTAGAACAGCCTACAAAACTCCAATTGGAACCACACCTTTTAGACTTGTTTATGGAAAAGCATGTCATCTTCCAGTAGAAATTGAACACAAAGCATTTTGGGCTTTGAAGACATGTAATCTTGATTTACATGAAGCCGGACGTCTACGATTAAGTCAACTAAACGAATTAGAAGAATTAAGACATGAAGCATACGAAAATTCGTTAATCTATAAAGAAAGAACGAAGAAATGGCATGATAAAAGAATCAGAAGTTCAAAAGAATTTAAAGAAGGAGACAGAGTTCTTCTTTTCAATTCACGATTCAAGCTATTTCCTGGAAAATTGAAATCAAGATGGTCTGGACCATTCATAGTCAAAAGAGTTTTCCCATACGGAACGATAGAATTAATAAATTCAAATGGGATTGAATTTAAAGTTAATGGTCACAGAGTTAAACATTACATACATGGTCCGATGGAAGTCGACAACGAAGTTAATCACAATTTCGACACCACAGCTAACTAAGTGTGGGGAGAATCAAGTCTTTAAAGGATAATATGTATTTCTGTTAGAGTTAGATTGTCTGTTTTCGTGTAGTTTTCGAAAATGGAACACGTATGGTCTTTCCCTAGCAGACCCTAAAGAACTAGTCTTCTCCCCCCATTCTGAATTTTTATTTTTTTAGGTTTCTACGAAATGAAGACTACCTGTGAACTAAACCATGGTCTAATGCTACACAATTTGATCACTAAACGTAATAATGACATACTACCGAGCGAATTAGTATCAGTAATCAGAGAAAGAATGGACGGAGTTAGAAAAGAATCCAGATGCGAAGATAATAAGTTACAATTTGGTAAAGGAAAATCAAAATCCGCAGCGAAAAGAAGAGCACGACACCTAGAACGATGTCACAAATGCGGAAAATGGTCACATGGAGGTAAATGTTCAAATAATCAAACCTATTCAAATACCGAATTTGTTACTTTATGCAGAGACGGACCGTTCATATGTTTAGAAGAAAAGACACTGAATGCTCGGGGTTACGCCTATGCAGCCATGGAAAACCAATTAAACCGACTATCTTATGAATGGAATAGATCATATAACTAAGAAATCTATTTCACAGGTATGTCTGTACAGTTTTTATTTTTATTTTTATTTTTAACCTTTTGATAATAAACGCTAATTTGTTCGCTAAAAAGTATTAAATTGGTATTAAATAAAATTAGGTTTGGCGACCGAAATTATTGATATCATTCAAAAATTTATTACATCACTGCGAAATTTAACGTTTATTCTTAAGGTATAAATATCTTTAATAAATCAACCCAAAATATTTCAAAAATTCGTCATGAGTTAAATTAGGTCTTGGAACCGAAATTACTTTACCGAAAAGAGGGGCGCATATTTTTGATAATATTTGATTGATTAAAGTGGGATAAAAAGACAAAAAGATTTTTAAATTTATCTTTACCATGTTTTTTAAAATTAATATTTAAATCTTAAATTAATATTGTAAACTTTGTAAAAACAATATATTTAAAATTGTAAATATTTGAAAAATTAATATAAGTTTGGTGTGAATTTATAATATGAATTTTTAAATTAAGTTTGGTGTGAATTTTTAATTTTATGCATTTCAAATTTTAAGTTTGGTGTGAATTTTTAATATTAATTTTGAATTTCATATTTAAGTTGTGTGAATTTAAAAACAAAAATTTACTTTATCTCATTAAGTTAAGAATATGATTTTTAAAATTCGTCATAAGTTGAAGACTAGGTCTTTGAACCGAAATTGCTTTACCCGAGGGAGGGACGAGAACTTTTATTATCATTATTTTTAATCTTATTGATTTAAAGTATGCCAAAAACATAAAAAAAAAAAACCAAAAATCTTAGCTTTTAAAACAATCGCTACAAAAAGACAAATTTTAAAATTTTGTCGAGAGACGGACTAGGACATCGATCCGAAACGACCTCGTCCTAAATAACAAGGGAAACAAAATTTTAAAATTAAATACTTAATTGTTTTATAAGTTAAAGATTTAAAAAAAAAAAAAAAAAAAAAAAAAAAACACGCTGCAAAAATACAGCTCGAAACTGCACCCGAAAAACACGAAAAAAAAAACCCACAAATCCCAATTTTTAACCGTTAATCACCAAATTTTTTGCTAAAATCATGTTGAGAAGGATGCTATCTAAGAATTACTCAAGAAAAACGGTAAATTTCTACACCTAAACACCATTTAATTCGAAATTTGATGTTCTTGAGCTATTTTTTCCCCAATTTGATTTTGATGCTTTTTAGTGTAATTAAGCTTAAATTGTTTATGTATTATGCTTGTATAACCTAGATTGATGCTGTTTAACATGATTAGAAGCCTTAAACTTCAAATTTTGAGTAATCTAGGGTTTGTGTTCTTGAGCAAATTTGGGGCTTTTTGATATAAACAGGTTATGGCCGATTTTTGTCATGAATTGTTGCTAAATTGAGTAGTGTAACATGTCTAGGTAGTTAAATGATCCAAACTTTGAGCCTAA
This sequence comes from Rutidosis leptorrhynchoides, assembly GCF_046630445.1. Lineage (NCBI taxonomy): Eukaryota > Viridiplantae > Streptophyta > Magnoliopsida > Asterales > Asteraceae > Rutidosis > Rutidosis leptorrhynchoides. The sequence goes on along the minus strand of NC_092335.1, from coordinate 512,711,212 downwards.
ACATGATTTTGAGAATTAAAGTGGACTTTTTCAAGTCTAAAATTCATGAACTTGATTTTTGAAAGATAATGCCATTTGAGACTTGTTTAATTGCTAGTAATGATTATTTTGACATGTTATTTGAGTTGAATGCTTATGAACTTGGCGAAAATTTTCGTATATGCTTATTTGAAAAAGTGTAGATTTGATAAAAATGTTAAAATAAGCTTAAGTTTGATATAAATTGATAATGTCATTGTAATTATTTTGATTGATGATTTTGCTGACACTAATGCATATTTGGATGCACAAAATTTGTGTTTGATGTGTTTTGCAGAATGAAAGGGGTGAATCTTCATCCGAAGCCCGCAATGCTCCTGCTGAGAATTTGGAACAACAGGAGGTGGATAACTACTACAAGCAGGATGTACCTCATCCAGTCATGACCTTTTCCGATATGCATTTGGAAGAGTTGCACCCGAACCTGAGATTTGACAGACTTTGGATAGATTATCCAAAATATCAACGGGGTTTGCATACTCTTCACTCTAAGGTTGTTGAGGTACCGAGGGTCATAGAATGGGGACCCTTAGAAGCTGTAGAATTGGCCGGGCCAATTAGGGAATTACTTGTACAGAGGTATGGTAGTTCTTCTTTTAATGACTGGATATGTTTATTCACCATACGTAGACCTGTATATAAAGTATGGTGTGAAGAGTTGTTATGTAGTATAGAGTTGAATGATCGGGTAGCTAGTTTAACCGATCGTTCTTTTATTAGATTTTTGTTAGGCGGTTCGATGCGCCACATGTCTTTACTAGACATGGCTCAGGCTTTACGTATATATACGCCTGAGGAGTTAGCGTCTGCCGATTGTAGAGGATTGATACTAAACGGTAGAAAGATAGATGAGAATTTTGATACACACGGTGTGTGGAGTCAAATGACAAGCCATCACCGTTTCAAAGGGGGAAACTACTCTTATTTGGATATAGATAGAGCCGAATTAAGAGTGATACATAGGTTTTTAGCTAATTCGATTACACAAAGGGGTAAGAACAAAGAAAAAGTAAATGAACAAGATTTGTTTTACCATATGTGTATTCGAGACCCACAGAGCGCTGTAAGTATACCATATTGTGTGGGTTATTATTTATCAGCTATGGTTCGGGGGATGCGACCGCATAGCATAATAGGAGGTGGTATTTTTATTACTTTGATTGGTGAATATCTCGGTGTGGATATAAGTCGGGGGGGATTATTACTAGAAGAGCCGGAACCCCGCGATACTATAGGTTTAAATGTATACCATGGTGCGAAAGTTTTGAAGAGGCGAAATAACGCCGCAGTACGATACCATGGTAGACATCCACAGGTGGAGAGAAACCAGCAACAAGGTAATGTAGGAGGGGGGAATGAGATGCAAGAAATGCATAGGTTTATAGCTTCTCAGGAATACGAAAATGCTAGACAGAGAGCATTTGAAGATTGGCAAGTTCATCAGAACCAGATCATAGCTCATTGCCAACATATAAGTAGAAACTATATTCCTACACCGAAACCCGTCTTCCCTCCTTGGTCTATAGAGATGCAGCCACCATATCCTACGTATGACCCTGCCGAAGCATTCTATAGCACTTATGGTTATGCCTGGAACCCCTATTGGTACCAATATCATCCTTAGTTTACTTATTATTATTTTTTTTTTATTTTGTAATTTGTAATTATTGATACATTTAATATTTTAGTTAATATTGTAATCATTTTTATAATTATCTAACTTTTATTATTAGATTTTAATAATTTTTGAATGTGGGGTAATATACCAAACTTCAAAAATATGTATATATGTTTGCAGTTTATCTTATGTACACAACAGGTAAAACAACGCATTTTCAAAGACTGGCATTAAGTTCAGCAAAAGCAACTAATTTTGAGGACAAGATGCAAAATATATGTGAAATAACAACAAGACGGAATGAACAAATGATGTGCACCATTTATCATTCAGCAAACAAACGCCAATATATTTGGAAACTTTGGTAAAAATTTAATCATTTTCACACAAATCACCCTCAATAATTTAAATTGTTACTGATTTCTTGCAAATGAGGGCATTGCAAGATCTTAAGTGTGGGAAGGGATTAAATTCTTTCGGATTTTAAAATTTTTATATTAAACACTTGGTTACCATTAAAAATACTAGTAAAGCAGTAGTTGTATTAGAATCTAGTGCTCTCTGATAAAAAAAGAACAGCCCTAGTCTTATATACTGACTACCCAATTCTAGTAAAATTTTTCAAAATTTTCAATTAAATGAATTCAAAATCATGTTTATACATATTTATGAACGATAAAACTAGGTTTTAACACCGAAATTATTGTTACCTCGGAAAGGACATAAATTGAGAAATAAACTAAAATGTTAAAATTCATTTAAAATGGAATAGAGGACGATAAAAAGGAAAATAAAAGCCAAGTGTGGGAAAATTTACCAAGTTATTTTAAACATATGTCACATATATCTGTAACAAATAACTAAAAATACTTTTGCTTTGGACTAAACTAAACTGTTTTACCCGATGAAAGAAAAGAAGAGATGGATCTACACGATGAATCAATTCCATCATTAAAAGGAAGTAAAGTCTTCCGAAAAAGACACGCGCTTCTTGATTTAGGTCATGAAGTTGTCGTCCAGACCAGCTGTAGGTTGACGAAAAATCTAGAAAAGTCATCTCTAAAATCAGCAGGAAATCCACGGACCTCAGCATTAAACAGGGTCGCCAAGTGGTCAGATTTATCCTAACCATGAGAAGGATTTATCTCGTACAATGGGGGGGCACCATGCAAATTAGCTGGATAAGACTAATGAATCAGATCCCCAGAAAGGATAATCTCCTTAAAGATTAAAAATCAGCTTTTAAGACTAATATTACTCAATCCTAGAGATTGACCTTAAAGATTGAGAATTACAAACTCATGGAATTCGATGATATCTAAACTCGAGCTTAAACGAGAAAATATTTTGATAAAAATTACAAACCGATTTGTTTTCTGAAAACCCTATTTTCAATGCGTTCATTACCATTGAACGTAAAATCCTAGGAATTCACCTGGAATTCATTAGGTCACCTGAACCAAATCGGGTATCAACCGTAAGAACGGTGGTTGCATAGTGGTCAAAGACAGGACCTTGTGCCAGACTGAAAAATTATAAGGGTGAGCTTTACTATTGCTCCTACCAAGGATAGTAATTGCGTCTGACACGTTATAGACCATAATCAAAAGCATGTCACGGGACATTGCCTTAACAGTTGCTTGTTCAACGCTTTCCTTTACAACCGGACGGTAGTTTGCCGAAAGGTAATATACGGAACAAGTAAACTGGACGTGTTGCTTTCCAAATACAAGGTTAGCAAGTGGGTGACACAAAACAGCAAGTTTTGAGCTAAAATTTTCAAATCTAAAACCCACCAAACCCACAAAAATATTTTGCAAACACCGGTAAAGGGTTATTCCGGAAAACTTATCTAGGGTAAAAACTAGATTTAATTTTCAAAAGATCAAATGTTTTCATAAAGATCCAATTTCCTTAATGGATCTAAATTTTTATAGTCATGTGGGACTGTAAACCATATCATTACTACCATTGTTTATACCGCCGTATAGAAATCACTGATGTACAAAGTGTGAAGAATAAAGAAGTGATTCTAGTGTTTCAAGACGATATTGCTTGAGGACAAGCAACGCTCAAGTGTGGGAATATTTGATAATGCTAAAAACGAACATATATTTCATAGCATTATTCCTCAAGAAAGACAAGCTTTTAGTTGCAATTGTTCTATTTACAAGTGATATTCGTTTGTATAATAAAAGGTGAAGACAAAAGACAGATTCGACGAATTGAAGACGCAAACGATCAAAAAGCTCAAAAGTACAAAAGACAATCAAAAAGGTTCCAATTATTGATAAGAAACGTCTCGAAATTACAAAAGTACAAGATTCAAAACGCAAAGTACAAGATATTAAATTGTACGCGAGGACGTTCGAAAATCCGGAACCGGGACCAGAGTCAACTCTTAACGCTCGACGCAACGGACTAAAAATTACAAGTTAACTATGTATATAAATATAATATATTATATAATTAATTATATTAATTATATATATATATTATATATATAATAAAAACCGTCGGCAGAGAAAACTCCAAGATGTGAGCTGTAATTTCTATCTCCGCGACTCGCGGAGTGTGAAGGCCAAAAGGGCCGCGAGTCGCGGAGCCCCAAAAATCCCAAATCCCTATAAAGCAAACCGAATTCTGATCAAAATTTCATATTCTATTTTCTCTCTTCTCTATCTATACGATATACATATATATATAATTTATATTTTAATTTTAATTTTAATTATAATTCTAATAATAAGGGTATGTTAGCGAATATTGTAAGGGTGTAAGTCGAAATTCTGTCCGTGTAACGCTACGCTATTTTTAATCATTGTAAGTTATGTTCAACCTTTTTATATTAATGTCTCGTAGCTAAGTTATTATTATGCTTATTTAAAACGAAGTAATCATGATGTTGGGCTAATTACTAAAATTGGGTAATTGGGCTTTGTACCATAATTGGGGTTTGGACAAAAGAACGACACTTGTGGAAATTAGACTATGGGCTATTAATGGGCTTTATATTTGTTTAATTAAATGAAAGTTTGTTAATGTTAATATAAAGATTTACAATTGGGCGTCCCTATAAATTACCATATACACTCGATCGGACACGATGGGCGGGGTATTTATATGTACGAATAATCGTTCATTTAACCGGACACGGGAATGGATTAATAGCCACTAGAATAATTAAAACAGGGGTGAAATTACATTCAAGGGTAATTGGTGTAATTGTTAGCAAAGTAGTAAAACCTTGGTTTACACGCAGTCGATAACCTGGTGTATTCATTAAACAAAGTATTAAAACCTTGTTACAATTCGAATCCCTAATTAGTTGGAATATTTAACTTCGGGTATAATAATAATTTGACAAGGACACTTGCAATTTATATTTATGACTGATGGACTGTTATGGACAAAAACCAGACGGACATATTAAATAATCCAGGACAAAGGACAATTAACCCATGGGCATAAAACTAAAATCAACACGTCAAACATCATGATTACGGAAGTTTAAATAAGCATAATTCTTTTATTTCATATTTAATTTCCTTTATTTTATATTTAATTGCACTTCTAATTATCGCACTGTTATTTAATCGCACTTTTAATTATCGTACTTTTTAATTATCGCAATTTTATTTTATCGCATTTTTATTATTCGCAATTTCATTATCGTTATTTACTTTACGCTTTAATTTAAGTCTTGTATTTATTTTATATTTTACATTAGGTTTTAACTGCGACTAAAGTTTTAAAATCGACAAACCGGTCATTAAACGGTAAAAACCCCCCTTTATAATAATAATATTACTTATATATATATTTGTATTTTTAATAAAAGTAAACTAATATAGCGTTGAGCTTTGTTTAAAGATTTCCCTGTGGAACGAACCGGACTTACTAAAAACTACACTACTGTACGATTAGGTACACTGCCTATAAGTGTTGTAGCAAGGTTTAAGTATATCCATTCTATAAATAAATAAATATCTTGTGTAAAATTGTATCGTATTTAATAGTTTTTCCTAATAAAATATAAAGCTATTTTATATACACCTCGCATAACATCAAAGTAATACCACAAGGGTGGCATATGTTTCCTCAATGGGCCGTGGGCAACTTGACCAGCATAATTGATAAATTCTAGCACCTTCCTTCAAAACACATAACTAGTTGGTGAATTAACAAATGATCCACCTGGTAATTGAAGAGCTCGTCTGATGGCGTCAACGGTAATGGAGACGGTTAGGGTTTCAGTCACCATGCCTTGAATGCATGGAACACCCTGAATGGCGGCAAGTCTCACCATGTACTAGAATCTACCTAGACAAGCAGGATAGAAATGTGAAGGAACGCTGATGACGGATCTGGCAATAGGTGATTGCCTCAAATAGTCGATGATGGACTCATTGCCCATGTTCTCCTTAGACTATAGAATAGATAGGGAGTGAGCAGCATTGCCTCTAGAAAGGCGAATTTTATCATGATCTAGTGTAGAATAGGCCTTAACAAGGCTTGTATGAAGAGCAAACAATGATTCTGGTTCATCTTTGTTAGGCTATATAAAGGATCCAAGGCTTCCTAGATTAGTTAACATTAGCCACCGATTTGTAATGTATTCAAGAGAGCCGTGGAATATAGTTGACTAGTTTGACTAATGCTCTATACATTCATGTGGTTTATTGTTCACATTCATGGTATTCATGAGATCTAAGATCCTACAATTGGTATCAGAGCTTAGGCCTTCATCACATGAAGGAGATCCTTATGAATATTCATGAATGTTTTCTCTTCACCTTCAAACCTTCAAACCTAAACACATACATCTTCAACATACCTTCAACCAAAACATTCAAATCTTCATCATCTTCATCATGAAGATATGAAGATCTTCAAAGTTTTTCAAAAGAATTTCGGAAAATTTTTTCAACTCACTTACCGAGTTTATTCTCAGGTATGAAAGAAATCTTCCGCTGTGAATTTGCTCATTTTAGAGATATCACTTGGAGTCATTCATGACATATTTCTAAAGACGTTTCATTCGAGTCGTTGAGTTCAACAAGATTATTATTAAGTCATTGATAGTTTGATATATTATGAAATGGTATGCATGCCTGTCAACTTTCGATGTAATGAAAGTTTATCTTTTAAAAACGAATGCAATGTTTGTAAAATGTATCATATAGAGGTCAAATACCTCGCAATGTAACCAAATGTAATGTATTCGTACAGATGGATTAGGACGGGTCATTAAAGTTGGTATCAGAGCGGTGGTCTTAGCGAACCAGGTCTTGCATTAGTGTGTCTAACTAGTAGTTGTTAGGATGCATTAATGAGTCTGAACTTCGACCTTAGCTGCATGTCAAAAGTTTTGCTTATCATTTCTAGTCAGAAATCATCTGCTTATCATCCTTAGAAAATTACCTGCTTATCATTCTTAGTCTAGACACATATTACTTCATTGATCGCATGAATAGTGTATAGACAAAAATTCATATCTTAGCGTATATGATAATCCATATCTTAGCTTATCTGTTACTATAAACTTTGCCTGATATATTCCGTAAATTCCTCTGTAATCTACGAAATCTTTTGTTTTATATATATAGATATTCTATGTAATTAGAATACCATCCGATAGCTGGAAATCATTTCATATCGAAAAATTCTGTATTCAATCGTACGTAATGGAACTAGCCACTAGTTCAAGTCCCTCGGATTCCGATATGGAGTTTCACTCGAGCTCCAAAAGCAGTGTGACCGGAATGGATGAACCAATCAGCCATCATCAATTCTTGATGAATTGGGGATGGGTTCATAGTCGACTAAACCAATGGAGACAAGAAGAAAGCGATCCTTTCCATCCATCGACTTTCCCTCTTGGCGAAGAACCTGAAGCACTTACCGGCGAACCTATCCGAAACATCATTTTCAGCCTCATTTCCAGGGTAGCTCGTCACGATAATATTCTATCCACAATTCTAAACCTTATTCATCCGCTCGTTCCGACCGACAATCATCCCGGAATAATGGATGAAGTCAACGAGCTTCACGCTCGAATAATCAATTTGGAGAATATGGTGCAAAACCTACCAGTTTCAGCAACATCACCAGCACCAACAGTACCACCAACATCAACATTAGTATCACCAACAACCCAAGTTTCAACATCACATGTCTCAACATCTCATTCTGTATCTCGAGTATAATCATTGTTCTACATGACGTTCTACATCATTTATCTTCGTTCTACATGACGATTATATAATTTCTAATGTTTTAGAGATTATGTGTTCTAGTTCTAACGATAAATCAAATGAGTTTAATATCATATTAACTCATTAAATCTATATTACATCTGAAGAAAAAAAAAATATATATATATATATATATATATATATATATATATATATATATATATATATATATATATATATATATATATATATATATATATATATATATATATATATATAAGTATATTTTCATAAAGATTGTAATTAAAAATTATTTTGTACAAACTGTTAATGGTGAAAATATTTTAACGGGTAGGTAATACCCGAGGAATATTTAGATTTCACATTAATAAGTTACACTGTATATTCTTCGAATCTGATTCAACAGTCATTTACTATCCTACTTACATCCACAGATATATGAATTCGTTCACCACAGAATAACCATTTTCATTCAATTTCATATTTGGATTTTGACCTATCAGAATCCAACAAGTGGCATAATGAAGAAAACATTGGACAAAATAAAATTTTTTAGAAACAAACAAATTAACTATGAGAAATTCTGTTAAGAATCCACACTAATAAAATCCTAGCTAACTGTTCCTAGCTAACTGTTAATTCCTTATTACATTTTATTTATCACAATTTATTTATTGCAATTTATTTATCGCAATTTTAATTCTCGCAATTTTATTTATCGTCATTTAATTTTTGTTATTTATTTTACGCACTTTAAATATCGTTGGATAAATCGGGACACGTATACAATGTTTTGACATATCATATCGACGTCATCTATATATATTATTTGGAATAACCATAGACACTCTATATGCGGTAATGCTCGAGTTAGCTATACAGAGTTGTTGTTGATTCTCAAATAATATATATACTTTGAGTTGTGATCGAGTCTGAGACTTGTATACAATGGGTCACGGCACGTATTGTAGTGACCCGAACTTTTCCATGTTTATATACATTAATTGAGATTGATGTTTACATGATTAAATGTTTCCAACATGTTAAGCAATCAAACTTGTTAAGACTTGATTAATTGAAATAGGTTTCATATAGACAATTGACCACCCAAGTTGACCGGTGATTCACGAACGTTAAAACTTGTAAAAAAACTATATGATGACATATATATGGTTATATATATAGTTAACATGATATTATGATAAGTAAACATATCATTAATTATATTAACAATGAACTACATATGTAAAAACAAGACTACTAACTTAATGATTTTGAAACGAGACATATATGTAACGTTTATCGTTGTAACGACATTTAATGTATATATATCATATTAAGAGATATTCGTACATCATAATATCATGATAATATAATAATTTAAAATCTCTTTTGATATTATAAACATTGGGTTAACAACATTTAACAAGATCGTTAACCTAAAGGTTTCAAAACAACACTTACATGTAACGACTAACGATGACTTAACGACTCAGTTAAAATGTATATACATGTAGTGTTTTAATATGTATTTATACACTTTTGAAAGACTTCAATACACTTATCAAAATACTTCTACTTAACAAAAATGCTTACAATTACATTCTCGTTCAGTTTCATCAACAATTCTACTCGTATGCACCCGTATTCGTACTCGTACAATACACAGCTTTTAGATGTATGTACTATTGGTATATACACTCCAATGATCAGCTCTTAGCAGCCCATGTGAGTCACCTAACACATGTGGGAACCATCATTTGGCAACTAGCATGAAATATCTCATAAGATTACAAAAATATGAGTAATCATTCATGACTTATTTACATGAAAACAAAATTACATATCCTTTATATCTAATCCATACACCAACGACCAAAAACACCTACAAACACTTTCATTCTTCAATTTTCTTCATCTAATTGAACTCTCTCAAGTTCTATCTTCAAGTTCTAAGTGTTCTTCATAAATTCCAAAAGTTCTAGTTTCATAAAATCAAGAATACTTTCAAGTTTGCTAGCTCACTTCCAATCTTGTAAGGTGATCATCCAACCTCAAGAAATCTTTGTTTCTTACAGTAGGTTATCATTCTAATACAAGGTAATAATCATATTCAAACTTTGGTTCAATTTCTATAACTATAACAATCTTATTTCAAGTGATGATCTTACTTGAACTTGTTTTCGTGTCATGATTTTGCTTCAAGAACTTTGAGCCATCCAAGGATCCATTGAAGCTAGATCCATTTTTCTCTTTTCCAGTAGGTTCATCCAAGGAAATTAAGGTAGTAATGATGTTCATAACATCATTCGATTCATACATATAAAGCTATCTTATTCGAAGGTTTAAACTTGTAATCACTAGAACATAGTTTAGTTAATTCTAAACTTGTTCGCAAACAAAAGTTAATCCTTCTAACTTGACTTTTAAAATCAACTAAACACATGTTCTATATCTATATGATATGCTAACTTAATGATTTAAAACCTGGAAACACGAAAAACACCGTAAAACCGGATTTACGCCGTCGTAGTAACACCGCGGGCTGTTTTGGGTTAGTTAATTAAAAACTATGATAAACTTTGATTTAAAAGTTGTTATTCTGAGAAAATGATTTTTATTATGAACATGAAACTATATCCAAAAATTATGGTTAAACTCAAAGTGGAAGTATGTTTTCTAAAATGGTCATCTAGACGTCGTTCTTTCGACTGAAATGACTACCTTTACAAAAATGACTTGTAACTTATTTTTCCGACTAGAAACCTATACTTTTTTTGTTTAGATTCATAAAATAGAGTTCAATATGAAACCATAGCAATTTGATTCACTCAAAACGGATTTAAAATGAAGAAGTTATGGGTAAAACAAGATTGGATAATTTTTCTCATTTTAGCTACGTGAAAATTGGTAACAAATCTATTCCAACCATAACTTAATCAACTTGTATTATATATTATGTAATCTTGAGATACCATAGACACGTATACAATGTTTCGACCTATCATGTCGACACATCTATATATATTTCGGAACAACCATAGACACTCTATATGTGAATGTTGGAGTTAGCTATACAGGGTTGAGGTTGATTCCAAAATATATATAGTTTGAGTTGTGATCAATACTGAGATACGTATACACTGGGTCGTGGATTGATTCAAGATAATATTTATCGATTTTTTTCTGTACATCTAACTGTGGACAACTAGTTGTAGGTTACTAACGAGGACAGCTGACTTAATAAACTTAAAACATCAAAATATATTAAAAGTGTTGTAAATATATTTTGAACATACTTTGATATATATGTATATATTGTTATAGGTTCGTGAATCAACCAGTGGCCAAGTCTTACTTCCCGGCGAAGTAAAAATCTGTGAAAGTGAGTTATAGTCCCACTTTTAAAATCTAATATTTTTGGGATGAGAATACATGCAGGTTTTATAAATGATTTACAAAATAGACACAAGTACGTGAAACTACATTCTATGGTTGAATTATCGAAATCGAATATGCCCCTTTTTATTAAGTCTGGTAATCTAAGAATTAGGGAACAGACACCCTAATTGACGCGAATCCTAAAGATTGATCTATTGGGCCTAACAAACCCCATCCAAAGTACCGGATGCTTTAGTACTTCGAAATTTATATCATATCCGAAGGGTGTCCCGGAATGATGGGGATATTCTTATATATGCATCTTGTTATTGTCGGTTACCAGGTGTTCACCATATGAATGATTTTTATCTCTATGTATGGGATGTGTATTGAAATATGAAATCTTGTGGTCTATTGTTACGATTTGATATATATAGGTTAAACCTATAACTCACCAACATTTTTGTTGACGTTTTAAGCATTTTATTCTCAGGTGATTATTAAGAGCTTCCGCTGTCGCATACTTAAATAAGGACAAGATTTGGAGTCCATGCTTGTATGATATTGTGTAAAAACTGCATTCAAGAAACTTATTTTGTTGTAACATATTTGTATTGTAAACCATTATGTAATGGTCGTGTGTAAACAGGATATTTTAGATTATCATTATTTGATAATCTACGTAAAGCTTTTTAAACCTTTATTGATGAAATAAAGGTTATGGTTTGTTTAAAAATGAATGCAGTCTTTGAAAAACGTCTCATATAGAGGTCAAAACCTCGCAACGAAATCAATTAATATGGAACGTTTTTAATCAATAAGAACGGGACATTTCAGTTGGTATCCGAGCGTTGGTCTTAGAGAACCAGAAAATTTGCATTAGTGTATCTTATCGAGTTTGTTAGGATGCATTAGTGAGTCTGGACTTCGACCGTGTTTTCTTTAAAAATGATTGCTTAACATTTTTGTTGGAAACTATATATTTTTAACATATGAATATTATGTGATATATTAATCTCTTAACGTGTTTGATATTATGTGATAGATGTCTACCTCTAGAACAAGTCCCATTGACTCACCTAATAATAATGAAGAGTCAAATGTAAATTGGAATGATTTGTGGACTGATTCACAAGTTCCCGAAGAGGAACCGGAAGAAGAGTCGGAACCGGAAGAAGAATCGGAACCGGAAGAAGAATCGGAACCGGATGAAGAAATAGAACCGGTGGGGGAAATAATAAAACGGTTAAGTAAAAGAAAATCCTCAACCAACCGACCAAAGTTAATTATGGTCAATGGTGTTTCCGCCAAGGAAGCAAAATATTGGGAGGATTACCAATTCTCCGATGAATCGGATTTCGACGAGAATTCCGATGATGTTATAGAAATTACCCCAACTGAATTTAAAAAGGCAAAAGAAAATAATAAGGGAAAGGGCATAAAAATAGAGAAATCTAATTCCAACCCCGATGAACTTTATATGTATCGTCAACCCCCGAAGTCCTTAAGTTGTAACAATGACCCGGGAACCTCTAAACCACCAGGTTTTTCTAAACCAATGTGGACAACGACGGCTCGTATTAGGGGAACATCATATATCCCTAGAAACTTGGCAAAACGAACCAAAACCGAAGAAGAAGAAACGAGCGAGTCGGAATAAGATAGTTGTATTCGTGTGGTGTAATATATGGAATATAGTGTTCTTATGCTTTATGATATATGTAAAAATTGCTTGTATTAATAAGTATTTTTTTTATGAATCTAACTCTTGTCTATTTTACAGTTTAAAAACACAAAATGGATAGAAAACCCAATATTTTAAGAGACCTACCCGGAGACATGATTGATGAAATCTTGTCTAGAGTCGGCCAGAATTCTTCGGCACAACTATTTAAGGCGAGATCAGTTTGTAAGACATTCGAAGAACGTTCCAAGAATGTCTTGGTTTATAAGAGACTTTCGTTTGAAAGATGGGGGATATCACATTGGGAAACCCATAAGTTACGATGTGTTTACTTTGACGCATATATTGCGGGGAACCCAAATGCTATTTTACGCAACGGGTTAAGAAATTATTTTGACTCAATATATCCGAATATTGGACTTCGTGATTTAGAAAAAGCGGCTAACATGCAACATAAAGAAGCATGTTATGCTTACGGATTAGTAATGTTCGCTTCTCACCAAAGTGAGAACAAGAACATCGGGCTACAACTATTAAACAAAACGTTTCCACAAGTGACGGAGTCGGTATTTGGGGTAAGAAATGAGGTTTTTAGATTATTACGGGACTGTTGGACATTACGTAACCCTCGTCCCTTTGATGACGTTACAACACGCTGTCTTATCAACGGCCATAACGGTTATGTTGCACAAGACCAAGGATGGGAAGTAGTCCTAGTAAAACCAGAATGCATGACTTGTTTCTGGACGTATGAATTACGTGTCTTTATTGCCTTTGCCGAACGACTTGTGTACTAGCTAGAATTGTCTTCACAACTATCTTGTATCAAAGTTATTGTGTGCTATATTTCATGCTTTATGTAAAATAAGCGGTATTGTAAGTTTGTAAAATATTGTATAAAAGTTTGAACGCGAAATATTATTACAATCAGTTTTTCATATAGAATTGTAGTAGTTGAATTGTATATTAGCTACTAAGTATGAACTTAACGGGTAGGTACTACCCGAATTTAAACTTATAAAACGCTAATATGAAGAAAAAGCTTTTATAAATGAGTTCATATTATGCTACGAAATACTATTAACTACTCTTAATATTCTGTATGATTAACTTGTTCCATTTAACTATTTTGAAGGAAATGGCCCCGACTACTCGACACACCGTGAATATGAATGAAGAGGAATTCCGTACTTTTCTAGCTTCAAACATAGCCGCAGTACAGGCTGCGCTACATACCAACAATAACCTTGGATCTAGCAGTACAGGAAATCGTGTAGGATGCACCTACAAAGAATTCACTGCCTGCAAACCTTTGGAATTTGATGGAACCGAAGGACCGATCGGATTGAAACGGTGGACCGAGAAGGTTGAATCGGTGTTTGCCATAAGTAAGTGTACTGAAGAGGACAAAGTGAAGTACGCTACGCATACCTTCACAGGTTCTGCGTTAACATGGTGGAATACCTATCTAGAGCAAGTGGGACAAGATGATGCGTACGCACTACCGTGGTCAGCATTCAAGCACTTGATGAACGAGAAGTACCGTCCCAGAACCGAGGTCAATAAGCTCAAGACAGAACTTAGAGGGTTACGAACCCAAGGATTTGATATTACCACGTATGAAAGACGATTCACAGAATTGTGCCTATTGTGTCCGGGAGCATTCGAAGATGAGGAAGAGAAGATCGACGCGTTTGTGAAAGGATTACCGGAAAGAATCCAAGAAGATATAAGTTCACACGAGCCCGCCTCCATACAACAGGCATGTAGAATGGCTCACAAACTAGTGAACCGGATTGAAGAAAGAATTAAAGAACAGACTGCTGAAGAGGCCAATGTGAAGCAAGTCAAAAGAAAGTGGGAGGAAAACGGTGATAAGAATCACCAATACAACAACAACAGCAATTACAACAATAATCGCAACAATTATCCCAACAATCGCAACATCAATCGCAACTACAACAAACGGCCCAACAACAACAACAACAACAACAACAGCAACTACAACAATCATCCCAACAACAATAATAACCGCAACAACAACAACAATCAGAAGCAACTATGCCAAAGGTGTGAAAAGAATCACTCGGGGTTCTGCACCAAATTTTGCAACAAGTGTAAAAGAAATGGTCATAGCGCGGCGAAGTGTGAGGTCTACGGACCAGGGGTTAATAGAACGAAAGGAACAAATGGTGTCGGAACGAGTAATGGCGGAGCAAGTAGTGTCGGAGCAAGTTATGCCAATGTAGTTTGTTATAAATGTGGAAAACCAGGCCACATTATTAGAAATTGCCCGAACCAGGAGAACACGAATGGACAAGGCCGTGGAAGAGTTTTCAATATTAATGCGGTAGAGGCACAGGAAGACCCGGAGCTTGTTACGGGTACGTTTCTTATTGACAATAAATCTGCTTACGTTTTATTTGATTCGGGTGCGGATAGAAGCTATATGAGTAGAGATTTTTGTGCTAAATTAAGTTGTCCATTGACGCCTTTGGATAGTAAATTTTTACTCGAATTAGCAAATGGTAAATTAATTTCAGCAGATAATATATGTCGGAATCGAGAAATTAAACTGGTTAGCGAAACATTTAAGATTGATTTGATACCAGTAGAGTTAGGGAGTTTTGATGTGATAATCGGTATGGACTGGTTGAAAGAAGTGAAAGCGGAGATCGTTTGTTACAAAAATGCAATTCGCATTATACGAGAAAAAGGAAAACCCTTAATGGTGTACGGAGAAAAGGGCAACACGAAGCTACATCTTATTAGTAATTTGAAGGCACAAAAACTAATAAGAAAAGGTTGCTATGCTGTTCTAGCACACGTCGAGAAAGTACAAACTGAAGAAAAGAGCATCAATGATGTTCCCATTGCAAAAGAATTTCCCGATGTATTTCCGAAAGAATTACCGGGATTACCCCCACATCGATCTGTTGAATTTCAAATAGATCTTGTACCAGGAGCTGCACCAATAGCTCGTGCTCCTTACAGACTCGCACCCAGCGAGATGAAAGAACTGCAAAGCCAATTACAAGAACTTTTAGAGCGTGGTTTCATTCGACCAAGCACATCACCGTGGGGAGCTCCTGTTTTGTTTGTCAAGAAGAAAGATGGTACATTCAGGTTGTGTATCGACTACCGAGAGTTGAACAAACTTACCATCAAGAACCGCTACCCACTACCGAGAATCGACGACTTATTTGATCAACTACAAGGCTCGTCTGTTTATTCAAAGATTGACTTACGTTCCGGGTATCATCAAATGCGGGTGAAAGAAGATGATATTCCAAAGACTGCTTTCAGAACACGTTACGGTCATTACGAGTTTATGGTCATGCCGTTTGGTTTAACTAATGCACCAGCTGTGTTCATGGACCTTATGAACCGAGTGTGTGGACCATACCTTGACAAGTTTGTCATTGTTTTCATTGATGACATACTTATTTACTCAAAGAATGACCAAGAACACGGTGAACATTTGAGAAAGGTGTTAGAAGTATTGAGGAAGGAAGAATTGTACGCTAAGTTTTCAAAGTGTGCATTTTGGTTGGAAGAAGTTCAATTCCTCGGTCACATAGTGAACAAAGAAGGTATTAAGGTGGATCCGGCAAAGATAGAAACTGTTGAAAAGTGGGAAACCCCGAAAACTCCGAAACACATACGCCAGTTTTTAGGACTAGCTGGTTACTACAGAAGGTTCATCCAAGACTTTTCCAGAATAGCAAAACCCTTGACTGCATTAACGCATAAAGGGAAGAAATTTGAATGGAATGATGAACAAGAGAAAGCATTTCAGTTATTGAAGAAAAAGCTAACTACGGCACCTATATTGTCATTGCCTGAAGGGAATGATGATTTTGTGATTTATTGTGATGCATCAAAGCAAGGTCTCAGTTGTGTATTAATGCAACGAACGAAGGTGATTGCTTATGCGTCTAGACAATTGAAGATTCACGAACAAAATTATACGACGCATGATTTTGAATTAGGCGCGGTTGTTTTTGCATTAAAGACTTGGAGGCACTACTTATATGGGGTCAAAAGTATTATATATACCGACCACAAAAGTCTTCAACACATATTTAATCAGAAACAACTGAATATGAGGCAGCGTAGGTGGATTGAATTATTGAATGATTACGACTTTGAGATTCGTTACCACCCGGGGAAGGCAAATGTGGTAGCCGATGCCTTGAGCAGGAAGGACAGAGAACCCATTCGAGTAAAATCTATGAATATAATGATTCATAATAACATTACTACTCAAATAAAGGAGGCGCAACAAGGAGTTTTAAAAGAGGGAAATTTAAAGGATGAAATACCCAAAGGATCGGAGAAGCATCTTAATATTCGGGAATACGGAACCCGGTATAGGGCTGAAAGGATTTGGGTACCAAAATTTGGAGATATGAGAGAAATGGTACTTAGAGAAGCTCATAAAACCAGATACTCAATACATCCTGGAACGGGGAAGATGTACAAGGATCTCAAGAAACATTTTTGGTGGCCGGGTATGAAAGCCGATGTTGCTAAATACGTAGGAGAATGTTTGACGTGTTCTAAGGTCAAAGCTGAGCATCAGAAACCATCAGGTCTACTTCAACAACCCGAAATCCCGGAATGGAAATGGGAAAACATTACCATGGATTTCATCACTAAATTGCCAAGGACTGCAAGTGGTTTTGATACTATTTGGGTAATAGTTGATCGTCTCACCAAATCAGCACACTTCCTACCAATAAGAGAAGATGACAAGATGGAGAAGTTAGCACGACTGTATTTGAAGGAAGTCGTCTCCAGACATGGAATACCAATCTCTATTATCTCTGATAGGGATGGCAGATTTATTTCAAGATTCTGGCAGACATTACAGCAAGCATTAGGAACTCGTCTAGACATGAGTACTGCCTATCATCCACAAACTGATGGGCAGAGCGAAAGGACGATACAAACGCTTGAAGACATGCTACGAGCATGTGTTATTGATTTCGGAAACAGTTGGGATCGACATCTACCGTTAGCAGAATTTTCCTACAACAACAGCTACCATTCAAGCATTGAGATGGCGCCGTTTGAAGCACTTTATGGTAGAAAGTGCAGGTCTCCGATTTGTTGGAGTGAGGTGGGGGATAGACAGATTACGGGTCCGGAGATTATACAAGAAACTACCGAGAAGATCATCCAAATTCAACAACGGTTGAAAACCGCCCAAAGTCGACAAAAGAGCTACGCTGACATTAAAAGAAAAGATATAGAATTTGAAATTGGAGAGATGGTCATGCTTAAAGTTTCACCTTGGAAAGGCGTTCTTCGATTTGGTAAACGAGGGAAATTAAATCCAAGGTATATTGGACCATTCAAGATTATTGATCGTGTCGGACCAGTAGCTTACCGACTTGAGTTACCTCAACAACTCGCGGCTGTACATGACACTTTCCACGTCTCGAATTTGAAGAAATGTTTTGCTAAAGAAGATCTCACTATTCCATTAGATGAAATCCAAATCAACGAAAAACTCCAATTCATCGAAGAACCCGTCGAAATAATGGATCGTGAGGTTAAAAGACTTAAGCAAAACAAGATACCAATTGTTAAGGTTCGATGGAATGCTCGTAGAGGACCCGAGTTCACCTGGGAGCGTGAAGATCAGATGAAGAAGAAATACCCGCATCTATTTCCAGAAGATTCGTCAACACCTTCAACAGCTTAAAATTTCGGGACGAAATTTATTTAACGGGTAGGTACTGTAGTGACCCGAACTTTTCCATGTTTATATACATTAATTGAGATTGATGTTTACATGATTAAATGTTTCCAACATGTTAAGCAATCAAACTTGTTAAGACTTGATTAATTGAAATAGGTTTCATATAGACAATTGACCACCCAAGTTGACCGGTGATTCACGAACGTTAAAACTTGTAAAAAAACTATATGATGACATATATATGGTTATATATATAGTTAACATGATATTATGATAAGTAAACATATCATTAATTATATTAACAATGAACTACATATGTAAAAACAAGACTACTAACTTAATGATTTTGAAACGAGACATATATGTAACGTTTATCGTTGTAACGACATTTAATGTATATATATCATATTAAGAGATATTCGTACATCATAATATCATGATAATATAATAATTTAAAATCTCTTTTGATATTATAAACATTGGGTTAACAACATTTAACAAGATCGTTAACCTAAAGGTTTCAAAACAACACTTACATGTAACGACTAACGATGACTTAACGACTCAGTTAAAATGTATATACATGTAGTGTTTTAATATGTATTTATACACTTTTGAAAGACTTCAATACACTTATCAAAATACTTCTACTTAACAAAAATGCTTACAATTACATTCTCGTTCAGTTTCATCAACAATTCTACTCGTATGCACCCGTATTCGTACTCGTACAATACACAGCTTTTAGATGTATGTACTATTGGTATATACACTCCAATGATCAGCTCTTAGCAGCCCATGTGAGTCACCTAACACATGTGGGAACCATCATTTGGCAACTAGCATGAAATATCTCATAAGATTACAAAAATATGAGTAATCATTCATGACTTATTTACATGAAAACAAAATTACATATCCTTTATATCTAATCCATACACCAACGACCAAAAACACCTACAAACACTTTCATTCTTCAATTTTCTTCATCTAATTGAACTCTCTCAAGTTCTATCTTCAAGTTCTAAGTGTTCTTCATAAATTCCAAAAGTTCTAGTTTCATAAAATCAAGAATACTTTCAAGTTTGCTAGCTCACTTCCAATCTTGTAAGGTGATCATCCAACCTCAAGAAATCTTTGTTTCTTACAGTAGGTTATCATTCTAATACAAGGTAATAATCATATTCAAACTTTGGTTCAATTTCTATAACTATAACAATCTTATTTCAAGTGATGATCTTACTTGAACTTGTTTTCGTGTCATGATTTTGCTTCAAGAACTTTGAGCCATCCAAGGATCCATTGAAGCTAGATCCATTTTTCTCTTTTCCAGTAGGTTCATCCAAGGAAATTAAGGTAGTAATGATGTTCATAACATCATTCGATTCATACATATAAAGCTATCTTATTCGAAGGTTTAAACTTGTAATCACTAGAACATAGTTTAGTTAATTCTAAACTTGTTCGCAAACAAAAGTTAATCCTTCTAACTTGACTTTTAAAATCAACTAAACACATGTTCTATATCTATATGATATGCTAACTTAATGATTTAAAACCTGGAAACACGAAAAACACCGTAAAACCGGATTTACGCCGTCGTAGTAACACCGCGGGCTGTTTTGGGTTAGTTAATTAAAAACTATGATAAACTTTGATTTAAAAGTTGTTATTCTGAGAAAATGATTTTTATTATGAACATGAAACTATATCCAAAAATTATGGTTAAACTCAAAGTGGAAGTATGTTTTCTAAAATGGTCATCTAGACGTCGTTCTTTCGACTGAAATGACTACCTTTACAAAAATGACTTGTAACTTATTTTTCCGACTAGAAACCTATACTTTTTTTGTTTAGATTCATAAAATAGAGTTCAATATGAAACCATAGCAATTTGATTCACTCAAAACGGATTTAAAATGAAGAAGTTATGGGTAAAACAAGATTGGATAATTTTTCTCATTTTAGCTACGTGAAAATTGGTAACAAATCTATTCCAACCATAACTTAATCAACTTGTATTATATATTATGTAATCTTGAGATACCATAGACACGTATACAATGTTTCGACCTATCATGTCGACACATCTATATATATTTCGGAACAACCATAGACACTCTATATGTGAATGTTGGAGTTAGCTATACAGGGTTGAGGTTGATTCCAAAATATATATAGTTTGAGTTGTGATCAATACTGAGATACGTATACACTGGGTCGTGGATTGATTCAAGATAATATTTATCGATTTTTTTCTGTACATCTAACTGTGGACAACTAGTTGTAGGTTACTAACGAGGACAGCTGACTTAATAAACTTAAAACATCAAAATATATTAAAAGTGTTGTAAATATATTTTGAACATACTTTGATATATATGTATATATTGTTATAGGTTCGTGAATCAACCAGTGGCCAAGTCTTACTTCCCGGCGAAGTAAAAATCTGTGAAAGTGAGTTATAGTCCCACTTTTAAAATCTAATATTTTTGGGATGAGAATACATGCAGGTTTTATAAATGATTTACAAAATAGACACAAGTACGTGAAACTACATTCTATGGTTGAATTATCGAAATCGAATATGCCCCTTTTTATTAAGTCTGGTAATCTAAGAATTAGGGAACAGACACCCTAATTGACGCGAATCCTAAAGATAGATCTATTGGGCCTAACAAACCCCATCCAAAGTACCGGATGCTTTAGTACTTCGAAATTTATATCATATCCGAAGGGTGTCCCGGAATGATGGGGATATTCTTATATATGCATCTTGTTATTGTCGGTTACCAGGTGTTCACCATATGAATGATTTTTATCTCTATGTATGGGATGTGTATTGAAATATGAAATCTTGTGGTCTATTGTTACGATTTGATATATATAGGTTAAACCTATAACTCACCAACATTTTTGTTGACGTTTTAAGCATTTTATTCTCAGGTGATTATTAAGAGCTTCCGCTGTCGCATACTTAAATAAGGACAAGATTTGGAGTCCATGCTTGTATGATATTGTGTAAAAACTGCATTCAAGAAACTTATTTTGTTGTAACATATTTGTATTGTAAACCATTATGTAATGGTCGTGTGTAAACAGGATATTTTAGATTATCATTATTTGATAATCTACGTAAAGCTTTTTAAACCTTTATTGATGAAATAAAGGTTATGGTTTGTTTAAAAATGAATGCAGTCTTTGAAAAACGTCTCATATAGAGGTCAAAACCTCGCAACGAAATCAATTAATATGGAACGTTTTTAATCAATAAGAACGGGACATTTCACGTATTAATTAATTCGAATATTATATATTAAACTATATATGAATTATTGAACTACTAACTGTGGACTACTAACATTGGACAATTAAAATGAATTAAAATATTGATTATAACATATGAAACTAAGTATTTCTTCAAGTTTGCCACTTGATGATCTTAAACCTCATTTGTATCTTGACGATTACAATCCTCGTTTAAACCTTTCATGATTCCTAAAAACACCTCAATCGAGAGAATGAACCAACCGCACTTCATCTATGGAAGAAAAGATTGATGCATATAGTTATGCACCTGAAAAACTCTCGGAAACTGAGTAAACGTTTAACACATAGCTGTGCTAATTCCTTTAGTGTTATTATTACCGAAAATAACTTTACAACTCCTGTTTGAGATAGCTAGTTTTGTCACAGCTCCAGCAAGTCAACTTTGACTTTTCGTTCGAATCAATCTTATTATAACTTTGATATATACGTTGCCATTGTTATTGTTACCGGGAAACCTTTTATATTATGCAATATTACCAACAAATGTACCAGCAACCTCGTTGCTCCTTGGCTTAAATCTCTCCGAAAATTTGCTATACTTATTCATTAAAACCCTATCATATACTCATCCGCATCTTGTAACAAGAACTGCCATACCAATTACCGGGAATCAGTAATCAGTATTTTGAATCTCGCAGCGCTTCTACATCAACAGTTATATGTATACATATAACATTTATTATTTAGAATTATGATCTTCCATTCTGAAATTCTGAAAAGCACCCAGTTTACGAACCAATACTCAAAATTTTAAAAAAGCTGAATGAAGCAGCAGAAACTACAGACAACCGTAAACGACCTTAACCGTCGAAAGTTTAATCGTAAAGAATAGTATGTTAGAAAAACTCAGAAAATTTGGTACTGGAAAACGGATTAAGCAAACCATGAAGGAGGCTGTGGACAAATCACAAAGACAAAACCTGTCTTCAAAGAATCCAAATGATTCAGTATCTGCTGAAGTCACTAACGAATACCTTGCTTCTGATTGTACCCTTTTACGGACAATTCTTCATCATCATCCATCGATATTAGAAATTCTAAGATATCATCATATCTTTCATTATAAATATCCTAGATATTTCTGAAGATATTTTCATAACTATTCTTATCTAAAATCATTTATCTTTTCACGATATCAGTGATACATCAGAAAGGAAACTACTTCAGTTTCTAAATTCTGAAAAGTTCGAATTTAAAATATGAATGTTTTTGAAGTAGTGTTGGGAACTGAAGCATGAGTTAGTATAATATAATGACACTTGATCAACGTGATTATATTACAGTAAGTCATGCTTAGTTTCCAATGTAATGTGATGATTCACAGACCATATCGTCATCATGTGTCATGTTACATAACTCTTTCATTCTAACTTAACCTCCGAACATATCAAGAAAATATATTCTTGATAATTCTATCTTCTATAATTCAGGTAATTTAACCAATCAAGATTGTGCTATTACAATATCTCTCTTAGAACGTTAGTCATGTTCATTCGAAACTTCATATCTACGAATTCTGGACCATTATTCGCTTGACTTAAAGTCGGGAAGAGAAAACAAAAGGATGGAACTCCAAAATATAAAGGAAACGAAGAGGGAGAATTTATAGTGAAATGTCAGACAGAGCAATTAAGACAGATCATCGTATTTAACCAAAGAAGATCTTATTTCCTTAATTACCAAAGAATCAAATCTTATATAGATTTCAAAGATTTTTTCATTCCTTGAATTCCAGAAATCCACCGCGACTACATCAAAAGTTAAATCTCTATCTCAATCTTTTATGACAGCTTCACTCGAACGCTCCACACAATCGAATCGTTTTATCTATATTTATCAATAATGATAAAACTCTAGTCATCAACTCATATTCGTCATTAAAACATTTTTATTGTTAGCCATGACGACCTCACTCAAATGTCAGGAAGAAATTTCTTTAACGGGTAGGTACGGTGATGAACCGGAAATTTCCGACCAAATTTAAACTTAATCTTTTTATGATTTCGACACGATAAGCAGAGTCTGTAATGTTGAGTCTCAAAAATTTTGAACTGTTCAATTGACCATCGACCGTTCCCGACGATTCACGAACAATTATTTGTAAATAGATAGATATATATAAATAAGTAAATATAAATAAACATGTAGAAGAATATTAATTAAACTATTATATACATTTTGTTATAAATAATATGTAAATTAATATAAGATATAATAAAATTTATTATTAAAATGAATATATAAAGTATACTATATATATATATGTGATTTCGAATTTATTTAGTGAACGACGGTGACACTCAATTATCATTCGATCAATATTAAACAAGTTAAAATCAAACTTATGTGATTTTAAAATAAACGATGATCCGAAAATGAGTTTTACAAATTATAGACTTATTAAAAATGTATTTAGGAATTATTTGTTGAATCTTAAAACTTTTTATATTTTACTTGGGGTTGGGAGTGAATGATTAATGTAATTTTTATTTAATAATTAATAACTGAATTTTATACCATAATGATTGAAATAAATAAAGGAAGTTAATTTAAAATTTTGAGAATTTTCCGAAGACTTTTACCCGCACTAATTTCAAATAGTGCACGATACACAGCCCGTGAAAACTGGCGGCAGAGTTAACTATTATAATTCACACGTTTGATTGAAGATGGATTATAATATTATATTGATACTGTGTGTGTTCTTTTCATTTTACTGTCAACTACCTATTATATATACAGAGATGAGATAAGAGATATTAGATAGATATACAAAGCTCGATCAAACCTTCACCCTCACACCTTGATCACCATAGCCGCCTCACGGCCAACTTCACTACCAAGGATCACCGGAAACTACTATCCTTCTAACATCACTTGAACCGCCACTTTCATCAACCTATGATATTCGCTTACTACTCCTGTTTTGTAACTAAACAAGAACCACCATGACTCATCATCCTCACCGCCATCACAGCCACCTTGGAAACACCACTAGACCACCTTGTCTATCTCTCTCTATATATCTCTCTCATTCCTAGTTTGCTCGATAAAACCTCATTAAAACTCCATTAAAGTGAGCTGTTATTTCTACTGTTACAAGGCTGTTTGAACAGCCGGAACCACCAACCCCAACCAACTTCAGACTACAATAACCCACAAAATCACCAATCACTTAACCTGCTATGCTACGCTACTGTTACTTCTTCTGCTTTTGTTTAAAACAACCACCACTTGATTTGCTTCCATTTTTAGCTACTTCACAGCTAAATATCTTTCTTTTCTTTTCTTTCCAACTGCTGCTGCAGTTCTTTTCTGTTTATGTTGAGTTTAAAACACGAAACAGATGAAACAAAATAAAGATGATGATGAACAGTGGTGAATGGTTATGTTGACAATTTACGATGATAGTGAAGGAAAACCGAAGGCTGCTATATACTCTTGTTTCTATTTGATCTAACCCAGAACAATCATCATCATCGAACGTGTAACTGATGCAGGCCATGAAGAACACCACTAACCTATTTAAACCGTCACCAATGAACCCCTC
Source organism: Rutidosis leptorrhynchoides (assembly GCF_046630445.1). NCBI lineage: Eukaryota > Viridiplantae > Streptophyta > Magnoliopsida > Asterales > Asteraceae > Rutidosis > Rutidosis leptorrhynchoides. The sequence goes on along the minus strand of NC_092335.1, from coordinate 512,685,682 downwards.
TTGAAACTCATCACTTCGATTACCATAAACTGCTGCTATTTCCTTTTTCTGTTTCATTTAAACTGATACGTTCCTACTGCATCTGTCCTAATGTTGCAATCGATCACTACAACTTATTATATCTGCACGAAACTGCTGCACAACTCTAATTTCTGTTTTCCTTCAAAGATCACGCAAGAACTCAATTTCCTTCTATCTATTTTTTTTCCCTTTCTTCACTTCGATATATGACTGCTACTGCAGCTGTGCACCTTCTGTTCTAGTATAACAATGAGGCGTGATGATGTTTAACGAAGATATAATGATTATGATAAGTGATGGTAACGATAAATGATAGTGCTCCAAATGAACATATATTTAGGCGCAATATCCTTCCAATATGTAAAGCTTTTAGTTGCAATTGTTCTATTTATATGTAATAATCGTTTAAATAAATAAGTGTGAAGACAAAAGACAGAATCGACGATTTGAAGACGCAAATGACCAAAAAGCTCAAATGTACAAGATATAATCTAAGTGGTTCAATTTATTGATGAATAATGTCTAAAAATGACAAAAGTACAAGCCGCAAAACGCAAAGTACAAGATATCTAAGCATACGAAAAAGCGTTCGAAAATCCGGAACCAAGACATGAACCGAGCATCAACGCGCGAGTCAACGGAGCTAAAATTACAAGTCAACTATGCACAAGAATAATATATATATATATATATATATATATATATATATATATATATATATATATATATATATATATATATATATATATATATAATTATATATATATATAATTATATAAATTATATATATATATATATATATATATATATATATATATATATATATATATATATATATATATATATATATATATATATATATTAATTATGTCGACAAGCAAATGGCCAAAAATTGGTGAGCTGGAATCCGAAGCTCCGCACTCGCGGAGCTGTAAGGCACAAAAGTACCGCACTAGCGGAGTAGCCAAAGTCAGAAATCTCCTATAAAAGGCACGAGCTTCTACCGTATCCATCAACCTTTTTCCAATCTCTCAATCTCTATATGTAATATATTTATATTATAATTATAATTTTAATTTAAGATTAATAATAAATTATGGTTTAGTTGAGTTATTGTAAGAAATGTTTTACGGGTTTTAAACTCGGAACTCTGTCCGTGTAACGCTACGCGATAAATAATCACTGTAAGCTATGTTCTTCCTTTTTCAATTAATGTATCATAACTAAGTTATTATTATGCTTATTTAAGCCTAAGTAATCGTGATGTTAGACTAAATATTAAAGACGGGGTTATTGGATTTTGTACCATAATTCGGGTTTGAACAAAAGACCGACACTTGTGAACATTAGACTATTGACTATTAATAGGTAGGGGGTATTGTCTAATTGAATGACAACTCATTGGAACCTGTCGAACCTATCTTCAAATTAGTTAATCTAATAATTATTAAATTGATTACAAATGTCCTATTTAGTGACGTTTATACGACATCGTTTACAATCATTTAATTAATCAATTGGATTGGGTAATTGATTATTCATTATGGTCAAGTGAATAAATTAATGTATCATGGACTAATTAAAATAGGGGTGAATTACATACAAGGATAATTGGTGTAATTGTTAACAAAGTATTAAAACCTTGGATTACACGCAGTCGATAACCTGGTGTAATTATTAACAAAGTATTAAAACCTTGTTACAGTTCGAATCCCTAATTAGTTGGAATATTTGACTTCGGGAATAAGGTTAATTTGATGAGCATTTTATAATTATGACCGATGGACTATTATGGGCAAAACTCATATAGGTATAAAATAAGCCAGGACAAAGGACAATGAACCCGGGTAACAATTAATTAAAATCAAAACGTCAAACATCATGGTTACGGAAGTTTAAATAAGGATAATTCTTTTATCGTATTTCTCATCGTATTTTTAATTACTGTCATTTTATTATTCGCAATTTTATATATCGTCATTGTTATTTATTTTACACATTTTATTTATCGTCATTTGTTTTACGCTTTAAATTATATTGTATTTATATTTAATATTTTACATTAGGTTTTAATTGTGACTTAAGTTTTAAAATCGGCAAACCGGTCATTAAACGGTAAAACCCCCTTTATAATAATAATAATACTACTTATATATATATATATATATATATATATATATATATATATATATATATATATATATATATATATATATATATATATATATATATATATATATATATATATATATATATATACAAATATAGTTTAAAATATATATAGCGTTAAACTCAGCTAGCTCCCTGTGGAACGAACCGGACTTACTAAAAACTACACTACTCTACGATTAGGTACACTGCCTATAAGTGTTGTAGCAAGGTTTAGGTATATCCCATATATAAATAAATAAAACTTGTATCTTATTACACCGTATTTCATATTAAAAATAATACTATTTCGTACTACACCTCGCACACATCAATAAACGTTCAAGGTGATACAAAAACGATGTAAGTGATGATGAACAGTAAATGGGTAACGTAAATGATGATGTTAGCTGTGAAAGGATAACATGATTCAATTCAGAGGTTGAGTGTGTTTGTTGTTGTTCCTGTAAACAGACGAGCCCCACCATCAAAATTACATCGTGCAAGTAATTTAAACATATCGTTGGGCTGAGTATTCTTTTCCAATTTCTATTGGGCTCTAATTAGGTCATTAATGGTTGTTGGGCTTAAACATACCGATGGGTTAAATAGAATTAAATCATGAATTAACACGGAAAAATAGAATTGGAGTAGATGGTTAGGAGTTGATATCGGCTAAAAAGTCACGTTTTCACCTCGGTATTGAGGCCCAAAAACAAGAAAGATTCGAACTTTGTCGGAAAAATACCCACTTCATCGGTTAGAATTGAAGAACAAGTAATTACGAAGGCGGTGCAAAACGAATCAAGAGAATCGGAGCTAAAACGAAGATTCTAGAGCAAAAACGGTGAAAGACAAGAAATCAAGTTACGATCCAGGGAATCAAAGCTGGCCAGCATCAAAAATGGACCACCATACGGCCTGCCAGTATGGGGTACGGCCTGCCACACGGCCCAGCAAATGCCCTCAGAAAACGGGCTGCCAGCCGTACAGCCTGCAAAATACGGGCCACCATACGGCCTGCCATACGGCCTGCCAGGCGGATTTTGGCAAATTTCTAGTCTATTTAAAGGGTCTTTGTCATTCATTCCAACACACACTTCAATTCACTTTTTTCTCTCTCTAGTACAATATTAGTCATACTCTCAAGGCCTTCGACTCCGTACGGGAAACCTAGTACCCGGAGAAGAACGCTGAAGATTGTATTAGGAGCGGTCAGGAGTCTTGAAGTTGTCACTTTTGTATTCAGAACTCGTTTAATCTACTGGTACTTCTATTCTTTATCTTATATAATGTTTTATGATATTGTTACCAGGATTAGCGAGTAGTTATCTTTAGTGTATGCTATGATGTAAGCAGATATAATGCCGAAATAATATTATGGTATGTGTATGCTGTCGAAATGCTTTTCGATTATGCTTTAAACTCAATCGCTTTTCCAACTAATAGAACGTAGTTATAGGCTCTGTTATTGGGAAGTCGCGAACCCCGATTCAGAGTACACTATCTCTGTCACCCCTTGGTAAGAGAAGTCTATCGGATACAACGTAAGATCGACTGAGGCACACCGGTTGTAGTAAGTCTATCAAGCTTTGGATTCCGACTGAGGACTCTTTCGTAGTGAAACATCTGACTGGACCCTTAGTACATTGTCGGTCCTAGACCATGCTAGTGTAGTCACCAAGCATATAAACTTTGTACGTACACGCTGAAGCACAGCGGTTGTTGTAAGCTATACCTCTGCTAAGTAAGGCCACGGAACACGGTTAGTGTTGACCAGTACACTGCACCATAACGCGGTCTCAAGCATTGCACCCCGCTTGAGGGATTCTTAGTTAATTAAGGAACTGTTTGTTTAGACACATAAAGGATTGGACCGTTAGGATAACCGAACGTGTTCATGGAAGTCAGCTTGACTTGGCCATTGATGTTATGCGAGGTGTATACGAAATAGTTATATTTTTATTACGAAATACTATTAAATACGATACAATTTTACACAAGTTATTTATTTATTATTAGAGTGGATATACCTATACCTTGCTACAACACTATAGGCAGTGTACCTAATCGTACAGTAGTGTAGTTTTTAGTAAGTCCAGTTCGTTCCGCAGGGAGCTAGCCAAGTTTAACGCTATATTTTTAAACTATATTTGAATATATATATATATATATATATATATATATATATATATATATATATATATATATATATATATATATATATATATATATATATATATATATATATAAGTAGTATTATTATTATTATAAAAAAGGGGGGTTTTTACCGTTTAGTGACCGGTTTGTCGATTTTATGTCTTAAGTCACAATTAAAACCTAATGTAAAATATTAAAAATAAATATAACTTAATTTAAAGCGTAAAGTAAATGACGATAATTAAAGTGCGATAAATAAAATAACGGTAAATAAAATTGCAATAATTTAAAAGTACGATAATTAAAATGACGATAAATAAAATTGCGATAATTAAAAAGTACGATAATTAAAAGTGCGATAAGATATAAAATAAAGGAATTATGCTTATTTAAACTTCCGTAATCATGATGTTTGACGTGTTGATTTTAATTTATTACCATGGGTTAATTGTCCTTTGTCCTGGATTATTCGATATGTCCATACGGTTTTTTGTCCATAACAGTCCATCGGTCATAAATATAAAGTGCGAGTGTCCTCGTCAAATTATCCTTATACCCGAAGTCAAATATTCCAACTAATTGGGGTCTTAAACTGTAATAAGGTTTTAATACATTGTTAATGATTACACCAGGTTATCGACTGTGTGCAATCCAAGGTTTTAATACTTCATTATCAATTACACCAAGTGTCCTTGTATGTAATCCACCCCTGTTTTAATGAGTCCATTGACTATTAATCCATTCCCGTGTCCGGTTAAATGAACGATTATTAGTATTTATAAATATCCCGCCCATCGTGTCCGATCGAGTGTATATGGTTATTTATAGATACGTTAAATTGTAAATCTCTATATTAAATTAACGAACTATCATTCAGTTAAATAAATATAAAGCCCATTAATAGCCCATAGTCCAATTTCCACAAGTGTCGGTCTTTTGTCCAAACCCCAATTATGGTACAAAGCCCAATAATCCCGTCTTTAATATTTAGCCCAACATCACGATTACTTCGACTTAAATAAACATAATAATAATTTAGCTACGATACATTAATTTAAAAAGGTTGAACATAACTTACAATGAGTATTAATAGCGTAGCGTTACAGGGACAGAATTTTGACTTATAAACTTAAAACATTCGCCACTATAACCTTATTATTATTAATTTAAATTAAAATTAAAATTAAAATATAAATATATATATATATATATATTGAGAGATAGAGAGTAGATAATATTTTGTGTAAAACTCGTCCGAAATCGTTGCAATTTATAGGACTTAGCCAGCTACATGCCTTCATGCGATCGCACGATATTAACACTACCTGGCCATGCGATCGCATGGCCAGCTGTATCAGCTCACGTTGTCAATTAAAACGTGGGCTGCTCGATTATTTAATATAAATATAATATAATATATATAATTTTATATAATTAATTATATATTATATTATATTCTTGTGCATCGTTGACTTGTAAGTTTAGCTCCGTTGAGTTGCGCTTTGATAGTTGGTTCATGTCCCGGTTCCGGATTTTCGAACGTCCTTGCGTACAATTTAATATCTTGTACTTTGCGTTTTACGGCTCGTACTCTTGTAACTTTTAGACGTTTCTCATCAATAAATTGAACCACTTGGATTGTATTTTGTACTTTTGAGCTTTTTGGTCGTTTGCATCTTCAAATCGTCGAATCTGTCTTTTGTCTTCACCTTTTATTATTTAAACGAATATCACTTGTAAATAGAACAATTGCAACTAAAAGCTTGTCTTTCTTGAAGGATAATGCTATGAAATATATGTTCGTTTTTAGCATTATCAGCCATGGTGTTCTTTATGGTTGAACTCTTTTTAAGGGCCTAACTATCTTTTACCAATCATTAACGAAAGCATTAAAACGCATCACGTCTCTCGGATATGGTAAACCATGTATTCTATTATGCTTAAGAAAGTTTAGACCTTTTTGAAATGTTAATACGTCACCCAACCGAGTCGCTCAATTGGATGAGCCGTCTGAACATGTATGCTTGTAGTCAGACTGCATCGACGTCGGGGGTAAGGGACGTTGCTGTCTATTCAGAATCTTCAAGCCTAACGCAGTACCCAGTGACATGTCTTATGACAGGGGCGTTTAGGACCAGTGTAATGAACACAAGGCCTCTGCCTATTCATGAGCCAGCATTCCATTATCTCGGCAAAATAACTGATGAAGTCATAGTATGCACTCACTTTAACCTTATCTGAATTACGAATTTTATCACATTTACTTTATCTGTCTTATTAAATTAGAAAATTCCAAAATAAATATTCACTACTCCCTAAATATCTTAGGCTTAAATATAGGTTAGATTCTACTGATATCTCAAAAATACGACTCTAGGTCATACTTCCCTTACTTATAAGGAGTAGTAAGATTTAGGCCCCGCTAAATACAAATTTAAAATAGTACCCTCTCCCACGAGTGGCTGATCCTGGCGAGCCGCGACCCGACGACACCGCGCAAATAAAAACCATCCATTTCGGCCATATCAGGAGAGTTACTAGTTTTTTGCGCCGCTGCCGGGGAACTGGTATCAGGCAATACTGCTCTCTATCAAACTTATTCGCAAGCATTTAGTGGTGTCTAAGAAAGACAATTATACACAGACTTGGTTATTGGATTTTCTGAACAGTCACCAATAATATTGGGACCAAAAGGATCCTGCCTCTCCGTAGTCGGCCTGGCCACTTGGTTTTTTGAATAGTTCGTGCGGAGCTCTATTACCGAAATGCCAGGGAATCAGTTGCCAGAACCAAAAACATATTCAACCATAGGATAGTTATTTAATTAAATTAGATTACTTTAGACTACCTTAGATTACCTTAGACTAAATTAGACTACCTTAGAATTAGATTACTTTAGAATAGATTAGCTTATTATAATTTTTGCGAAAAATTTAAAAAAAAAAAAGGCATACTCAGTGTATGACCCAAACCCGATCTAGACCAGGGCCGTTGTTATTCGTACCTTATCCAGACCCAATAATCTCTAAAGCACGCAAGGAAGCACGAATCAGAAATCAAATGGCATTATGCGTTACTTTAGCAGAAAACACCAAACCCTCGATTGAAGGTCGAGGAGGACCAATCAGATTTCCAGAGATTCAAGGACACTCATTTGAGTTAAAGCATCACATCATCCAGCTCATTCAGAATAGCTGTCAGTTTCATGGATTACCGAATGATGATCCTAATTCTCACCTTGATAAATTCATATCTCTTTCGAACTCCTACAAACAGCCAGGGATATGACAAGATATATTCCGGCTATACTTGTTCCCCTATTCTCTTACTCATTATGCTCAAACTTGGTTTGAAGGACTGGAAAAAAATTCCATCACGTCATGGACGGAGATGGCTACTAAATTCCTAACCAAATATTTCCCTCCTTCTAAACAAACCAAACTGAAGAATGACATCATTAACTTCAAACAAAGTTATGATGAATCTCTTTACACTGCATGGGAGCGATTCAGAACCCTGCTGAAGAAATGCCCTAATCACCAGTTAGAACGGTCAGCCCAAATCTGTACCTTCTACAATGGTCTTACGGTAAATCATAGGACGACGATCGATGCAGCAGCTCAAGGGAATCTGATTAACCAAACCGCAAACGAAGCATGGGAATTACTCAAAAACATGATAATGCATCATCATGACTGGAACAGTGGTGAAACAACTTCATCATCTGCCCCACTCTCTACACTTAACAATCAAACGGAGGCCATCAAATCCCTCACGGATAAGATGGAATCTCTTGCTTAGCAACTTGGAGAATTGAAGACGCAGCCGTAGCAGGTTAACCAAGCTCAGGCTTGTGTTAATTGTACCAACCCATAACTCACTGAAGAATATAAAGTTGAGTACGAAAACCCTGACGGTTCAGTCTGTTACGTTCAATACCCAGCTCGTCCACCAAATCCCGAATTCAATCAACCACCTAGGGTTAATAAATTTTAGCGAAGCAATCAACCTTTTCGCTGCTGCTATCTACCTTATCCAGCCCAACAATCTCAATTGACCTACAACCAACCACTTCCACTCACTGGTTCCCCAGTTGAGGAAAATTCCCCTACCACCCAGATTACAAAAGCATCTAACCCCACTCTCGGAGCTGATGATCAGTTGACTCAGTTCATTCAAGGACAATAACAGTTAAATCAGAGAACTGTAGCCAGACAAGATCAGACGGAGATACTAATGAGAAATCAATTGGATCTGCTTAAAAGTTTGGAAACGCAGCTCGGACAGTTATCACAACGCCTTGAAACCCGACCGCAGGGAAGATTGCCAAGTAATACTATCCAAAATCCTCACATAGAAGAAGCAAAGCAAATGGATTCCGTAATCCCAGAGGAAGAACCACGGAGAAGGTCAGCCAGGCTCAAAAACAAATTGACATATACTCAGAAGCTGACCCATGAAACTCCAGTTCGCGTACCATACCCTGGAAGGCTACAAGAAGAACCATCTAAGCTTGATTCCTTCAAACTTGATGGAATATTCCTGGACACCATGTCCAAAGTTTCCAACCAGAAGAGATACATCCGAAGGCTTCTCTCTACAAAGGAGAGGATACCAGATTCTAACAAAATTCCACTGAGTGAAGAATGCTCCGCATTACTCAGAAACTCTCTACCACCAAAGCTAGGAGATACGGGCCGATTCGTTTTCCCGTGTTCAATCTACCAATCTGGAACCATTCATGCGCTAGCAGATTTAGGAGCAAGTATCAACCTAATCCCCTACTCTCTCTACAAGAGATTAGAGTTAGGAGACTTGTCACCAACTAAAATGACAATCCAACTTGCCGATCATACAATTCGATATCCTAAGGGCATAGTTGAGAACGTCTTGGTGAAAGTCGACAAATTCTTGTACGCTACAGATTTGGTAGTAATGGATATCAAGGAAGACCTACACACCCGAGTAGTGTTAGGAAGACCTTTCATGAATACGGCTAGGACTGTCATTGATGTGTACAATCAAACCTTGATCTTACGATCACATGGGGAGAGCGTTACCTTCAAAATTGACCGACCAACCGATATTTCTGGATAGGCAGAGATGTTTGCTATTTCCACCAGACGGATCACTTCCGATGATGAGTCTTCACAACCAGCCAATGATATCGAGATGGGTGTCAAATCACAGTCTGTAGACAACCCAGAAATGGAAGAAGAGGATCCCAGCGAAGAAATTAAGGAAGAGAAGGAATCTGAGGAGGAAGAGGAAATGGAAGACGTAAAAGAAACTGCGACAATACCCGCTCCAAGCATTGAGTGTCATGAAGAAATAATGAGGCTTGAGACGACAGATCACAGTTTAATCATTCGCTTCAAGAAGAAGACCGACAAGGCTGAGGTTAAGGATATAGAAATTGATCCTGCAAGTATCAAAGCGGAGAATCAGAATACTGAAGAAACCTATTCATCAGACGCATCCTCAGACGAACAAAATACCGATAATGACGAGGAAGAGCATCATGAAGACATCCTGAATAACTCACACTCTCCAACCGAACCAGATCAAGGGGAGCCGGACTCTTCCTCAGATCAAATTCCGATTATATCCACACACGCAGACATGATAACCTTCATCAATGATACCGATGATTTTGAAGTCATCCTCGAAGCCATCCGAAAATCAACCATTGATTTTTCGCTACGCATAACTGAACGAATCATGGCTATCAGAGAAGAAAACCACCTCTATCTCCAAAGAGAAGACAATGATGTTGAAATCCTAGAAGAACGCATTTAAGACTTTATCAATTCTCTTCACGATCATATCTGTCACAAAGACAGGCAACGAGAGCATAATTCAGTGGTTCACACTATTCTCGAAACAAGATTCTGTCGAGATCAGAAGATCATTTACTCTAGGGTTTATAACGCCCTAGCCGGATCTCCACTTCCGTTCTCCCGAAACCAACGAGCACTACTGACTCTCATCCGGAAGCATATGGATCTTTCCACCGGCCGCCCGACTTATCATTCTGATTTGCAAATGATCGAGGATATTCACAATCTTTTCACTCTTTAGGATAGAGATAATTTCGAAAGCACACCAGACAGACTAGTGATTTACGTAACAATTGATCACCACGATGATCTGATTATCAAAGAGTTGCAAGACGCTGTTACGGAGGAAGCAAGGAGAAATAATCTGTTCTCTCTTCTTGAACCAGACCGAGTCAACATTGCCACCTATATTACGAAGCAGCTATCACGTATCTTCCACGAATCCATAGATCCTAGTTTCACATTTAAAGCTGGATGTCGGGAGATATACTCAAAGACGGTGAAATTAATACTTGGATCAGGATTGCTGTTCACTTCTTTCCAACTTCGTCTCTTAACTAATCTGTGCAAAGTAACAGACTCTTACTATGGAGATCACCGTTCTGAAGACTTCGAAATTCTAAAGATACAGTTTCTAACATTATTTGAAGACCTCCGAAATGAGCATCCCGTCAGAGAAATCATAAACACCAGCACTGCTTCTATGATTGACATTCATGGGTCAACCAGCAGAGCTGTGGATCATATTCTCATCGGACTTCAGGACTTATCAAGAGCCGAAACTGCGCACTACTTATCTTTTAGAAGATCTTCAAGAGAAGTACCGTATCTATTACCACTATTGGTCCGACACTTTCTCAGGATTTATCCACCAAGACTCACATTCCCTCGAGAAGAACAAGATCACAACCATCAGTGAGGAATGTTTGCTTTTTGAAGAAACACTACGGTCGAGCCAACGACCTTAAATAAAAGTGCTTCTTGGGAGGCAACCCGTGCAATAAAGTAGAGTAGAAGAATAAAGGAAGAAAAATGAGCCGATAAAGAAGCAAGGAACCAGCCGCATCTGCTAGGGTATTTCTTTCTTTTCGCTACTAGCTCAAGATTCAAACTATGCCACATCCTAGTTTATCACTAAGTGTGGGATAACACCCAAATAAAACACTAGACAAATACTCCCAACTAAAACTCCTAGGTGTGGGACACTATGAACATTGAGGACAATGTTCGTCTAAGTGTGGGATGTTGGTATCTTTTTATGCTGTATTATAATAACCCATTACGAAGATTCCTAGTCCTTAAGCCAAATTTCAAAATTTTGGCAAAAGAAACCCTTTTCGAAAGAGTATTTTTGAAAACCTAAAACGTTTGTCAATAAAAAATAAGGCTTAAGTAAGGTGGAATTCTTGTTAGATTGAAATCTCTAATAGAGCATTGCATGACTAGGGCATTATCGACCTAAATTGATTATGGTGAGGCACCCCAAATGAGACCAGCATTCATCCTTAATGCTTCACTATTTTCCTTTGAGAGTGCCGATGTCTGTGCTCAAAATCAAAACTTGCTTTAGATCTACATCTCCAAGCAGCGAAACGTGATCCGGAGGTAATCAAAATAGCTACCCATTTGTCAAACATAAACCTTCCGCACCTCCACTACTTCTACTCCACCACCACATCCACATCATCTTTACTATCTCTCGAAAAATCCAGAAAATGAGATTCCTTCCGAAAACCCGATGTTATAAACCTCTCAAGTATCATGGCAAAGGTCTTGAAAAATTTTAACGGCAAAACGTTTCTCGAGATGAAGTCTCCAAAAAAAATAAAAAAAATAAAATAAAATATTTATGGTTCTGAAAAAGGGAGCAGAACTTAAATAAGAGAAATTCCGAAGAAAACTCGACCGAAAATGCTTATCAAAAAGTGCTTCTCAAAATACTTCAGCACTCCTATCTATCCGAATAAAAGTCTTTATAAAGACTACATTACCCTTTTTCTCACCCCTCAAAAACAACTTCACTATCACTCCAAAATTCCTTTCCCATCATTGACAAATGACCTATGAAGCTGAGATTACTACCGTTCTCTCATTAGCAGCAAGGACTTGAGTCTTTATCAAGCCTATGACGATGGGTGCAGCATGACTGGCTATGAGCGAATTCATTTCATTAGATCCATAGGAAACCCTAAACACTTGAGTGATTTGAGTGACCCGTGAAAGCCAGCCTATGTCATGTAACCTCCTCGCATGCTTGCAGAGATAATTTCAATCCTAACATAGATAACTCACCTTATCTTTTTGCTCTTATAATAAAAGCAAACCGCTTAGGCTATTAGAAAAGAAATACCGAAAAGATTTTTAAGAATGAGAGTTTGCTTGAGGACAAGCAAAGTCTAAGTGTGGGATATTTGATATCGGCTAAAAAGTCACGTTTTCACCCCGGTATTGAGGCCCAAAAACAAGAAAGATTCGAACTTTGTCGGCAAAATACCTACTTCGTCGGTTAGAATTGAAGAACAAGTAATTACGAAGGCTGTGCAAAAAGAATCAAGAGAATCGGAGCTAAATCGAAGATTCTAGAGCAAAAACGGTGAAAGACAAGAAATCAAGTTACGATCCAGGGAATCAAAGCTGACCAGCATCAAAAATGGGCCACCATACGGCCTGCCAGTATGGGGTACGGCCTGCCACACGGCCCAGCAAATGCCCTCAAAAAACGGGCTGCTAGCCATACGGCCTACCAAATACGGGCGACCATACGGCCTGCCATACAGCCTGTCAGGCGGATTTTGGAAAATTTCTAGTCTATTTAAATGGTCTTTGTCATTCATTCCAACACACACTTCAATTCACTTCTTTCTCTCTCTTGTACAATATTAGTCATACTCTCAAGGCCTTCGACTCCGTGCGGGAAACCTAGTACCCGGAGAAGAACGCTGAAGATTGTATTAGGAGCGGTCTGGAGTCTTGAAGTTGTCACTTTTGTATTCAGAACTCGTTTGATCTACTGGTACTTCTATCCTTTATCTTATATAATGTTTTATGATATTGTTGCCATGATTAGCGAGCAGTTATCTTAAGTGTATGCTATGATGTAAGCAGTGATAATGCCGAAATAATACTATGGTCTGTGTATGTTATCGAAATGCTTTCCGATTATTCTTTAAACTCAATCGCTTTTCCAACTAATAGAATGTAGTTATTGGCTCTGTTATTGGGAAGTCACGAACCCCGATTCAGAGTACACTATCTTTGTCACCTCTTGGTAAGAGAAGTCTATCGGATACAACGTAAGATCGACTGAGGCACACCGGTTGTAGTAAGTCTATCAAGCTTTGGATTTTGACTGAGGACTCTTTCGTAGTGAAACATCTGACTAGACCCTTAGTACATTGTCGGTCCTAGACCATGCTAGTGTAGTCACCAAGCATATAAACTTCGTACGTACACGCTGAAGCACAACGGTTGTTGTAAGTTGTACCTCTGCTAAGTAAGGCCATGGAACACGGTTAGTGTTGACCAGTACACTGCACCATAACGCGGTCTCAAGCATTGCACCCCGCTTGAGGGATTCTTAGTTAATTAAGGAACTGTTAGTTTAGACACATAAAGGATTGGACCGTTAGGATAATCGAACGTGTTCATGGAAGTCAGCTTGACTTGGCCATGGTGTTCTTTATGGTTGAACTCTTTTTAAGGGCCTAACTATCTTTTACCAATCATTAACGAAAGTATTGAAACGCATCACGTCTCTCGGATATGGTAAACCATGTATTCTATTACGCTTAAGAAAGTTTATACCTTTTAGGAATGTTAATACGTCACCCAACCGAGTCGCTCAATTGGATGAGCCGTCTGAACGTGCATGCCTGTAGTCAGACTCCACGGGCGTCGGGGGTAAGGGATGTTGCTGTCTATTCAGAATCTTCAAGCCTAACGCAGTACCCAGTGACATGTCTTATGACAGGGACGTTTAGGACCAGTGTAATGAATACAAGGCCTCTGCCTATTCATGAGCCAGCATTCCATAATCTCGGCAAAATAACTGATGAAGTCATAGTATGGACCCACTTTAACCTTATTTGCATTGATAAGGCTAAAAAGGAACATATATTTCATAGCAATATCCCTCCTAAATAATAGGTTTTCATATGTAATTGTATTATATTTTCATTGTAATTGTTTAAATAAATAAGTGCGAAGACAAAAGGCAAAAACGAAGATTTGAAGACACAAACTTCCAAAAAGCTCAAATGTACAAGATACAATTCAAAAGGTTCAATTTATTGATGAAAAGAGTCTAAAAATGACAAGAGTACAAGTTACAAAACGCAAAGTACAAGATATTAAATTGTACGCAAGGACGTTCGAAAATCCGGAACCGGGACATGAGTCAACTATCAACGCCCGATGCAACGGACTAAAAATTACAAGTCTACTATGCACAAGAATATAATATAATATATAAATAATTATATTAATTATTTATATTTTATATTTATATATATATATATTATGTCGACAAGCTAGGTTCCAAACTGGGATGAGCTGGATTTACGAACTCCGCGACTCGCGGAGTTTGAAGGGTAAAAGTGCCGCAACTCGCGGAGTTTGAAATTTCAGAAATGCCTATAAAAGGCCATGCATTCTGCCGAGTTTAAAAATATAAAAATAATAATAATAATACTCTGCTGTAATATATAATAAATATATATATATATATATATATATATATATATATATATATATATATATATATATATATATATATATATGTAGGGTAGTTTTATATTAGATTAATTCGGGTTATGTAAAGGTTATTTTTACGAGTTTTGAAGTCGAAATTCTGTCCGTGTAACACTACGCAATAAATACTCAATGTAAGTTATGTTCTCCTTTTTAAATTAATGTCTCGTACTTAAGTTATTATTATGCTTATTTGAGCCAAAGTAATCATGATGTTGGACTAAATATTAAAGACGGGGTAATTGGGCTTTGTACCATAATTAGGGTTTGGACAAAAGAACGACACTTGTGGAAATTAGACTATGGGATATTAATGGGCTTTATATTTGTTTAACTAAATGATAGTTTGTTAATTTTAATATAAAGATTTACAATTGGACGTCCCTATAAATAACCATATACACTCGATCGGACACGATGGGCGGGATATTTATATGTACGAATAATCGTTCATTTAATCCGACACGGGAATGGATTAATAGTCTATGGAATTATTAAAACAGGGGTGAAATTATGTACAAGGACACTTGGCGTAATTGTTAACAAAGTATTAAACCTTGGATTACACGCAGTCGATATCCTGGTGTAATTATTAAACAAAGTATTAAAACCTTGTTACAGTTTAAGTCCCCAATTAGTTGGAATATTTGACTTCGGATATAAGGATAATTTGACGAGGACACTCGCACTTTATATTTATGACTGATGGACTGTTATGGACAAAAACCAGACGGACATATTAAATAATCCAGGACAAAGAACAATTAACCCATGGGAATAAACTAAAAATCAACACGTCAAACATCATGATTACGGAAGTTTAAATAAGCATAATATATTTTATTTCATATTTCCTCGTACTTTTATTTATTATCATTTTAATTATTGTTATTTATTTTATATTGTTAGTTAAATATCGTCATTTACTTTACGCTTCGCTTAAAATATAAAATCGACAAACCGGTCATTAAACGGTAAAACCGCCTTTTATATATTATTAATATAATATATTTTGTACGAATATAATTGTTTAAAATATAGTGTGAAATAAGCCAGCTCCCTGTGGAATGAACCGGACTTACTAAAAATTACACTACTCTACGATTAGGTACACTGCCTATAGTGTTGTAGCAAGGTTTAGGTATATCTCATCTGTAAATAAATAACTTGTGTAAAAATGTATCGTATTTAATAGTTTTTCGTTGTAAAATTTAATAGTATTTTATACCCCTTAGCTTTAACATCAAGTTTTTGGAGCCGCTGCCGGGGAATCAGCGAAACGCTATATTTTTAATTTATTTTTGTATAAATATATTTATATATCATTTTAGAAAAACAATATAAAATTAAAAAAAAAAACGTTTTTTAACCTCCGCGACTCGCGGAGATTTGATGGTACGTGGAACCGCGACTCGCGGAGCCACCCTGACGCGCCTGGTAAACCCTAATCGCATTAATTACGGATTATATTAATTATTATTATTTTTAAAACCCTAAATTAGTTTAATTAATTTATTATTTAGTTTTAGTTTTAATTAATTAGTTTTAATTAATTATAATTAGTTTTATTATATATAAAAATTAATGCTTTTATAAAATAAATATAAAAATAATATTTTTATAAAAATAAGTAATTTTATCACTTTTTATTTTTATATTTTGTATCCTTTTATTTAGTGTAATCGTAATATTTTTATTTTTATCGTTCGTAGTTAATTTTAAATTTAGTTTTGCCGTAGCTTATTTTTATTTTCTAGATTTTTAGGCTTTGCCGTAAAATCCCTTAAGTGCTTTTTCTTCAGATTAAGATTTAGGCGCTTTGGAATTTTGCGACGCCGTTTTTCCCTTTAGTTTTAAATAAATTTTAGTGCCTTTAAGTAATTGCCGTTTTCTGAATAAAATTGCATTTACCTTTAGACCTTTAGGCGCAACTTTTTAGATATAATTTTTAAACTTTTAAGTTTCGACGTTTTTCTTTATTATTTTTATTTTTTGACGTTTTTCGACGCGTATTCTTTTTCTTTCTTATTTCTCGACGATCTAGTTTTTAGGACTTAGAAATTTTCTCTATTTCTTCTCTAAAATTTCAAAACGAAAAATTATTTTAAGCGGTTAAATTGATAGACATCCAAATTTTCTGCTTCATAGTAATAGTTGGATTTGTTAGTGGCTGAGTTGTGAGCTTCCGATTTAAAGGGTTCTGGCTCCCTGCTGCATCTATTGGCTATTCGAAACGTGGGCAAAAGCAGAAAAATCTATTAATTTGATAACTTATATAATTTTTATATTTATAACTAATAGGATAATTAAAATTTGGTAATAAGCGCATTATGAAAAGTCTCGAAGATATTTTGGAAACTCTTTACGACATACGAAATCAATACTCTCAACCGAGTGTTGATGACAATTCGTTCGGTCAATCTTGGATCACGAATGACGAAACAATAACTGGTTGTGAAATCTGTGGAGATTATCACTCAACATGGGAATGTTATTATTACGTTCCTATGAAAAATTATGCACCCATGGAACCTGAATGGAACAATTATGAGGAATACAATTCTAATTGGGATTATTCACAAGAATATATCCAAACTCAATAACCAGAAGACGAGGAAAAATATGTGCCTGAAAATTCTTTAGATTATATGAAAATCAAACTCGAAGAACTTGATGCTCAAAATGAACAAATGAGAGAGTTTGTAAATCGGCAAGCTGAAACCCTATCAGATTACACACCTGTTGATCTGAGGAGTATTGTGCAAGAAAATTTAATATCATCGAATTTTGATGAATTCGAGAGCTCCGAAATCACCAACTATCCCGATGATACTTTTTATTCAGTCTTACCAATTTCACAACATAATGACACATTAGCCTCTACCGACGAAATCATCAATCCATCAATGGATGATGAAGAAGAAGTAAGGGTGACAAATTGGTACTCTTGGGAAAACGATAACGTTGAAAATTTTACCCCCAAGGCCAAACCGAACTTCACCATTACACAACCTTCCAACCCAATATTCTCAATAGACGAGTAATCTACCGAAGATGAACTACGAGCTGTAATAGATAATGACACCTCGGATTTCACCCAATCGGGTAATAGAGGTGAAAACTTTGATCACGAGAATAAAAGGAAGGAAATATTAGGAATTGTCCACCCTATAGAAATAAGTATGTCGGTGTATATCGATCCATTTGAACAAGAACCAGAAAAGAGACATATCCATTTACTAAAAGCTACACTTAAAAAAGAATTAAGTAGTGACGATCGGGTGGTTCTAAACTTTAAACCCATTTATATATTTTATACCACCCGAGATGTAAATAACTGGCTCACTATTTTAATTCGTGGAACTTATTCTACCGACTTCACATGTCGTCAGCTAAGTGTGGGGAAGTCTAACCCCACTTAACGTTAAATTAGGGGTTCGGGTTAGTGCATAACTCGTTAATAAAAATGCATGATTAGGGTAAAAGACGCATTTTCAAAAATTATCAAACAGTTCAGAAAAGCAACCGTTTTTGAAGAAAAACATGTGTGATAAAACAAGAAGGTATGAACGATGAGGTGCACCATCTATCATCCTGCAATTTTATGGTATCTTTAACTACTTTCTACACTAATCACCCTCATGAATTTATAATTATAGTCTGATTTCATGCAAATGAGGGCATTACATGATCTTAAGTGTGGGGAAGGGTTATAAATTCTCTCGGGTTTACACTTAGTTTATTTGCCAAATTTTGTGAAAATTTTAAAAATTTTCAAATAAATGAATTCAAAATCATGTTTATACATATTTATGAACGATGAAAATTAGGTGTTAATACCGAAATTATCGTTACCTCGGAAAGGACATAAATTGAGAAACACCCTAAAACGATTGAATTCATTTAAAATGGAATAAAGGAGAATAAAAAGGCAAAGAAAGAAACTAAGTGTGGGGAGAATGTACCAAGTTATTCAATTAAAAACTATCTATCACATGTTTCTGTAAAGTTATTGCAGGTACTTTTGTTTTGGACGATTTTAATCAGTTTTACCGATTTACTGTAATATATTTGAAAGAAAAGATGGATCTACACGATGAATCAATTCCATCATTAAAAGGAAGTAAAGTCTTCCGAAAAAGACACGCGCTTCTTGATTTAGGTCAGGAAGTTGTCGTCCAGACCAGCTGTAGGTTGACGAAAAATCTAGAAAAGTCATCACTAAAATCAGCAGGAAATCCACGGACCTCAGCATCAAACAGGGTCGCCATGTGGTCAGACTTATCCTAACCATGAGAGGATCTATCTCGTAAAATGGAGAGGGCACCGTGCAAATTAGCTTGATAAGACTAATGAATCAGATCCCCAGAAAGGATAATATCCTTAAAGATTAAAAATCAGCTTTTAAGCCTGATATTACTCAATCCTTGAGATTGACCTTAAAGATTGAGAATAACAAACTCATGGAATTCGATGATATCTAAACTCGAGCTTGAACGAGAAAATATTTTGATCAAAATTACAAACTGATTTGTTTTCTGAAAACCTATTTTCAATGCATTCATTACCATTGAACGTAAAATCCTAGGAATTCACCTGGAATTCATTAGGTCACCTGAACCAAATCGGGTGTCAACCGTAAGAACGGTGGTTGCATAGCATGGTCGAAGACAGGACCTTGTGCCAGACTGAAAAATTATAAGGGTGAGCTTTACTATTGCTCCTACAAAGGATAGTAATTGCGTCTGATACGTTATAGACCATAATTAAAAGCATGTCAGGGGACATTGCCTTAACAGTTATTTGTTCAACGCTTTCCTTTACAACCGGACGGTAGTTTGCCGAAAGGTAATATACGGGACAAGTAAACTGGACGTGTTGCTTTCCTAATACAAGGTTAGCAAGTGGGTGACACAAAACCATAAGTTTTGACCTAAAATTTTCAAATCTGAAACCCACAAAACCCACAAAAATATTTTGCAACACCGGTGAAGGGTTATTCCGGAAAACTTATCTAGGGTAAAAGCTAGATTGAATTTTCAAAGATCAAATGTTTTCATAAAGATCCAATTTCCTAAAGGATCTAAATTTTCTTTGTCACGTGGGACTTTAATCCGCCTTTCAAATGTGCACTTTGCTTTGGAAACCGAAAGTAAATCGGTTATTTGATTGCAAGTGTCGTTGACCTAAACCCGAGGCAACTGTGGATGACACACCCACCTTTAACCATGGTTCTATTGTTACTATCATTATTTATACCACCATATCAAAATCACTGATGTACAAAGTGTGATGAATAAAAAAGTGATTCATGTATGTTTTTATTTCAAGTTCTGTATTGCTTGAGGACAAGCAACGCTCAAGTGTGGAGATATTTGATAAGGCTAAAAAGGAACATATATTTCATAGCAATATCCCTCCTAAATAGTAGGTTTTCATATGTAATTGTATTATATTTTCATTGTAATTGTTTAAATAAATAAGTGCGAAGACAAAAGGCAAAAATGAATATTTGAAGACACAAACGTCCAAAAAGCTCAAATGTACAAGATACAATTCAAAAGGTTCAATTTATTGATGAAAAACGTCTAAAAATGACAAGAGTACAAGTTACAAAACGCAAAGTACAAGATATTAAATTGTATGCAAGGACGTTCGAAAATCTGGAACCGGGACATGAGTCAACTATCAACGCCCGACGAACGGACTAAAAATTACAAGTCTACTATGCACAAGAATATAATATAATATATAAATAATTATATTAATTATTTATATTTTATATTTATATATATATTATGTCGACAAGCTAGGTTCCAAACTAGGATGAGCTGGATTTACGAACTCCGCGACTCGCGGAGTTTGAAGGGTAAAAGTGCCGCAACTCGCGGAGTTTGAAATTTCAGAAATGCCTATAAAAGGCCATGCATTCTGCCGAGTTTAAAAATATAAAAATAATAATAATAATACTCCGCTGTAATATATAATAAATAAATATATATATATAATATATATATATATATATATATATATATATATATATATATATATATATATATATATATATATATATATATATATATAGTATAGGGTAGTTTTATATTAGATTAGTTCGGGTTATGTAAAGGTTATTTTTACGGGTTTTGAAGTCGAAATTCTGTCCGTGTAACACTACGCGATAAATACTAAATGTAAGTTATGTTCTCCTTTTTAAATTAATGTCTCGTACTTAAGTTATTATTATGCTTATTTGAACCAAAGTAATCATGATGTTGGACTAAATATTAAAGACGGGGTAATTGGGCTTTGTACCATAATTGGGGTTTGGACAAAAGAACGACACTTGTGGAAATTAGACTATGGGCTATTAATGGGCTTTATATTTATTTAACTAAATAATAGTTTGTTAATTTTAATATAAAGATTTACAATTGGACATCCCTATAAATAACCATATACACTCGATCGGAGACGATGGGCGGGATATTTATATGTACGAATAATCGTTCATTTAACCGGACACGGGAATGGATTAATAGTCTATGGAATTATTAAAACAGGGGTGAAATTATGTACAAGGACACTTGGCGTAATTGTTAACAAAGTATTAAACCTTGGATTACACGGAGTCGATATCCTGGTGTAATTATTAAACAAAGTATTAAAACCTTGTTACAGTTTAAGTCCCCAATTAGTTGGAATATTTGACTTCGGATATAAGGATAATTTGACGAGGACACTCGCACTTTATATTTATGACTGATGGACTGTTATGGACAAAAACTAGACGGACATATTAAATAATCCAGGACAAAGAACAATTAACCCATGGGAATAAACTAAAAATCAACACGTCAAACATCATGATTACGGAAGTTTAAATAAGCATAATATATTTTATTTCATATTTCCTCGTACTTTTATTTATTGTCATTTTAATTATTGTTATTTATTTTATATTGTTAGTTAAATATCGTCATTTACTTTACGCTTCGCTTAAAATATAAAATCGACAAACCGGTCATTAAACGGTAAAACCCCTTTTATATATTATTAATATAATATATTTTGTACGAATATAATTGTTTAAAATATAGAGTGAAATAAGCCAGCTCCCTGTGAAACGAACCGGACTTACTAAAAACTACACTACTCTACGATTAGGTACACTGCCTATAGTGTTGTAGCAAGGTTTAGGTATATCCCATCTGTAAATAAATAAATAACTTGTGTAAAAATATATCGTATTTAATAGTTTTTCGTTGTAAAATTTAATAGTATTTTATACCCCTTAGCTTTAACATCATGCATTACGAATTTTATCGCATTTACTTTATCTGTCTTATTAATTTAGAAAATCCCAAAATAAATATTCACTACTCCCTAACTATCTTAGGCTTAAATATAGGTTCGATTCTACTGATATCTCAAAAATACTACTCTAGGTCATACTTCCCTTACTTATAAGGAGTAGTATGATTTAGGCCCCGCTAAATACAAATTTAAAACAGTACCCTCTCCCACGAGTGGCTGATCCTGGCGAGCCGCGGGCCGACGACACCGCGCAAATAAAAACCGTCCATTTTGGCCATATCAGGAGTGTTTGTGGGTTAGCGGGAGGTCGCGGGTTCGAGCCTTGTGAGAGGCATTTTTTTTAGGAAAAAGCTTTTAAAGGTAGTCCTCTATTATTATTATTATTATTATTATTATTATTATTATTATTATTATTATTATTATTAGTATTATAACTATTATTATTATTATTATTATTATTATTATTACTAATACAAGTATTAAGTATTATTATCTTTATTATCATTATTATTATTATTATTATTATCATAAGTATTATTATTATTAATAACATTATTAGTATCATTATTATTAAAAATTATCATTTTCAATTTTGTTATTAGTATTATCGTTATTAATAAAGTTATTATTATTATTATTATTATTATTATTATTAAATTAATATTATCAAAATTATCATTCTAACAAATAAATATTTTGTACATTAAATATACATATTACATATACTAGAATTATATTAATATTTCATATAACTATATATCAAAATAATTACACTATAAATACTTACATGCGGTTTTATAAATGTATAGATATTAATCATTTTAATATATATATATATATATATATATATATATATATATATATATATATATATATATATATACAAAATAAAAATATATAACATATAATTTAAGATATAATATAAGTATACATTTTAAATAGAACTTAGTATAAATTCTATATAACTACAAATATATAAATAATATATACTAATAAATGAAATTATGTGATTTCCATTATATGTTTTAATAGATATATAATTGATATAGGTTTGTGAATCCGAGGCCAACCATGCATTGTCCAGTTGCGTCTTATGCATATTTTTTCTACAAAA
This sequence comes from Rutidosis leptorrhynchoides, assembly GCF_046630445.1. Lineage (NCBI taxonomy): Eukaryota > Viridiplantae > Streptophyta > Magnoliopsida > Asterales > Asteraceae > Rutidosis > Rutidosis leptorrhynchoides. The sequence goes on along the minus strand of NC_092335.1, from coordinate 512,662,336 downwards.
TATCGTATAGTGAGTTTCATTACTCCCTTTTTAAATGCTTTTGCAATATATATTTTTGGGACTGAGAATACATGCGCTATTTTTATAAATGTTTGACAGAATAGACACAAGTACTTATAAACATTCTACGAAATGAGTTATGAGTACACCGGATATCACCCCTTTATAGTCTAGTAATCTAAGAATTTGGGAACTGGCCCCAAATTGACGCGAATCCTAAATATAGATCTATGGGTCTTGACAAGCCCCAGTCAGATAATTTAAACTGCTTTAGTAATTCGATTTGGTATACAACCGCTAGCTTTAAAAGGTATGATCTATTTGTGAGGTGTACACAACCATTATATTTAAAAGAGTGACCTGTTTGTATGCTTTTTGCATGACCGTGCGAAATGCCGGTATGCGGGGGATATTCTTGATAATGCTAAAAACGAACATATATTTCATAGCATTATTCCTCAAGAAAGACAAGATTTTAGTTGCAATTGTTCTATTTACAAGTGATATTCGTTTAAATAATAAAAGGTGAAGACAAAAGACAGATTCGACGAATTGAAGACGCAAACGACCAAAAAGCTCAAAAGTACAAAAGACAATCAAAAAGGTTCCAATTATTGATAAGAAACGTCTCGAAATTACAAGAGTACAAGATTCAAAACGCAAAGTACAAGATATTAAATTGTACGCAAGGACGTTCGAAAATCCGGAACCGGGACCAGAGTCAACTCTTAACGCTCGACGCAACGGACTAAAAATTACAAGTTAACTATGTATATAAATATAATATAATATATAATTAATTATATTAATTATATATATTATATATATATTATAAACCGTCGGCAGAGAAAGACTCCAAGGGTGTGAGCTGTAAATTCATTCTCCGTGACTCGCGGAGTTTGAAGAGGATTTTGCCGCGAGTCGCGGAGCCCCAAAATTCGACTTTTCCTATAAAAGCAACCGAATTCTGATCGCAATTCATAATCTTTTTCTTCTCTTATCATACGTAAACGATATATATATATATATATATATATATATATATATATATATATATATATATATATATATATATATATATATATATATATATATATATATATATATATATATATAATTTATATTTTAATTTTAATTATAATTCTAATAATAAGGGTATGTTAGCGAATGTTGTAAGGGTGTAAGTCAAAATTCTGTCCGTGTAACGCTACGCTATTTTTAATCATTGTAAGTTATGTTCAACCTTTTTACATTAATGTCTCGTAGCTAAGTTATTATTATGCTTATTTAAAACGAAGTAATCATGATGTTGGGCTAATTACTAAAATTGGGTAATTGGGCTTTGTACCATAATTGGGGTTTGGACAAAAGAACGACACTTGTGGAAATTAGACTATGGGCTATTAATGGGCTTTATATTTGTTTAACTAAATGATAGTTTGTTAATGTTAATATAAAGATTTACAATTGGGCGTCCCTATAAATTACCATATACACTCAATCGGACACGATGGGCGGGGTATTTATATGTACGAATAATCGTTCATTTAACCGGACACTGGAATGGATTAATAGCCACTAGAATAATTAAAACAGGGGTGAAATTACATTCAAGGGTAATTGGTGTAATTGTTAACAAAGTAATAAAACCTTGGTTTACACGCAGTCGATAACCTGGTGTATTCATTAAACAAAGTATTAAAACCTTGTTACAATTCGAATCCCCAATTAGTTAGAATATTTAACTTTGGGTATAAGAATAATTTGATGAGGACACTCGCACTTTATATTTATGACTGATGGACTGTTATGGACAAAAACCAGACGGACATATTAAATAATCCAGGACAAAGGACAATTAACCCATGGGCATAAAACTAAAATCAACACGTCAAACATCATGATTACGGAAGTTTAAATAAGCATAATTCTTTTATTTCATATTTAATTTCCTTTATTTTATATTTAATTGCACTTCTAATTATCGCATTTTTTATTGTTATTATATTTAATTGCATTTTTAATTATCGTACTTTTTAATTATCGCAAGTTTATTTTATCGCACTTTTATTATTCGCAATTTCATTATCGTTATTTACTTTACGCTTTAAATTAAGTCTTTTATTTATTTAATATTTTACATTAGGTTTTAACTGTGACTAAAGTTTTAAAATCGACAAACCGGTCATTAAACGGTAAAAACCCCCCTTTATAATAATAATATTACTTATATATATGTTTGTATTTTTATAAAAGTAAACTAATATAGCGTTACGCTTTGTTTAAAGATTTCCCTGTGGAACGAACCGGACTTACTAAAAACTACACTACTGTACGATTAGGTACACTGCCTATAAGTGTTGTAGCAAGGTTTAAGTATATCCATTCTATAAATAAATAAATATCTTGTATAAAATTGTATCGTATTTAATAGTTTTTCCTAGTAAAATATAAACTATTTCGTATACCTTAGCTTTAACATCAAGTATTTTTGGCGCCGCTGCCGGGGACTCTCTTAAACGCCGGAAGCGCAACGCTAATATAAAAAAAAAAAAAAAGATTTTTAGTTAACTTTTATTAAAATTCGTTTTTGTAAAAATACGTTTTAATTATTCAAAAATATAAAAAGAAAAACAAAAATATAAGCATTTTTAAGATTTTGTTAAATATTTAAGTTTTATAAGTTTCTTTATTTTTATTTTAGTTTATAAATATAAGTTTTATTAACTATCTTTTATTTATAGAAAAAAATTAAAAACAAAAAATAAAAAAAAATAAATAAAGAAAAAATGCGTCGAATTTAAAGCTGTCATCTGAATTCTGGAACCCCGCGACTCGCGGGGTTTTCTGCATTAATTACCGCGACTCGCGGAGACTTTCTGACACGCCGACAGAAGCCCTAATTCAGCATTTATTACGGATTATTATTAATTATTATTAATATAAACCCTAATTATGTATTATTATTATAATTAAGTTTTATTTTAAAATTTCATTTTATTTAATTTGTTTTATTTTGTTTAAATTAGTTTTATTAAATTGTAAAATTAGTAGTTTTAAAAAAAAAATAATATAAAAATAATATTTTTATAAAAATTGTACTTTTTACAACTTTTTATATATTTTTATATTTTGTCCCTTTTTAATCGTTGTAGCATAACTTTTATATTTTTAGCTCATATTTAATTTTAAACTTAGTTTTTGCTATAGTTATTTTTACTCCTAGATTTTTAGACTTTGCCGTAGAATTTCTTAAGTGCTTTTTCTTTAGACTAAGATTTAGGTACTTTAAAATTTTGCGACGCCTTTTTAAGTTTTAGTTTCTTTTTAAGTTATTTCCATTTGGGATTTAGTTTTTCCTGTAAGCTTTAATATTTTTAGACACCTTTTACTATGTATCAATTATCATTCCAATTAGTAATTTCAATTTGCGATTATAATTTTAAGTTAGTTGTAGTAATAAGGTTAGGTTAGTTAAGTATTTTTAAGTTTTGATAAGTTTCTTTTATTTTTTTTTTCGTCACCTTTTTTCAACCATTTTTTCTTTTTCTACCTTTTGCGACGAACTCTTTTTCTCTCTTATTTCTCGCTATTCTAGTTTTTAGGACTTAGAATTTTTTCTACTTCTTATCTAAATTTCTTAAAATTACGAAAATTTATTTTAAGTGGTTAAATTGATAGACATCAAAATTTTCTGGTTCGTAGTAATAGTTGGATTTGTACGTGGACCGGGTTATTGGAGCCAAACAGTCCTCAATTATATTGAGACCAAACGAATCCTGCCCCTCTGCTGCATCTTTTGGCTATTCGAAACGTGGGCAAAATCAGAAAAGTCTATTGATTGGATAACTTATTATAATTTTTCTTTCCTTTTTAAAAACTAATAGGATATTCAGTGAATGCACCGAGCAAGACGTTCATCACCTTTTGTACGTTCACCACCTGTAACTAGATCAAGACATTTAGCAAATATAACCTCCGTTGATTTTTCTTTAGAATCGTCATCCAGTCGACCAAGTACTTCAGTTCAAATTTCCGATAATCCATTTTTTGAACCCAACATCACAATTGAGAATCCGGAAAATATTCAGGAACGGTTCGTAGATCCTGAACCATTAAACTTTCCTCCGGAACCACCAATCATTCAAACAGAGATTGTTGAGGAACGAACCATTAAATCAGAATCATCTAGTGATACCAATTCAACAAATTCAATTATGGAGAATCTGGAACCTTTAAATATGGAAGACCGAATGAGAGCTAAACGCACTGGCCAAGGTCACGCAATTACTCATCCAGACATTAATGCGCCAGATTATGAAATCAAAGGACAAATTCTACACATGGTGACTAATCAATGCCAATTTAGTGGTGCACCGAAGGAAGATCCAAATGAACATCTACGTACCTTTAATAGGATCTGCACACTATTTAAAATCCGAGAAGTGGAGGATGAACAGATATATCTCATGTTATTTCCATGGACTTTAAAGGGAGAAGTCAAAGATTGGTTGGAATCGTTACCTGAAGGGGCGATTGATACATGGGACGTTTTAGTTGACAAATTTCTTAAACAATTCTTTCCTGCATCTAAAGCCGTAAGACTTCAAGCAGAAATTGTTACGTTTACACAGAAACCAAATGAAACTCTAAATGAGGCGTGGACAAGATATGGAAAGTTGTTAAGAGGATGTCCGCAACATGGTTTAGACACCTGTCAAATAGTACAAATATTCTACCAAGGATGCGACATCACTACAAGAAAAGACATAGATATAGCAGCTGGTGGTTCTATTATGAAGAAAACCGAAACTGATGCTTACAAAATTATTGATAATACTGCTTCCCACTCACATGAGTGGCACCAAGAAAAAGATATCATTAGATCATCTAAAGCAGCTAGAGCCGATTCTAGCCATGACTTAGATTCCATTTCCGCAAAGATAGATGCTGTGGAGAGACGAATGGAAAAGATGACTAAAGATATTCACTCAATACGAATTAGTTGTGAGCAGTGTGGAGGACCACATTTGACAAAAGATTGTCTCAGTATTGAATTAACAATGGAACAAAGATAGAATATTTCATACATAAACCAAAGGCCTGGAAATAATTATCAGAATAATTATCAACCGCCAAGACCAATTTACAATCAAAACCAGAATTATAACCGAAATATTCCATACAACAACCAACAAGGTCCTAGCAATCAACAAGTATTCAATAATACTTATAATCAGCAAAGACCTAATTTTCAAAACAAACCACCACAACAAACCGATGATAAAAAGCCGAATTTAGAAGATATGATGACGAAGCTAGTTGAAACTCAAACGCAGTTTTTCACATCTCAAAAACAAACCAATGAACAAAATGCTCAAGCATTTAGAAATCAACAAGCTTCTATTCAAAATCTGAAACAAGAAGTGAGTAACCTAGCAAGGTTAATAGGTGAAAGAAAACCGGGAAGTCTACCTAGTGATACAAATGCTAACTCCCGGAATGAAACAGCTAAAGCTATTACCACAAGAAGTGGTACAACACTTAAACCACCTGAAATACCTGTAACTTCTGATGAAACTATTCCTACTCCACAAGAACCACAACCTGATCAAGATAAGGAAAAAGAACCGGTAGTTGAAAAAGTTAATGAAGATAACACAGTTAAGGATAAACCTTATGTTAAACCATACCAACCACCACTTCCTTACCCGAGTAAAATGAACAAAGAGAAACTTGAAGCCGAGCAATCCAAATTCTTGGATATGTTTAAACAGATAAATGTAAATCTTCCTTTCATTGATGTGATTTCAGGAATGCCAAGATATGCTAAATTCTTGAAAGATCTAATCTCAAATAGAAAGAAAATGGAAGAACTCTCGGCTGTTACTATGAATGCTAATTGTTCAGCAGTGCTGTTGAATAAGATACCAGAAAAATTATCTGATCCAGGAAGTTTCACAATTCCATGTTTTCTGGGTAGTCTTAGTTCAATAGAAGCATTGGCAGACTTAGGTGCTAGTATAAATCTAATGCCGTATTCACTATACGCTAAACTAGACCTTGGAGAATTGAAACCAACCAGAATAAGCATACAACTAGCCGATAGATCAATAAAATATCCTAGAGGGATAATGGAGAACATGCTAGTTAAAGTTGGAACTTTAGTATTTCCAGTAGATTTTGTTGTTTTGGATATGGAAGAAGATTCTCAAGTTCCTCTCATATTAGGAAGACCATTCTTAAACACGGCTAAAGCAATGATAGACGTGTTCGGTAAGAAATTGACCCTAAGTATAGAGGATGAGAGTGTTACCTTTTTAGTTGATAGATCAATGCAACAACCACAATCTGCAGATGATACATGTTATTATATTCAAACTATAGATGCACATGCAGAATTATTAGAAGAATTTCCAGAATTACAAGGAACAGGAGAATGTTCTTTAGGAGAAGGTAATGAACCAATTGATGAAGCTGAAATGTTAGCTACACTTATAGCTAATGGATATGAACCAACAACAGAAGAAATTCAAATGCTAAAAGAAGAAGACATATATCGATAGAAGAACCTCCGAAATTAGAGTTAAAGCCACTTCCAAACCATTTGGAATACGCTTATTTACATGGTGAATCTGAATTACCTGTAATAATATCGTCTTCTCTTACTGAAAATGAGAAATCACAACTCATTTCTGTGTTGAAAGCTCATAAACCAGCCATTGCATGGAAGATTCATGATATTAAAGGAATAAGTCCTTCGTATTGCACACATAAAATCCTTATGGAAGAAGGTCATAAAACGTATGTGCAACGCCAACGAAGACTAAATCCTAATATGCAAGATGTAGTTAAGAAAGAGATTATTAAACTGCTAGATGCAGGTTTGATATATCCAATTTCTGATAGTCCATGGGTAAGCCCAGTTCAATGCGTACCTAAGAAGGGTGGCATGACTGTCATTACAAATGAGAAAAATGAGCTTATTCCTACTAGGACTGTAACAGGATGGCGTGTATGTATTGATTATAGAAAATTAAATGACGCCACCAGAAAAGATCACTTTCCCTTACCTTTCATAGATCAAATGTTGGAAAGATTAGCCGGAAATAGTTACTATTGTTTTCTAGATGGATTTTCCGGATATTTTCAAATTCCAATAGCACCCGAAGATCAAGAGAAAACCACATTCACGTGCTCTTATGGTACTTTTGCTTACAAACGCATGCCATTTGGACTTTGTAACGCCCCTGCAACCTTTCAAAGGTGTATGATGGCGATTTTTCACGACATGATAGAAGAATGCATGGAAGTATTCATGGATGACTTTTCAGTCTTCGGTGATACATTTAAATCATGTCTAGTTAATCTGGAACGAATGCTAATTAGATGCGAACAATCAAATCTAGTACTTAATTGGGAGAAATGCCATTTCATGGTTAAAGAAGGCATCGTTCTTGGACATAAAATTTCAAAAGAAGGAATTGAAGTGGATAGAGCTAAAGTAGATGTAATTGCTAAACTTCCACATCCCACCAATGTTAGAGGAGTTAGGAGTTTTCTAGGGCATGCCGGTTTTTACCGACGTTTCATAAAAGATTTTTCTAAAATTGCCACTCCTATGAATAAACTCCTAGAAAAGGATGCTCCATTCATCTTTTCAGATGAGTGTATCAAATCTTTTAATATTCTTAAAGAAAAACTCACTAATGCGCCGATCATGATAACACCAAATTGGAATCTACCATTTGAACTAATGTGCGATGCAAGTGATTTTGCAATGGGAGCCGTTTAATGACAAAGGATTGAAAAACGATTTCAACCTATATATTATGCTAGTAAGACATTACAAGGAGCACAAACAAACTATACAACTACTGAAAAAGAACTCCTTGTTATTTTCTTTGCTTTTGATAAATTTCGATCATATCTCGTTCTAGCAAAAACGGTGGTCTATACCGACCATTCTGCTCTTAGATACCTATTTTCAAAACAAGATGCTAAACCAAGATTAATCCGTTGGATCTTACTCTTACAAGAGTTTGATATTGAAATCCGAGATAAAAGAGGAGCAGAAAATCTCGCCGCTGATCATCTTTCTCGTCTTGAAAATCCCGAATTAGAAGTTCTAAATGAATCAGCCATACAAGACAACTTTCCTGATGAATATCTATTGAAGATAGATTATAATGAAATCCCATGGTTTGCAGACTATGCAAACTACTTAGTTTGTGGATTCCTTGAAAAATGATTATCGTACCAAAGACGAAAGAAATTCTTCAGTGATATAAAACACTATTTCTGGGAAGATCCACATCTGTTTAAAAGTTGTCCCGATGGAATAATACGCCGATGTGTATTTGGAGATGAAGCTAGTAAAATTTTAAACCATTGTCACACAGGACCAACAGGAGGGCATTATGGGCCTCAACTAACAGCAAGAAAAGTTTATGAAGCTGGATTCTATTGGCCTACAATTTACAAAGACGCACACCTTCTTTGCAAATCCTGTGATGCATGTCAAAGGGCCGGAAAAATAAGTCAACGTGATGAAATGCCACAAAATGTCATCCAAGTATGTGAAGTATTTGACATTTGGGGTATTGACTTTATGGGTCCATTTCTAAAATCTAATAATAATCTATATATACTCGTAGCCATTGATTATGTATCTAAATGGGCGGAAGCACAAGCCCTCCCAACTAACGATGCACGAGTTGTAGTCAACTTTTTAAAACGTCTTTTTGCAAGGTTTGGAACACCGAAAGCTTTAATAAGTGATCGGGGTACTCATTTCTGTAATAATCAACTTGAGAAAGTTCTTAAAAGATATGGAGTAACTCATAAAATCTCCACCGCATATCATCCACAAACAAGTGGACAAGTTGAAAATACCAACCGAGCTTTAAAACGTATTCTAGAGAAAACCGTAGGATCAAATCCGAAGGAATGGTCCATTAAATTGGAGGATGCACTCTGGGCTTTTAGAACAGCCTACAAAACTCCAATTGGAACCACACCTTTTAGACTTGTTTATGGAAAAGCATGTCATCTTCCAGTAGAAATTGAACACAAAGCATTTTGGGCTTTGAAGACATGTAATCTTGATTTACATGAAGCCGGACGTCTACGATTAAGTCAACTAAACGAATTAGAAGAATTAAGACATGAAGCATACGAAAATTCGTTAATCTATAAAGAAAGAACGAAGAAATGGCATGATAAAAGAATCAGAAGTTCAAAAGAATTTAAAGAAGGAGACAGAGTTCTTCTTTTCAATTCACGATTCAAGCTATTTCCTGGAAAATTGAAATCAAGATGGTCTGGACCATTCATAGTCAAAAGAGTTTTCCCATACGGAACGATAGAATTGATAAATTCAAATGGGATTGAATTTAAAGTTAATGGTCACAGAGTTAAACATTACATACATGGTCCGATGGAAGTCGACAACGAAGTTAATCACAATTTCGACACCACAGCTAACTAAGTGTGGGGAGAATCAAGTCTTTAAAGGATAATATGTATTTCTGTTAGAGTTAGATTGTCTGTTTTCGTGTAGTTCTCGAAAATGGAACCCGAATGGTCTTTCCCTAGCAGACCCTAAAGAACTAGTCTTCTCCCCCCATTCTGAATTTTTATTTTTTTTTAGGTTTTTACAAAATGAAGACTGCCTGTGAACTAAACCATGGTCTAATGCTACACGCTTTGATCACTAAACGTAATAATGACATACTCCCGAGTGAAATAGTATCAGTAATCAGAGAAAGAATGGACGGAGTTAGAAAAGAATCCAGATGCGAAGATAATAAGTTACAATTTGGTAAAGGAAAATCAAAATCCGCAGCGAAAAGAAGAGCACGACACCTAGAACGATGTCACAAATGCGGAAAATGGTCACATAGAGGTAAATGTTCAAATAATCAAACCTATTCAAATACCGAATTTGTTACTTTATGCAGAGACGGACCGTTCATATGTTTAGAAGAAAAGACACTGAATGCTCGAGGTTACGCCTATGTAGCCATGGAAAATCAATTAAATCGACTATCTTATGAATGGGATAGATCATATAACTAAGAAATCTATTTCCCAGGTATGTCTGTACAGTTTTTATTTTTATTTTTAACCTTTTGATAATAAACGCTAATTTGTTCGCTAAAAAGTATTAAATTGGTATTGAATAAAATTAGGTTTGGCGACCGAAATTATTGATATCATTCAAAAATTTATTACATCACTGCGAAATTTAACGTTTATTCTTAAGGTATAAATATCTTTAATCAATCAACCCAAAATATTTCAAAAATTCGTCATGAGTTAAATTAGGTCTTGGAACCGAAATTACTTTACCGAAAAGAGGGGCGCATATTTTTGATAATATTTGATTGATTAAAGTGGGATAAAAAGACAAAAAGATTTTTAATTTTATTTTTACCATATTTTTAAAATTAATATTTAAATCTTAAATTAATATTGTAAACTTTGTAAAAACAATATATGTAAAATTGTAAATATTTGAAAAATTAATATAAGTTTGATATGAATTTATAAATTTTTAAATTAAGTTTGGTGTGAATTTTTAATTTTTAAAATATAAATTTTTAATTTTATGCATTTCAAATTTTAAGTTTGGTGTGAATTTTTAATAATAATTTTGAATTTTATATTTAAGTTGTGTGAATTTAAAAACAAAAATTTACTTTATCTCATTAAGTTAAGAATATGAATTTTAAAATTCGTCGTAAGTTGAAGACTAGGTCATTGAACCGAAACTGCTTTACCCAAGGGAGGGACGAGAACTTTTATTATCATTATTTTTAATCTTATTGATTTAAAGTATGCCAAAAACATTAAAAAACCCAAAAATCTTAGCTTTTAAAACAATCGCTACAAAAAGACAAATTTTAAAATTTTGTCGAGAGACGGACTAGGACATCGATCCGAAACGACCTCGTCCTAAATAATAAGGGAAACAAAATTTTAAAATTAATTTCTTAATTGTTTTCAAAAGTTAATGATTATAAAAAAAAAAAAAAAAAAAAAAAAAACTCCGCGACTCGCGGAGTTTGAAGTGCATTTCGCCGCGACTCGCGGGAGGGGCCGGATTACAGAAAAAAAATAAAGAGCTGAACGATCAGTTTCAGTCCCCAACCCAAAACTCAAAAAACACAGCGAACATACTGCCGAAAATACACCCAAAAACACCCCCAAAATCACAATTTTTAACCGTTAATCATCAAATCTTTTGCTAAAATCATGTTGAGAAGGATGCTATCTAAGAATTACTCAAGAAAAACGGTAAATTTCTACACCTAAACACCATTTAATCCGAAATTTGGTGTTCTTGAGCAAATTTTTCCCCAATTTGATTTTGATGCTTTTTAGTGTAATTAAGCTTAAATTGTTTATGTATTATGCTTGTATAACCTAGATTGATGCTGTTTAACATGATTAGAAGCCTTAAACTTCAAATTTTGAATAATCTAGGGTTTGTGTTCTTGAGCAAATTTGGGGCTTTTTGATATAAACAGGTTATGGCCGATTTTTGTCATGAATTGTTGCTAAATTGAGTAGTGTAACATGTCTAGGTAGTTAAATGATCCAAACTTTGAGCCTAAACATGATTTTGAGAATTAAAGTGGACTTTTTCAAGTCTAAAAATTCATGAACTTGATTTTTGAAAGATAATGCCATTTGAGACTTGTTTAATTGCTAGTAATGATTATTTTGACATGTTATTTGAGTTGAATGTTTATGAACTTGGCGAACATTTTCGTATATGCTTATTTGAAAAAGTGTAGATTTGATAAAAATGTGAAAATGAGCTTAAGTTTGATATAAATTGATAATGTCATTGTAATTATTTTGATTGATGATTTTGCTGACACTAATGCATATTTGGATGCACAAAAATTGTGTTTGATGTGTTTTGCAGAATGAAAGGGGTGAATCTTCATCCCAAGCCCGCAATACTCCTGCTGAGAATTTGGAACAACAGGAGGTGGATAACTACTACAAGCAGGATATACCTCATCCAGTCATGACCTTTTCTGATATGCACTTGGAAGAGTTGCACCCGAACCTGAGATTTGACAGACTTTGGATAGATTATCCAAAATATCAACGGGGTTTGCATACTCTTCATTCCAAGGTTGTTGAGGTACCGAGGGTCATAGAATGGGGACCCTTAGAAGCTGTAGAATTGGCCGGGCCAATTAGGGAATTACTTGTACAGAGGTATGGTAATTCTTCTTTTAATGACTGGGTACATTTATTCACCATACGTAGACCTGTATATAAAGTATGGTGTGAAGAATTGTTATATAGTATAGAGTTGAATGATCAGGTAGCTAGTTTAACCGATCGTTCTTTTATTAGATTTTTGTTAGGCGGTTTGATGCGCCACATGTCTTTACTGGACATGGCTCAGGCTTTACATATATATACGCCTGAGGAGATAGCGTCTGCCGATTGTAGAGGATTGATACTAAACGGTAGAAAGATAGATGAAAATTTTGATACACATGGTGTGTGGAGTCAAATGACAAGCCATCACCGTTTCAAAGGGGGAAATTACTCTTATTTGGATATAGATAGAGCCGAATTAAGAGTGATACATAGGTTTTTAGCTAATTCGATTACACAAAGGGGTAAAAACAAGGAAAAAGTAAATGAACAGGATTTGTTTTACCATATGTGTATTCGAGACCCACAAAGCGCTGTAAGTATACCATATTGTGTGGGTTATTATTTATCAGCTATGGTTCGGGGGATGCGACCGCATAGCATAATAGGAGGTGGTATTTTTATTACTTTGATTGGTGAATATCTCGGTGTGGATATAAGTCAGGGGGGATTATTAGTAGAAGAGCCGGAACCCCGCGATACTATAGGTTTAAATGTATACCATGGTGCGAAAGTTTTGAAAAGGCGAAATAACGCCGCAGTACGATACCATGGTAGACATCCACAGGTGGAGAGAAACCAGCAGCAAGGTAATGTAGGAGGGGGGGAATGAGATGCAAGAAATGCATAGGTTTATAGCTTCTCAGGAATACGAAAATGCTAGACAGAGAGCATTTGAAGATTGGCAAGTTCATCAGAACCAGATCATAGCTCATTGCCAACATATAGGTAGAAACTATATTCCTACACCGAAACCCATCTTCCCTCCTTGGTCTATAGAGATGCAGCCACCATATCCTACGTATGACCCTGCCGAAGCATTCTATAGCACCTATGGTTATGCCTGGAACCCCTATTGGTACCAATATCATCCTTAGTATACTTATTATTTTTTATATTTTTTATTTTGTAATTTGTAATTATTGATACGTTTAATACTTTTGTTAATATTGTAATCATTTTTATAATTATCTAACTTTTATTCTTAGATTTTAATAATTTTTGAATGTGTGGTAATATACCAAACTTCAAAAATATGTATATATGTTTGCAGTTTATCTTATGTACACAACAGGGTAAAACAACGCATTTTCAAAGACTGGCATTAAGTTCAGCAAAAGCAACTAATTTTGACGACAAGATGCAAAATATATGTGAAATAACAACAAGACGGAATGAACAAATGATGTGCACCATTTATCATTCAGCAAACAAACGCCAATATATTTGGAAACTTTGGTAAAATTTAATCATTTTCACACAAATCACCCTCAATAATTTAAATTGTTACTGATTTCTTGCAAATGAGGGCATTGCAAGATCTAAAGTGTGGGAAGGGGTTAAATTCTTTCGGATTTTAAAATTTTTTACTTTATACACTTGGTTACTATTAAAAATACTAGTAAAGCAGTAGTTGTATTAGAATCTAGTGTTCTCTGATAAAAAAAGAACAGCCCTAGTCTTATATACTGACTACCCAATTCTAGTAAAATTTTTCAAAATTTTCAATTAATTCAAAATCATGTTTATACATATTTATGAACGATAAAACTAGGTTTTAACACCGAAATTATTGTTATCTCGGAAAGGACATAAATTGAGAAACAAACCAAAATGTTAAAATTCATTTAAAATGGAATAGAGGACGATAAAAAGGAAAATAAAAGCCAAGTGTGGGAAAATTTACCAAGTTATCTTAAACATATGTCACATATATCTGTAACAAATAACTGAAAATACTTTTGCTTTGGACTAAACTAAACTGTTTTACCCGATGAAAGAAAAGAAGAGATGGATCTACACAATGAATCAATTCCATCATTAAAAGGAAGTAAAGTCTTCCGAAAAAGACACGCGCTTCTTGATTTAGGTCATGAAGTTGTCGTCCAGACCAGCTGTAGGTTGACGAAAAATCTAGAAAAGTCATCACTAAAATCGGTTGGAAATCCACGGACCTCAGCATAAAACAGGGTCGCCAAGTGGTCAGATTTATCCTAACCATGAGAAGGATTTATCTCGTACAATGGGGGGGCACCATGCTAATTAGCTGGACAAGACTAATGAATCAGATCCCCAGAAAGGATAATCTCCTTAAAGATTAAAAATCAGCTTTTAAGACTGATATTACTCAATCCTAGAGATTGACCTTAAAGATTGAGAATTCAAACTCATGGAATTCAATGATATCTAAACTCGAGTTTGAACGAGAAAATATTTTGATCAAAATTATAAACCGATTTGTTTTCTGAAAACCCTATTTTCAATGCGTTCATTACCATTGAACGTAAAATCCTAGGAATTCACCTGGAATTCATTAGGTCACCTGAACTAAATCGGGTGTCAACCGTAAGAACGGTGGTTGCATAGCATGGTCAAAGACAGGACCTTGTGCCATACCGAAAAATTATGAGGGTGAGCTTTACTATTGCTCCTACCAAGGATAGTAATTGCGTCCGACACGTTACAGACCATAATTAAAAGCATGTCAGGGGACATTGCCTTAACAGTTGCTTGTTCAACGCTTTCCTTTACAACCGGACGGTAGTTTACCAAAAGGTAATATACGGGACAAGTAAACTGGACGTGTTGCTTTCCAAATACAAGGTTAGCAAGTGGGTGACACAAAACCATAATTTTTGAGCTAAAATTTTCAAATCTGAAACCCACCAAACCCACAAAAATATTTTGCAAACACCGGTAAAGGGTTATCCCGGAAAACTTATCTAGGGTAAAAACTAGATTTAATTTTCAAAAGATCAAATGTTTTCATAAAGATCCAATTTCCTTAATGGATCTAAATTTTTATAGTCATGTGGGACTGTAAACTATATCGTTACTACCATTGTTTATACCGCCGTATAGAAATCACTGATGTACAAAGTGTGAAGAATAAAGAAGTGATTCTAGTATTTCAAGACGATATTGCTTGAGGACAAGCAACGCTCAAGTGTGGGAATATTTGATAATGCTAAAAACGAACATATATTTCATAGCATTATTCCTCAAGAAAGACAAGCTTTTAGTTGCAATTGTTCTATTTACAAGTGATATTCGTTTAAATAATAAAAGGTGAAGACAAAAGACAGATTCGACGAATTGAAGACGCAAACGACCAAAAAGCTCAAAAGTACAAAAGACAATCAAAAAGGTTCCAATTATTGATAAGAAATGTCTCGAAATTACAAGAGTACAAGATTCAAAAACGCAAAGTACAAGATATTAAATTGTACGCAAGGACGTTCGAAAATCCGGAACCGGGACCAGAGTCAACTCTTAACGCTCGACGCAACGGACTAAAAATTACAAGTTAACTATGTATATAAATATAATATAATATATAATTAATTATATTAATTATATATATATTATATATATATTATAAACCGTCGGCAGAGAAAGACTCCAAGGGTGTGAGCTGTAAATTCATTCTCCGCGACTCGCGGTGTTTGAAGAGGATTTTGCCGCGAGTCGCGAAGCCCCAAAATTCGACTTTTCCTATAAAAGCAACCGAATTCTGATCGCAATTCATAATCTTTTTCTTCTCTTATCATACGTAAACGATATATATATATATATATATAATTTATATTTTAATTTTAATTATAATTCTAATAATAAGGGTATGTTAGCGAATGTTGTAAGGGTGTAAGTCGAAATTCTGTCCGTGTAACGCTACGCTATTTTTAATCATTGTAAGTTATGTTCAACCTTTTTACATTAATGTCTCGTAGCTAAGTTATTATTATGCTTATTTAAAACGAAGTAATCATGATGTTGGGCTAATTACTAAAATTGGGTAATTGGGCTTTGTACCATAATTGGAGTTTGGACAAAAGAACGACACTTGTGGAAATTAGACTATGGGATATTAATGGGCTTTATATTTGTTTAACTAAATGATAGTTTGTTAATGTTAATATAAAGATTTACAATTGGGCGTCCCTATAAATTACCATATACACTCAATCGGACACGATGGGCGGGGTATTTATATGTACGAATAATCGTTCATTTAACCGGACACGGGAATGGATTAATAGCCACTAGAATAATTAAAACAGGGGTGAAATTACATTCAAGGGTAATTGGTGTAATTGTTAACAAAGTAATAAAACCTTGGTTTACACGCAGTCGATAACCTGGTGTATTCATTAAACAAAGTATTAAAACCTTGTTACAATTCGAATCCCCAATTAGTTGGAATATATAACTTCGGGTATAAGAATAATTTGATGAGGACACTCGCACTTTATATTTATGACTGATGGACTGTTATGGACAAAAACCAGACGGACATATTAAATAATCCAGGACAAAGGACAATTAACCCATGGGCATAAAACTAAAATCAACACGTCAAACATCATGATTACGGAAGTTTAAATAAGCATAATTCTTTTATTTCATATTTAATTTCCTTTATTTTATATTTAATTGCACTTCTAATTATCGCATTTTTTATTGTTATTATATTTAATTGCATTTTTAATTATCGTACTTTTTAATTATCGCAAGTTTATTTTATCGCACTTTTATTATTCGCAATTTCATTATCGTTATTTACTTTACGCTTTAAATTAAGTCTTTTATTTATTTAATATTTTACATTAGGTTTTAACTGCGACTAAAGTTTTAAAATCGACAAACCGGTCATTAAACGGTAAAAACCCCCCTTTATAATAATAATATTACTTATATATATATGTTTGTATTTTTATAAAAGTAAACTAATATAGCGTTACGCTTTGTTTAAAGATTTCCCTGTGGAACGAACCGGACTTACTAAAAACTACACTACTGTACGATTAGGTACACTGCCTATAAGTGTTGTAGCAAGGTTTAAGTATATCCATTCTATAAATAAATAAATATCTTGTGTAAAATTGTATCGTATTTAATAGTTTTTCCTAGTAAAATATAAACTATTTCGTATACCTTAGCTTTAACATCAATTCTAGATGCATTTTGTTAATGTGGATTACCAGGTGTTTATATATCGTATGAATGATTTTTACAGCAGTGAGCAGACCTGCACAGGTTGTTTTTGAAATATGAGTATCTTGTGGTTTATTATATTATTGGAAATGATTGTTTATGATAAACTAATGAACTCACCAACCTTTTGGTTGACACTTGAAAGCATGTTTATTCTCAGGTATGAAAGAAATCTTCCGCTGTGCATTTGCTCATTTTAGAGATATTACTTGGAGTCATTCATGACATATTTCAAAAGACGTTGTATTCGAGTTCAACAAGATTATTATTAAGCCATTGATAGTTTGATATATTATGAAATGGTATGCATGCCTGTCAACTTTCGATGTAATGAAAGTTTATCTTTTAAAAACGAATGCAATGTTTGTAAAATGTATCATATAGAGGTCAAATACCTCGCGATGTAACCAAATGTAATGTATTCGTCCAGATGGATTAGGACGGGTTGTTAAACTATATCCAACTCAGGGCCTAGTAGTGAATCTAGACATAGGTCTGACGGCAACTCCAGGTGGGATAGGCTCGGGAAAGGCTCCTCGTCAGGTATGCTCCCGGTGATCTCAAATGCCTGGGCCATTGGTGGCTCAACTAAAATGGGAATAGTGACTAAGTGACAACCCTCAGGTAGCTCAGTGACAAGAACTGGCTCAGTGACTGGAGCAGGCGGCGTGATGGGAATAGGAGTAGCATGTGCAGGCATGACAGCTAATGCAACTAAGTGAACTGAGGCCGGTGTGGAACGCCTGGGCGTAGCTTGTCGTGTCGGCTGAACACGGCGCGCTAGCCTAAATGAAGACGGGCCCAGAGTACTGCGCGGCATCTCCTCGCGCTGAAGGTATGCTCTAAGAGCTAGGTAGAGCCTCTACTGGTCTCTGAGTAATGCCCATGCAATATCAGGGTCACTTAAAGTGGCTCCATAGTGTATCACTGTCTGTGGCTCATGTGTCTCTGGCAGCTGTGTGTGCTCGGCTGGTCTCCTGGCTAAACATCTAGATTTTCGAACGGGAGGAGCTGGCGGTGCTATGCCAATATCCTCCTCAACGCTCTCCAATATCAATCGCCTTGGGCCTAATTGCCCTGTTGATGGACTGTTCTGATCAGCACTACTTCCGGATGAGTAAACTCTAGGAGTCCTCCTCCTACGAACTGGGATGTAAACTGAAGCTCCTGAACTTGGCATTTTTGCCTGAACACATTCAACAAACTTGTAAGTACTAAGCGCAAGTACGGTGCTTAGTTGTTAGTACACAGAGATAATATCTTAAGACTGAAAATAATTGTAATAAAAATAAATAATAATAAAAAGGATAAGCAAGGGGTGCCTCCCAAGAGCGCGTTTTTTATCAAGTCATTACAGCTCGACTTTTCCTTGTCAGATCTTCAGAATGGATCAAAGGAGAAGAGGTGCTCCTCCTTATCGTGGTCTTTTAGATAAGCTTTTAACCGGTGGCCTTTGACTTTGAAGTTGCCAGTAGGTCCTTCTAATTCCACGGCTCCGTGTGGAAAAGCATGTACAACTTTGTATGGGCCACTCCATCTTGATCTAAATTTTCCAGTGAACTTCTTGAACGGAGAATTGAAGAGCAGAACTTTATCTCCAGGGGCGAACTTTGTAAGAATCAATTTTGCGTCATGCGTAAGCTTCATCTGTTCCTTGTAGATGTATGACGTTTCATAGGCTTGGTCTCTTAATTCGTCGAGTTCGTTCATTTGCATCTTCCGATGTTTTGCGGTAACTGAGGGATCGAGGTTGCAGGTCTTCAGTGCCCAGAGAGCTTTATATTCAAGTACCAGCGGAAGGTGACAGGCTTTTCCATAGATCATGCGGTAGGGTGTAGTTCCTAGAGGATTCTTGTAAGCAGTCCGAAATGCCCACTGAGCATCATCTAGTTTTTCGGCCCATTTATTTCCATGATGGTCGACAGTTCGTTCTAAGATTCTTTTGAGTGCTCTGTTCGTGACCTCTGCTTGTCCGTTGGTCTGCGGATGATAGGCAGTGGACATTTTGTGGGTAATTCCGTATTGTTGAATCACTTTCATAAATTGAGTATTAAAGAAGTGTGTACCTCTATCACTTATTATAGCACGGGGAGCTCCAAATCTGCAGAAGAGTCTCTTCAGGAATTTGGTGACGACTTTGGCATCATTAGTCGAAAATGCTTGGGCTTCGACCCATCTGGAGACGTAATCTACTGCTACGAGGACATATTCTTTTCCATTAGACTTTGGGAATGGGCCCATGAAGTCTAATCCCCATATATCAAAGATCTCATAAGCTTGGATATTAGTCCGAGGCATCTCATTCTTCATAGAGATAATACCTTCCCTTTGGCATGCGTCGCAACGCTTTACAAGCTCTTGCGCATCTCGGGTTATAGACGGCCAATAGAATCCTGATTCGTAGACTTTTCTTGCGGTTAAATTTGCTCCATTATGACCTCCAGTTGGTCCGTGGTGACATTGGTGAAGAATCCCTGCTGCTTGTTTCTCATCTACGCACCTTCTGATTATCTGATCAGGGCAAATTCTAAACAGGTAAGGGTCTTCCCAGTAGTAGTACTTGGCATCCCTGAAGAACTTCTTTATTCGAGAGGTGCTCATTCCCTTCTGTACTACTCCGGCAACTAGGTAGTTGGCCATGTCGGCATACCAAGGAGTGTCAGTAAATTGTGATCCTATGTGAGTTTGTCCTAAACTCATAAGCTGTTCTTCCGGAAATTTATCTCTGATATCTCGTTCAGCAAGTTGTTCCATCGCTGGGTTCTCCAAATGACTAAGATGGTCTGCTGCGACGTTCTCTGCTCTTTTTTTATCTTTAATCTCAATATCAAATTCCTGAATAAGATCCATCGTATGAGTCTTGGTTTCGCGTCTTGCTTAGTAAATAGATATTTGAGGGCTGAATGATCTGTATAAACTGTAGTTTTGGACAGGATGAGATAGGAATGGAATTTTTCGAAGGCGAATACTACGGCTAGCAGCTCCTTTTCCGTGGTAGTGTAATTCTCTTGAGCTCCGGTTAAGGTTTTGCTCGCGTAATAGATTGGATGGAAGTGCTTATCTACCCGTTGTCCAAGCACAGATCCAACTGCGAAGTCACTCACATCATACATGATTTCAAACGGTAGACTCCAATCAGGAGCTATCATGATGGGCGCATGTGTTAGTTATTCTTTCAGATAGTTGAATGCTTTTCGACATTCTTTATCGAAGACAAACGAGACTTCCTTTCCTAGGAGATACGTGAGAGGTCGTGTGACCTTCGAAAAATTCTTAATGAAAAGTCGGTAGAAACCGGCGTGTCCTAGGAAACTCCTTACTGCTCTTACTGTGGTAGGTTCTGGAAGCTTAGTAATGGTCTCAATCTTAGCCTTATCAACTTCTATTCCTGCTTTTGAAATCGTATGTCCTAAAACTATCCCTTCTTTTACCATGAAGTGACATTTTTCCAATTCAGAACTAAATTTGACTCTTCACACTGGGTGAGCATCTTGTCAAGGTTTGATAGGCACGAATCAAAGGTACTACTAAAGACTGAGAAGTCGTCCATGAAGACTTCCATACAACGTTCAATCATGTCGTGGAATATTGCCACCATGCATCACTGGAATGTAGCTGGTGCATTGCATAATCCAAAGGGCATGCGTCGATAAGCAAATGTTCCATAAGGACAGGTAAAGGTTGTTTTCTCTTGGTCCTTTGGATCGAGGGGAATTTGAAAGTAGCCAGAAAAACCGTCAAGGAAACAGTAGTACTCATTTCCTGATAGACGTTCCAACATTTGATCGATGAAAGGTAATGGAAAATGATCCTTTCGGGTTGCATCATTTATTTTACGATAATCTATACAAACCCTCCAACTGGTGACTTCCCGAGTTAAAATAAGTTCATTATTCTTATTTTGAATTACGGTTGTCCCTCCCTTTTTGGGTACCACTTGAACAGGACTAACCCATGGTGAATCAGAGATAGGATAGATCAGACCGGCATCCAGAAGTTTGATTACTTCTTTCTTGACGACTTCTTGAATCATAGGGTTGACCCTTCTTTACCTCTGAACTGAAGGTTTGAAATCATCTTCCATGAAGATCTTATGGGTGAAATAGTTGGGGCTGATCCCTTTGATGTCGGAGATCTTCCAAGCAATTGCCTTCTTATGTGATTTCAATACTTGAATCAATTTCGCCTTCTCTTGTGGCGTGAGGTCTTTCGAGATGATTACAGGGAGTTTCGATTCTCCTTCTAAGAATGCATACTCCAGATTGTTGGGTAACTTCTTTAATTCCAATTCCGGAGGTTCCTCGATAGATGGCTTCATCCTAGCTATTTCCTTTCGGTCTAACGAGTCATACTTCTCCTGGAATTCTGATTCTTCAGTAGCGGTCACTGATGCTATCTGTTCTTCATTTCTGGAAATTGTCCTTCTTAATGCTTCCTCTTCAGAAACGTCTTCTTTAGTTTCGAAGGTAGGTTCGGGAAATTCCTCACAGTCCTCCTTTGACTGGGGTTCCTGATGTACCAGAATGAAATCTGTTTCTTCATTCGGTCTTCTCCTTAGTAGAGGTAAAGGACTGCCTTATCCTAGGGGTGCTATTGGAATAGTCTTGCCAAGAAAGTTACTTTCAAAGAGGGGAGATATGTGTTGACTAAGGTTTATGGTTGAATGGTTGTCGAGATTTCCTTCAGGAGGTGTAAAGAACAGATCCTTAGAAATTTGATCTTAACCACATATAGCCACAGTCACTTCCAGGTATTCATTGATGAGTTCTTGAAAACAATCAGAGAGATTCACATCTTCTTCCTTAGGATGGTTCATGAGGTGATCAACATTGAATGTGATTTCTTCTCCTCCAACCCTTAACTTCAATGATTTATTGTGAATGTCAATTACGGCCTTGGCAGTATTTAGGAATGGTCTGCCAAGAATGAGTGGGACCTTCGTGTCTTCCTCAATATCCAGAATGACGAAATTAACGGGAAACGCGAACTTATCCACTCAAACTAGGACATCCTCAGCTATTCCCCGAGGAATCTTAACTGATCTGTCCGCGAGTTGGATAGTCATTCTGGTAGGCCTTAAGTCATTTAATCCTAGCTTTTTGAATAATGAATAGGGCATTAGGTCTACACTGGCTCCTAAGTCTGCTAACGCATTGCTAATTTGGACATCTTGCAGGTAGCAAGGTACCGTAAATCTTCCTGTATCTCCTAACTTAGGGGGAATTCCATGTTGTAACACTAACGAGCATTCTTCACTTAAGGGCAAGCTAACTATCTCTCTTATTCTCTCTTTGTTTGAAAGCAGTTCTTTGAAAAATTTAGCGCAGTTTGGCATTTCTACTAAAGCATCTACTAGTCGTACATTCAAATGCAAATTCTTGATAATATTGATGTTAAAGCGAAGGGGTACTAAATACTATAATATTTTACTAGTAATTACTATTAAATACGATACAATTTTACACAAGTTATTTATTTATTTATAGAGTGGAAATACCTGAACCTTGCTACAACACTTATAGGCAGTGTACCTAATCGTACAGTAGTGTAGTTTTTAGTAAGTCCGGTTCGTCCACAGGGAACTAGCCAAGTTTAACGCTATATTTTTAAAAACTATATTCGTATATAAATATATATATATATATAAATAAGAAGTATTATTATTATTATAAAAGGGGGGTTTTTACCGTTTAATGACCGGTTTGTCGATTTAAAAACTTAAGTCGCAGTTAAAACCTAATGTAAAATATTAAATATATAAAAGACTTAATTTAAAGCGTAAACTAAATAACAATAATTAAAGTGTGATAAATTAAAGTGCGATAAATAAAATGACAATAAATAAAATTGCGATAATTAAAAAGTACGATAATTAAAATGACAATAAATTAAAGTGCGATAATTAAAAGTGCAATTAAATATGAAATAAAGGAATTATGCTTATTTAAACTTCCGTAATCATGATGTTTGACGTGTTGATTTTAGGTTATTACCATGGGTTAATTGTCCTTTGTCCTGGATTATTCGATATGTCCATACGGTTTTGTCCATAATAGTCCATCAGTCATAAATATAAAGTGCGAGAGTCTTCGTCAAATTATCCTTATACTCGAAGTCAAATATTCCAACTAATTGGGGATTCGAATTGTAACAAGGTCTTAATACTTTGTTTAATAAATACACCAGGTTATCGACTGCGTGTAAACCAAGGTTTTAATACTTTGTTAACAATTACACCAATTACCCTTGAATGTAATCCACCCATGTTTTAACTAGTCCATTAACTATTAATCCAGTTCCGTGTTCGGTAAAATGAACAATTATTGGTATTTATAGATATCCCGCCCACCGTACCCGATTAAGCGTATGTGGTTATTTATAGATACGTTAAATTATAACCTTTATATTAAATTAACGAGGTATCGTTAAGTTAATATAAAACCCATTAATAGCCCATAGTCTAATTTCCACAAGTGTCGTTCTTTTATCCAAACCCCAATTATGGTCCAAAGCCCAATTACCCAAATTTAATATTTAGCTCAACATCACGATTACTTCGGCATTAAATAAGCATAATAATAACTTAGCTACGAGACATTAATTTAAAAAGGTTGAACATAACTTACAATGATTAATAATAGCGTAGCGTTACACGGAAAGAGTTTCGACTTACAAGCTTAAAACATTCGCTAACATACCTTATTATTAAAATTAAATTAAAATTAAAATTATAAATATAAATATAAAAATATATATTGAGAGATAGAGTAAGGAAAAGAAAAAGATGTGTTTTTTCGTGCAAAATTCGATGGCTTTATAGGCCCACAATTTACTGTGCAGCTCCGCGAGTGCGGAGCTTTTGCTCTTTAGAACGCCGCGAGTGCGGAGGTCTAAAATACAGCTCACATAAAAGATCCAAAACGTGGGCGGCTTTTAATTATAATATATAATAATATATATAATTAATTATATATTATATTATATTCTTGTGCAGAGTTGACTTGCAATTTTTGGTCCGTTGCGTCGTACGTTGAAAGGTGGTTCATGTCTCGGTTCCGGATTTTCAAACGTCCTTTTGTACGATTTAATAATTTGAACTTTGCATTTTGCGGCTCGTACTTTTGTATTTTTGAGACGTTTCTCATCAATAATTTGAACCTCTTTGATTGTACTTTGTACTTTTTAGCTTTTTGGTCGTTTGCGTCTTCAATTCGTCGAATCTGCCTTTTGTCTTCACCTATTATTATTTAACCAATATCACTTGTAAATAGAACAATTGCAACTAAAAGCTTGTCTTTCTTGAGGGATAATGCTATGAAATATATGTTCGTTTTTAGTATTATCAAATATTCCCACACTTGAGCGTTGCTTGTCCTCAAGCAATATAGTACTTTGAATAAAAACATACTT
The DNA here is from genome assembly GCF_046630445.1 of Rutidosis leptorrhynchoides. Lineage (NCBI taxonomy): Eukaryota > Viridiplantae > Streptophyta > Magnoliopsida > Asterales > Asteraceae > Rutidosis > Rutidosis leptorrhynchoides. The sequence continues at coordinate 512,637,523 of NC_092335.1, read as the reverse complement.
GAATCACTTCTTTATTCTTCACACTTTGTACATCAGTGATTTCTATACGGTGGTATGAACAATGGTAGTAACGATGTGGTTTACAGTCCCACATGACTATGAAAATTTAGATCCGTTAGGAAATTGGATCTTTATGAAAACATTTGATCTTTTGAAAATTTAATCTAGCTTTTACCCTAGATAAGTTTTCCGGAATAACCCTTCACCGGTGTTTGCAAAATATTTTTATGGGTTTTGTGGGTTTCAGATTTGAAAATTTTAGCTCAAAACTTATGGCAATGTCCCGTGACATGCTTTTGATTATGGTCCACAACGTGTCGGATGCAATTACTATCCTTTGTAGGAGCAATAGTAAAGATCACCCTATAATTTTTCGGTCTGGCACAAGGTCCTGTCTTCGACCATGCTATGCAACCACCGTTCTTACGGTTGACACCCGATTTGGTTCAGGTGACCTAATGAATTCCAGGTGAATTCCTCGGATTTTACGTTCAATGGTAATGAATGCATTGAAAATGGGTTTTCAAAAAACAAATCGGTTTGAAATTTTGATCAAAATATTTTCTCGTTCAAGCTCGAGTTTAGATATCATCGAATTCCATGAGTTTGAATTCTCAATCTTTAAAAGTCAATCTCAAGGATTGAGTAATATCAGTCTTAAAAGCTGATTTTTGATCTTTTAAGGATATTATCCTTTCTGGGGATCTGATTCATTAGTCTTATCAAGCTAATTTGCATGGCGCCCTCCCCATTTTACGAGACAGATCCTCTCATGGTTAGGATAAGTCTGACCACTTGGCGACCCTGTTTGATGCTGAGGTCCGTGGATTTCCTGCTGATTTTAGAGATGACTTTTCTAGATTTTTCGTCAACCTACAGCTGGTCTGGACGACAACTTCTTGACCTAAATCAAGAAGAGCGTGTCTTTTTGGGAAGACTTTACTTCCTTTTAATTATGAAATTGATTCATCGTGTAGATCCATCTTTCTTTTAAATATATTACAATTTACCGGGTAAACGGTTAATTTTGTCCAAAACAAAAGTATCTTCAATTATTTGTACAAAAATATGTGATATATGTTCTAAATAACTTGGTAATTTTTCCCACACTTGGCTTTTATTTTCCTTTCTTTGCCTTTTTATTGTCCTCTATTCCATTTTAAATGAATTCTAACATTTTAAGTTGTTTCTCAATTTATGTCCTTTCCGAAGTAACAATAATTTCAGTGTTAACACCTAGTTTTATCGTTCATAAATATGTATAAACATGATTTTGAATTCATTTGTTTGAAAATTTTGAAAAATTTTACTAGAATTGGGTAGTCAGTATATAAGACTAGGACTGTTCTTTATTATCAGAGAGCACTAGATTCTAATACAACTACTGCGTTACTAGTATTTTTAATGGTAACCAAGTGTATAAGTTAAAAATTTTAAAAATCCGAAAGAATTTAACCCCTTCCCACACTTAAGATCTTGCAATGCCCTCATTTGCAAGAAATCAGTAAAAATTTAAATTATTGAGGGTGATTAGCGTAGAAAAATAATTAAATTTTACCAAAGTTTCCAAACATATTGGCGTTTGTTTGCTGAATGATAAATGGTGCACATCATTTGTTCATTCCTGCAGTTGTTATTTCACATATATGTTGCATCTTGTCGTCAAAATTAGTTGTTTTTGCTGAACTTAATACCAGTCTTTGAAAATGCGCTGTTTTACCCTGTTTTGTACATAAGATAAACTACAAACATACATAATATTTTTATTATTATTATTATTATTATTTTAATAAAATCTTTATTTATTAAAACAATTTAAATGAATAATTTTTTAAAATTTTGTTTCCTTTTACTTTAGGTAGTTTCGATATGTTTACCTAGTTCGTCCCTCGACAAAATTTAAAATTTGTCGTTTTTAAAGCGATTGTTTTAAAAGCAAAGATTTTTGGGTTTTTTAATGTTTTTGGCATACTTTAATTCAATAAGATTAAAAATAATGATAATAAAAGTTCTCGTCCCGCCCTCGGGTAAAGCAATTTCGGTTCAACGACCTAGTCTTCAACTCACGACGAATTTTAAATATCAAATTTTTAACTTAATGAAATAAAGTACATTTTTGTTTTTTTTTTTTTTTAAATTCACACCACACTTAAATTTAAAATGCATAAAATTACAAATTCATATTATTAATATTTTTATACATACAAACTTATATTAAAAATATTAATTTTTCAAATATTTACAAACTTAAATATATTGATTTTAAAAAGTTTACAATATTAATTTAATATTTATATATTAAATTTAAAAATATGGTAAAAATTAAAATTAAAAATCTTTTTGGTCTTTTATCCCACTTTAATCAATCAAATATTATCAAAAATATATGCCCCTCTTTTCTGTAAAGTAATTTCGGTTCCATAACCTAGTTTTACTCCTGACAAATTTCTGAAATATTTTGGGTTTATTGATTAAAGATATTTATACCTTAAGAATAAACGGTAAATTTCGCAGTGATGTAATAAATTTTTGTATGATATCAATAATTTCGGTTACGCATACCTAATTTTATTGAATACCAATTTAATACTTTATAGCGAACGATTCAGCGCTTATTATCAAAAGGTTAAAAAGCAATAAAAATAAAAATAAAAACTGTACATACTTACCTGTGAAATAGAATGCTCAGAGACCTGCTTTAGCCGACTCATAGGAGAGTCGTGTGATTTGGTTCTCCATAGCTACATAAGCATAACCTCGATTCTTCAATATCTTTTCTTCTAAATATATAAACGGTCCTTCTCTGCATAGAGTAACAAATTTGGTATTTGAATATGTTTGATTGTTTGAACATTTACCTTCGTGTGACCATTTTCCGCATTTATAACATCTTTCAAGGTGTCGTGCTCTTCTTTTTGTTGCGGATTTTGATTTTCCTTTACCAAAATGTATCTTATGATGATCTTTTCTGAGTTTTTTTCTTACTCCGTCCATTTTTTCTCTTATGAATGATACCAGTTCACTCGGAAGTGTGTCATTATTACGTTTAGTAATCATAGCGTGTAGCATTAGACCATGGTTCAGATCAAAGGAATTCTTCATCTCGTAAAACCTAAAAAATAAAAAATTCAGAATGGGGGGAGAAGACTAGTTCTTTAGGGTCTGCTAGGGAAAGACCATTCGGATTCCATTCTCGAAAACTACACGAAAACAGAATATCTGACTCTAACAGAAATACATATTACCCTAAAAAGATTCGAACTCCCCAAACTTAGTTAGATATGGTATTGAAATTGTGATTAACGTTATTTTCAATTGGATCATCAATAACTTGTATATCTCTGATTTTTGCTTCAATCCATTTGTTGATTTCCTCTGTAACTTTCACAAATTCAACTAACATCGCCTTTTCTTTTGGCGATAAATTAGATACTAATCGGTTACATAACTTAAAGTTTCCCTTAATCCTAGCATCGTGAATCCGTTTATAAAGTTTCTTCGTTGAACTGTTAAAAACGGGTTCATCAAATTTCGTATCATCAACGGGGTTCTTTGTTATCGGATCATCATTAAGTGTTTCTTCGTTTTCTCCACACTTATGCGTTTTTATTGGTTTAACAGTTTTGGTTGGTGGAGATCTAAACCTTCGGTTCACAAAGGTGACCGATTTATCACCATCCCTAAGTGTCATTCTACCTTCTCTTATATCAATGATCGCCTCGGTGGTTGCTAAAAATGGGCAACCTAAAATAAGAGGAATATCAAGGTTTTCCTCCATATTAATAACTATGAAGTTTGCAACAAAGGTCAAACTTCCCACGTTAACAAGTAAATTATTTGCTATTCCAACCAGGTGTTTAATGGTTAGCTCAAATGATTGAACACCTATTTTGGTTGGTTTTAATTTACCCATACCTAATCTTTTGTATAAGGAAAGAGGCATCATATTTGCACTTGCTCCTAAATCTGCGAGTCCATTATATATAGCACCATCATTAAGCAAGCAAGAAATGATAAATTCACCCGGGTCTCCTACTTTAGTAAGTCGAGTTGGTTTGTTAACCTTTTTCGGATGTTCTTTTCTTGGTTCTTTCACTTCTATTTGAACTTCTTTTTCTTCATTTCTTGGAATGGGAGGTTTGTATAGAAATTCTTCTTCATCACTCCAATTTGAATCCTCCCCATTTTTCAATTTTGATTTTTCATATATTGTTGATAACATATTTATGTTTTCATTTTGAAGGTTTTCTTGGGTGGTGAAATTATGATTGACTTCATTGTCAACTTCCATCGGACCATGTATGTAATGTTTAACTCTGTGACCATTAACTTTAAATTCAATCCCATTTGAATTTATTAACTCTATTGTTCCGTATGGGAAAACTCATTAACTCTATTGTTCCGTATGGGAAAACACTTTTGACTATAAATGGTCCAGACCATCTTGATTTCAATTTTCTAGGAAATAACTTGAATCGTGAATTGAAAAGAAGAACTCTGTCTCCTTCTTTAAATTCTTTTGAACTTCTGATTCTTTTATCATGCCATTTCTTCGTTCTTTCTTTATAGATTAACGAATTTTCGTATGCTTCATGTCTTAATTCTTCTAATTCGTTTAGTTGACTTAACCGTAGACGTCCGGCTTCATGTAAATCAAGATTACATGTCTTCAAAGCCCAAAATGCTTTGTGTTCAATTTCTACTGAAAGGTGACATGCTTTTCTATAAACGAGTTTAAAAGGTGTGGTTCCAATTGGAGTTTTGTAGGCTGTTCTAAAAGCCCTGAGTGCATCCTCCAATTTCATGGACCATTCCTTCGGATTTGATCCTACGGTTTTCTCTAGAATACGTTTTAAAGCTCGGTTGGTATTTTCAACTTGTCCACTTGTTTGTGGATGATAAGCGGTTGAGATTTTATGAGTTACTCCATATCTTTTGAGAACTTCCTCAAGTTGATTATTACAGAAATGAGTACCCCGATCACTTATTAAAGCTTTCGGTGTTCCGAACCTTGCAAAAAGACGTTTTAAAAAGTTGACTACAACTCGTGCATCATTAGTTGGGAGAGCTTGTGCTTCCGCCCATTTAGATACATAATCAATGGCAACGAGAATGTAGAGATTATTATGAGATTTTGGAAATGGACCCATAAAGTCAATACCCCAAATGTCAAATACTTTACATACTTGAATGACATTTTGTGGCATTTCATCACGTTGACTTATTTTTTCGGCACTTTGACAAGCATCACAGGATTTGCAAAGAACGTGTGCGTCTTTGAAAATTGTAGGCCAATAGAATCCAGCATCGTAAACTTTTCTTGCTGTAAGTTGAGGCCCATAATGCCCTCCTGATGATCCTGTGTGACAATGGTTTAAGATTTTACTGGCTTCATCACCGAATACACATCGGCGTATTATTCCATCGGGACAACTTTTAAACAAATGTGGATCTTCCCAGAAATAGTGTTTTATATCACTAAAGAATTTCTTTCATTTTTGGTACGACAACCCTTTTTCAAGGAATCCACATACTAAGTAGTTTGCATAGTCTGCAAACCATGGAATTTCATTATAATCTATCTTCAATAGATATTCATCAGGGAAGTTATCTTGTATGGCCGATTCATTTAGAACTTCTAATTCAGGATTTTCAAGACGAGAAAGATGATCAGCGGCGAGATTTTCTGCTCCCTTTTTGTCTCGGATTTCAATATCGAACTCTTGTAAGAGTAAGATCCAACGGATTAATCTTGGTTTAGCATCTTGTTTTGAAAATAGGTATCTAAGAGCAGAATGGTCGGTATAGACCACCGTTTTAGCTAGAACGAGATATGAACGAAATTTGTCAAAAGCAAAGACAATAGCAAGGAGTTCTTTTTCAGTAGTTGTGTAATTTATTTGTGCTCCTTGTAATGTCTTACTAGCGTAATAAATAGGTTGAAATCGTTTTTCAATCCTTTGACCTAAAACGGCTCCCATTGCAAAATCACTTGCATCGCACATAAGTTCAAATGGTAGATTCCAATTTGAAGTTATCATGATCGGCGCATTAGTGAGTTTTTCTTTAAGAATATTAAAAGATTTGATGCATTCATCTGAAAAGATGAATGGAGCATCCTTTTCTAGGAGTTTATTCATAGGAGTGGCAATTTTAGAAAAGTCTTTTATGAAACGTCGGTAAAAACCGGCATGCCCTAGAAAACTCCTAACTCCTCTAACATTTGTGAGATGTGGAAGTTTAGCAATTACATCTACTTTAGCTCTATCCACTTCAATTCCTTCTTTTGAAATTTTATGACCAAGAACGATGCCTTCTTTAACCATGAAATGACATTTCTCCCAATTAAGTACTAGATTTGATTGTTCGCATCTAATAAGCATTCGTTCAAGATTGACTAGACATGATTCAAATGTATCACCGAAGACTGAAAAGTCATCCATGAAAACTTCCATGCATTCTTCTATCATGTCGTGAAAAATCGCCATCATGCACCTTTGAAAGGTTGCAGGGGCGTTGCAAAGTCCAAATGGCATGTGTTTGTAAGCAAAAGTACCATAAGGGCACGTGAACGTGGTTTTCTCTTGGTCCTCGGGTGCTATTGGAATTTGAAAGTATCCTGAAAAACCATCAAGAAAACAATAGTAACTATTTTCGGCTAATCTTTCCAACATTTGATCAATGAAAGGTAAGGGAAAGTGATCTTTTTTGGTGGCGTCATTTAATTTTCTATAATCTATACAAACACGCCATCCTGTTACAGTCCTAGTAGGAATAAGCTCATTTTTCTCATTTGTGATGACAGTCATGCCACCCTTCTTAGGTACACATTGAACTGGGCTTACCCATGGACTATCAGAGATTGGATAAATTAAACCTGCATCAAGCAGTTTAATAATTTCTTTCTTAACAACATCTTGCATATTAGGATTTAGTCTTCGTTGGCGTTGCACATACGTTTTATGACCTTCTTCCATAAGGATTTTATGTGTGCAATACGAAGGACTTATGCCTTTAATGTCATGAATCTTCCATGCAATAGCTGGTTTATGAGCTTTTAGCATAGAAATGAGTTGAGATTTTTCATTTTCCATAAGAGAAGACGATATTATTACAGGTAATTCAGATTCACCATGTAAATAAGCATATTCCAAATGGTTTGGAAGTGGTTTTAACTCTAATGTCGGTGGTTCTTCTATCGATGATTTGTATCGATATCTGTCTTCTTCTTTTAGCATTTGAATTTCTTCTGTTGTTGGTTCATATCCATTAGCCATAAGTGCGGCTAACATTTTAGTTTCATCAATTGGTTCAGTTCCTTCTCCTAAAGAACATTCTCCCGTTCCTTGTAATTCTGGAAATTCTTCTAATAATTCTGCATGTGAATCTATAGTTTGAATATAATAACATGTATCATCTGCAGATTGCGGTTGTTGCATGGCTCTATCAATAGAAAAGGTAACATTCTCGTCCTCTATACTTAGGGTCAGTTTCTTACCGAACACGTCTATTATTGCTTTAGCCGTGTTTAAGAATGGTCTTCCTAATATGAGAGGAACTCGAGAATCTTCTTCCATGTCCAGAATAACAAAATCTACTGGAAATACTAAAGTACTAACTTTAACTAGCATGTTATCCATTATCCCTCTAGGATATTTTACTAATCGATCGGCTAGTTGTATACTTATTCTTGTTGGTTTCAATTCTCCGAGGTCTAGTTTAGCGTATAGTGAATACGGCATTAAATTTATACTAGCACCTAAATCTTCCAATGCTTCTATTGAACTAAGACTACCCAGAAAACATGGAATTGTGAAACTTCCTAGATCAGATAGTTTTTCTGGTATCTTATTCAACAGCACTGCAGAACAATTAGCATTCATAGTAACAGCCGAGAGTTCTTCCATTTTCTTTCTATTTGTGATTAGATCTTTCAAGAATTTAGAATATCTTGGCATTCCTGAAATTACATCAATGAAAGGAAGATTGACATTTATTTGTTTAAACATATCCAAGAATTTAGATTGCTCGGCTTCAAGTCTTTCTTTTCTCATTTTACTCGGGTAAGGAAGTGGTGGTTGGTATGGTTTAACATAAGGTTTTGCCTTAACTGTGTTATCTTCATTAACCTTTTCAACTACCGATTCTTTTTCCTTATCTTGTTCAGATTGTGGTTCTTGTGGAATAGGAATAGAGTCATCAGAAATTACAGGCATTTCAGGTGGTTTAAGTTTAATACCACTTCTTGTGGTGATGGCTTTAGCTGTTTCATTCTGGGGGTTAGCATTTGTATCGCTAGGTAGACTTCCCGATTTTCTTTCACCTATTAACCGTGCTAGGTTGCTCACTTCTTGTTTCAAATTTTGAATAGAAGCTTGTTGATTTCTAAATGCTTGAGCATTTTGTTCATTGGTTTGTTTCTGAGATGTGAAAAATTGCGTTTGAGATTCAACTAGCTTCGACATCATGTCTTCTAAATTTGGCTTTTTATCATCGGTTTGTGGTGGTTTATTTTGAAAAATAGGTCTTTGCTGATTGTAAGTATTATTGGATACTTGTTGATTGCTAGGATCTTGTTGGTTATTGTATGGAACATTTCGGTTATAATTCTGATTTTGATTGTAGATTGGTCTTGGCGGTTGATAATTATTCTGATAATTATTTCCAGGTCTTTGGTTCATGTATGAAACATTCTCTCTTTGTTCCATTGTTTGTTCAATATTGAGACAATCTTTTGTCAAATGTGGTCCTCCACACTGCTCACAACTAATTCGTATTGAGTGAATATCTTTAGTCATCTTTTCCATTCATCTCTCGACATCATCTATCTTTGCGGAAATGGAATCAAAGTTATGGCTAGAATCGGCTCTAGCTGCTTTAGATGATCTACCGATATCTTTTTCTTGATGCCACTCATGTGAGTGGGAAACAGTGTTATCAATAATTTTGTAAGCTTCAGTTGCGGTTTTCTTCATAATGGAACCACCAGCTGCTATATCGATGTCTTTTCTTGTAGTGATGTCGCATCGTTGGTAGAATATTTGTACTATTTGATAAGTGTCTAAACCATGTTGCGGACATCCTCTTAACAATTTTCCAAATCTTGTCCACGCTTCATATAGAGTTTCATTTGACTTTTGTGTGAACGTAACAATTTCTCCCTGAAGTCTCACGGCTTTAAATGCCGGAAAGAATTGTTTAAGAAAATTTTCAACTAAAACGTCCCATGTATCAATCCCCCCTTCAGGTAACGATTCCAACCAATCTTTGGCTTCTCCCTTTAAAGTCCAGGGAAATAACATGAGATAGATCTGTTCATCCTCCACTTCTCTTATTTTGAATAAAGTACAAATCCTGTTAAAGGTACGAAGATGTTCATTTGGATCTTCCTTCGGCGCACCACTAAATTGGCATTGATTTGTTACCATGTGTAGGATTTGTCCTTTTATTTCATAATCTGGCGCATTAATGTCTGGTTGAGTAATTGCGTGACCTTGGCCAGTGCGTTTAGCTCTCATTCGGTCTTCCATACTTAGAGGTTCCAGATTTTCCATGATTGAATTTGTTGAATCTGAATCGCTAAAGGATTCTGACTTAATGGTTTCTTCCTCGACAATCTCTGGATGAGTGATTTGTGGTTCAGGAAGAATGATTAGTGGTTCAGGATCTCTGAATTGTCCCTGAATATCCTCCGGATTCTCAATTGTGAGATCGGGTTCAAAAAATGGATTATCGGGAATTTGAATTGGAGTATTTGGTCGACTTGATGACGATTCTAAAGAAAAATCAACGGCGACAATATTGGCTAGATGTCTTGATCGTGTTACAGGTGTGAACGTATGAAAGGTGGTGAACGTTTTGCTCGGTGCATTCACTGAATATTCTATTAGTTATAAAAGATAAAAATTATATAATTTATCAAATTAATAGACTTTTCTGATTTTGCCCACGTTTCGAATAGCCAATAGATGCAGCAGGTAGCCAGGACCCTTTAAATTGAAAGCCCACAACTCGCCACTAACAAATCCAACTATTACTACGAACCAGAAAATTTTGGATGTCTATCAACTTAACCGCTTAAAATAATTTTTCGTTTTGATTTTTAAAGAAATTTTAGAGAAGTAATAGAGAAAATTCTAAGTCCTAAAAATAAGGCGTCGAAAAATAAAAATAGAGTAGCGCGTCGAAACTTAAAAAAAATTAAAATTTATAAACAGCGTCGCAAAATTCTAAAGCACCTAAATCTTAGTCTAAAGAAAAAACACTTAAGGGATTTTACGGCAAAGCCTAAGAATCTAAAAATAAAAATAAACTACGGCAAATACTATTCTTAAAACTAATTACGAGCGAAAAATACAAATATTACGAATAAACGATTAAGAAGGTACGAAATAAAAATAAAACTTAAAGTTGTAAAAAAAATACAATTTTTATAAAAATATTATTTTTATATTATATTTTATAAAAGTATTAATTTATATATTAATAAAACTAAATAAAACTTAAAGATACAAATTTAATTAACTAAAACTAATTAATATTTTAATTAAACCCTAATTAATAATAATAATTAATTAAATAACCCTAATTTCGCATTAATTACGTACTATGTTTTAGTCTGTCAGAGACCTCCGCGAGTGCGGATATCCTCAGTTTAAAAACTCCGCGAGTGCGGAGGATGCAGGTTCAGTTGAAGTGCAGGTCGAATTATTATAGGTTCAGTTATTTTTTTTTTTTACTTTTTTGTTTTGTTTTTAATTTTCTGTTTTTATTTTATAGAAAATGTTTTATAATATAACTAAAACTTATATTTTGAATAAAAATTACTTATTAGTATTTTATAACTAAAAATATTTTATTTTAAAGACTTAAAGATATATATATATATATATATATATATATATATATATATATATATATATATATATATATATATATATATATATATTATATTTTTATATTTATGATATTTAAAAACTTATGTAAATATATTTTTAAAAATAACTTAAAAACTAAATTTTTTTATAGCGTCTCGCTTTGGCGTTAAGTGTTGTTCCCCGGCAGCGGCGCCAAAATACTTGATGTTAAAGTGAAGGGGTACTAAATACTATAATATTTTACTATTAATTACTATTAAATACGATACAATTTTACACAAGTTATTTATTTATTTATAGAGTGGAAATACCTGAAACTTGCTACAACACTTATAGGCAGTGTACCTAATCGTACAGTAGTGTAGTTTTTAGTAAGTCCGGTTCGTCCACAGGGAATTAGCCAAGTTTAACGCTATATTTATAAAAACTATATTTGTATATAAATATATATATAAAAATAAGAAGTATTATTATTATTATAAAAGGGGGTTTTTACCGTTTAATGACCGGTTTGTCGATTTAAAAACTTAAGTCGCAGTTAAAACCTAATGTAAAATATTAAATACATAAAAGACTTAATTTAAAGCGTAAACTAAATAACAATAATTAAAGTGTGATAAATTAAAGAGGGCTAAATAAAATGACAATAAATAAAATTGCGATAATTAAAAAGTACGATAATTAAAATGACAATAAATTAAAGTGTGATAATTAAAAGTGCAATTAAATATGAAATAAAGGAATTATGCTTATTTAAACTTCCGTAATCATGATATTTGACGTGTTGATTTTAGTTTATTACCATGGGTTAATTGTCCTTTATCCTGGATTATTCGATATGTCCATACGGTTTTGTCCATAATAGTCCATCAGTCATAAATATAAAGTGCGAGAGTCTTCGTCAAATTATCCTTATACCCGAAGTCAAATATTCCAACTAATTGGGGATTCGAATTATAACAAGGTCTTAATACTTTGTTTAATAAATACACCAGGTTATCGACTGCGTGTAAACCAAGGTTTTAATACTTTGTTAACAATTACACCAATTACCCTTGAATGTAATCCACCCCTGTTTTAACTAGTCCATTAACTATTAATCCAGTTCCGTGTCCGGTAAAATGAACAATTATTGATATTTATAGATATCCCGCCCACCGTACCCGATTAAGCGTATGTGGTTATTTATAGATACGTTAAATTATAACCTTTATATTAAATTAACGAGGTATCGTTAAGTTAATATAAAACCCATTAATAGCCCATAGTCTAATTTCCACAAGTGTCGTTCTTTTATCCAAACCCCAATTATGGTCCAAAGTCCAATTACCCAAATTTAATATTTATCCCAACATCACGATTACTTCGGCATTAAATAAGGATAATAATAATTAAGCTATGAGACATTAATTTAAAAAGGTTGAACATAACTTACAATGATTAATAATAGCGTAGCGTTACACTGACAGAATTTCGACTTACAAACTTAAAACATTCGCTAACATACCTTTATTATTAAAATTAAATTAAAATTAAAATTATAAATTATAAATATAAATATATATATATATTGAGAGATAGAGTAAGGAAAAGAAAAAGATGTGCTTTTTCGTGCAGAATTTGATGGCTTTTATAGGCCCACAATTTACTGTGCAGCTCCGCGAGTGCGGAGCTTTTGCTCTTTAGAACTCCCCGAGTGCGGAGGTCTGAAATACAGCTCACATAAAAGATCCAAAACGTGGGCGGATTTTAATTATAATATATAATAATATATATAATTAATTATATATTATATTATATTCTTGTGCACAGTTGACTTGTAATTTTTGGTCCGTTGCGTCGTACGTTAAAAGTTGGTTCATGTCTCAGTTTCGGATTTTCAAACGTCCTTTTGTACGATTTAATAATTTGAACTTTGCATTTTGCGGCTCGTACTTTTGTATTTTTGAGACATTTCTCATCAATAATTTGAACCTCTTTGATTGTACTTTGTACTTTTTAGCTTTTTGGTCGTTTGCGTCTTCAATTCGTCGAATCTGCCTTTTGTCTTCATCTTTTATTATTTAAACGAATATCACTTGTAAATAGAACAATTGCAACTAAAAGCTTGTCTTTCTTGAGGGATAATGCTATGAAATATATGTTCGTTTTTAGTATTATCAAATATCTCAATACTTAGCGAATTGCGCTTCTTGTTTTTCCTTCCTAAGCCTACCTGGGAAAGGTATGAGGGTGCGCGGAATAATTTTCGGGGTCTTAGGAGAGATAGGTTCCGGCGGGTTGACCACTGGGTTAATTAGCACAGGTTCCTAATCGGAAAAATCTTGTATGGGTATATTGGCAGTTGTTCCTTCCCTCCTCTAGTAATTACTAGGGCATCAAACTCACTACACTCTATTTCAACTTTAGTGGTTAATCGTTTAAGCGTAAGCTGAAAATTGGTGATTAATTCTTCAAAAGTCTTTATCAAAGTGTCGAACTTATTTTGACTTTATATGACTTGAAGGTTTATTGTGTATTGCGTTTTCATAAATTCAACTAAAATTTCCCTAGAGTGGAGAGTAGGTTTGTGCAACGTAAAGATTATATTATGATCCGAGCTATTTTGCTGTTTATGTGCCCATCTAGGGTAAGGATACCTTAGATTAGTTCTAGTAGCATCGGAGTTTATAGGAATTGGTAAATTTTGAAGAGTGAGGGTGAGATCTTGTAACCTGGTTTCCAGCATTTTTACTGTATGAGCGAAGACGGCATCCTTCTCAGCAGCTTCATTATTCCAATCTTTCTGTTGTGCAGCTATTGTGTCCAAGAGATTCCATGCTTCGTCTGCTGTTCGGGACATGAAATTGCCTTGCGAGGCCATGTCTATGAGAGACTTATCATCCTTGGTCAAACCATTGTAAAACGTACAGAATATGTCTGCCCAGCTTAACGAATGAATCGGACATCTTTTAAGAAACATCTTTATTCTATTCCATGCTAAACACAATGACTCATTTTCTTTTTGAGAAAAGTTTGTGATATCATTTCTTAAACAGGTTTGCAGGGAGGGTGGATAAAATTTGTTTAGAAATTTAGTGGCTAAATCCTCCCATGTATGGATTGAATTCGGGTTAAGTTCGTCAAACCATACTAAAGCGTGTGCAGAAAGTGAATATTAAAAAAGATGAAGTTTCAAAATATTTTTCTCATTTTCTTCCTTCTTAAAAGAGTCAACCAGACTGATAAATTTGTTTAAATGAAAGTTTGGATCGTCAGTCGGTAATCCTTGAAATTTACAGATCATACTGACTAGTTTAATAATGTGTGAACTGATTTCAGGAATTTCTTCGGTTCCTAAGGTGATTGGTCCTCCTCTTCCTCTAAGCATAACTTATGCATAGAAGCAAGGGTGTCTTGTTGTTCCATTTTTTAGATTTTCTATTTAAAAAGACTTAAAAGTAACTTTTAGAAAATATTGATTTACTAAAAGGATCGATAATTTTATAAAAACAATTATTCTTGAAATTCGGTCGCTAACCAAATCGGATATCTTTACTGATAGGATTTCTTACAGATTACTTGTATCGAGGTGGCCAGGCCGACTACGGAGAGGCAGGATCCTTTTGGTTCCAATATAATTGAAGACTGTTCGAAAAATCCAACAACCAAGTCCGTGTATAATTGTCTTTCTTAGACACCACCAAACAATACTTTATCTGTTTAAAAATCTTTCTCGATCAAAATATTCGATCCCCGACAGCGTCGCCAAGAAAAGCAGTGATATGCTACTAACAGACGGTTATATTTGTGCGGTGTCGTTAGGTCGCAGGATGTCCGATTCGGTAGCATACAGTGTCTTCGTTTATTTATATTTTGTGCGGCCTAAATTTACTTTTACTTTCTAAGGTGTAGAAGGTGTAAGTTAACCTAGTGTCGTATTTTTTTTGCTGATTAACGAATTGAAGATCAAGTGGATAATTGTCTTTTAGTTAAATTATCTGGATAAAAGATAGTAGTTGATTTTAGCTAAAAGTCCTAAGTGCGGAAAAGTAAATAAAGTGGAAGGATATCCGGAGTATGCAGATCAGGGAAATGTTGACCAATATATTAGTATTGGGTTAGGGGAAGGTAATTATGCTTATGTTAAGACTATGCTTGGAATGATGTAGATCTGGTTGGATGAGCCAATTACACAGACCTACTTGTCTCTAAACTCTCGGAGTTCTCTTTGAGCAGTGAGAAGTATGTCACTTGGTCGTATAATTGAAATGTAACAATACCTCGAAGGTTATCCTCAGTAAAGTACTAGGTTTATTAGTGAGTTAAGCTCTAATCCTAACCCTTGTTATCCGTTTAGGTAACTGAATAACAACGTGCCGTGTTGATTGAACACTGATCACAAATGTAAAGAATCCGTCGGTTTAAGTTGGCAAAACCTGAAATGAATACTAACAACCATTCCATCATACTAATGAGATCATCTCAATTCAAACATTATACAGCATCACAGTCAATATACTGACCGTAAAGCAGATAGAAACCTAATGAATACCTAAACAGTTGATATGACTAAGACCTAAGGCAACAATCAAACAAGAACATGCAATAGGCTTGGGTCACACAGTGAAGGCATTAACTAGATCTTAACGGCTCCTAAGAGGTCTCTTCAGAACAGTCAACAGGCATACTAGGTCATTCATGTCTCAATTCCTAAGTTTCGTGTCCTAAAAGCTCATTAAATGCCTCTCGGGAACTCCGGCCATACCGAGTTCATAGAATATTCAGATACAGTATAACCAGGGGTCTTAATCCTATGAAGTAGCTAATTTCATATAGGTGAACAAGTCTTGATCACAACCTAGGTTGGTCAATCCTTAAGATGCTAGCATACAAATCTATCAGACTTCCTAGTTCAGTATTATAACAGTAATCGTACTAAATTAACATAATTACGCTAAACCCAACTTCTATCATGGAAACATACAGATTAATTAAGCTATCATGGTAATATCAGAACGCATTATTAAACATAAAAAGTAAGAACACATGTTTAATACAAAAGACAAGCGTTTCGGATAAAAACCTGAAAAGGCCGGGAAAATCTGCCCGAGATCACAGGGACTCGCCGGGATATCCTTCGAAAAATAAAAGCTAAGCTAACTACTACTAAAGACTAACTAAAAGCTTGAAAATATGAAATAAATTACAAATTGAGTGTGTGTTGGAATGGATGGAGAGAGCCCTTTAAATAGACTTGATTTTTGCCTGCAAACGGCTGGCAGGCCGTTTGGCAGGCCGTTTTTGGAGGTCGCTTGCTAAGGCAAGCCGTTTATTGAGCCCGTTTGCTCTGACCGTTTGGCGGGCCATTTGCCATACTGGCAGGCCGTTTGGCAAGCCGTATGGCAGGCTGTTTGCTGGCATGGTCAGCCTGATTTCACTGGATCGTAAGTTGATTTCTTGTCTTTCACCGTTTTCGCTCTAGAATCTTCGTTTTACTTGATTCTTTCTGCATCGCCTTCGTAATTACTTAATCTACAAAATCAACCGAAAAACGATAATTTTGCCGACAAAGTTTAAATTTTTATTGTTCAAGGGCTTAACATTGGGGATAAAAATGTGACTTTTTGACCGATATCAGACACTCATGACCTTCATTAAGCATTAAATGCAGTAGGTTTTAATTCTAAATTGAAGTTAGAAACCACAAAATAATTTTTGTATTTAATTACAACATTCATTTGTTACATTTAATATGTCATGAATTTAATTTAAATAATTGGAGTTAAATGAGGTCCAGTTTAAGGTATCAATTTAATGTTGTGAGCTATTTATTACTTCATTTTACACATTTTATAATCAGCATAAAAGACCTTGTTGTGCTGGTTGTTTTGCGTATAGGCAATAGACTAGGAATTGTGTCATACTGGTTTGCCCTATATGCTGTTATACCAGCATACCAACAAAGTTGTCTTTTATTTCAAAGTTCAAGCATACCCAGCTCAGAGATGAGATAGTTAAATAGTTTCTCATCTAAGGGCTTTGTGAAAAGATCTGCTAACTGTTGATCTGTTGATATGAAGTGCAGCTCCACATTTCCTTTTTGAACATGATCCCTTATGAAGTGATATCGAACGTCGATGTGTTTTGTCCTTGAGTGCATCACATGATTGTTGGTAATGGCAATTGCACTGGTGTTGTCACAATAGATTGGAGTTTTAGTAACATGAACATCATAGTCCTTCAGCTGACTTTGCATCCATAATACTTGAGCAGTACAGCTACCAGCAGAAACATATTATGCTTCAGCAGTAGATGTGGACACAGTATTTTGCTTTTTGCTTGTCCAGCTGACTAGCCTTCCACCCAGTAACTGGCAACCACCAGTAGTACTTTTCCTGTCTATTTTACATCATGCAAAATCGGCATCTGAATACCCATTTAGGTCAAAATCCTGATCTTTGGGATACCAAAGACCACATTTAGCAGTACCTTTTAGATACCTAAATATCCTTTTTACTGCCAGCATGTGTGACTCTTTAGGATCATCTTCATATCTGGCACAGATGCATGTTGCAAACATAATGTCTGGTCTGCTAGCTGTAAGATAAAGTAAGGACCCAATCATGCCTCTATATTCAGTGATATTGACTTGTTCATCATTGGGATCAGCATCTATTTTAATGGATGCTGCCATTGGAGTCCGTATGTCTTTTAAACAGGTCAGACCAAATTTCTTTAAAATATCATTGATATATTTATCTTGACTTATAAAAATTCCATCATCAAATTGTTTAATTTACAATCCTAGAAAGTATTGCAAATCTCTTTGTAAGCTCATTTCATACGTCTTTGACATAAGCTTTGAAAACCTTTGACAATGTTTTTCATTTGTAGAACTATAAATAATATCATCCACATATATCTGTACCAGCAAGAGATCACCATCTATCTCTTTTGAAAATAGAGTGGTATCAATTGTAAAACTTTAAAAACTAAACCAGTGAGATACACATGAAGTGTCTCATACCATGCTCTTGGTGCCTGTTTCAGGCCATAAAGTGCTTTGTCTAACTTGTAGACATGGTCTGGATATTTACTGCTTACAAAACTAGGTGGCTGCTTGATATAGACTTCTTCTTGCAGCTTCTCATTTAGAAATGCAGATTTAACATCCATCTGGAACACTTTAAAGTTCATCTTAGCAGCATATGCTAAGAATAATCTGATAGCTTCCATCCTAGCCACTGGTGCATATGTTTCTCCATAATCCAACCATTCTTCTTGTCTAAACCCTTGAGCGACTAATATAGCTTTGTTTCTGATCACGGTCTCATCTTCATCCATCTTGTTCTTAAACACCTACTTGGTACCAACGATTTTCTTCTCATCATCATCAGGTTTGGGTACCAATGTCCATACTTTATTCCTATCAAACTGAGAAATTTCTTCTTGCATTGCTCCTGCCCAGCTAGGATCCTTCATTGCTTCTTCAGGACAAGTAGGTTCAATGGTTGGCACAAAATTAACATGCATACAAAAGTTGTTGGTATGCACAGTAATAGGGAACTGCTGTTCATTATTAGTGGAACCAGTACCAACTTGTGATCCTTCAGGATCAGTAGACCTCTGCTCAAGTTGGAGTACTTCAGTAGAGCTAGTAGGTCCACTTGGTTTAGACGCAAATGGAACAGAATATTCCATCTCATCTTTAGAGAACCCAGCAGCATGGATTGGTGAGGGAATTGCTGCTGGTTCTTCTTCATCATCAAGAGCTTGCTGAGTAGGCTCTTCAAATAGTAACTCCTCATCTTCTTGACGAGAAGATAAGGTGGGACAGTTTCATCAAATGTAACATTAATGGATTCTTCAAAACAACCCCTTCTCTTGTTGTAGACCCTATATGCCTTTGACATGTTGGAATATCCAAGAAATATTCCTTCATCAGCTTTAGCATCAAATTTACCAAGCTGGTCCCTATTGTTTAGAATGCAACAGGGAGTGTCAAATTCATGAAGAAATGAAATTGAGGGTCTTCTTCCTTTAAGAACTTTATAAGCAGTTTTCTGATGTTCTTTCACTATTAAAGATCTATTATGGGTAAAACATGCAGTATTTACAGCTTCTGCCAGTATGAATTCTTCAACCCAGACTCAGTCAACATAGATCTTGCTGCTTCAATGAGAGTTCTATTTCTTCTTTCTACAACACCATTTTATTGAGGTGTTCTCACAGCAGAAAAGTTTTGTGAAATACCTTTGTCAGCACAAAATTCTTCTAATCATGATCACTTCTTAGCTGCTTCACCAATTGCCCATTCATTAGTTCCATGCTTTTGATAAAATTGATAATTTCATCAGCAGCTTCACTCTTTTGCTTCAAAAAGAACACCTAAGTGTATCTGGAATATTCATCAACAATATCCAGTGTATATCTCTTCCCACTACAGCTGACTACATTAACAGGACCAAAAAGATTCATATGAAGTAAGTGAAATGGTTTCTCCTCAGATGAAATCTGCTGACTACATTAACCAGTTCTTCTTTTTCAGATCAGCTTCCCTCATATCAGTAAAAAATGTACTACCATTTTCTTCCTCTACTAACTCATCCACCTATCTGGCCATTAATCACAGCTTTTTACTAGTAGCATAACAAGTACACTCTTCATCAGTTTCACTATCAGAAGATGAACATGAGCTGATCTCATCCCAATCATGATGTTCAGCAACTAGCACCTTTTCTGGTTTCTTCTCCTTCTTATCAGCCTTTGAATTCTCCTTCATTTGGGCCTTCATTGTCTTGTACTTATTCTAGTACTTTTCAGCTTTTGAAAAAGAATTGGCATGTGATGAAGGTTTTCTTGACATTCACTCAGATGCAAGGTGTCCTACCTTCCCACAATTGTAACACTCAGATTTGGGGACCATACCTAGCATTTGGTTTCTTACTCACTTTGTATGGCTTGTTGGTCCTATTACGATTGAACTTTTTGAACTGCCTAGCCAGCAAAGCCATACCTTTAGCAAACCCTTCAATATCATCATCATCACTGCTTTCTTCGGACCCAATACCACTACCTTCATCATCTTCAGCTGCCTCTTCTTCTGCCATCAACTTTTAAACTAGTAAAGCTTTTTGAGCTTTCTCTTTAGCAGCAACAACAAGAGCAGTATCATCCGATTTTACAGATTTTGAAGTGGTGAGGGCAGACTTAAAGTTTTCTTTCAAATTAAGTTTAAGTTTGGATTTTGCCTTATCATTGTTCCAAAGTGTACCATACATAGATGACATGTCAAAGTTCTTTAAGGTCTGTGTGGTTCTTAAAGTGTCAGTAACAGCTTTCCATTTAGGAGGCAGTGAGTCAATGAATTTGTTGACCTATTCAAAATTAGTATACTTGATTTTCAAGGTATCCAGGTCAACAACTAAGGAGTTAAACCTAATGAATATTTGCTTAAGGGTCTCACTCTTATAGGCAAAGAACATTTCATATTCTCTTTTCAAGGAAATGATCTTGTTTTGCCTAACATCATCCTTACCATCATATGTTACATCAAGATAGTCTAAGATGGCCTTAGCAGTTGGTTTTTCCTTAATCAGTTTGAACACATGGTTAGGTAAAGTAATAGCTATCATGGTTTTGATCTTAGGGGCAAGTCCAACACGACGTTTGTCCTCATCCACCCATCTAGATGGGGGAAGAACAACTTCTCTTCCAAGGATAGTAGGAGTTTCTGCTGTAGCAGGAACACTATCAAGTGTTTCAGTAGGGATGAATGGACCATTTGTAGCAATGTTAGGCATGCGTGGGTCAATAGACTCAAGATGGAGCATGAATCTAGCTTTTCAGGTTTCATATTCATCTTCATCAAATTTAGGTGGTCTATTGATTTTACCATTTTCAAGGTAAGCTGAGTTTGAATATGCAGTCATGAGTGAATTCAGATCCAAGATACGAAATTATCAAAACTGAAGCTCTGATACCAGTTGTTGGTCCTTTGATTTAACAACAGGAGTATTGTAGAGGGAGGGATGAATACAATTCTTTTAATTATCTTAAGTGATATAACATTTTAGTATTCAAGCATGCAATTTAAATTAGAGTCAAGAGTAATTTTCAAAGGTTATTCTTTATTGATATGAATTACAAAGAATCACAACTGTTCTTGGCGAAATCGCAGTTGGTTGAATACAGATTACACCTAAATTATAGCTAGAGAGGATATCTTAAGCTATTACACATTTGGACTCTATTTAAATAAACTCACACCACTACTTGTTACAATAGTGAACACACCAATTTATAGTAGTCCTTTTATCCGTGTAATTGATCCATTGTCCATTGGTACATAGGATGTCTGTACTTGTGGAGACAACTGCATCAGAGAGCATGCTCTCTTCTTTCCTCATTGGTAGCTATTTGCAGGAACACCCCAATTGGGTTTGGCATCACTATTTGAATAAACAAATAGAATGTTGGGTTCCCTAGGCATTGACAAAGTATTACACATGTCTGCATATGCGTTAAACTTCTGCATTTCTACGTGGTCTTGTAAGGTCACTTGTCAGCCGCCGACACTTGTCCTTTTCTGTTCAACTTTGTCTTCGACTTCTGTTGAATAGTACCACTGATGTAGACCACTCAGAAAACTACTATGCTTGTAATGGAGCATAGATGTCTAAGTGATGTATGCTACTACCAGCTATGCTGCCTCTTCTATACTGGTTCACTTGATCTTTATGATTTGTTGGGCACTCATCCTGTGCTTAATAGAGAATACTATCTACCTTGTGATGGTAGACTAGGCAGTATACCAAAACACTCGATATAACAACAAATGCTATCTATACATAAATAAACATATGCTGGCTGCACATAACATTTTAGTGTACATAATAGCTGTTTTGTCATAATTAAATCCTTAATTATTTTGAGGACTCAACATGGTGTGTTGGGTGATGTGTTAAAACATGATTGAAAGTTGGGTGAATAGTGGATATAAATTAAAAAAAGAACAAAGTCGGCCAATCAAAAATAATCACACCATTTTTCTTCCCCATGCTCCAGGCTCACACGCTACACTTTAATGCTTCAAACACAACTCACTAGAGGCATGTTGGAGGCGTGTTGGTGGCAAACAATTGGGTAACATGCTGTGTTATAAAAGCTTAGACCATTTTAAATGATGATTGAGAAAAGTGGCGTGTTGAGAGGTGGGGTGGGGATGTTTGGCAGATGTACTAGTAAACTGGTAAATAATGGGGTGACGTGCTGAGTAACGTGTTGAGAGGTAGGGTGAGTATTTTTAATTTAATTTTCTTTTTTCTAAATGTATAATTTATTTTAATTTTTATTTTGTATTATTAGTTAGATTATTATTTTGTAATGATAAGAATAATTAAAACACACTTAAACTAAGATTGATAATACAATTACGTTAAATAAAATTCTAAAAATAAAAAATAACAATTATTGAAAAGTCCCGAACTTACTTTATTAAAAAAACCTAAAAATTTAAAAAGAGTACGATAATATAAATAAATTACTCGTCATCCTAGCTAAAATGTTGGATTAAGTCACCTTACTCTTCGAGCAATTTATTCTTCATCTTCTGAACACATTTCTGTTCCTTCGGGTTCGTGATGTGTAAATTTTCACTTAATGCGATAAATTTTGTAGATAAATTGTGGCTTTCATACGTTTCACCCAAGTGATTGTGTCCATTTCTACAAGTTTTTTTGTACAACTTCGTTCTTGTACGTGTTAATTTCTTCAACTAACTCCTCAAATCTTGAAGAGTTTGTTCCATGAGAGCTTGTCGTCACATCGGAAGATGCGGAACTCCTAGCCGATTTCCTTGCTCAATTCCTTCCAATGGGCCTTGGAATCGGATCATCACCTAAAAGCGCATCAGCATGATCATCAGTGATATCAATTATACAATACGATTTTAAACACCCACGTTTTATGCTCATTCATACAATACGCTTTTAAAAAACCATCGTAAAAGTCTTGTTCGTTTGTCCCCCTACGTGTTGGATTGCGTTTTTCATGTTCATAGTATTTTTGAAAAGTCTTACATCCCTTGTCCATATAACGCCATTTTCCCGATAACGCATCTTCACCTCGAAACCATCCATTGTTGTTATCGTTGAATTTGCTTGCTATTGTAGCCCATAAAGAACTTCTTTTTTGAGAGTTTCCGTTAATCGAACACTCGGACGAATTAGTCCAACATTATGCCAACCAAACTTCTTCGTGCGGTGTCCACATGTTTTTGTTGCACGATTCGCGTGACTTTTATCTGCCTTTTTGTTGGTTACTTCCTTTTCTTCTCGAACCACCGCTTGTTCGGTTTCTTGTTTGTGTTTCTTGTTCAGTTTCTTGTTGGGTTTGATGTTGGGTTTCTAGTTGGCTCATGTTGAACATGTTTTGAGTTTCTTGAAAACGTCGTTATGGGGTTAACCCGAGTTCTTATTGAATTTCTTGTAATTTTTGAAGTTGTTGTAGTTTTTGGATTTGAAGTTAAATTTCTTGTTGGCTCATATTGAACGAGTTGTCGTATAACCGGCAAAACCAAGTGAAGTGCATGATTGGTTTGAAGATGACCAGTCGGGAGTTGTCGGTTCACGGTTAAAATGTTATTTACAACGACCATTCGTTCAGGTATGGGTTTGCCATTGTTGAGTGTTGTTTGGAAAATATCGAAGAATCAAAAAGTGGAAGAAAATATAGATGAGAATGTATAAAAATGTGTTGAGCGGAGTGTGTTTATTGATAAAATCGTATATATTTAATATTATTATTATTATTATTATTATTATTATTATTATTATTATTATTATTATTATTATTATTATTATTATTATTATTATTATGAAGTTGTTGTAGTTTTTGGATTTGAAGTTAAATTTCTTGTTGGCTCATATTGAACGAGTTGTCGTATAACCGGCAAAACCAAGTGAAGTGCATGATTGGTTTGAAGATGACCAGTCGGGAGTTGTCGGTTCACGGTTAAAATGTTATTTACAACGACCATTCGTTCAGGTATGGGTTTGCCATTGTTGAGTGTTGTTTGGAAAATATCGAAGAATCAAAAAGTGGAAGAAAATATAGATGAGAATGTATAAAAATGTGTTGAGCGGAGTGTGTTTATTGATAAAATCGTATATATTTATTATTATTATTATTATTATTATTATTATTATTATTATTATTATTATTATTATTATTATTATTATTATTATTATTATTGTACTTATTACTATATCCGTTGCAATTTCAAAATAAAAGTGTTTGATTTTTTTAGTCAAACGGCTACCATCATCAACCATCGACACCATGCCACGTAGCCCAAACACACTAACACACGGTATCTTCTTCCCGTGCCAGCCACCAGCACGTTGTCATGATCCATCGACCAGCACGCCACGCTAGTGATGTGCAGCCGACGTGTTGGGTGGAAAATCCTGTTAACACGTCGCGTAAAATTAGGCCTTAAGATGATATCATAAATGTGCGTTACACATAATAAATACACGTTACAATTTTTAATTCTAGGTAAATTGATAAGTGTTTAAACAAGTTTAATGAGCTTAATTATGTATTATGTACCAACATTAATGCATTTACAGTATTTTAAACTTGAATTGGTAATTTATACTCAACAATATCTAAAGCGTTGCATAAATCAAGAATATGCTTTGATTTATGACTCCAAATAACAGTCACATAAGTAGTGAGAGTGGACAAAGTTCTCACTGTTAATTCACCCTTGCTGTTTTCTGAAGTTCTCTCCCTCCGGTATCGAAGTTTGACTTCAAAGTTCTAGGTACAAAAATCTCTAGAGACTTTGACTATTCAACCTTTAAGGTTGTGGATTTTAGTTCCGGAGTAGACTTGGGAACAAAAAAAACAAAAAAACAATAATTAGAATCTCTAGCAAATGATAAAGAGGTACGAGTAGTAAATGAGAGTGCACGTGCTAGTTGACCAAAACGTACCCGTGGAGCGTGCGGTTTAATATTGCCACGTTACTTAAAAGGTGATGATATATACACAACCAATTTTTACAAATACACAACAAAAGATGTTCTACAGTATTGTACAGTACAACACTGTAAAACATGTTTGATTGTGTATTTGTAAAAATTGGTTGTGTATATATCACTACCCATACTTAAAACTTCAGTTATGCTACCTCCTTTTACTTATGTATTTTGAATTTGGATTTAATATAATAATTTTAATTTTAATATTAATTAGAGCATTTACATTTATATGACAAAATTGCACGGATGGTTCATCATATTTGTATCAGAATGCACAGTTAATATTTATCTTTCTTTTTTGACCTAGATGACACTGAACTATCACTTTTCGGCATGGATGACCCAAACATTAAACTCGATTTATTTTTTGAGGTTAAGTCCGCTCACATGCCATGCATGTGAGGGCAATTTTGTCCACACACGTTTTATTGTCCTCATCTTCAATCTAACCATTTCATCTTCATCTTAAATTAAAAAACCTTAACCGACGTCAAATCAAAAATACTTCTTGTTGATAAATATTTCTCTTTGAAATCTTTCAATTCCGAACTCAATAAAAAAGAAAAAAAAATTCGTTACCTAATCAACTCAATCATCCGTTACCTCCATTTAGTGCCTAATCGACTCAATCACAACACCCAAACCTTCCAGCAAAACAACATTAGAATACGATTTTCTTTCCTCAGCTTCAGTGAACACCATCTCATCCATACCTTCACCAATGTACCAATACAAATTTCATAAACCCTAAACCATATCGTCGATTCAATTCCCACAAAATTAATTCATCATCATCCTCAACAACTTCTTATAATGATATTCAGAGTCATGAATCTATGAGCATCGACAGTTTTAAGCGATTCATCATACTCAATTAAGGAATTGGACTGCTTCATTTCACGTATGTATCGTTTTTGTGTAATACTTTATAAATACTTTATAAAGGTACCTATAAGTACCTTTTCAATCACAATCACCTTCGTGAAAATCGAACTCAATAGATCTATGACGCCGCCATTGTTGTCGGCTCTTTAATTGACTAGATCTATGAAACGGCTTTGATGATGATCTATCAAGAATCTTTTCCTTAAACAATGTGAATTTCCTCTGAAAAATTGTTGGAGAAGGTGAGTTGACGGAATCTTCATCTTCGTTTCTTGATTGCTGATAATGGAGGGAGTATGTATCCAACGTTGATGGTTGTTGGAATTTGGAATTTGATATATTGAAATTTGATATATTGGAATTTGATTAACTTATGAACAGGGGATGATATATCCAGATTAGTGTTTGATTTTGTTTTGTATAAAAAACCTCATGAACAACAGAGTTTGAAGGGATTAAAAGTAGAGTTGGAATTATATTTTATTCAATGCTAATATATTCAGGTATTTGAATTTAATTTTGCTTATTACTACCTTCGTCCCAAATCTATACTCCAGTATTCTATTTTGGGATGTCCCAAATTAATTGTCCATTTCTATAAATAGAATAAAATAAGAATATTAAGTTCTATTATGCCCTTAATGTATGTGGATATGATTAAAAGAGAAAGAAAATGTATGTGTAAAACTGGAAATTAAACAAAAAGTACAGTACTTTTATGACATTTCTTTAAACTGTGTGTTTTTTGTCTGGAGACAATTAAATTGGGACGGAGGAAGTATTTTTTATCTGGGGTAGGCTAGGATTTTTACGTGTGTGGACAAAATTGTCATCACATGCATGGCATGTGAGCGGACATAACGTCTAAAAACTAACGGGGTTTAATGGTTGAGTAATCCATGTTGAAAAGTGATAGTTCAAGGTTATCTAGGTCGGAAAAAAAAAAGATAAAGGTTAACCGTGCATTCTGATACAAACATGATAGACCATCCGCGCAATTTTGTCCATTTCTATTCTTGACACCTTTATTCATTTAACACTGCTGTATCAGTGTCACATCATTATTTCGTTCTTATTTCATTTCTATCACTAATTCATCACATATCACTCACAACCATCACACCCTTCCTCAAATATTAAACATTAATTAATTAAATCGTAGTAAAAATCTAAAAGCAAATTGTACACATGTGTTCAACCATTTCATTTGTGATGCAAAATGCTTAACATTCACAAAATGAGAGACCGAAATGAATTGACAATAGATTGGCTAAGCATTCCCAATAGAGTTATATTGACAATGAATTAACAATAGAATGGCAATGAATTAGCTAAAGGTTAGGAATGCTCTTAGAGGAAACTCCATTAAGGAACCTTACTAGATATAGACAGAATTCACAATTTTCAAGAAACTTCTAAAGAACTCCGTAACTAATTGTAATGAAGATAGTTACAATGCTTTAAAAATTTAAGTTTTGCATATGTAAGCTCCCGCATTATACGTTAGTATTCTTATATATTATCGTCTAGATTTAACACTTATTAATTCAATTTAATCTTTAGCATTTTTATTTTTATATGTCAATTGTTACAGATTCACATATTTAAGATAACTACGAATTTATTAAATACACCTTAACTTACGTTATCAGATCGCTCATAAATTATGTCAAAACGATTAATATTATAAACTCAAATTTACCTCCTTCAATTCAGTTAATAATTAATTTTAAAATAATTTTTTCTAAACGTAATTTTAAAGTTATCGTTAATTCCGAGAAGTACTATAATATTAAAGCTTCCTGGCTTTATAAACTCTCATCATGTTTCTACGGGCCTTTTTTTTTTTTTTTTTTTTATTCTTCCAATGGTTTGCATACCCAGAACATATACACCGAATGTTACTATTATTTATTTTGTTGATCTTCTTGGCCCAATTTGATGACATATAATCCATTCAAAATAGCCCACATTACCTTTCACAAATAAATTTGAACAACTTATGCTTGTTTCGCGAAGAAAACCTCCATAACGACAATCACATTGAGTCCCCATTAGCGAATAAAACTCCTGAGTGACGATCCCTCAAACGACGAGACCCGTAACCGGGTGAACTGCGCACATGACGCCCCCTCCAGTCAAGAGGCCCATTTTAATTCGATTTTAGACGTTACCAATATTCGAATATGGGTCTCCTGCTTCACATGAAACTCGGTAGACATGAGTTATGCCCAAGTGGTTAAATTTGAACTACTTTAACTTAATATTAATATTGTTTAGCAATCAGTATGTAAACAATTAACGATGAACACGAAGGGGATTATTAAAGAATGACTATGGAAGTTGTGATGAGGTTCAGCGGTTGGTGGTCTGCCTCCTTTAGGGGAGGTCAGGAGTTCAACCCCCGTTGGCTACATATTAAAAACACAATTTCATCACTGCCATGAAGTATCCACCCATGACACCTTTCCCATATCGTTTAGGGGTTTCAAGGTTTCCTCCCCCGCATCGATGGGGACGGGGTTATTATCGCTGCATCGGCATAGTCGATGAAATGTCCCGTTCTTATTGATTAAAAACATTCCATATTAATTGATTTCGTTGCGAGGTTTTGACCTCTATATGAGACGTTTTTCAAAGACTGCATTCATTTTTAAAATAAACCATAACCTTTATTTCATAAATAAAGGTTTAAAAAGCTTTACGTAGATTATCAAATAATGATAATCTAAAATATCCTGTTTACACACGACCATTACATAATGGTTTACAATACAAATATGTTACAGCGAAATCAGTTTCTTGAATGCAGTTTTTACACAATATCATACAAACATGGACTCCAAATCTTGTCCTTATTTTAGTATGCAACAGCGGAAGCTCTTAGTATTCACCTGAGAATAAACATGCTTTAAACGTCAACAAAAATGTTGGTGAGTTATAGGTTTAACCTATATATATCAAATCGTAACAATAGACCACAAGATTTTATATTTCAATACACATCCCATACATAGAGATAAAAATCATTCATATGGTGAACACCTGGTAACCGACATTAACAAGATGCATATATATAAGAATATCCCCATCATTCCGGGACACCCTTCGGATATGATATAAATTTCGAAGTACTAAAGCATCCGGTACTTTGGATGGGGTTTGTTAGGCCCAATAGATCTATCTTTAGGATTCGCGTCAATTAGGGTGTCTGTTCCCTAATTCTTAGATTACCAGACTTAATAAAAAGGGGCATATTCGATTTCAATAATTCAACCATAGAATGTAGTTTCACGTACTTGTGTCTATTTTGTAAATCATTTATAAAACCTGTATGTATTCTCATCCCAAAAATATTAGATTTTAAAAGTGGGACTATAACTCACTTTCACAGATTTTTACTTCGTCGGGAAGTAAGACTTGGCCACTGGTTGATTCACGAACCTATAACAATATATACATATATATCAAAGTATGTTTAAAATATATTTACAACACTTTTAATATATTTTGATGTTTTAAGTTTATTAAGTCAGCTGTCCTCGTTAGTAACCTACAACTAGTTGTCCACAGTTAGATGTACAGAAATAAATCGATAAATATTATCTTGAATCAATCCACGACCCAGTGTATACGTATCTCAGTATTGATCACAACTCAAACTATATATATTTTGGAATCAACCTCAACCCTGTATAGCTAACTCCAACATTCACATATAGAGTGTCTATGATTGTTCCGAAATATATATAGATGTGTCGACATGATAGGTCGAAACATTGTATACGTGTCTATGGTATCTCAAGATTACATAATATACAATACAAGTTGATTAAGTTATGGTTGGAATAGATTTGTTACCAATTTCCACGTAGCTAAAATGAGAAAAATTATCCAATCTTGTTTTACCCATAACTTCTTCATTTTAAATCCGTTTTGAGTGAATCAAATTGCTATGGTTTCATATTGAACTCTATTTTATGAATCTAAACAAAAAAAGTATAGGTTTATAGTCGGAAAAATAAGTTACAAGTCGTTTTTGTAAAGGTAGTCATTTCAGTCGAAAGAACGACGTCTAGATGACCATTTTAGAAAACATACTTCCACTTTGAGTTTAACCATAATTTTTGGATATAGTTTCATGTTCATAATAAAAATCATTTTCTCAGAATAACAACTTTTAAATCAAAGTTTATCATAGTTTTTAATTAACTAACCCAAAACAGCCCGCGGTGTTACTACGACGGCGTAAATCCGGTTTTACGGTGTTTTTTCGTGTTTCCAGGTTTTAAATCATTAAGTTAGCATATCATATAGATATAGAACATGTGTTTAGTTAATTTTAAAAGTCAAGTTAGAAGGGTTAACTTTTGTTTGCGAACAAGTTTAGAATTAACTAAACTATGTTCTAGTGATTACGAGTTTAAACCTTCGAATAAGATAGTTTTATATATATGAATCGAATGATGTTATGAACATCATTACTACCTCAAGTTTAGTAGGTAAACCTACTGGAAGTGACAAGAAATGATCTAGCTTCAAAGGATCTTGGATGGCTTGAAAGTTCTTGAAGTAGGATCATGACACAAAAACAAGTTCAAGTAAGATTTTTACTCGAATTAAGATAGTTTATAGTTATAGAAATTGAATCAAAGTTTGAATATGAATATTACCTTGAATAATAAAGATAACCTACTGTATATAACAAAGGTTTCTTGATCTTAGATGATTACTTGGAATGGATTAGAAAGCTTGGAAGTAAATTAGTAAACTTGAAGGGATTTTTGAAGTGTTCTTGAAGTGTTCTTCCTATGATGATTATAGCTTGATTCTTGAAGTGATTTTTGATGAAGATGATGATTAACTACTGGAAAAATACGTTCATAATAGTGTGTGTGTGTTGAGAGAGAATTGGAAAGAGAATTGGAAGTGAAATGGAGTGAATGATGAGTGGTAATTGGTGAGTGGTGAGTGGGGTTAAAAGGAGTTCTAGTTAGTTGACTAGCTCATGGTAGAAGTTAAAATTGATTAGTCATACATGACATAATCAAGAGTGGAATCCCATGCTAGTTCCTATTGGTATATACCCATAGTAAGTACGTTTTGAAGCTGTGTATAATACGGGTAAGAATACGACTAGAATTCTTGATGAAAGAAAAGAATGGGAAAGTAACTGTAACCATTTTCGTTAAGTATGAGTGTTTTGATATATGTCTTGAAGTCTTCCAAAAGTATTTTAATACATCTAAATACACTACATGTATATACATTTTAACTGAGTCGTTAAGTCATCGTTAGTCGTTACATGTAAGTGTTGTTTTGAAACCTTTAAGTTAACGATCTCAATTAATGTTGTTGACCCATTGTTTATTATATCTAATGAGATGTTAAATTATTATATTATCATGATATTATGATATATTAATATATCTTAATATGATATATATACATTTAAATGTCGTTACAACGATAATCGTTACTTATATGTCTCGTTTCGAAATCCTTAAGTTAGTAGTCTTGTTTATATGTATATAACTCATTGTTAATATACTTATGGAGATACTTACTTATCATAATCTCATGTTAACCATATGTATATCCATATATATATCGTCATGTTGTTTTTACAAGTTTTAACGTTCGTGAATCGCCGGTCAACTTGGGTGGTCAATTGTCTATATGAAACATATTTCAATTAATCAAGTCTTAACAAGTTTGATTGCTTAACATGTTGGAAACATTTAATCATGTAAATATCAATCTCAATTAATATATATAAATATGGAAAAGTTCGGGTCACTACAGTACCTACCCGTTAAATAAATTTCGTCCCGAAATTTTAAGCTGTTGAAGGTGTTGACGAATCTTCTGGAAATAGATGCGGGTATTTCTTCTTCATCTGATCTTCGCGCTCCCAGGTGAACTCGGGTCCTCTACGAGCATTCCATCGAACCTTAACAATTGGTATCTTGTTTTGCTTAAGTCTTTTAACCTCACGATCCATTATTTCGACGGGTTCTTCGATGAATTGGAGTTTTTCGTTGATTTGGATTTCATCTAACGGAATAGTGAGATCTTCTTTAGCAAAACATTTCTTCAAATTCGAGACGTGGAAAGTGTTATGTACAGCCGCGAGTTGTTGAGGTAACTCAAGTCGGTAAGCTACTGGTCCGACACGATCAATAATCTTGAATGGTCCAATATACCTTGGATTTAATTTCCCTCGTTTACCAAATCGAACAACGCCTTTCCAAGGTGCAACTTTAAACATGACCATCTCTCCAATTTCAAATTCTATATCTTTTCTTTTAATGTCAGCGTAGCTCTTTTGTCGACTTTGGGCGGTTTTCAACCGTTGTTGAATTTGGATGATCTTCTCGGTAGTTTCTTGTATAATCTCCGGACCCGTAATCTGTCTATCCCCCACTTCACTCCAACAAATCGGAGACCTGCACTTTCTACCATAAAGTGCTTCAAACGGCGCCATCTCAATGCTTGAATGGTAGCTGTTGTTGTAGGAAAATTCTGCTAACGGTAGATGTCGATCCCAACTGTTTCCGAAATCAATAACACATGCTCGTAGCATGTCTTCAAGCGTTTGTATCGTCCTTTCGCTCTGCCCATCAGTTTGTGGATGATAGGCAGTACTCATGTCTAGACGAGTTCCTAATGCTTGCTGTAATGTCTGCCAGAATCTTGAAATAAATCTGCCATTCCTATCAGAGATAATAGAGATTGGTATTCCATGTCTGGAGACGACTTCCTTCAAATACAGTCGTGCTAACTTCTCCATCTTGTCATCTTCTCTTATTGGCAGGAAATGTGCTGATTTGGTGAGACGATCAACTATTACCCAAATAGTATCAAAACCACTTGCAGTCCTTGGCAATTTAGTGATGAAATCCATGGTAATGTTTTCCCATTTCCATTCCGGGATTTCGGGTTGTTGAAGTAAACCTGATGGTTTCTGATGCTCAGCTTTGACCTTAGAATACGTCAAACATTCTCCTACGTATTTAGCAACATCGGCTTTCATACCCGGCCACCAAAAATATTTCCTGAGATCCTTGTACATCTTCCCCGTTCCAAGATGTATTGAGTATCTGGTTTTATGAGCTTCTCTAAGTACCATTTCTCTCATATCTCCAAATTTTGGTACCCAAATCCTTTCAGCCCTATACCGGGTTCCGTCTTCCCGAATATTAAGATGTTTCTCCGATCCTTTGGGTATTTCATCCTTTAAATTTCCTTCTTTTAAAACTCCTTGTTGCGCCTCCTTTATTTGAGTAGTAAGGTTATTATGAATCATTATATTCATAGATTTTACTCGAATGGGTTCTCTGTCCTTCCTGCTCAAGGCATCGGCTACCACATTTGCCTTTCCCGGGTGGTAACGAATCACAAAGTCGTAATCATTCAACAATTCAATCCACCTACGCTGCCTCATATTCAGTTGTTTCTGATTAAATATGTGTTGAATACTTTTGTGGTCGGTATATATAATACTTTTGACCCCATATAAGTAGTGCCTCCAAGTCTTTAATGCAAAAACAACCGCGCCTAATTCCAAATCATGCGTCGTATAATTTTGCTCGTGAATCTTTAATTGTCTAGACGCATAAGCAATCACCTTCGTTCGTTGCATTAATACACAACCGAGACCTTGCTTTGATGCGTCACAATAAATCACAAAATCATCATTCCCTTCAGGCAATGACAATATAGGTGCCGTAGTTAGCTTTTCTTCAATAACTGAAACGCTTTCTCTTGTTCATCCTTCCATTCAAATTTCTTCCCTTTATGCGTTAATGCAGTCAAGGGTTTTGCTATTCTGGAAAAGTCTTGGATGAACCTTCTGTAGTAACCAGCTAGTCCTAAAAACTGGCGTATGTGTTTCGGAGTTTTCGGGGTTTCCCACTTTTTAACAGTTTCTATCTTTGCCGGATCCACCTTAATACCTTTTTTGTTCACTATGTGACCGAGGAATTGAACTTCTTCCAACCAAAATGCACACTTTGAAAATTTAGCGTACAATTCTTCCTTCCTCAATACTTCTAACACCTTTCTCAAATGTTCACCGTGTTCTTGGTCATTCTTTGAGTAAATAAGTATGTCATCAATGAAAACAATGACAAACTTGTCAAGGTATGGTCCACACACTCGGTTCATAAGGTCCATGAACACAGCTGGTGCATTAGTTAAACCAAATGGCATGACCATAAACTCGTAATGACCGTAACGTGTTCTGAAAGCAGTCTTTGGAATATCATCTTCTTTCACCCGCATTTGATGATACCCGGAACGTAAGTCAATCTTTGAATAAACAGACGAGCCTTGTAGTTGATCAAATAAGTCGTCGATTCTCGGTAGTGGGTAGCGGTTCTTGATGGTAAGTTTGTTCAACTCTCGGTAGTCGATACACAACCTGAATGTACCATCTTTCTTCTGGACAAACAAAACAGGAGCTCCCCACGGTGATGTGCTTGGTCGAATGAAACCATGCTCTAAAAGTTCTTGTAATTGGCTTTACAGTTCTTTCATCTCGCTGGGTGCGAGTCTGTAAGGAGCACGAGCTATTGGTGCAGCTCCTGGTACAAGATCTATTTGAAATTCAACGGATCGATGTGGGGGTAATCCCGGTAATTCTTTCGGAAATACATCAGTAAATTCTTTTGCGACGGGAACATCATTGATGCTCTTTTCTTCACTTTGTACTTTCTCGACGTGTGCTAGAACAGCATAGCAACCTTTTCTTATTAGTTTTTGTGCCTTCAAATTACTAATAAGATGTAGCTTCGTGTTGCCCTTTTCTCCGTACACCATTAAGGGTTTTCCTTTTTCTCGTATAATGCGAATTGCATTTTTGTAACAAACGATCTCTGCTTTCACTTCTTTCAACCAGTCCATACCGATTATCACATCAAAACTCCCTAACTCTACTGGTATCAAGTCAATCTTAAATGTTTCGCTAACCAGTTTAATTTCTCGATTCCGACATATATTATCTGCTGAAATTAATTTACCATTTGCTAATTCTAGTAAAAATTTACTATCCAAAGGCGTCAATGGACAACTTAATTTAGCACAAAAATCTCTACTCATATAGCTTCTATCCGCACCCGAATCAAATAAAACGTAAGCAGATTTATTGTCAATAAGAAACGTACCCGTAACAAGCTCCGGGTCTTCCTGTGCCTCTGCCGCATTAATATTGAAAACTCTTCCGCGGCCTTGTCCATTCGTGTTCTCCTGGTTCGGGCAATTTCTAATAATGTGGCCCGGTTTTCCACATTTATAACAAACTACATTGGCATAACTTGCTCCGACACTACTTGCTCCGCCATTACTCGTTCTGACACCATTTGTTCCTTTCGTTCTATTAACCCCTGGTCCGTAGACCTCACACTTCGCCGCGCTATGACCATTTCTTTTACACTTGTTGCAAAATTTGGTGCAGAACCCCGAGTGATACTTTTCACACCTTTGGCATAGCTTCTGATTGTTGTTGTTGTTGCGGTTATTATTGTTGTTGGGATGATTGTTGTTGTTGTTGTTGTTGTTGTTGTTGTTGTTGTTGTTGTTGTTGTTGTTGTTGTTGTTGTTGTTGTTGTTGTTGTTGGGCCGTTTGTTGTAGTTGCGATTGATGTTGCGATTGTTGGAATAATTGTTGCGATTATTGTTGTAATTGCTGTTGTTGTTGTATTGGTGATTCTTATCACCGTTTTCCTCCCACTTTCTTTTGACTTGCTTCACATTGGCCTCTTCAGCAGTCTGTTCTTTAATTCTTTCTTCAATCTGGTTCACTAGTTTGTGAGCCATTCTACATGCCTGTTGTATGGAGGCGGGCTCGTGTGAACTTATATCTTCTTGGATTCTTTCCGGTAATCCTTTCACAAACGCGTCGATCTTCTCTTCCTCATCTTCGAATGCTCCCGGACACAATAGGCACAATTCTGTGAATCGTCTTTCGTACGTGGTAATATCAAATCCTTGGGTTCGTAACCCTCTAAGTTCTGTCTTGAGCTTATTGACCTCGGTTCTGGGACGGTACTTCTCGTTCATCAAGTGCTTGAATGCTGACCACGGTAGTGCGTACGCATCGTCTTGTCCCACTTGCTCTAGATAGGTATTCCACCATGTTAACGCAGAACCTGTGAAGGTATGCGTAGCGTACTTTACTTTGTCCTCTTCAGTACACTTACTTATGGCAAACACCGATTCGACCTTCTCGGTCCACCGTTTCAATCCGATCGGTCCTTTGGTTCCATCAAATTCCAAAGGTTTGCATGCAGTGAATTCTTTGTAGGTGCATCCTACACGATTTCCTGTACTGCCAGATCCAAGGTTATTGTTGGTATGTAGCGCAGCCTGTACTGCGGCTATGTTTGAAGCTAGAAAAGTACGGAATTCCTCTTCATTCATATTTACAGTGTGTCGAGTAGTCGGTGCCATTTCCTTCAAAATAGTCAAATGGAACAAGTTAATCATACAGAATATTAAGAGTAGTTAATAGTATTTCGTAGCATAATATGAACTCATTTATAAAAGCTTTTTCTTCATATTAGCGTTTTATAAATTTAAATTCGGGTAGTACCTACCCGTTAAGTTCATACTTAGTAGCTAATATACAATTCAACTACTACAATTCTATATGAAAAACTGATTATAATAATATTTCGCGTTCAAACTTTTATACAATATTTTACAAACTTACAATACCGCTTATTTTACATAAAGCATGAAATATAGCACACAATAACTTTGATACAAGATAGTTGTGAAGATAATTCTAGCTAGTACACAAGTCGTTCAGCAAAGGCAATAAAGACACGTAATTCATACGTCCAGAAACAAGTCATGCATTCTGGTTTTACTAGGACTACTTCCCATCCTTGGTCTTGTGGAACATAACCGTTATGGCCGTTGATAAGACAGCGTGTTGTAACGTCGTCAAAGGGACGAGGGTTACGTAATGTTCAACAGTCCCGTAACAATCTAAAAACCTCATTTCTTACCCCAATTACCGACTCCGTCACTTGTGGGAACGTTTTGTTTAATAGTTGTAGGCCGATGTTCTTGTTCTCACTTTGGTGAGAAGCGAACATTACTAATCCGTAAGCATAACATGCTTCTTTATGTTGCATGTTAGCCGCTTTTTCTAAATCACTAAGTCCAATATTCGGATATATTGAGTCAAAATAATTTCTTAACCCATTGCGTAAAATAGCATTTGGGTTCCCCGCAATATATGCGTCAAAGCAAACACATCGTAACTTATGGATTTCCCAATGTGATATCCCCCATCTTTCGAACGAAAGCCTTTTATAAACCAAGGCATTCTTGGAACGTTCTTCGAATGTCTTACAAACTGATCTCGCCTTAAATAGTTGTGCCGAGGAATTCTGACCGACTCTAGACAAGATTTCGTCAATCATGTCTCCGGGTAGGTCTCTTAAAATATTGGGTTGTCTATCCATTTTGTGTTTTTATACTGTAAAATAGACAAGAGTTAGATTCATAAAAAAAATACTTATTAATACAAGCAATTTTTACATATATCATAAAGCATAAGCACACTATATTACATATATTACACCACACGAATACAACTATCTTATTCCGACTCGCTCGTTTCTTCTTGTTCGGTTTTGGTTCGTTTTGCCAAGTTTCTAGGGATATATGATGTTCCCCTAATACGAGCCGTCGTTGTCCACATTGGTTTAGAAAAACCTGGTGGTTTAGAGGTTCCCGGGTCATTGTTACAACTTAAGGACTTCGGGGGTTGACGATACATATAAAGTTCATCGGGGTTGGAATTAGATTTCTCTATTTTTATGCCCTTTCCCTTATTATTTTCTTTTACCTTTTTAAATTCAGTTGGGGTAATTTCTATAACATCATCGGAATTCTCGTCAGAATCCGATTCATCGGAGAATTGGTAATCCTCCCAATATTTTGCTTCCTTAGCGGAAACACCATTGACCATAATTAACCTTGGTCGGTTGGTTGAGGATTTTCTTTTACTTAACCGTTTTATTATTTCCCCCACCGGTTCTATTTCTTCATCCGGTTCCGATTCTTCTTCCGGTTCCGATTCTTCTTTCGGTTCCGATTCTTCTTCTGGTTCCGACTCTTCTTCCGGTTCCTCTTCGAGAACTTGTGAATCAGTCCACGAATCATTCCAATTTACATTTGACTCTTCATTATTATTAGGTGAGTCAATGGGACTTGCTCTAGAGGTAGACATCTATCACATAATATCAAACGCGTTAAGAGATTAATATATCACATAATATTCACATGTTAAAAATATATAGTTTCCAACAAAATTTGTTAAGCAATCATTTTCCAAGTAAACACGGTCGAAGTCCAGACTCACTAATGCATCCTAACAAACTCGATAAGACACACTAATGCAAAATTCTGGTTCTCTAAGACCAACGCTCGGATACCAACTGAAATGTCCCGTTCTTATTGATTAAAAACATTCCATATTAATCGATTTCGTTGCGAGGTTTTGACCTCTATATGAGACGTTTTTCAAAGACTGCATTCATTTTTAAAATAAACCATAACCTTTATTTCATAAATAAAGGTTTAAAAAGCTTTACGTAGATTATCAAATAATGATAATCTAAAATATCCTGTTTACACACGACCATTACATAATGGTTTACAATACAAATATGTTACATCGAAATCAGTTTCTTGAATGCAGTTTTTACACAATATCATACAAACATGGACTCCAAATCTTGTCCTTATTTTAGTATGCAACAGCGGGAGCTCTTAGTATTCACCTGAGAATAAACATGCTTTAAACGTCAACAAAAATGTTGGTGAGTTATAGGTTTAACCTATATATATCAAATCGTAACAATAGACCACAAGATTTCATATTTCAATACACATCCCATACATAGAGATAAAAATCATTCATATGGTGAACACCTGTTAACCGACATTAACAAGATGCATATATAAGAATATCCCCATCATTCCGGGACACCCTTCGGATATGATATAAATTTCGAAGTACTAAAGCATCTGGTACTTTGGATGGGGTTTGTTAGGCCCAATAGATCTATCTTTAGGATTCGTGTCAATTAGGGTGTCTGTTCCCTAATTCTTAGATTACCAGACTTAATAAAAAGGGGCATATTCGATTTCGATAATTCAACCATAGAATGTAGTTTCACGTACTTGTGTCTATTTTGTAAATCATTTATAAAACCTGCATGTATTCTCATCCCAAAAATATTAGATTTTAAAAGTGGGACTATAACTCACTTTCACAGATTTTTACTTCGTCGGGAAGTAAGACTTGGCCACTGGTTGATTCACGAACCTATAACAATATATACATATATATCAAAGTATGTTTAAAATATATTTACAACACTTTTAATATATTTTGATGTTTTAAGTTTATTAAGTCAGCTGTCCTCGTTAGTAACCTACAACTAGTTGTCCACAGTTAGATGTACAGAAATAAATCGATAAATATTATCTTGAATCAATCCACGACCCAGTGTATACGTATCTCAGTATTGATCACAACTCAAACTATATATATTTTGGAATCAACCTCAACCCTGTATAGCTAACTCCAACATTCACATATAGAGTGTCTATGATTGTTCCGAAATATATATAGATGTGTCGACATGATAGGTCGAAACATTGTATACGTGTCTATGGTATCTCAAGATTACATAATATACAATACAAGTTGATTAAGTTATGGTTGGAATAGATTTGTTACCAATTTTCACGTAGCTAAAATGAGAAAAATTATCCAATCTTGTTTTACCCATAACTTCTTCATTTTAAATCCGTTTTGAGTGAATCAAATTGCTATGGTTTCATATTGAACTCTATTTTATGAATCTAAACAGAAAAGTATAGGTTTATAGTCGGAAAAATAAGTTACAAGTCGTTTTTGTAAAGGTAGTCATTTCAGTCGAAAGAACGACGTCTAGATGACCATTTTAGAAAACATACTTCCACTTTGAGTTTAACCATAATTTTTGGATATAGTTTCATGTTCATAATAAAAATCATTTTCTCAGAATAACAACTTTTAAATCAAAGTTTATCATAGTTTTTAATTAACTAACCCAAAACAGCCCGCGGTGTTACTACGACGGCGTAAATCCGGTTTTACGGTGTTTTTTCGTGTTTCCAGGTTTTAAATCATTAAGTTAGCATATCATATAGATATAGAACATGTGTTTGGTTAATTTTAAAAGTCAAGTTAGAAGGATTAACTTTTGTTTGCGAACAAGTTTAGAATTAACTAAACTATGTTCTAGTGATTACGAGTTTAAACCTTCGAATAAGATAGTTTTATATATATGAATCGAATGATGTTATGAACATCATTACTACCTCAAGTTTAGTAGGTAAACCTACTGGAAGTGACAAGAAATGATCTAGCTTCAAAGGATCTTGGATGGCTTGAAAGTTCTTGAAGTAGGATCATGACACAAAAACAAGTTCAAGTAAGATTTTTACTCGAATTAAGATAGTTTATAGTTATAGAAATTGAATCAAAGTTTGAATATGAATATTACCTTGAATAAGAAAGATAACCTACTGTATATAACAAAGGTTTCTTGATCTTAGATGATTACTTGGAATGGATTAGAAAGCTTGGAAGTAAATTAGTAAACTTGAAGGGATTTTTGAAGTGTTCTTGAAGTGTTCTTCCTATGATGATTATAGCTTGATTCTTGAAGTGATTTTTGATGAAGATGATGATTAACTACTGGAAAAATACATTCATAATAGTGTGTGTGTGTGTATTGAGAGAGAATTAGAAAGAGAATTGGAAGTGAAATGGAGTGAATGATGAGTGGTAATTGGTGAGTGGTGAGTGGGGTTAAAAGGAGTTCTAGTTAGTTGACTAGCTCATGGTAGAAGTTAAAATTGATTAGTCATACATGACATAATCAAGAGTGGAATCCCATGCTAGTTCCTATTGGTATATACCCATAGTAAGTACGTTTTGAAGCTGTGTATAATACGGGTAAGAATACGACTAGAATTCTTGATGAAAGAAAAGAATGGGAAAGTAACTGTAACCATTTTCGTTAAGTATGAGTGTTTTGATATATGTCTTGAAGTCTTCCAAAAGTATTTTAATACATCTAAATACACTACATGTATATACATTTTAACTGAGTCGTTAAGTCATCGTTAGTCGTTACATGTAAGTGTTGTTTTGAAACCTTTAAGTTAACGATCTCAATTAATGTTGTTAACCCATTGTTTATTATATCTAATGAGATGTTAAATTATTATATTATCATGATATTATGATAGATTAATATATCTTAATATGATATATATACATTTAAATGTCGTTACAACGATAATCGTTACTTATATGTCTCGTTTCGAAATCCTTAAGTTAGTAGTCTTGTTTATATGTATATAACTCATTGTTAATATACTTATGGAGATACTTACTTATCATAATCTCATGTTAACCATATGTATATCCATATATATATCGTCATGTCGTTTTTACAAGTTTTAACGTTCGTGAATCGCCGGTCAACTTGGGTGGTCAATTGTCTATATGAAACATATTTCAATTAATCAAGTCTTAACAAGTTTGATTGCTTAACATGTTGGAAACATTTAATCATGTAAATATCAATCTCAATTAATATATATAAACATGGAAAAGTTCGGGTCACTACAGTCGAGACGGGAGATGATCGCAACAGGTGGTTTAGTCCCTCTCGGGTGATCCCAATCGCTGTTAAAAAAAAAAAAAAAAAAAAAACTATGAGTATGAGCGGATGATAAAGTTCAAAAAAGTAATTTAGACAAGGTACAATTAGAATCAATATTTCAACGGGTAATGAGAAAATGAGAGAGAGAGAGAGAGAGAGAGATTTTCTTCACAGAGAGAGAGAGATCCGGTGAGCGACTGGCAGGTTATGGCAAAGGTGGGAACACTGCGGCGGCGAAATACGGCTACACGGGATACAGCTA
Organism: Rutidosis leptorrhynchoides; assembly: GCF_046630445.1. Classification (NCBI taxonomy): domain Eukaryota; kingdom Viridiplantae; phylum Streptophyta; class Magnoliopsida; order Asterales; family Asteraceae; genus Rutidosis; species Rutidosis leptorrhynchoides. The sequence continues at coordinate 512,595,720 of NC_092335.1, read as the reverse complement.
CCGAAATACTGCATCAAAGGTGAACGACAAACGTATTACTTCTTTCCTGTTTTTCAATTATCCTCCATCCTGGGATGTGCCTGGTCTATGGCGGCTATTCAAGAAGCATGGTAATGTTGCTGAGATTTATATGGCCAGGGGTAGATTATCTAACGGTCGTCGATTTGGTTTCGTCAGATACTTCGATATAAATGATCCTGACCGTTTTGCAGATCAACTAAGCAAAATCCAAATCGATGAATGGAACCTTCGCGTCTACAAATCCAAAGCTGAAAAAAAAAGATTACCCAAACATTCAACCTAACCCAAATATTCATCCTAACCCTAAATCTCAATCCAAACATATTCCCCAACCGAGTTTTAATCCTCTATGGCAACCTGATTTCTTCAAATCCTTCCCTGCTCTTGGTTCATTCCGTAATGATAAATTTCGTGATAACATCCCTAACAATCCTCCTCCCAACAATCCCCCTCCTAAAACTTACCACCAAAGCAGATCGATACCACCAAGCCATATCCCTAACCCTAATATCCATACCCCCAACCCTTTCAAATCAAACGTTCAACATCCCTCCTTCCATCATTCATCCATACCTAACGATCAACATCCCCCTACACATGCTAATATCCCTATCAACCAACGTGCCAATAAACACCATATGCCACAAACAAAACATAATTTCCACTCATCGAAAGCATCCCATCCATTTCAAGCACAACCTCACACAAACAGCCATCTACCTTCCCTAACAACATTCCAATCCCTAATTCACACATACCCCTTCCAAAACATACCTCCCATCCATCCACTCCCCCACAAAACACCTCGAAATCCAATCCTCCTAATGCAAATAAGGAAAGACAAATTTTGTTAGATGACGAAATTTGTTATGATGGCATCTTCAAAAGATCATTATTTGGTGAAGCTCCTAATCTGGATATTTTAGAACAAATCAATGTTTTGTGTAAAGAAGAAGGTCTCTCTGAGTTCACAATCAAATACATGGGAGGACTACATCTTATGATCATAGTGGAATCGAAAAAAATGGTTGACAACATTCTTTCAAATGAAAATCACAATCTAAAACGTTGGCTCCCTAATTTGAAGAGGTGGGATAACAACCATACCATTCCAGGAAGACTAGCCTGGATAAGCATTGTAGGGGTTCCGATTTCCCACTGGACCGAAAATACCTTCCGGAAAATCACCTCATGGTGGGGTCCAGTCCTACAGCTCAACAACTGTAGAATTAATGATCAAGATCAAAATTTAGTATCGGGTAAAGTACTTATAAAGGTTCGTGGAGTCCTCCCTATCAAAGAAATTGTTGGTGTAAAAACAAAATCTACTGTCTTTTATGTGAGTGTTTCAGAGGAATTTAGAGAGATTCTGGAGTTAGATTTAGTAGAAGATGAAGAGGTTCACGGTGATGAAATTCCTGACCACGAGTCTCAAATGGAAGATTGCTCCGACGATGAGTCGGTGCCGGAAACTAATACTCCGGTGAAGAAGGCCAACAGGCAGCCTAGGGAACAATTTTCTAGATGCATGGAAACTACTAATAACTTTTGAGGCTGTAATAATGAAAACACATGTATCGAAGAATTAAAAATTCCTGGAGAAAACCCTAAGCAACCTACTATTAATGTATCTGGTAATTTGAAAAGCTGTCAAAAAAGGTCCCACAATATCCAAGACACAGGTAATCATTCTACCCTTAAACCCCACAACGTTTCTGTTTTTCCTGTCCCCCACACACCGATGTCAAATAAATCACCTTCACTAACAAACCCGTTACCCAAACAAGAAAAGGCCCACTCAGATCCTCAAGCCCAAGCCCAAGCCCAACCTAAAGTCAAAACTACTTTCACAAATGATCCAGCCCAATCATGCCCTGTCCAATTCTCTCCCCAATCGCAAAGCCCACATGCTTGGTTCCATTTGAAAACAAATCACAAGCCTAACAATCACCAGCCCAATTCATCACGTAGCCCAAATATTGTTGACCCAATCCATACTGATAGCCCTAAACTTAACCCACAACAACCCAATCCATCCTCTCTTAGTAATTCACGATCACCTCTAAATTCACAAGTAAATCCAAAATCAACCCCCAAATCAACTCGTGATCCCAACCTTTCTTCATACCATTCTCCTTGTACACCAACTGTAGAAATCAATCAGGTGGATGAGACTCCTCCCTCTAGCCCCATTCAAATCACAACTCTATTCCAATTCCCATCCCCTCCGTTAGTTCCAAATCCCAATCCAAACTTTCGACAATCAGATCCAATTCCACCCTGCTCTCTTTCGAAAAAAAGTCTGAAGCAAACCCCTAAATTAAAATCCCTTCATTCCAAAGATCCCCCAAATCCAAAGGACCGTTCACATCGTGCTCAGGCTTGGAACTCTATGTGTAATTGGAACTCTTCCAGAATCATGTACTTCAAACAATTAGCTCATCAAGTCCCGAAGTCAAGTAAGGTTTCGAACTCTTCTGTTCACTTAAATAATTCCAAAGAATCCGAATCTGCTTCTAGTGTGGGTTTAAAAGAATATGGTAATGCACTGGGGTTACGTTGGGTTGAAAAATTTCAATAAATACTCTTTCTCTTCCTTCGATTGTTCTTATTTCCTTATGAAGATAATGTCCTTTAATATAAGAGGTTTCGGTGGGTTTGATGGTGTGGATAGTAAGGTTGGCTGGTTTAGAAAAATGTGTATAGATGTTCGTCCCGATATTGTGGCAATACAAGAGAGTAGGTGTAATGAAGTAAACGATAATTGGGTCGAAATAATTTGGGGCAACTCAAATTTCCGGTATCTACAAAAACCAAAGGTTGAAAAGTCAGGTGGTATGTTGTTAATTTGGGACCCTTCTGTATTTGTTGTTGATGACGCGGTGGGAAAAGACCACTTTCTCGCTATTAAAGGATCATGGAGAGGCAAAGATAGACAATGTATTATCGTAAACGTGTATGGTCCACACAAAGATAGAGATAAAAAGAAATTCTGGGATTCTCTCGATCAAATCATGAATATCGGCGGGGTAGACTGGGTAATCGGTGGTGATTTTAATGAGGTAAGAGCACCGGAGGAAAGACAAAATTGTATTTTCTCAGAAAGAAGAGCAAAACTTTTTAATCGCTTCATCGATGATAACCATTTAATTGACGTGCCTCTAACGGGTAAGCGATTTACTAGGATAAGTGACGATGGCAAAAAATTTAGTAAAATCGATCGGTTTTTGGTCTCTGAAGGTTTTCTACAAGCATGGGGAGATATCTCTGTCACGAGTTTTGATCGAAAAACTTCTGATCACAGCCCTATGTTATTGTGTGATAATAATATTGACTTCGGTCCCAAACCGTTCAAATTGTTCGACATTTGGCTGGAAAATAAGGAGGTCGAATCGATAATAATAGAAGCCTGGAATAAAACTGTAACCAACGCTAGGCCCGATTGTTTTCTCCGAGACAGACTCAAGAACGTTAAAAATTCGTTAAGAGAATGGAGCAAGATTAAATATGGGGCCTTAGATTCTGATCTAATCAAATATAAAATGGCTGTTGAGCAATATGAAGAAAAAGCAGACTTGGGCATAATCGATGATCAAGAAAGATTAGAATGGCTTAACGCTAGAGCATGTTGGTTACAAAAAGACAAAGAGAAGACGTGTATGCTCAAACAAAAAGCACGGTTGAAGTGGGCCGCGGAGGGTGATGATAACACGTCTTTTTTTTATTCCACAATCCGTAGGAATAACTGTCGTACTAATATCCGGGGCCTATATATAGACGGTTGTTGGGAGTAAAACCCGTCCAAAATCAAGGAAGAAATCTTTAGTTATTACAAAAAAATATTCGAGTATAACCCTTCCACCCTTCCTGATTTTGATAGTATGTCACAGCTTCCTTTCCAAAAAATCTCGGAAGCTGACAATTTGATGCTTGAAGCTCCTTTTTCAGACGATGAACTATGGAATACGATCAAAGATTTTGAACCATCAAAATCCCCGGGACCGGACGGTTTTAATATGGGGTTCTTCAAGAAGTTTTATTGGTTGCTTCATGACGATTTAAAAAAGGCTATTGATTGGTTTTGGGAATCGGGTCTCATTTCTAAGGGATGTAATGCCTCGTTCTTCACACTTGTTCCTAAAAGAAAAGACCCAATTAACCTTGGCGAATATAGACCGATTAGCCTCATCGGAAGCTATTACAAGATTATTTCAAAGATGCTTGCCAATCGAATTCAAAAGTTTATCCAAAAAATTATTGGAATCGAGCAAAGCGCGTTTATAAAAGGACGCTTCATTCTAGATGGATTTTTAGTAGCCAATGAAATTATAGAAGACTTGAAATTCCAAAAGAAAAAGGGTCTCATTTTTAAAGCCGACTTTGAAAAGGCATTTGATAGCATAAATTGGAATTATCTATTTTGCGTTCTTAAGTTTATGGGTTTTGGTAATAAATGGATTTCATGGATTTCTTCTTGCCTTTCCTTCGCTTCCATTTTCGTTCTTGTCAATGGCTCCCCCACCCAAGAATTTTCACTTCAAAGGGGACTACGTCAAGGAGATCCATTATCTCCCTATCTCTTTATCATAGCGGTTGAAGGTTTTAATATCCTCATGAAACAAGCTTTAGAAGCTAAAATCTTTAAAGGACTTGAAATTGGATCCGAGAAGATTGTTGTCTCCCATTTACAATCTGCCGACGATACAATATTTTTTGGTGAATGGAGCAAAAGAAATGCCGGTAGCCTTTTCAAATTATTGCAATGCTTCGAGATTTTTTCGGGTCTTAAAGTTAACTTTGCCAAAAGTTACTTATATGGTATTGGTATTTCTAATGATGCTATTCTTGATATGGCAAACTATATGGGTTGTCAAGTAGGTTCCTTGCCTTTTACCTACCTCGGTGTTCCTATTGGCCAAAAAATGAAAAAAGTTAGTGATTGGAACAAAGTCATTGAAAAGTTCCATTCTAGGTTGTCGGATTGGAAATCAAAGTCAATGTCTTTCGGGGGGCGTCTCACCTTAATTAAATCGGTACTAAGTAGCCTCCCGTTGTATGCTTTTTCCCTATTCCGTGCTCCCGCAAAGGTCATCAACATGCTAGAAGGTATGAGACGTAAATTGTTTTGGGCCGGTTCGGGTGAAAACACTAAAATCTCATGGGTCAAATGGGAAAATATTTTGTTACCTTATGAGGGCGGGGGTCTAAACATTGGGGCACTTAAAGCTAAAAATCTTTCACTTCTCGGGAAGTGGTGGTGGCGCTTCCACAATGAACCAAACTCATTTTGGGTCACAATTATCCGAAGTCTTTATGGGCGGGACGGGGGGTTGGGATCTCACAATTTGAATTTTATTTGAAGCAGGCACTCGGCGTGGAACGGGATTAGAAAAGCAGGCCGAGCATAGAAGAGTTTAACATCCAATTTTGCAACTCGTTTGTCAAGACCGTTCACGCAGGTGATTCTACTAAATTTTGGAAGGATGTTTGGATTGGTGATCGCTGTTTCCAAGAGAGATTTAATCGTTTATTTAGACTTGAAACAGAAGCTGACGTCATGATAAAAGATCGGCTTGTTCAAAGTTCAATTTCGAATGACTGGACTCTAAATTGGAACTGGTCCAGAAGCCCATGTGGTCGAACAGAAACTGAACTTCTGGAGCTACAGCAACTTATTTTGGACTTTAAATATTCGGATAATGCTATGGACAGTTGGATGTGGAATTTAAATCCTTCAGGAAGATTTCACACTTCTTTTCTAACTGCATTAATCAACCAACGCCTATTACCTGCTGTCCCAGGCTCGATGTCCACTGTTCGTAACAGGTTGGTCCCACAGAAGCTGTCGATTTTCGTATGGCGTGCATCCTTGAATAGGTTACCAGTTTTATCAGAATTGGATAAGAGGGGTATAGACCTAGACACGTTGCTATGCCCCTTTTGTAACAATGAAGTTGAAACTTTAAAACATGTTTTATGTGATTGCACGATGTCAAAGGATGTTTGGGCAAGAGTTTCTCGTTGGTGGAATTTTGATTATGTTTCCTCCTCGTGTGTACGTGACAGATTTCGGGGCTCCTTCTCCTGTAATGGTTCCACCTCTTCTTCAAATCTATGGCAAGCGATGGAATGGGTTACCGGTTATTGTCTTTGGAAACACCGTAACAATGTTATTTTTCGAAAGAAAAAGTCTTCTTGTCCAATGCTTCTCAATGAAATCCAACTCAAAACTTATGAGTGGATCTCGAATCGTTCCCGAAAACATAATATTGCTTGGTCACAATGGCTCGTCAATCCGAGTAGTTTTGTCGATCATGGTTGAATCATAGATGCTATTAATTCGTTTGTTACTTTAGCTATTCTAGTCTTTTAGCTCCTTGTATTTTCCTTTAATTTGGGCATTGTCTTTTATGCCTTGTATTGTACCTTTTTTCTTTTTAATAAAATTTTGGCCTTTCAAAAAAAAAAGTATATTGTTATCCTTTATTTCTTTTCTTATAAATAAAGAGGACAATTGTAAACATTGACAGGTTTTTGTGATATATGAACCATTTCAATGACAATTTCTAGTGACGTACAATCTATCGAAGTTCTAAATGTATGCCTTAAGGATATGTGCTTATTGGTTATGGCTTTACATGGGCTTGTTTGGTCCAATTTATACATGAGCCCATACAACATGTATTAAAATTATAAATGATAAGTGGTGCTTCTTTCTTCACTTTGGAATTTTTTGAAACTTCAGAACAAAATCATCTTTCAAGACTTATACGTTTAGAAAATGTGACGTAATGGTATTTATTACAGCTTCGTGTTTCGATTGGCCGGCTAGTAGGTATCATAAGTCTAGAATAAGTTGAAATGTTTGATGTCTTGTAATGTTTCTAGTGTCTTACATTTTTTTACTGTTAAATAAAAGGAATTAGAAATAGTAAAACAAATTAAACACCAGAATTTAACACCAATGTTTGAACAATTACATAGAAAGATACATATACTCTATTGAGCTACCAGTAACATCACCATATGCTTAAAGTAAAGAATACGCACACGTCAATAGATCACTCGTTACCATGACTATAACGAGGAGGCAAATATGAAGTTTTTGAGGTTTTTGGAGTGACGTGGCGTTATCAAATTTTGATGAGGTACGTGTGTCAAATTTGAGTGACAAATTTTTTAAAACGGTTCTGAGTAATATGATTGAGAGTTTGGTGAAAATGAAATAATAAAATAATACTATGGAATTGAAGTGTCAAATCTCATTTTTGTCTCTCGTCTATTTGACTAACGCCCAAAATTCGTCAAAACTAACGCCTCGTCCAGGGCATTACATTCGCCAAAATCTTCCACTGAAACGTCATAAAATGATTTGACACCCGAAACGAGCCATGTCCACGAAGCATGGCAAAAAAAAAAAAAAAAAACTACATAGAAGCGGTGAGACGTCCTACATGAACTTGAATTCGTGTTATATTATATGATATCATATAAACTTTGCCATGTCAAGGAACTTAGCGAACTTCACATATACCTAAACATTAATAGAGATAACTTAAACATTGTTTCAGTGTAGAAATAAGTTGCGCATTGTTGCAAGAAATTGCAGCAATATGTGATCCCGCTATATATACATTTAATACTTTTTCGTTAGTTTATTATGACAATACGGAGATCAAAATTTGGTACATTTTATCAAATGATATGTAAGAAAAGTTTAAAATGATTATATTAAAAAAAAAAAAAAAAAGATGAATACAAAATGAGAAAAATAAGCTTAATGATAACCGCATGTTGCTAAAAAGAAACACTAAACGCCACCGTTTTACATGAAATGACAATAGAGATAACAATAAATCACCACATTTCCCTTCACAATTAGTATATATAGTCAATAGTTCAAGCTAACAATTTTATTTTTTTTGCGAAAAACATAAAAAACTTAAATTAACAATAAGTGTCTTCATCAAAAAGATGAAGTCCCTACAAAACATACAACTAATCCAAACAATCGAGCTCAACTAAAACAAATAGCCTAACGATAGCTAACGACAAATGCTCAAGCTAACATTTAGAATGGTATTGCTAAAACAAATAAATGAATAAGGATATATTGAATAATAAGCAATAAGACCATTACAAGGCCACTTGTAATGGTGATGAACTTTTTTTCGTTATAACTGTGGGTATGAAAATTGATAATCGAGATGATTCTTGAATCGTTTGATTTCTTTATAAAGTATTTCGGCATAATAGATGTATAGGTACACAAAATCTTTACACTAAAAAGAAAAGAATGTTAATTTGTGTTTTTGACAATGAAATCACTAATATAATATATTAATATTGGGAATTTAATATCTCTGTATTTTTTTTCTTTGAAAGCAATCTACCCTTTTATCGCGGGAGTTTGATACAACTTTTCAGTGTACGAGGACACTGCCTCTAACACCTGCTATTTGGGCTTAGATGTAAGTTTACTATTTTGCCCTTAGTTGCTATTGCCTTAGATAATTAGTGACATATTTAATTGTGTGTTTATAATTATTTATGTGGTTGGTTGAGTTCGTTTTGTGACAAGGGTCACTGAACGTATATGTTTTTTTGATTTAGACTTTGTTAGGGTTGTCTAATGAGGAGCGTTGTATTTTAGTTATCCATTAAATACTCATGTGTAGTGGGGAGTGGAGTTTTCTTACTTTGAAGAACCCAATTACATATATACTCAGTATTTATTTTCATTTCCTTGTTTGGAAATATCTCAAACTCACACTGTACACAAACGCACCCTTGAACCATAAACCTCAATTTTTCGATTCTCGTTTCGTTGTTAAAATCAAGTTGTGAAATTGAATCCCTGTGATTTTCAGAATCATAACAAGGTATGTATGACTGAAGTGAATGATTTTAATTTGGGTTTCTGTTAGGTTTTGTAAAATGATGAACTATGGATTTATTCTTGACTTTGAGTGTTTATATGATTTGATTGTTAAATGCTATAACTCCCTTACATGTTATACGATGTTTATGCATCCTAAGATTGACCAAAACAGCTAGAATCATGATTTTGAGTGTGTAAACCCGTAAACAGCAAAACGATGTTGTTCTTCTCCAACCACACATATGATATGTCACACGCGTGTGTAAGATCTCACATGCACAGATGAGACAGTCACCAGCACGGATGAGTTTGTCACACGTACAGTTGAGAGTGATAAACCACATTGGGCATATATCAGTTCACATGCACGTGTGAGAATTCTCACGCACGAATTAGATCTTACACGTGTATAAGTGGCTCGCGCGTACATGAGATATCAGTGACTGGGTTTGGTGCAGTTTGGACCCATTTGATGTTTGTAACTGAGTTTGACTGTTTAGTTATATGTTGATATTATTGGTTTAGAATATTATGATGACTCGAAATATGATTTACTCAGGTGATAAAGAAAAAGAGAAGGCTTAGTAATATTAGAATGCTGAGTACTTGCTGTTATCAGGTGAGTGGAACTATCCTTTCAGATATTAGTGTAAAGTAGGAGGTTATGCTACTGTTTCCATGTTGCATGATTAGACTGCATGATTAGATGATCTTTTATAATGTTGATCATATTGTTATGTTGTATGATAATTATGATGTATGTTCTTGGTGATGTATATTGGTTAAGTGCACAAGTTGTTAACCCTCGTAGGTGGTCGAGACGAAAAAAGGGATCAACATTGAACAGAGATGTTGTGTTCAAATGTTATTGTTTGAGTAGTATATTTGGAATGATGCATATGTGTTGCATCTGGAAGTTTATACTAATAATTCGGTAACAAGAACTATTAATAAACTCTAGACAAACCAGCTAGTGATTGTAGGTTAGGCCAGACCGTCGGTCTCCTTGTGATTGCTGTTATAGTTGTTGGTGTTCATTGTATGCAGGTGATGCTAATATAGCTTGATACTGTATGCTATTATCTGATAGGTTGTTTCATTCACTTAACTTCGTATAATCCCCAACATCTACCCCATGCAGGTCATATCTTTTGTATGCTACAGTTGGGAGAAGATTTATTGTGCTTACAGTATGTTTGACACACCCAGAACTCTGATATTTGTAATAGTTACGATTATATGTTTTTGTAACGCAACACTAAAGTAAATATATAGTATATTATCTATATATTTAATAGACAAAAACACTGTAGCACTATTTATCAATATTAATCAGGGGTATTTTCGTCATTTCACTTTTTTTTTTTGTCTCCAACGATAAAAGAAGCAACTCTCATAAAAGAACCAACCCTTCAATGTTACCAAAAGATGTCGAAAAAAATTCTTTTTTACCAAAAAAATCAACTAACTTTTTTTTTTTCCTCAACGATAAAGGATGCAACTTTCATAAAAGGAACAACACTTCAATGCTACCAAAAGATGTCGAAAAACATTCTTTTTTACAAAATAGATCAACTAACTTTAAAAAAAAACGAACGCTAAAAGAAGCAACTTTCACAAAAGGAACAACCCTTCAATGTTAGTTGTCGAAAAAAAAATTCTTTTTTACAAAATAGATCAAGACTTTTTTTTAACTCGCATTCAAAACGGAGCCCCGGCGCAAAGCAAGGGCTCCACAACTAGTTAAGGTTATGTTTTGACATATGTATATGATTTTGTTTAATTACTTTCACTGCGACTTAAAAAAATGAGGGTGTTACATTGGCCCCTAGACCCAAACAATGGGGCACAATCCCCTTGACCCCCGTTTATTTCTACAACAGTATTTAGATAACTTTTACGAACGTGCATTCTACACTCTCCAATCTCATTATTGTGTATAACTTGATAACACTTGCTTTTAAGTAATTTACGAATAACTAAAATGAATTTTGAAGACACTAAAATCACTAACATTTTTAAAAAGGTTGTGTGAAGGTTGAGGGTGATATACCAAGGCTATTGGAAGGTTGTGAAAAAGTTATTTTTTTTTCGAAAAGCAAGAATAGATTAACACAAGCCCACTAAAGGGGGGAAACCCGTACAATAAGGATCGACATAGGAACACACAAATGAGAAAACTCGACTACAACCAAGTTGCGGAGAAAGCAACTACAAAAAGCTATGCTACACAAGACAAGACCATGGATTCGAGATCCAACCTAACCACTCTAACTTTCTATTCTTCAATCTATTAGAAATCCATTCAAAAGACTTGAGTTGAATCTCTAATAGCCCCGTAGAACCGCTCCATGAAGAGTTCAAAAAAACTTTTTGGTTTCTATTTTTCCAAATCAAATATCCTAACGTCCATTCAATTGCTTGCCAAATACTCGACCAAAGAGGGGATAAGGATTACATTTTCCACGAAAGATTTCATCTATGCTTAAGTTCGATACCGAACCTAAGCCCCACCATTTATAGACCCGAACCCAAATATCCATTGCATGACGACAAAAAATTAGAGTATGTTCAATGGTCTCCACATCATCATCACATAAAGGACATCTAATGAATCCAAGTCTATACCTCTTTTATCAAGTTCGATACGTACCGGAATCCGCCTTTTTAATGCCCTCCATATGAAAATTGCAACTTTACTAGGAGTTAACCGATTCTTCAAAAATTCTTCACGAACCAACATCCTTTTATTAAGAATATTATCATCGAGCAAATTTACCAAGTCCACGAATCCATAATTGTGATGACCCGGAAATTTCTGACCAAATTTAAACTTAATCTTTAACGTTTCCGACATGATAAGCAAAGTCTATGAAGTTGAATCTCAAAATTTTGAACTATTCAATTACCCTTCGATTGTTCTCAACGATTCGCGAACAATTATATGTAAATAGATACATATATTATAACTTGAAAACGTAACAAAGTGTTAAGTAAATGATATTGTGCATTAAACTTATTGGTTTGATTATCTGATTGATATATTCAACTACGGAGTTAAAATATTATGCCAAACGATTGAATTAAAAGATATTTATTGAGTCCCTTAAGGATTATGATATTATTACGGGTCTCTGTTGTGAGGTCCACGTTGATTTGAGAAATCATTCCTTTTTAACGGTATTCGGAATAAATGATAAAACGTTAGATAATGAAAGTTAGATAAAAGTTAATGGAGAACTAAACTGCATAATATTCAATTGATTGTGTTTCAAATGTGTGAAAATGTTTTTAGATATTATAGAATTAATTGTTAATATGTTTTTGTTTAAATAACATAATTTGGACACGTACAAAATAAGGAATATTAACTGTTAGAATTAAATCTATGAATAACTTGCGACGTATATTAAAACGTGTTTTTAAATATTAACATGGTTACAAAATGTTTTGATTTAAAACAATATTATTAAATATACTTTGTTAGATAACGAGCCATTGATTTATAGAAGTAAATGACCAAAACACTCAATTGTATAAGTTATATCTCAAGTGGTATAGTTTTTGAATAATTTAAATCTATATTTTGACAAAGGTACGAGTCACGAAAGGTAAAGTGCCAGTTTTCTTAGTGTACGAAAGGACGTTCGAAAAACTGGAACCGGGACATAAGTCGAGTGACAATGTACGACTTATCGGAACAAAAATTACAAGTCAACTATGCACGTGAATTTAATATAATATATAATTAATTATTTAAATTGAATATATTATATATATTATATAAAAATATGTCGACAAGCTAAAAGTTAAACAGATGTGAGCTGGATCAGAGGGCCATGCGATCGCATGGCCATGATGCCCAAAAACCATACAATCGCATGGTGGCCTGGGACAAGTCAGGTACTATAAAATGCGAAGCCTGGTGATCGAATTCAATATATATTTCATCAATCTATCTCTTGCTCCGTATTATATTTATATATTATTATTATTATTATTATTATTATTATTATTATTATAATTATTAAGATTAATATTATTATTAATCTTACTTATTATTATTATTAGTATTATTTTTAGTAATATTATTACATAAAATATTACGACGAGGTTATGAGCGTGTCACTTTCAAAAATGGGTTTCGAGCAAGCTAGAGCTAAGAAAATTATGGGTTATTTCCAAAGAGGTTATGGGTAATGTTCGGGGGTATATTTGTGAATCAAACCTAGTGTTTATCATCTCCGTTACGTCTACGTACTTTCCTACAATATTGAATTACAATATTGATACGTGAGCATTCATATCTTATCTTTTATATATTAATAGTGTATACATGTCTAGTGCTCGAGTATATATGTTTATGCATGCTAGTATGCTAAATTTCATCGTTAAACAGGTTATGATGAATCACGAATTAAATACATATATTACTAATAAAAGTTATATGATATGCATGTTTTTGGAAAGCTGGCGAAAAATCAATAACTTTTCATTTAGATATCGAATAGTTTCGATGAACGAATTAAAAGATATGATCAACTGAATTATGATTGACATTAATTAAAATTGCTTTTGAATCTGCAAATAAGATTTAAACAACTTGTTTACGAGATTGATAAAATGGATTTTTAAATATTACCAGCCGAGTAAATGAATTCTTATATAAGGCACGTCTCGTTTTGTTGAACAATTGTCAAAACTGATTGTTTTATCATATTTAAAGCCTTATAAAAACTATAGTTTAATTTTACAAGAATTGGAAAACTATGTGAAATGTTAAAATGTTTCGATTGCCATGATCATTCAACTATAGTATTGAGTCATATTGACTTTTTGAAACGACTTTGGATAACTTTTGTATGTCGATCTCGAGCATTAGGATTGTGATACACTATGACCTGACCTAGCTTGATAGACAATTATTGACCAACATATGTTCTCTAGGTTGAGATCTACGGTTATTTGGTATTTCAAGTTTTGGTCACATTTCGGTGAACGACTTTATGTGCTGCTAAGGTGAGTTTCATATGCTCCCTTTTTAATTGCTTTTGCAATCTACATTTTTAGGCTGAGAATACATGCACTTTATTTTAAACGCAATGGATACAAGTACATACTAAATTCTACACCGAGTTTGAACCGAAAATCCCTTAGCTTTGGTAACTAGTAACTGCCGGCTATAAGAACTGGTGGGCGCGAGTTTCATGACCTGTCCTAATCCATCTGGACGAATACTTGACCTCTATATGATACATTTTACAAACATTGCATTCGTTTTTAAAAGACAAACTTTCAATACATCGAAAGTTGATGGCATGCATACCATTTCATAATATATCCAACTATAATCGACTTAATAATAATCTTGACGAACTCGATGACTCAAATGCAACGTCTTTTGAAATATGTCATGAATGACTCCAAGTAATATCTCTAATATGAGCAAATGCACAGCGGAATATTTCTTTCATACATGAGAATAAACATGCTTTCAAATGTCAACCAAAAGGTTGGTGAGTTCATTAGTTTATCATAAATATTTATTTCCATCATTTTAATAGACCACAAGATTTTCATTTCTCATAAATATACATCCCATGCATAGAGACAAAAATAATCATTCATATGGTGAACACCTGGTAACCGACATTAACTAGATGCATATAAGAATATCCCCTATCATTTCGGGAAATCCTTCGGACATGATATAAAACAACATCGAAGTACTAAAGCATCCGGTACTTTGGATGGGGTTCGTTAGGCCCAATAGATCTATCTTTAGGATTCACGTCAATTAGTAGACTGGTTTACTAATTCTTAGGTTACCAAGCAAAAAGGGGCATATTCGGCTTCGATCATTCAACCATATAATGTAGTTTCAATTACTTGTGTCTATTTTGTAAAACATTTATAAAAAAATTGCGCATGTGTTCTCAGCCCAAAAATATAAAGGGTAAAAAGGCAAATGAAACTCACCAAACTGTATTTTGTAGTAAAAATACATATGACGACATTGAACTAAAGTAGGGTTGGCATCGGATTCACGACCTATATCATTTGTATATTTGTCAATATACATAGTTGTAATCGAACAAATATATATATATATATATATATATATATATATATATATATATATATATATATATATATATATATATATATATATATATATATATATATATAAATTTATTAGTTATATCCTTTTTATATTAATAATATATATATGTTTCTTATATTCAATTTGTTATATTAAAAAATTAATTTTCGTTTTGTTATATGTATTAAATATTTTTTTGATATATACATATATACATATATATATATACATATATATACATATATATATATATATATATATATATATATACAAAATAAACATATATAAAACATAATTTAAGATATAATACAGTATATGATTTTAAATGGAATTTAGTATAAATTTTATATAACTACTATTAGTAATATACAAATGATATGTATATATGTATATATATATATTTAAAGTGATTAATATAGTTATATTACTCTATATATATATTTAGTATTATATTAAAAATACCTAATTTGTTGTATATATAAGTATTTACATAAATAGTTGTTAATACGTTTTTTATATATAGTTATATAAACTATTAATATAATTATAATATATGTATTAAGTATGTGTTAGATACAAAATATTTATCTGTAACAAAAATGTTGGTTTTGATAATAATGATTTATTAATAATAATAACTTTCTTGATATTGATAATACTAATATTAATACCGTTATTGTTAAAAATGGTACTTATGTTAATAATAATGATAGTAATACTAATAATTACAAAAATGACATTAATACTAATATTAGTGAAAATAATAATAACTTGTATTATTTTTATAATAACAATAACAATGATCCTAGTCATAATCATAATAATAATAGTAGTACTTAAAATGATAAATCAATGATAAAAACATTAATAATACTTTTAGTAATAATAACGATAATTGTTATAATACTTATCTTCATACTAGTAATAACTATTATAATACTTATAATATCAATAATAATAATAATAATAATAATAATAATAATAATAATAATAATAATAATAATAATAATAATAATAATAATAATAATAATAATAGCAACAATATCAATAATCATAATAATAATAATAATAATAATAATAATAATAATAATAATAATAATAATAATAATAATAATAATAATAATAATAATAATAATAATAATAATAATAATAAGAGAAATGCATACTACCTCAAGGAAAACGGTTTTTAAAAAAAAATTGCCTCTGCTCGGATTTGAACTCAAGACCTCTCGCTAACCCGAAATCTCCATTTACCATTCCTCTACCTACTGTCTTTCTGATTAAAACCCCGAATTAATTAACATAACCCGTAATTATATTTTCCCCATTTATTTCTTCTTCTTCACAGACCCAGTCGACCAGCGTAGGATCAAACATATCAAATACAAACTGATTTGGTTTTTGATTTCATGAACTAACATAAACGATTCACTTGTGGTTTTCTTGTATTAACAGCAAACGAAGAAAGAAAGAAAAAAAATTAAATAAAAATAAACCTGTTATTGTTCGCAAAAAAAAAATGAACTCGATATATGATTTTGAAATTGAGATGTTTTGGGACCTCACTTCCTTCATAAAATATTTCCTAAATTGTCATTAAAACACTATGGAACTGACAATCGAACTGAAAACAACGTACAATTCATGAATTTGAAGAAAGAATAAACGGTTGACTTTAATTGATTGAAACTTTGACCTAAAAATTAAAATTCGTTAATTGGAATTATAAACTGAAATTTTGGATATAGTTTGAGTGAAAGATTCCTAACCAAACTACATTTATGGATTTTGATAACTCATTTGAATTCGAGCTTCTAATTAAACGGGTCGTGAAAGAAAAAAATAAAAGTAAACGGGTTTTATGCTTTTCTGTTTGCTCTTTTCCTTTCTGAATAGCAGAACAGCAGAGATTGCTGTAAGGGTGGATGAATAATCGAAGTGGCCAACAAAGATTACATCAATTTTGTTTTATAAATAAAAAAAGTCGCCAGTGGGATCACGGGTAGGGAAGAAACAAAATATATATATATATATATATATATATATATATATATATATATATATATATATATATATATATATATATATATATATATATATATATATATATATATATGATAAAGGAAATAATGTATCTGATACGCGATGTATATATATATATATATATATATATATATATATATATATATATATATATATATATCTATATCTATATCTATATATTATAATTGATATTAATATTTAACAATTACCTTAATAATAATAATAATACTATTATTAATTAATAATACTATCAAACCCAATAATACTAATAATAATAAGAATAATGGTAAAAATAATAGAATACAATGATAATAATAATTTTAAGTAAAGATGATGGTTTTTAGTAATAATAATAATAATAATAACTTAAATTATAATTTTTACTACTAACTATAATAGTAATGATATTGATAATAATAATCTTGATAAGGATAATAATAATAATACATAATCACTTGTAGTAACAAAAATTGTAGTCTTACAATTAATTACAATATGAATAATGATATCAACAATACTAATAATACTAATAATAATAGTAGTTATATAATAAATCAATTATATCAAATTTCATATTTATATATATAAAAAATAATAATAATAACACTGTTATTAATATTAGATACATAATCTGATAATAGTAATGAAAGTAATAATAATATTAGTAAAGGTAACAAATTAAATGCATTAAATTTCATATCTATATATTATCTATAATAGTATAACTAATACTGATATTAATTATTAATATTAATATTAGTATTAATAATAATGAAAGTAATAATAATCTTATTATAACAACTATATTTTAATTTGTTAATAATAATATATAATTAATTATGTAATATTTAATAATCTTATAATATTTTATATGGTAACTCTTTTGATTCTTTATTATTTAATTTTATATAAATTATTATACATAGATCTCATATGTATATATATATATATATATATATATATATATATATATATATATATATATATATTCATTTTACATTGTACTTAATTATTTTGTATCTTATTTTACATATCTAATTCCAATGTTTAAATTATATTTTATAATTTCAAATTACTACATATATTTACATTTATATATATACATATTTATTTACAAACAATTATTCGTGAATCGTCGGGCATAGTCAAAGGTCAAATTGAATTCATCATAATAGTTCAAAATTTTCGAGACTCATCATTACTGACTTTGCTCATTGTGTCGAATTCGTATGAAGATTAAGTTTAAAATTGATCAGAAATTCCCGGGTCATCACAGTACCTACCCATTAAAGAAATTTCGTCCCGAAATTTGAGTGAGGTCGTCATGGCTAACAATAAGAATGTTTTCATGATGAATATGAGTTGATAAATAGAGTTTTATCAATATTGAGTAATATAGATAAAACGATTTGATTATGTAAAGCGTACGAGTGAAGCTGTTACAAAGATTGAGATAGAGCTTTAACTTTTTGACGTAGTCACGGTGGATTTTCGAAATTCCAGGAATTTAAAGAAAATCTTCGAAATCTAAGAGATTTGATTCTTCGGCGAATAAAGAGATTAAGATCTCTATAATTAAATACGGTGATCTGCCTCGATTTTTCTATCAGATATTTCACTATAAATTAACTTCTTCCATTCCGTTACTTTTACCATTCCTATACCCAATTCCCAAATTCAAAAATTTATGAAAATGCTAAATTCAGTTCTGATCCTTGTCCTTATCCTTACTATCACAACCATCATTCTCCTTTTCCAACTTCCACCAGAGGAATCTGCTTATTTCTACTTTGCCCTTGGGGTTATAGTGCTTTTAATCCTCCTGTGTCTTTATGTTGCTATAAACATTGATATACACAGTTTGTAATTTATGTGTTATTATTGGGCTTTATATCTTCCCTTATACTTCGAAGTCCTTGCTTCTGTTTTCTATAATCATTGTCATCCCCAGTTAATACTCCCCCCTATTTGCTGCGATTTATACTCCAATTTCTATTTTGGAGCTTTGTCCCTTCGTTTCTTCTTCTTGCGATTGGGCATCTCTTGTAATGGTCTAGATTTCGTAGATATAAGTTTCAGAATGAACATTGTTAATGTTCTAAGAAAGAAATGGTAACAGTACAATTTGACTTGTCAAATTACCAGAATTCAAGGAAAGATAGGACTATCAAGAAAAATATTTTCTTGATATGTTTATAGATTAGACAGAATGTAAGAGTCGTGTAACATGGCACATGATGACGTTATGATCTGTGAATCATCACGTTCCATTTAGAAACTCAGCATGACTTAATGTAATATAATCACGTTGATCAAGTGTCATTATATTATACTAACTCATGCATCATTTCCCAACATTACTTCAATAACATTCATATTTTAAGCTCGAAAGTTTACATAATATAGAAACTAACAGTTTCTATATGATGTAATACTGATAGCACGAAGAGATTAATGATTTCAGATAAGAATAGTTATAAAAATATCTTCAAAAATATGGAGGATATTTATAATGAAAAATACGATGATATCTTGGAATTTCTAATATCGAAGGATGGTGAAGAAAATTTGTCCGCAAGAGTTTGGAGTCAGAAGTAAGGTATTCACTAAAGATTTCATCAGAAACAGAATCATCAGGATTCTTAATGTACAAGTTTAGTCCTTGTGATTTGTTCAGAGACTCTTTCGTAGTTTGCTCAATCAGTTTTTCAGTTTCAAACTTTTTCCGAGCTTTGCCAACATACAATTCTTTATCATCAACTTTTGGCTGTTGAGGTCGTTTACAGTTTTTGTTGCTTCATTCAACTTTTCAAAATTCAGAGTATTAATTCGCAGACTGGGTGCTTTTCAGAATTTCGGAATGGAAGATCATAGTTCTAAGAGATGAATGTTATATGGATACATATAACTGTTGATGTGGAAACGTTGCGAGGCTCACAATACAGATTTGCTGATTCCCGGTAATTGGTATGGCAATTCTTGTTACAAGATGCGGATGAGTACATGATGAGACTTCAATAGATAAATATAGTGATTTGTCAGTGAGATTTAAACCAAGGAGCGACGAGGTTGCTGGTACATCTGCTGGTAATATGGTGGAATATAAAAGGTTCCCCGATAACAATAAAAGAGCACGCATATATATCAAGGTTATAATAAGGTTAATCCAAATGAAAAGTAGAAGTTGACTTGTTGGAGCTGTGAAAAAATTGGCTAATTTGAAAAGGAATTGCAAAGTTATTTTCGGTAATAACAACGCCAAAGGAGCTAGCACAAATACGTGTTAAATGTTTACTCAGGTTCCGAGTGTTTTCAGATGCATAACTATATGCATAAATTCTTCCTTTCGTAGATGAAGTGCGGTTGGTTCATCCTCTCGATTGAGGTGTTTTCAAGAGTCATGAAAGGTTTTGAACGCAGATTGTAATCGTCAAGATACAAATGAGGTTTAAGATGAAATTAAGTGGCAAACTTGAAGAATTGTTTAGTTTCATATGTTATAATCAATATTTTAATTCATTTTAATTGTCAAATGTCATTAGTCCACAGTCGATAGTCCACAGTTAATAGTCCAATAATTCATATATAGTTTAATATATAATATTCGAATTAATTAATACGTATCGTGACCCGTGTACATGTCTCAGACTCGATCACAACTCAAACTATATATATTATTGTAGAATCAACCTCAACCCTGTATAGCGAACTCGATCATTACAGCATATAGAGTGTCTATGGTTATTTCAAATAATATATATAGATGCGTCGATATGATATGTCAAAACCTTGTATATGTGTCCAGATATTTAAAGTGCGTAAAATAAATAACAGAAATTAAATGACGATAAATAAAATTGCGAGAATTAAATTGCGATGAAATAAATTGCGATAATTAAATGTACAATAAGGAATTAACAGTTAGCTAGGAACAATTAGCTAGGATTTTGTTAGCGTGGATTCTTAACAAAATTTTCTCATGGTTAAGTTGTTTGTTTCTAACAAATTTTATTTTATCAAATGTTTTCTTCATTATGCCACTTGTTGGATTCTGATAGGTCAAAATCCAAATTTTTAAATGAATGAAAATGGTTATTTTGTGGTAAACGGATTCGTATATCTGTGGATGTAAATAGGATAGTAGATGACCGTTGAATCAGATTCGAAGAATGCACAGTGTAATTTATTAATGTGAAATCTAATTATTCCTCGGGTATTACCTACCCGTTAAAATATTTTCATCATTAACAGTTTGTACAAAAGAATTTTTAATTACAATCTTTATGAAAATATACTTACATATATATTTTCTTCAGATATAATCATGGGTTTAATGAGTCAATATGATATTAAACTCATTTGATTTACCATTAGAACAAGAATATATAATCTCTAAAACATTAGAGATTACATGATCGCCATGAAGAACGAAGATAATAGATGTAGAACGATACGTAGAACGATGATTATACTCGAGGTACAGAATGAGATGTTGAGACATGGATTGTTGATGGTACTGGTGCTGTTACTGATGGTACTGTTGGTGCCGGTGATGTTGTTGAAGCTGGTAAATTTTGCACCATATTCTCCAAATTGATTACTCGAGCGCGAATCTCATTGACTTTTTCCATTACTCCAGGATGATTGTCGGTCGGAACGAGCGGATGAATAAGGTTTAGAATTTTAGATAGAATATAATCGTGGCGAGATACTCTGGAAATGAGTGTGGAAATGGTGTTTCGAATGGGTTCGTCGGTAAGTGCTTCAGGTTCTTCGCCAAGAGGGGAATGTGGTGGATGGAAAGGATCGCCTTCTTCGTGTCTTCATCGGTTAATTCGTCTACGAGCCCATCTCCAATTCATCTAGAATAGATGATTGCTAATTGGTTGATTCATTCCGGTTACACTGCTTTCGGAGCTCGAGTGGAAATCCATATCAGAATAGCTGTCGGAATAACTATCGGAATAGCTATCGGGATCTGTGGGACTCGAACTGATTGAGGGATTCATCTCATACGATCAGTTGAAGGATTTTCGATAAGAAATAGATTATAGGATGTAGATTAGTACCCTGCAATACATAATTTACATATGCATATATATTACTAAAATCCCATAAGTTACGGAGGAATCTATGGAAGCTGTCAGGCAAAGGTAACGATAACAGATACGTTAAGATATGAATTTATCTATACATTGTCTATGCAATAGAGGCAGTAAGACGTGTCTAGATTTTAAGGATGATAAGCAAATAATTTTCGACACTAAATGATAAGCAAAACTTTTGACATGCAGACACGGTCGAAGTCTAGACTCACTAATGCATCCTAACGACTTATCAGTTAGACACACTAATGCAGACCTGGTTCGCTAAGACCACCGCTCTGATACCAACTTTCATGACCCGTCCTAATCCATCTGGACGAATACATTACATTTGGTTACATCACGAGGTACTTGACCTCTATATGATACATTTTACAAACATTGCATTCGTTTTTAAAAGACAAACTTTCAATACATCGAAAATTGATGGCATGCATACCATTTCATAATATATCCAACTATAATCGACTTAATAATAATCTTGATGAACTCGATGACTCAAATGCAACGTCTTTTGAAATATGTCATGAATGACTCCAAGTAATATCTCTAATATTGAAAGGACCCGTTCATATACATTATAAACGATTCACAATAGTTGATTACATTGCGAGGTATTTGACCTCTATATGATACATTTTACAAACATTGCATTCGTTTTTAAAAGACAATCTTTCTTTACATCAAAAATTGACAGGCATGCAAACCATTTCATAATATCCACTATCCAACTATAAATTGATTTAATAATAATCTTTGATGAACTCAATGACTCGAATGCAACGTTCTTCGAAATATGCTATGAAAGACGCCAAGTAATATCTTTAAAATGAGCAAATGCACAGCGGAAGATTTCTTTAACACCTGAGAATAAACATGCTTTAAAGTGTCAACCAAAAGGTTGGTGAGTTCATTAGTTTATCATAATCATTTATTTCCATCATTTTAATAGACCACAAGAATTTCATTTCCAGTTCTCATAAATATACGTCCCATGCATAGAGACAAAAAATAATCATTCATATGGTGAACACCTGGTAACCGACATTAACTAGATACATATAAGAATATCCCCTATCATTCCGGGATCCTCCTTCGGACATGATATAATTTCGAAGTACTAAAGCATCCGGTACTTTGGATGGGGTTTGTTAGGCCCAATAGATCTATCTTTAGGATTCGCGTCAATTAGGGTGTCTGTTCCCTAATTCTTAGATTACCAGACTTTAATAAAAAGGGGCATATTCGATTTCGATAATTCAACCATAGAATGTAGTTTCAATTACTTGTGTCTATTTCGTAAAACAGTTATAAAAGCAGCGCATGTATTCTCAGTCCTAAAAATATAAAGGGTAAAAAGGTAAATGAAACTCACCATACTGTATTTCGTAGTAAAAATACATATAACGTCATTGAACAAGTGCAAGGTTGGCCTCGGATTCACGAACCTAAATTAATTATATATATTTATGTGTTGGTCAATATTTGTCTAACAAATTAGGTCAAGTCATAGTGTACCACAATCCTAATGCTCGAGACTAATATGCAAAAGTCAACAAAAGTAAATTTGACTCAAAATAATTTCCAAAAATCTATACATGATTAATATATAGTTTAAATATCGTCGTTTTATATTTTTAAAAGATTTATTAGAGTAAATAATATAATTTATTTATTAATAAATAAAATTTTATATTATATTTATATAATAAAATATACTTTTATATATATTAAGTAATAAAATTTATAGGGTTCATTTAATATTATAAAGATAATATGATAGGTATTATTAAAGTAAGTTATTACACGTAGTAAAATATGTTTGTATCAAATATTTATTTGATAAAATAATATCTATAATGATAGTAAGTAAAAGTTGTATTATTTTGTAATAATAATTATTATTATAAAAATATCAATATTTATAATTACTAAGATGACATTATGATAAAACGATAATTCTAATTATGATAACTTTAATATTTACGATAATTTTTAATATTATCTTTAAAATAATAATTCTATTTAAAATAATAATAATATTAATGATATTTTATAGTAACAATGACATTTCTATTAAAATGATAATTTTTGTTAAAATGATAGTTTTAATACTAGCGATAATTTTAATAATAATAGTAATGATAAAAATAATAAGAACGATAATTTTATCTAAATCAATATCTTATAATATTTTAATTTCATCATGATACTCTTACCCATTATTTCCTAATCGTTTCGTTTAATAGCTTTTAATCGTCTTTTATATCGTGTTCTTAATAATGATAATAATAGTAATCAAAATAATTAGGTGTTACAGATATTTGTTTTAATTACACTAATATTAATAATGATAGTTACTATAACATTATTAACGATAATACTAATAATTATCTTAATGATAATATAGTAATAATAATAATAACAATAACAATAACCATTTTTAAATAATGATATATATGTTAATAATGATAATAATAATAATAATACCAATAATAATAATAATAATAATAATAATAATAATAATAATAATAATAATAATAATAATAATAATAATAATAATAATTGGATAATAATAATAATACTAATTATAATTTTAACGATAATAACGATAGTAATAATAAAAAAAATAACAATTTTTAATGATAAATCCTTTTATTGATAAAGATAATAATAATGATAATAAGATAAAACTAGAACGACGATAATAACGACGATAATAATAATCATTTTTAATAATAATACAAAAATTCGATGGACTATAACTTCAAATCCGTTCATCGAAATCATTCGATATCTAAATGAAAAGTTCTTAATTTTTCGCTAGCTTTCCAACGACATGCATATCTTATACCTTATCTCAGTCGCATATATAACTAATTCAGGATTCAACATAACCTAACTAAAGGCAATATCAAAAGTACAAACATGCATAATCCTATATACTCGAGCACTAGTCAGGGATACACTATTAGTATGTAAAAGTTAAATTATGAGTACTCACGTATCAATATTGAGATTCAATATTGCAGGAAAGGTACGTAGACGCAACGGAGATGATAAACACTATATTGATCTCACGAGCATACCCATGAACCATACCCAATCACCTCCATAGCTATAACCCATAATTTCCTTAATCCAATCCCACTCGAAAAACAATTTCGAAATCACTCGGACAGCACTCTGACGTAATATTTTATGTATACTAATAATATCTTGAAATAATACGGAGTAAATATATATATGTAAATCGTTTGAGAGAGTTTAGAGAAAAATATTTTCAAGTTTCTTATGAAATAATGAAACCTATTGAATTCTATTTATAATAGATTTTTGAATTATTAAAGTGAATTATTAAAGTATGAATTATTAAAGTGAATTATTAAAGTATGAATTATTAAAGTGAATTATTAAAGTTAAAGTAAAGTAAAAATAAAGTAAAGGTAAAGTTTAAGTATAGTAAAAGTATAAAACTATGTACGTATAATACGCGTATAAATATATATAATATTAATTTAAATCGTTATATATATTTAATAAAATAAAATATAAATATCCTTATCTTTATCATACTGGTTAAGTAATGAGTTGTCAAAAGTGGTTCTAGATATTTATAAAAGTTATATACGTTTTAATAATAAAGTTCTTTTTAAACTGAAAACGTTTTTGTACTAAATCAAATAAATATAATAATTTTGTTTTCCAAAACCAAATATATTTTTAAGAATCATTTTGTTCAAAGGTTAAAATAATGGAAATTGTTATATCATAAAATATTTTAGAAAAGTAGAATCATATGTATTCATAATAGGTTTCAAGTTTTTAAATTACAGTTTGTTGGTGAAGCATGGGATAAAGTTCAAAGATTAAATAAACGTATGAAATCATCTTAATGAAAAATGTCGAGTTACATAACTTGTCGATATCCAACATCTAAGTTATTTACACTTCACGTTCTTACTTATAAATCACTTTACCATTTTCTGAATGTTGTCAAAAAGAATAGATTTCTTAAATCACAGTGGACCTCATAATATAGACCCGTAATCATATCATAATGTATCTGATAAATCAATCATTTGATATTATCTTCTAATTCCATCGATAAACATATTGAAACAAATACGTTCATGTAAAGTATTATACGTTTAATACTTTATTAATATTCTCAAGTTATAATATATATACATATATATACATATTTATTTATATATAACGGTTCGTGAATCGTCGGAATTTGGTCGAGGTTATAATGAATGTATGAACACAATTTAAAATTCTTGAGATTTAACTTAACAAACTTTGCTTATCGTGTCGGAATAATATAAAGATAAAGTTTAAATTTGGTTGGAAATTTCCGGGTTGTCACAGTACCTACCCGTTAAAGAAATTTCGTCTCGAAATTTGAGTGGAAAGGTCGTGAATGATAATAAGTATGTTTTCATGATGCATACAGGCTGAAAATTAGAGTTTTATCATCAGCGAATAATTTGGATAAACAATCCATTTATATGAAGAGTACAAATGAAGCTAATATAGAAGAGTGAAATGAGTAAGTGTAGATTCATCTTATCATTTGCGTAGATATGATTGATTTCCAGATTTCAAGGGATTTGAAGAAAATCTTTGTAATAAGATTTGATTCTCCGGTAACAAAAGGAATTAGGATCCGCTTTAAATGCGATCGTCCATTTTAATTGTTCTGTCGGAGATTTTCTTATAAATTCACCTCCTTCGTTTTCTTACAACTCACACCTTCTGTTGATGCATTTTATGAAAGTCCCTAGACATCTACCCACGTCCATTGCTGGTACAACAGTTTACAGGCCACCATGATCGTTCGTTATTATCCTATCCGTGTTTGTATGTGGTTACAGCAACTGCAGGAACGAGATTTGGATGTTTGACTATGTTAGACTTAGTCATACGTCCGAGTGAAGCCTCACTCATACGGCTGACAGGCTCATACGCACGGTTGATGCTGAGCTAAGTCACAATTACAACCTAAATGAGAAGACACGAGTGAGTGATCACCCGTACGGCTGATGAAGCCAACTCGTATGTGTGATGGATGAATCTTACGGGTGAGTCAACAGCAGGGATATATAAAGTCTTATGTTCTTCATTTTAGGTTAAGCCTCTCATTTATTACACACACTCAGATCTGGTGAGCTCCTCCGATTCTCTCTCAACCCAAATCACCCAGGTGGTGAATAATAGCTCTAGGTGTTGATCTAATCACACTTGATTTAGTTGTGGTATGACTAAATTAATCCCAAAAAGATTAACCTATTCACTAGAGGGTTTGATTCACTTATTCTGTCATTGTGTGAGTTAAATCTGTTGATTTCTAAGTTCCTAGTCATGTTTCATCACCTTCTATTCTTTTCCCCTCAACTCATATTTTAAAGTATGCATCAATATGCTCCATCCAGTTCTAATTCTCGATATACTTATAACTTTCATATCGATCATTCTTCTTTTTCATCTACCGCCGGAAGAATCTATTTACTTCTACTATACTCTTGGGTTTATAGTGTTTCTAGTTCTCCCGTGTCTTTATATTGCTATATGCATCGATATATATGGTTTATAATTTTTAGTTTGTCGTTGGGCTTTATATCTTCCCTTATATTTCAAAGTCTTTGTTTCTATCTTCTATAATCATTGTCATTCACAGTTAATGCTCTCTTTTATTTGCTGCAATTTATACCCCAATTTCTATTTCGGAGTTTTGTCCTTTCGTTTCTTCTTCTTGCGATTAAGCACCGCTTGTAATGGTCCAGAATTCACAGATATGAATTTCGGAATGAACATTGTTAATGTTCTAGGAAGGAAATTGTGATGGCACGATCTTGACTTGTCAAATTACTAGAATACCTTGAAAAAGGCCGAATCATCAAGAAATATTTTCTTGATATTTTAGAGGTTAAATAGAATACAAGAGTCGTATAACATGGCACATGATGATGTTATGATCTGTGAATCATCACGTTCCATTTAGAAACTCAGCATGAATTACTGTAATATAATCACGTTGATCAAGTGTCATTATATTATACTAACTCATGCTTCAGTTTCCAACACTACTTCAAAACATTCATATTTTAAACTCAAAGGTTTACAGAGTATAGGAACTAAACAGTTTCCTTTTTGATGTAATACAGATAGCGCAAAGAGATAAATGATTCCAGATAAGAATAGTTATGGAAATATCTTCAGAAATATGGAGGATATTTATAATGAAAGATACGATGATATCTTAGAATTTCTAATATCAGAGGATGATGAAGAATATTGTCTGTAAGGGTTTAGTGTCAGGAGCAAGGTATTCGTTAATGACTTCAGCAGACCCTGAATCATTTGGATTCTTTGAAGGCAGGTTCAGTCTTTGTGATTTGTCCACAGCCTCCTTCATAATTTGCTCAATCCGTTTTCCAGTTCCAAAACTTCTCTATTTCTAAGCTTTGTTAATACACTAATCTTTATCATCAAACTTTTTTACTGCTAAGGTCGTTTACAGTTTTTGTTGCTTCATCAGCATTTCGAGAACTAGTTCGCGGTTCAGAGTGTTTTTCAGAAACTTCACATTCGAAGTATGTAAGCCTTGGAAATAGACGTTATGTATAACTGTTGGCGTCAACATGCTGTGAGATTTCAAAATACTGATTGCTAATTCCCAATGATTCGTATGGCAATTCTCGTTACAAGAGGCAGATGAGTAAATGATGAGGTTTCGATAAATATAAAGATTCTTCGGAATGCCCAAGATCAGTGAAGTTGTTGGTAAGTTTATTGCTAATGTGGTGGAATATGAAAGGTTCTCCGGTAACAAAAGGGTAATCCCATATATCAAAATTATGATAAGGCTACTCCGAATGAAAAAATTGAAGTTGTCTTGCTGGAGCTGTGATATAATTTGCTACTTTGCAAAGGAATTGCAAGGTTATTTTGGCTAATAAATGCCAAAAGATCTGACACAGATATGTGTTGAATTATGACTTTGGTTTCGAGAGCTTTTTAAGTACATAACTGTGGGTAATATGTGGTTGGATCATCATCTCGATTGCTCATTATTTGAAGTGTCTTCAGAGATTTTTGAAGGGTTTGAACACAGATTGTAATCGTTTGTATACATTTGATGTTCTAACACACTTTTGAAGTCAAAGTATAGATTTGAAAGATGTAGGAATCTAAAAGTGATGGTACCGGTTATATCTCGAATTGAATTCTGAGATTTTAAAATCAGAATATGTAATTGGGTTTGAATGAGTATGGTTGTTTTGATTTCTATGAAAGAATGTATATTATTGTGAAAGTAGGAAGTATAATTGATAATTTGCTTAATCTGATTCGAAGAATGTAACATATTAATTGCGAATTTATATATATCTCTCGGGTATTACCTACCCGTTAAAAAATTTTCACAATTAATATTTTGTACATAAGAATTTTATTACAGTCTTTATGAAAATATATATGTATATATTCTCCTCAGATGTAACATAGATTTTAATGAGTTAATACTAAATTAAACTCATTCGATTTACGGTTAGAACTAGAATTGAATAATTCCTTGAAGGCTTTAGAGGTTACATAAGTATTTCTTCAATAATATTGAAATTATGAATCAATACTTCGTTATTTGTTGAGATGTGATGTTGGTTTTCGTTAAATTCTTGTGAACTTCGCAAAGTACGAATGATGTTATCTGAAAAGTTTCGGTTACATCAATGATGAAGTGTAAAATCAAATATATACTTGATTTATTAGGAATTGGAACTTGTTGAATTGAGACAGAGATTGTAGTTAACGATGGTTAAGTTGCGGGCGAGGGACGTACATTATTGCATATTTGTAATATGAATTAACCGAGTAGTTAAGATTCACACACAATAGCTTAGCACGGAAAGATTTATTTTTTTATTTCAAAATATATATATATATATATATATATAAAATATATATATAATTTCTTCAGAGGGAATGAGTTAATTCTTCATAACTTGTTGATACAATATACACGTTATTGATTCGTAATGATGTCCACAGTGATTCTTGAACTGACGGAGTTTGTGATGTTATAGGTGTTGTTGATTCTGATATTGACTGTACTGACGATGCTGGTGACGTTGACGGTACTGTTGATGCTGTTGGTAAAACAAGTTTAACTTGTTAATCACACACCATTTTTGTCAGGGTTTCTACTCTTCCTTCTATCATTTTGGTTCGCTTAACTGATTTATGGTTAGGGCTAGATTAGATAATCTCTAAGACTTTAGAGATTATATAATCACCGCGGAATGTTTCTCTAATGAAGTTATGAATTAATACTTCGTCAGTTATTGTTGTTGGTACTCCTTGGTATCTATGGTGCGTATGACGTTGATGCTCGTGGGACAGATTGTGAAGTTGAGGTTTACAACGCGATTGTGGTTGGAGGTGGTAATGGTACTGTTGGCGTTGATGATGGTGGTACTGGTTATGCTGCTGGTGTTTGTAATCTCTGCACCATATTCTCCAAATCCACTACCCGAGCGCGAAGTTCGTTGACTTCTTCTATTATTCCAGGATGATTGTTGGTCGGAACGAGCGGATAAATAAAATCTAGAATTTGATGTAGTATATAATCATGACGAGATACCCTGGAAATGAGAGAGAAAATGGTGTCTCGAACAGGTTCGCCGGTAAGTGCTTCAGGTTCTTCGCCAAGAGGGCAATGTGGTGGATGGAAAGGATCGCCTTCTTCTTGTTTCCAATGATTGAGGAGGCTACGAACCCATCCCCAATTCATCCAGAATAGGTGATGACTGATTGGTTGATCCATTCCGGTCACACTGCTTTCGGAGCTTGAGTGAGATTCCATTTCGGAATCCGAGTGACTTGTACTGATGACAAATTCCATTTCGTACGATTGGATAAAGGATTTTCGATATAAAATGATTTTTCGGCTATCGGGTGGTATTCTATTTACATAGGATATCTATATATAGAGATCAAAAGATTTCATAGATTACGGAGGAATTTGCGGGATATGTCAGGCAAAGTTTAAAGTAACAGATACGATAATATATGATTTAGCAGATACGCTAAGATATGAATTTTGTCTATACACTACTCATGCAATTAATGTAGCAAGGTGTGTCTAGACTAATAATGATAAGCAGGTAATTTCCTGTGGATGATAAGCAGATGATTTCTGACTAGAAATGATAAGCAAAACTTTTGACATGCAGACACGGTCGAAGTCCAGACTCACTAATGCATCCTAAAGACTTATCAGTTAGACACACTAATGCAGACCTGGTTCGCTAAGACCACCGCTCTGATACCAACTGAAAGGACCCGTTCATATACATTATAAACGATTCACAATAGTTGATTACATTGCGAGGTATTTGACCTCTATATGATACATTTTACAAACATTGCATTCGTTTTTAAAAGACAATCTTTCTTTACATCAAAAATTGACAGGCATGCAAACCATTTCATAATATCCACTATCCAACTATAAATTGATTTAATAATAATCTTTGATGAACTCAATGACTCGAATGCAACGTTCTTCGAAATATGCTATGAAAGACGCCAAGTAATATCTTTAAAATGAGCAAATGCACAGCGGAAGATTTCTTTAACACCTGAGAATAAACATGCTTTAAAGTGTCAACCAAAAGGTTGGTGAGTTCATTAATTTATCATAATCATTTATTTCCATCATTTTAATAGACCACAAGAATTTCATTTCCAGTTCTCATAAATATACGTCCCATGCATAGAGACAAAAAATAATCATTCATATGGTGAACACCTGGTAACCGACATTAACTAGATACATATAAGAATATCCCCTATCATTCCGGGATCCTCCTTCGGACATGATATAATTTCGAAGTACTAAAGCATCCGGTACTTTGGATGGGGTTTGTTAGGCCCAATAGATCTATCTTTAGGATTCGCGTCAATTAGGGTGTCTGTTCCCTAATTCTTAGATTACCAGACTTTAATAAAAAGGGGCATATTCGATTTCGATAATTCAACCATAGAATGTAGTTTCAATTACTTATGTCTATTTCGTAAAACAGTTATAAAAGCAGCGCATGTATTCTCAGTCCCAAAAATATAAAGGGTAAAAAGGTAAATGAAACTCACCATACTGTATTTCGTAGTAAAAATACATATAACGTCATTGAACAAGTGCAAGGTTGGCCTCGGATTCACGAACCTAAATTAATTATATATATTTATGTGTTGGTCAATATTTGTCTAACAAATTAGGTCAAGTCATAGTGTACCACAATCCTAATGCTCGAGACTAATATGCAAAAGTCAACAAAAGTAAATTTGACTCAAAATAATTTCCAAAAATCTATACATGATTAATATATAGTTTAAATATCGTCGTTTTATATTTTTAAAAGATTTATTAGAGTAAATAATATAATTTATTTATTAATAAATAAAATTTTATATTATATTTATATAATAAAATATACTTTTATATATATTAAGTAATAAAATTTATAGGGTTCATTTAATATTATAAAGATAATATGATAGGTATTATTAAAGTAAGTTATTACACGTAGTAAAATATGTTTGTATCAAATATTTATTTGATAAAATAATATCTATAATGATAGTAAGTAAAAGTTGTATTATTTTGTAATAATAATTATTATTATAAAAATATCAATATTTATAATTACTAAGATGACATTATGATAAAACGATAATTCTAATTATGATAACTTTAATATTTACGATAATTTTTAATATTATCTTTAAAATAATAATTCTATTTAAAATAATAATAATATTAATGATATTTTATAGTAACAATGACATTTCTATTAAAATGATAATTTTTGTTAAAATGATAGTTTTAATACTAGCGATAATTTTAATAATAATAGTAATGATAAAAATAATAAGAACGATAATTTTATCTAAATCAATATCTTATAATATTTTAATTTCATCATGATACTCTTACCCATTATTTCCTAAGCGTTTCGTTTAATAGCTTTTAATCGTCTTTTATATCGTGTTCGTAATAATGATAATAATAGTAATCAAAATAATTAGGTGTTACAGATATTTGTTTTAATTACACTAATATTAATAATGATAGTTACTATAACATTATTAACGATAATACTAATAATTATCTTAATGATAATATAGTAATAATAATAATAACAATAACAATAACCATTTTTAAATAATGATATATATGTTAATAATGATAATAATAATAATAATAATACCAATAATAATAATAATAATAATAATAATAATAATAATAATAATAATAATAATAATAATAATAATAATAATAATAATAATAATAATAATAATTGGATAATAATAATAATACTAATTATAACTTTAACGATAATAACGATAGTAATAATAAAAAAAATAACAATTTTTAATGATAAATCCTTTTATTGATAAAGATAATAATAATGATAATAAGATAAAACTAGAACGACGATAATAACGACGATAATAATAATCATTTTTAATAATAATACAAAAATTCGATGGACTATAACTTCAAATCCGTTCATCGAAATCATTCGATATCTAAATGAAAAGTTCTTAATTTTTCGCTAGCTTTCCAACGACATGCATATCTTATACCTTATCTCAGTCGCATATATAACTAATTCAGGATTCAACATAACCTAACTAAAGGCAATATCAAAAGTACAAACATGCATAATCCTATATACTCGAGCACTAGTCAGGGATACACTATTAGTATGTAAAAGTTAGATTATGAGTACTCACGTATCAATATTGAGATTCAATATTGCAGGAAAGGTACGTAGACGCAACGGAGATGATAAACACTATATTGATCTCACGAGCATACCCATGAACCATACCCAATCACCTCCATAGCTATAACCCATAATTTCCTTAATCCAATCCCACTCGAAAAACAATTTCGAAATCACTCGGACAGCACTCTGACGTAATATTTTATGTATACTAATAATATCTTGAAATAATACGGAGTAAATATATATATGTAAATCGTTTGAGAGAGTTTAGAGAAAAATATTTTCAAGTTTCTTATGAAATAATGAAACCTATTGAATTCTATTTATAATAGATTTTTGAATTATTAAAGTGAATTATTAAAGTATGAATTATTAAAGTGAATTA
This sequence comes from Rutidosis leptorrhynchoides, assembly GCF_046630445.1. Lineage (NCBI taxonomy): Eukaryota > Viridiplantae > Streptophyta > Magnoliopsida > Asterales > Asteraceae > Rutidosis > Rutidosis leptorrhynchoides. The sequence continues at coordinate 512,561,381 of NC_092335.1, read as the reverse complement.
TTAAAGTATTAATTATTAAAGTGAATTATTAAAGTATGAATTATTAAAGTATGAATTATTAAAGTGAATTATTAAAGTATGAATTATTAAAGTGAATTATTAAAGTTAAAGTAAAGTAAAAATAAAGTAAAGGTAAAGTTTAAGTATAGTAAAAGTATAAAACTATGTACGTATAATACGCGTATAAATATATATAATATTAATTTAAATCGTTATATATATTTAATAAAATAAAATATAAATATCGTTATCTTTATCATACTGGTTAAGTAATGAGTTGTCAAAAGTGGTTCTAGATATTTATAAAAGTTATATACGTTTTAATAATAAAGTTCTTTTTAAACTGAAAACGTTTTTGTACTAAATCAAATAAATATAATAATTTTGTTTTCCAAAACCAAATATATTTTTAAGAATCATTTTGTTTAAAGGTTAAAATAATAGAAATTGTTATATCATAAAATATTTTAGAAAAGTAGAATCATATGTATTCATAATAGGTTTCAAGTTTTTAAATTACAGTTTGTTGGTGAAGCATGGGATAAAGTTCAAAGATTAAATAAACGTATGAAATCATCTTAATGAAAAATGTCGAGTTACATAACTTGTCGATATCCAACATCTAAGTTATTTACACTTCACGTTCTTACTTATAAATCACTTTACCATTTTCTGAATGTTGTCAAAAAGAATAGATTTCTTAAATCACAGTGGACCTCATAATATAGACCCGTAATCATATCATAATGTATCTGATAAATCAATCATTTGATATTATCTTCTAATTCCATCGATAAACATATTGAAACAAATACGTTCATGTAAAGTATTATACGTTTAATACTTTATTAATATTCTCAAGTTATAATATATATACATATATATACATATTTATTTATATATAACGGTTCGTGAATCGTCGGAATTTGGTCGAGGTTATAATGAATGTATGAACACAATTTAAAATTCTTGAGATTTAACTTAACAAACTTTGCTTATCGTGTCGGAATAATATAAAGATAAAGTTTAAATTTGGTTGGAAATTTCCGGGTTGTCACAAATATGAGCAAATGCACAGCGAAAGATTTCTTTCATATCTGAGAATAAACATGCTTTCAAATGTCAACCAAAAGGTTGGTGAGTTCATTAGTTTATCATAAACATTCATTTCCATTATTTTAATAGACCACAAGATTTTCATTTCTCATAAATATACGTCCCATGCATAGAGACAAAAATAATCATTCATATGGTGAACACCTGGTAACCGACATTAACTAGATGCATATAAGAATATCCCCTATCATTTCAGGAAATCCTTCGGACATGATATAAAACCACATCGAAGTACTAAAGCATCCGGTACTTTGGATGGGGTTCGTTAGGCCCAATAGATCTATCTTTAGGATTCACGTCAATTAGTAGACTGGTTTACTAATTCTTAGGTTACCAAGCAAAAAGGGGCATATTCGGCTTCGATCATTCAACCATATAATGTAGTTTCGATTACTTGTGTCTATTTCGTAAAACATTTATAAAAAAATTGCGCATGTATTCTCAGCCCAAAAATATAAAGGGTAAAAAGGCAAATGAAACTCACCAAACTGTATATTGTAGTAAAAATACATATGACAACATTGAACAAAAGTAGGGTTGGCCTCGGATTCACGAACCTATATCATTTGTATATTTGTTAATATACATAGTTGTAATCGAACAAATATATATATATATGTATATAAATTTATTAGTTATATCCTTTTTATATTAATAATATATATATATATATATATATATATATATCTTATATTCAATTTGTTATATTAAAAAAATTAATTTTCGTTATGTTATATATATTAAATATATTTTTGATATATACATATATACATACATATATATATATATATATATATACATATTATTTGTATATTACTAATAGTAGTTATATAAAATTTATACTAAATTCCATTTAAAATCATATACTGTATTATATCTTAAATTATATTTTATATATGTTTATTATATATATATATATATATATATATATATATATATATATATATATATATATATATATATATTTAAAGTGATTAATATAGTTATATTACTCTATATATTTAGTATTATATTAAAAATACCTAATTTGTTGTATATATAAGTATTTACATAAATAGTTGTTAATACATTTTATATATATAGTTATATAAACTATTAATATAATTATAATATATGTAATAAGTACGTGTTAGATACAAAATATTTATCTGTAACAAAAATGTTGGTTTTGATAATAATGATTTATTAATAATAATAACTTTCTTGATATTGATAATACTAATATTAATAACGTTATTGTTAAAAATGGTACTTATGTTAATAATAATGATAGTAATACTAATAATTACAAAAATGACATTAATACTAATATTAGTGAAAATAATAATAACTTGTATTATTTTTATAATAACAATAACAATGATCCTAGTCATAATCATAATAATAATAGTAGTACTTAAAATGATAAATCAATGATAATAACATTAATAATACTTTTAGTAATAATAACGATAATTGTTATAATACTTATCTTCATACTAGTAATAACTATTATAATACTTATAATATCAATAATAATAATAATAATAATAATAATAATAATAATAATAATAATAATAATAATAATAATAATAATAATAATAATAATAATAATAATAGCAACAATATCAATAATCATAATAATAACACTAATAATAATAATAATAATAATAATAATAATAATAATAATAATAATAATAATAATAATAATAATAATAATAATAATAATAATAATAATAATAATAATAATAATAAGAGAAATGCATACTACCTCAAGGAAAACGGTTTTTAAAAAAAATTGCCTCTGCCCGGATTTGAACTCAAGACCTCTCGCTAACCTGAAATCTCCATTTACCATTCCTCTACCTACTGTCTTTCTGATTAAAACCCCGAATTAATTAACATAACCCGTAATTATATTTTCCCCATTTATTTCTTCTTCTTCACAGACCCAGTCGACCAGCGTAGGATCAAACATATCAAATACAAACTGATTTGGTTTTTGATTTCATGAACTAACATAAACGATTCACTTGTGGTTTTCTTGTATTAACAGCAAATGAAGAAAGAAAGAAAAAAATTAAATAAAAATAAACCTGTTATTATTCGCAAAAAAAAATGAACTCGATATATGATTTTGAAATTGAGATGTTTTGGGACCTCACTTCCTTCATAAAATATTTCCTAAATCGTCATTAAAACACTATGGAACTAACAATCGAACTGGAAACAACGTACAATTCATGAATTTGAAGAAAGAACAAACGGCTGACTTTAATTGATTGAAACTTTGACCTAAAAATTAAAATTCGTTAATTGGAATTGGAAACTAAAATTTTGGATATAGTTTGAGTGAAAGATTTCTAAACAAACTACATTTATGGATTTTGATAACTCATTCGAATTCGAGCTTCTAATTAAACGAGTCGTGAAAGAAAAAAATAAAAGTAAACGGGTTTTATGCTTTTCTGTTTGCTCTTTTCCTTTCTGAATATCAGAACAGCAGAGATTGCTGTAAGGGTGGATGAATAATCGAAGTGGCCAACAAAGATTACATCAATTTTGTTTTATAAATAAAAAAAGTCGCCAGTGGGTTCACGGGTAGGGAAGAAATATATATATATATATATATATATATATATATATATATATATATATATATATATATGATAAAGGAAATAATGTATCTGATACACGATGTATATATATATCTATATCTATATATTATAATTGATATTAATATTTAATAATTACCTTAATAATAATAATACTATTATTAATTAATAACACTATCAAACCCAATAATACTAATAATAATAAGAATAATGGTAAAAACAATAGAATACAATGATAATAATAATTTTAAGTAAAGATGATGGTTTTTAGTAATAATAATAATAATAATAACTTAAATTATAATTTTTACTACTAACTATAATATTAATGATATTGATAATAATAATCTTGATAAGGATAATAATAATAATACATAATCACTTGTAGTAACAAAAATTGTAGTCTTACAATTAATTACAATATGAATAATGATATCAACAATACTAATAATACTAATAATAATAGTAGTTATATAATAAATCAATTATATCAAATTTCATATTTATATATATACAAAATAATAATAATAACACTGTTATTAATATTAGATACATAATCTGATAATAGTAATGAAAGTAATAATAATACTAGTAAAGGTAACAAATTAAATGCATTAAATTTCATATCTATATATTATATATAATAGTATAACTAATACTGATATTAATTATTAATATTAATATTAGTATTAATAATAATGAAAGTAATAATAATCTTATTATAGCAACTATATTTTAATTTGTTAATAATAATATATTATTAATTATGTAATATTTAATAATCTTATAATATTTTATATGGTAACTCTTTTGATTCTTTATTATTTAATTTTATATAAATTATTATACATAGATCTCATATGTCTATATATATATATATATATATATATATATATATATATATATAGATTCATTTTAAATTGTACTTAATTATTTTGTATCTTATTTTACATATCTAATTCCAATGTTTAAATTATATTTTATAATTTCAAATTACTACATATATTTACATTTATATATATACATATTTATTTACAAACAATTATTCGTGAATCGTCGGGCATAGTCAAAGGTCAAATTGAATTCATCAGAATAGTTCAAAATTTTCGAGACTCATCATTACTGACTTTGCTCATTGTGTCGAATTCGTATGAAGATTAAGTTTAAATTTGATCGAAAATTCCTGGGTCATCACAGCGAGTAGTTATATATGGATCCATAGGGCTTGACATCCTCGTCTGTTCCAGGTATAGAAACCCTAGCCTGAACTATAAAACAGACGTATGCTATTTGAGTTTAGTACACGTTGGTTTGCGTGTATTGTACATGTTGGTTGCATGTATGTTAAAACAGGGGTACTTATTATAATGTTAAAGTTTAGTTACCAGGGTGCTCAATCTTGTAGAATCTTTTGATAAACGTTTCGGATGAAACAACTGAAATCTTGTGATCCACCTTTATATACAGATTATACGAAACATTAAAACTATGAACTCACCAACCTTTGTGTTGACACTTGTTAGCATGTTTATTCTCAGGTTCCCTAGAAGTCTTCCTCTGTTTGCTTATATGTTAGACAAGCTATGTGCATGGAGTCTTACATGACATATTTTTCAAGGAAACGTTGCATTCACCAAATCATCACCATGTATCTTATTTTAAATGCATTGTCAACGGAAGTATTATTGTAAACTATTATATTACGGTGATTGTCTATATGTAGAAATCATCAAATGTCGAAAACCTTTGATTTAAATATTCATTTATGGTGTGCCTTTTCAAAAGAATGCAATGTTTACAAAACGTATCATATAGAGGTCAAATACCTCGCAATGAAATCGATGAATGACGTGTTCATCCATATGGATTTGGAGCGATCGTCACAGTTGGTATCAGAGCGTTGGTCCTAGCGAACCAGGTCTTGCATGAGTGTGTCTAACTGATAGTTGTTAAGATGCATTAGTAAGTCTGGACTTCGACCGTGTCTGCATGTTAAAAGTTTTGCTTATCATTTCTTGTCGGAAATTACATGCTTATCATTCTTAAGTCTAGACACATTTTCCTGCATTTATTGCATGAATAGTGTAAAGACAAAATTCATATCTTAACATATCTATTACTGTAAACTTTGCCTGACAGCTTTCGAAAGATTCCTCCGTAATTTGCGGATCCCTTGTACTATATATAGGTATTCTATGTAATTAGAATATCATCCGATATCCAAAAATCATTTCATATCGAAAATCCTTTATCTAACCGTGTAAGATGAATTCCGCATCTAGTTCGAATTCCTCAAATTCCAACAGCTATTCCGATATGGATTTCCATTCGAGCTCCGAAAGCAGCCATCATCTATTCTGGATGAATTGGGGATGGGTTCGTAATCTACTTAATCATTGGAGTCAGGAAGAAGGCGATCCCTTCCATCCACCACATTCACCTCTTGGCGAAGAACCTGAAGCACTTACCGACGAACCAGTTCGTAACACCATTTTCACCCTCATTTCCAGAACAGCTCGCAACAACTACTTAATATCTAATATTCTAAATATTATTTATCCGATCGTCCGAACCACCGATCATCCCAGTATAATAGAAGAAGTCAACGAGCTTCGCGCTCGGGTAGTGGCTTTGGAGAATATGGTGCAAGGATTTCAAACGCCAGCAGCAGCACCAACAGCATAAACAGTACCACCGACAACAACACCAACAGTACCATTACCACCACCAACAACAACATCTCCATCACACGCCTCCACATCACAATCTGTACCTCGAATATCAATATCATACACACCATAGATACCAAGGAGTATCAACAACAACAAACGATGAAGTATGGAATCATAACTTCATCGGAGAAATATTCTACGGTGATTATATAATCTATAATCTTAGAGATTATCTATTCTAGCCTTAAACATAAATCAGATAGAGTAGAAACCCTGATCGAAATGGTGTATGATTTACAAGCTAGACTTGTTATATCATAACATCAACAGTACCGTCAGCATCATCAGCACCGTCAGTACCGTCTGCATCATTAGCACCAGCAGCATCTGCTACATCACAAGCTCCGCCAGTTCAAGAAAGCACCGTGGACATCATTACGAGTCAACAACGAGTATAATGTATCAATGAGTTATGAAGTAATAACTCAATTCCTCTAAAGAATTTATATGTATATCTTATATATATAAATTTTAAAACCATCATAAATCTTTTTGTACTAAGCTATTATGTATGAATTGAAAAATGGTAAATATTACTCGGTTAAATTCATATTACTAATATGCTATGATGTACATCCTTCGTTAACAACTTAACCTTCATTAACTACAATCTCTATTTCAACTCAATGAATTCCATTTCATAATAAACCAAGTGTATTAATCAATTACATAATTGATTTTACATTTTCAGTTTTGATATACTCGAAACTATCCAGAAAACATCATCTGTACCTTGCAAAGTTCACAAAAATTCCACGAGCATCAACATCCTTCACCGAGGAATATCAATAAGAATAAATAATGAAGTATCGATTACATTAGCGAAATACTCCGCAAAGATTATGTAATCTTTAATAAATCAAATGAGCTTAATATGATACTAACTCATTAAATCTGTATTACATCGGAAGAAAATATACATACATATATTTTCATAAAGACGGTAATAAAATTTTTTTTGTACAAAATATTAATTGTGAAATATTTAACGGGTAGGTAATACCCGGGAAATATATAAGTTCACAATTAATATGTGATACTGTACATTCTTCAACTTTGATTCAAAAATTATTAACAATGCCCATAATGATATACAATCGTTTTCATACAAATTCAATTACATATTCTGATATTGACGGATCAGAATCCAAGTCATAACTCTGAACCGGTGAAATCATTCTTAGATCTCTACATCTTTCAAAACTATACTTTGACTTCAAAACTGTGAAAGATCCTTTAGTATTGTTATTACCGAAAATAATCTTGCAATTCCTTTTTAAAGTATCCAGTTTTACCACACTTCCAACCAGTCAACTTCGATTTTTCAGATTAAGCCTTATTGTAACCTTGATATATACGTTTTTGTTACCGGAGAACCTTTTATGTTCTACCACATTAGCAGTAAATTTACCAACAACTTCATTGATTCTTGACCTTCCAAAAAATCATTTTACTCATTGAAACCCTATCATGTACTCGTCTACATCTTCTAACAATAATTGTCATACCAACTACCGGGAATTAGCAATCAGTATTTTGAATTTCGCAGCAATTCTACGCCAACAGTTATATATAAACATATAATGTCTATCTTCTAGACTTACATACTTCGAATGTGAAGTTTCTGAAAAACACCCCATGTGAAACTAGTCCTCCGAATTTTGAAAAAATGCTGATGAAGCAGCAAAAACTGTAAACGACTTTAACAGTCGAAAGTTTGATGATAAAGAGTAGTGTGTTGGAAAAGCACAGAAAAAGAGAAGGTTTGGAACTGGAAAACGGATTGAGCAAAGTATGAAGGAAGCTGTAGACAAATCACAAGGACGAAATCTACCTTCAAAGAATCCAAATGATTCAGTGTCTGCTGAAGTCATTAAATAATACCTTGCTCCTGACTCTAAACCTTCACAGACAAATCTTCTTCACCATCCGTTGATATTAGAAATTCTAAGATATTATCATATCTTTCATTATAAATATCCTCGATATTTCTGAAAATATTTTCATAACTATTCTAATCTGAAATCATTTATCTTCTCGCGCTATCTGTGTTACATTGTGACGATCGCTCCAAATCCATATGGACGAACATGTCATTCATCGATTTCATTGCGAGGTATTTGACCTCTATATGATACGTTTTGTAAACATTGCATTCTTTTGAAAAGGCACACCATAAATGAATATTTAAATCAAAGGTTTTCGACATCTGATGATTTCTACATATAGACAATCACCATAAATAATAGTTTACAACAGTACTTCCGTTGACAATGCAGTCAAAATAAGATACATGGTGATGATTTGGTGAATACAACGTTTCCTTGAAAAATATGTCATGTAAGACTCCATGCACATAGCTTGTCTAACATATAAGCAAACAGCAGAAGACTTCTAGGGAACCTGAGAATAAACATGCTAACAAGTGTCAACACAAAGGTTGGTGAGTTCATAGTTTTAGTGTTTCGCATAATCTGTATATAAAAGTGGATCACAAGATTTCAGTTGTTTCATCTAGAAACGTTTATCAAAATATTCTACAAGATTGAGCACCCTGGTAACTAAACTTTAACGTCTATATAATAAGTACCCCTGTTTTAACATACATGCAACCAACATGTACAATACACGCAAACCAACGTGTACTAAACTCAAATAACATACGTCTGTTTTATAGTTCAGGCTAGGGTTTCTATACCTGGAACAGACGGGGATGTCAAGCCCTATGGATCCATATACTGTTATTCGCGCCCACCAGTCCATATCCTATGTACTGGCAGCTACTAGTTACCAAAGCTAAGGGATTTTTGGTTCAAACTCAGTGTAGAATTTAGTATGTACTTGTATCCATTGCGTTTAAAATAAATTGCATGTATTCTCAGCCCAAAAATATAGATTGCAAAAGCAATTAAAAAGGGAGCAATGAAACTCACCTTAGCAGCATATAAAGTTGTTCACCAAAATGTGACCGAAACTCGGATTACCAATTAATCGTAGATCTCAACCTAGAGATCATATGTTGGTCAATAAATGTTTATCAAGCTAGGTCTGGTCATAGTGTATCATAATCCTAATGCTCGATATCGACATACAAAAGTTATCAAAAGTCATTTCAAAAAGTCAATTTTGACAAAAGTTCAACAAAACGAGATGTACCTTATATAAGGATTCATTTACTCGGTTGGTAATATTCAAAAAATCCATTTTATCAATCTCGTAAACAAGTTGTTTAAATCTTAATTGCAGATTCAAAAGCAATTTCAATTAACGTCAATCATAATTCAGTTGATCATATCTTTTAATCCGTTCATCGAAACTATTCGGTGTCTAAATGAAAAGTTATTGATTTTTCGCCAGCTTTCCAAAAACATGTATATCATATACCTTTTACCATTAATATATGTATTTAATTCGTGATTCATCATAAACTGTTTAACGACGAAATTTAGCATACAAGCTTGTATAAATATATATACTCGAGCACTAGACATGGATACACTATTAGTATATAAAAGATAAAATATAAATGCTTACGTATCAATATTGTGATTCAATATTTCAGAAAAGTACGTAGACGTAACGGAGATGATAAACACTAGGTTTGATTCATAAATATACCCCCGAACATTACCCATAATTTCCTTAGCTCTATCCCGCTTGAAAACCCATTTTGAAAGTAACCCACTCATGACCTCGTCGTAGTATTTTATGTATAATACATAATTAATAATACTAATAATAATAATATTAATAATAATATTAATCTTAATAATATAAATAATAATAATAATAATAATAATAATAATAATAATAAAATAAATTAAATAAATATTACGGAGTAATAATACTAGAGAAAGAGAGATAGATTCAGCTGAGCCAAAAATCGCGCAATTTATAGAACCTTTTCTGAAAAAGTACCCCATGCGATCGCATGGGATTTGTGCTTCAAGGGCATGCGATCGCATGGCACCCTGGGACAGCTCACAAATTTTTAACTTCTTGGTTGTCGACATAATTTTATATTATATATATAATATATTTAATTTATATAATTAATTATATATTATATTAAATTCACATGCATAGTTGACTTGTAATTTTTGTTCCGATAAGTCGTACGTCATCACTCGACTTATGTCCCGATTCCGGTTTTTCAAATGTCCTTTCGTACGCTGAGAAAACTTGTATTTTACGTTTTGTGACTCGTACCTTTGTCAAAATATAGCCTTAAATTATCCCTAAACTATACCACTCAAAGTATATCATAAACTTTCGAGTATTTTGGTCATTTACTTCTATAAATCATTGTCTCGCTATTTGTTGATATATATATAATAACAAATCATTTTATGACCAAGTTAATATATATTTTCAACATTCATAAACACGTTTTAAATATACGTCGCAAGTTATTCATACAATTAATATTTCAACTTATCATATATATTCAAATAAATATTTAAACCAATAAGTTTAATGTACGGTATTAAACAATTAAAACTTTGTTACGTTTTCAAGTTATAGTATATATATGTATCTATTTACATATAATGGTTCGCGAATCGTTGAGAACAACCGAAGGGTACTTGAATAGTTCAAAAATTTTGAGATTCGATTTTACAGACTTTGCTTATCGTGTCGGAAACGTTAAATCATTTAAAGATAAAGTTTAAATTTGGTCAAAAATTTTTCGGGTTATCACAGTACCTACCCGTTAAAGAAATTTCGTCCCGAAATTTGAGTGTGGTCGTCATGGCTAACAATAAAAATGTTTTCATGACGAATATGAGTTGGTAAATAGATTTTTTTTTTCACCATTGAATAATACGGATAAAACAATCCGATTACTCGAAGCGTATGAGAGAAGTTATCGTAATAGAGTGAAATGGAGAATAGAGATTTGTCTTATCTCTTGATGTAGTAACGATTGATTTCCAGAATTTAAGGAATAGAAAATCTTCATAATTTAAATAAAATTTGATTCTTCGGAATTTAAGGAAATTAAGATTTCCTTTGATTAAATGCGTAATCTGCCTCGATTGCTATGTCTGATATTTTGCTATAAATTGACCTCTCCCGTTTCATTTATTTTCACCACTCCTATAATCTTCTTTCTTATTTCATACTTCTTAATAGATTGTGAAAATGCTTAATCCAGTTCTGATTCTTGATATTTTCTTGGCTATCGTATCCTTCATTCTTCTTTTTCATCTACCACCAGAGGAGGTTATTTTCTTCCACTATTACCTTGGGGTTATAGTGTTTTTCATTCTCCCGTGTCTTTATATTGCTATATGCATCGATATACACGGTTTGCAATTTCGGGATTGTTTTTGGGCTTTTTTTTTCCATTATATTTCAGAGCTTCATGATTTCGTTTTCTCTTCCCGACTTTAAGTCAAGCGAATAATAGTCCAAAATTCGTAGGTATGGATTTTGAAATGAACATGGTTAATGGTCTAAGAAAAAAACGGTAATGGCACAATCTGACTTGTCAAATTACCAGAATATCTGGAAAAGACCGAATCATCAAGAAAAGTATTTTCTTGATATATTTAGAGATTAAATAGAATGAAAGAGTTATGTAACATGGTTCATAATGATGGTGTGATCTGTGAACCTTTATCACGTTCCATTAGAAACTCAGCATGACTTACTGTAATATAATCACGTTGATCAAGTGTCATTATATTATACTAACTCATGCTTCAATTCCCAACACTACTTAAAAAACATCCATTTTCCAAAATTTTCAGAAATTAAAAACTAAAATAGTTTCTTTTATGATGTAACACAGATAGCGTGAAGAGATAAATGATTTCAGATAAGAATAGTTACGAAAATATCTTCAGAAATATGGAGGATATTTATAATGGAAGATACGATGATATCTTAGAATTTCTAATATCAGAGGATGATGCGGAAAATCTGTCTGTGAAGGTTTAGAATAAGAAGTAAGGTTCTTACTAATGGTTTCAGCAGACACTGAATCATTTGAATTCTTTGAAGGTAGATTTCGTCCTTGTGATTTTTCTACAGCTTCCTTCATACTTTGCTCAACCCGTTTTCCAGTTTCAAACATTCTCTTTTTCTGTGCTTTTCCAACACACTACTCTTTATCATCAAACTTTTGACTGTTAAAGTTGTTTACAGTTTTTGCTGCTTCATCAGCATTTTTTCAAAATTTGGAGAACTAGTTTCGTAGTTTGGAGTGTTTTTCAGAAACTTCACATTCGAAGTATGTAAGTCTAGAAGATAGATGTTATCTATATATAACTGTTGTCGTAGAAAATGCTGCGAGATTCAAAATACTGATTGCTAATTCCCGATAGTTGGTATGTCAATTTCCGTTACAAGATGTGGATGAGTACATGATACGGTTTCAATGAGTATAAGGATTTTTCGGAAGGTCAAAGATCAATGAAGTTGTTTGGTAAATTTACTGCTAATGTGGTGGAACATGAAAGGTTCCCCAGTAACAAAAACGTATATATCAAGGTTATTGATGTCAAAGCAGAGGGGTATAAAATACTATTAATTTTTACTAGGAAAAACTATTAAATACGATACAATTTTACACAAGATATTTATTTATTTATAGAATGGATATACTTAAACCTTGCTACAACACTTATAGGCAGTGTACCTAATCGTACAGTAGTGTAGTTTTTAGTAAGTCCGGTTCGTTCCACAGGGAAATCTTTAAACAAAGCTCAACGCTATATTAGTTTACTTTTATAAAAATACAAATATATATATAAGTAATATTATTATTATAAAGGGGGGTTTTTACCGTTTAATGACCGGTTTGTCGATTTTAAGACTTTAGTCGCAGTTAAAACCTAATGTAAAATATAAAATAAATACAAGACTTAAATTAAAGCGTAAAGTAAATAACGATAATGAAATTGCGAATAATAAAAGTGCGATAAAATAAACTTACGATAAATAAAAAGTACGATAATTAAAATTGCGATTAAATAACAATAAATAAAAGTGCGATAATTAGAAGTGCAATTAAATATAAAATAAAGGAAATTAAATATGAAATAAAAGAATTATGCTTATTTAAACTTCCGTAATCATGATGTTTGACGTGTTGATTTTAGTTTTATGCCCATGGGTTAATTGTCCTTTGTCTTGGATTATTCAATATGTCCGTCTGGTTTTTGTCCATAACAGTCCATCAGTCATAAATATAAAGTGCGAGTGTCCTCATCAAATTATTATTATACCCGAAGTTAAATATTCCAACTAATTGGGGATTCGAATTGTAACAAGGTTTTAATACTTTGTTTAGTGAATACACCAGGTTATCGACTGCGTGTAAACCAAGGTTTTATTACTTTGTTAACAATTACACCAATTACCCTTGAATGTAATTTCACCCCTGTTTTAATTATTCTAGTGGCTATTAATCCATTCCCGTGTCCGGTTAAATGAACGATTATTCGTACATATAAATACCCCGCCCATCGTGTCCGATCGAGTGTATATGGTAATTTATAGGGACGCCCAATTGTAAATCTTTATATTAACATTAACAAACTTTCATTTAGTTAAACAAATATAAAGCCCATTAATAGCCCATAGTCTAATTTCCACAAGTGTCGTTCTTTTGTCCAAACCCCAATTATGGTACAAAGCCCAATTACCCAATTTTAGTAATTAGCCCAACATCATGATTACTTCGTTTTAAATAAGCATAATAATAACTTAGCTACGAGACATTAATATAAAAAGGTTGAACATAACTTACAATGATTAAAAATAGCGTAGCGTTACACGGACAGAATTTCGACTTACACCCTTACAACATTCGCTAACATACCCTTATTATTAGAATTATAATTAAAATTAAAATTAAAATATAAATATATATATATTACGTATATATTGAGAGAGAGATAGAAATAAGATATGAAATTTGATCAGAATTCGGTTTGCTTTATAGCCAGAGTTGAATTTTGGGGCTCCGCGACTCGCGGCAAAATCCCCTTCAAACTCCGCGAGTCGCGGAGATAGTATTTACAGCTCAGTCCTTGGAGTTTTCTCTGCCGACGGTTTTATATATATAAATATAATATATATATAATTAATATAATTAATTATATATTATATTATATTTATATACATAGTTAACTTGTAATTTTTAGTCCGTTGCGTCGAGCGTTAAGAGTTGACTCTGGTCCCGGTTCCGGATTTTCGAACGTCCTTGCGTACAATTTTATATTTTGTACTTTGCGTATTGAATCTTGTACTCTTGTAATTTCGAGACGTTTCTTATCAATAATTGGAACCTTTTTGATTGTCTTTTGTACTTTTGAGCTTTTTGGTCGTTTGCGTCTTCAATTCGTCGAATCTGTCTTTTGTCTTCACCTTTTATTATTTAAACGAATATCACTTGTAAATAGAACAATTGCAACTAAAAGCTTGTCTTTGTTGAGGAATAATGCTATGAAATATATGTTCGTTTTTAGCATTATCAAATATTCCCACACTTGAGCGTTGCTTGTCCTCAAGCAATATTGTCTTGAAATACTAGAATCACTTCTTTATTCTTCACACTTTGTACATCAGTGATTTCTACACGGCGGTATAAACAATGGTAGTAACGATATGGTTTACAGTCCCACATGACTATAAAAATTTAGATCCATTAAGGAAATTGGATCTTTATGAAAACATTTGATCTTTTGAAATCTAGTTTTTACCCTAGATAAGTTTTCCGAAATAACCCTTTACCGGTGTTTGCAAAATATTTTTGTGGGGTTGGTGGGTTTCAGATTTGAAAATTTTAGCTCAAAACTTGCGGTTTTGTGTCACCCACTTGCTAACCTTGTATTAGGAATGCAACACGTCCAGTTTACTTGTTCCGTATATTACCTTTCTGCAAACTACCGTCCGGTTGAAAGGAAAGCGTTGAACAAGCAACTGTTAAGGCAATGTCCCGTGACATGCTTTTGATTATGGTCTATAACGTGTCGGACGCAATTACTATCCTTGGTAGGAGCAATAGTAAAGCTCACCCTTATAATTTGTCGGTTTGGCACAAGGTCCTGTCTTTGACCATGTTATGCAACCACCGTTCTTACGGTTGACACCCGATTTAGTTCAGGTGACCTAATGAATTCCAGGTGAATTCCTAGGATTTTACGTTCAATGGTAATGAACGCATTAAAAATAGGGTTTTCAGAAAACAAATCGGTTTGTAATTTTGATCAAAATATTTTCTCGTTTAAGCTCGAGTTTAGATATCATCGAATTCCATGAGTTTGTAATTCTCAATCTTTAAGGTCAATCTCTAGGATTGAGTAATATCAGTCTTAAAAGCTGATTTTTAATCTTTAAGGAGATTATCCTTTCTGGGGATCTGATTCATTAGTCTTATCCAGCTAATTTGCATGGTGCCCCCCCATTGTACGAGATAAATCCTTCTCATGGTTAGGATAAATCTGACCACTTGGCGACCCTGTTTAATGCTGAGGTCCGTGGATTTCCTGCTGATTTTAGTGATGACTTTTCTAGATTTTTCGTCAACCTACAGCTGGTCTGGACGACAACTTCATGACCTAAATCAAGAAGCGCGTGTCTTTTTCGGAAGACTTTACTTCCTTTTAATGATGGAATTGATTCATCGTGTAGATCCATCTCTTCTTTTCTTTCATCGGGTAAAACAGTTTAGTTTAGTTCAAAGCAAAAGTATTTTCAGTTATTTGTTACAGATATATGTGACATATGTTTAAAATAACTTGGTAAATTTTCCCACACTTGGCTTTTATTTTCCTTTTTATCGTCCTCTATTCCATTTTAAATGAATTTTAACATTTTAGTTTGTTTCTCAATTTATGTCCTTTCCGAGGTAACAATAATTTCGGTGTTAAAACCTAGTTTTATCGTTCATAAATATGTATAAACATGATTTTGAATTCATTTAATTGAAAATTTTGAAAATTTTTACTAGAATTGGGTAGTCAGTATATAAGACTAGGGCTGTTCTTTTTTTATCAGAGAGCACTAGATTCTAATACAACTACTGCTTTACTAGTATTTTTAATGGTAACCAAGTGTTTAATATAAAAATTTTAAAATTCGAAAGAATTTAATCCCTTCCCACACTTAAGATCTTGCAATGCCCTCATTTGCAAGAAATCAGTAACAATTTAAATTATTGAGGGTGATTTGTGTGAAAATGATTAAATTTTTACCAAAGTTTCCAAATATATTGGCGTTTGTTTGCTGAATGATAAATGGTGCACATCTTTTGTTCATTCCGTCTTGTTGTTATTTCACATATATTTTGCATCTTGTCGTCAAAATTAGTTGCTTTTGCTGAACTTAATGCCAGTCTTTGAAAATGCGTTGTTTTACCCTGTTGTGTACATAAGATAAACTGCAAACATATATACATATTTTTGAAGTTTGGTATATTACCCCACATTCAAAAATTATTAAAATCTAAGAATAAAAGTTAGATAATTATAAAAATGATTACAATATTAACTAAAATATTAAATGTATCAATAATTACAAATTACAAAATAAAAAAAAAATAATAATAAGTAAACTGCGGATGATATTGGTACCAATAGGGGTTCCAGGCATAACCATAAGTGCTATAGAATGCTTCGGCAGGGTCATACGTAGGATATGGTGGCTGCATCTCTATAGACCAAGGAGGGAAGACGGGTTTCGGTGTAGGAATATAGTTTCTACCTATGTGTTGGCAATGAGCTATGATCTGGTTCTGATGAACTTGCCAATCTTCAAATGCTCTCTGTCTAGCATTTTCGTATTCCTGAGAAGCTATAAACCTATGCATTTCTTGCATCTCATTCCCCCCTCCTACATTACCTTGTTGCTGGTTTCTCTCCACCTGTGGATGTCTACCATGGTATCGTACTGCGGCGTTATTTCGCCTCTTCAAAACTTTCGCACCATGGTATACATTTAAACCTATAGTATCGCGGGGTTCCGGCTCTTCTAGTAATAATCCCCCCCAACTTATATCCACACCGAGATATTCACCAATCAAAGTAATAAAAATACCACCTCCTATTATGCTATATGGTCGCATCCCCCGAACCATAGCTGATAAATAATAACCCACACAATATGGTATACTTACAGCGCTCTGTGGGTCTCGAATACACATATGGTAAAACAAATCTTGTTCATTTACTTTTTCTTTGTTCTTACCCCTTTGTGTAATCGAATTAGCTAAAAACCTATGTATCACTCTTAATTCGGCTCTATCTATATCCAAATAAGAGTAGTTTCCCCCTTTGAAACGGTGATGGCTTGTCATTTGACTCCACACACCGTGTGTATCAAAATTCTCATCTATCTTTCTACCGTTTAGTATCAATCCTCTACAATCGGCAGACGCTAACTCCTCAGGCGTATATATACGTAAAGCCTGAGCCATGTCTAGTAAAGACATGTGGCGCATCGAACCGCCTAACAAAAATCTAATAAAAGAACGATCGGTTAAACTAGCTACCCGATCATTCAACTCTATACTACATAACAACTCTTCACACCATACTTTATATACAGGTCTGCGTATGGTGAATAAACATATCCAGTCATTAAAAGAAGAATTACCATACCTCTGTACAAGTAATTCCCTAATTGGCCCGGCCAATTCTACAGCTTCTAAGGGTCCCCATTCTATGACCCTCGGTACCTCAACAACCTTGGAATGAAGAGTATGCAAACCCCATTGATATTTTGGATAATCTATCCAAAGTCTGTCAAATCTCAGGTTCGGGTGCAACTCTTCCAAGTGCATATCGGAAAAGGTCATGACTGGATGAGGTACATCCTTCTTGTAGTAGTTATCCACCTCCTGTTGTTCCAAATTCTCAGCAGGAGCATTGCGGGCTTGGGATGAAGATTCACCCCTTTCATTCTGCAAAACACATCAAACACAAATTTTGTGCATCCAAATATGCATTAGTGTCAGCAAAATCATCAATCAAAATAATTACAATGACATTATCAATTTATATCAAACTTAAGCTTATTTTCACATTTTTATCAAATCTACACTTTTTCAAATAAGCATATACGAAAATTTTCGCCAAGTTCATAAGCATTCAACTCAAATAACATGTCAAAATAATCATTACTAGCAATCAAACAAGTCTCAAATGGCATTATCTTTCAAAAATCAAGTTCATGAATTTTAGACTTGAAAAAGTCCACTTTAATTCTCAAAATCATGTTTAGGCTCAAAGTTTGGATCATTTAACTACCTAGACATGTTACACTACTCAATTTAGCAACAATTCATGACAAAAATCGGCCATAACCTGTTTATATCAAAAAGCCCCAAATTTGCTCAAGAACACAAACCCTAGATTACTCAAAATTTGAAGTTTAAGGCTTCTAATCATGTTAAACAGCATCAATCTAGGTTATACAAGCATAATACATAAACAATTTAAGCTTAATTACACTAAAAAGCATCAAAATCAAATTGGGGAAAAAATAGCTCAAGAACATCAAAATTCGGATTAAATGGTGTTTAGGTGTAGAAATTTACCGTTTTTCTTGAGTAATTCTTAGATAGCATCCTTCTCAACATGATTTTAGCAAAAAATTTGGTGATTAACGGTTAAAAATTGGGATTTTTGGGGTGTTTTTGGGTGTATTTTCGGGGTTTTTCGCAGCTATTTTTCGCAGTGTTTTTGTGTTTTGTGTGTACTGATCGTTCAGCTCTTTTTATTTTTTTTCTGGGTTTTGGTCCCTCCGCGAGTCGCGGAGGTTTTGCACTTCAAACTCCGCGAGTCGCGGAGTTTGCTCTTTTTTTTTTTTTTTTTTTTTTTTTTTTTTTTTTAATCATTAACTTATTAAAACAATTAAGTAATTAATTTTAAAATTTTGTTTCCCTTGTTATTTAGGACGAGGTCGTTTCGGATCGATGTCCTAGTCCGTCCTTCGACAAAATTTTAAAATTTGTCTTTTTGTAGCGATTGTTTTAAAAGCTAAGATTTTTGGGTTTTTTTTTAATGTTTTTGGCATACTTTAAATTAATAAGATTAAAAATAATGATAATAAAAGTTCTCGTCCCTCCCTTGGGTAAAGCAATTTCGGTTCAAAGACCTAGTCTTCAACTTACGACGAATTTTAAAAATCATATTCTTAACTTAATGAGATAAAGTAAATTTTTGTTTTTAAATTCACACAACTTAAATATAAAATTCAAAATTAATATTAAAAATTTACACCAAACTTAAAATTTGAAATGCTTAAAATTAAAAATTAATATTTTAAAAATTAAAAATTCATACCAAACTTAATTTAAAAATTCATATTATAAATTCACACCAAACTTATATTATTTTTTTCAAATATTTACAATTTTAAATATATTGTTTTTATAAAGTTTACAATATTAATTTAAGATTTAAATATTAATTTTAAAAACATGGTAAAGATAAATTTAAAAATCTTTTTGTCTTTTTATCCCACTTTAATCAATCAAATATTATCAAAAATATGCGCCCCTCTTTTCGGTAAAGTAATTTCGGTTCCAAGACCTAATTTAACTCATGACGAATTTTTGAAATATTTTGGGTTGATTGATTAAAGATATTTATACCTTAAGAATAAACGTTAAATTTCGCAGTGATGTAATAAATTTTTGAATGATATCAATAATTTCGGTCGCCAAACCTAATTTTATTTAATACCAATTTAATACTTTTTAGCGAACAAATTAGCGTTTATTATCAAAAGGTTAAAAATAAAAAAAAATAAAAACTGTACAGACATACCTGTGAAATAGATCTTAGTTATATGATCTATTCCATTCATAAGATAGTCGGTTTAATTGGTTTTCCATGGCTGCATAGGCGTAACCCCGAGCATTCAGTGTCTTTTCTTCTAAACATATGAACGGTCCGTCTCTGCATAAAGTAACAAATTCGGTATTTGAATAGGTTTGATTATTTGAACATTTACCTCCATGTGACCATTTTCCGCATTTGTGACATCGTTCTAGGTGTCGTGCTCTTCTTTTCGCTGCGGATTTTGATTTTCCTTTACCAAATTGTAACTTATTATCTTCGCATCTGGATTCTTTTCTAACTCCGTCCATTCTTTCTCTGATTACTGATACTAATTCGCTCGGTAGTATGTCATTATTACGTTTAGTGATCAAAGCGTGTAGCATTAGACCATGGTTTAGTTCACAGGCAGTCTTCATTTCGTAGAAACCTAAAAAAATAAAAATTCAGAATGGGGGGAGAAGACTAGTTCTTTAGGGTCTGCTAGGGAAAGACCATACGTGTTCCATTTTCGAAAACTACACGAAAACAGACAATCTAACTCTAACAGAAATACATATTATCCTTTAAAGACTTGATTCTCCCCACACTTAGTTAGCTGTGGTGTCGAAATTGTGATTAACTTCGTTGTCGACTTCCATCGGACCATGTATGTAATGTTTAACTCTGTGACCATTAACTTTAAATTCAATCCCATTTGAATTTATTAATTCTATCGTTCCGTATGGGAAAACTCTTTTGACTATGAATGGTCCAGACCATCTTGATTTCAATTTTCCAGGAAATAGCTTGAATCGTGAATTGAAAAGAAGAACTCTGTCTCCTTCTTTAAATTCTTTTGAACTTCTGATTCTTTTATCATGCCATTTCTTCGTTCTTTCTTTATAGATTAACGAATTTTCGTATGCTTCATGTCTTAATTCTTCTAATTCGTTTAGTTGACTTAATCGTAGACGTCCGGCTTCATGTAAATCAAGATTACATGTCTTCAAAGCCCAAAATGCTTTGTGTTCAATTTCTACTGGAAGATGACATGCTTTTCCATAAACAAGTCTAAAAGGTGTGGTTCCAATTGGAGTTTTGTAGGCTGTTCTAAAAGCCCAGAGTGCATCCTCCAATTTAATGGACCATTCCTTCGAATTTGATCCTACGGTTTTCTCTAGAATATGTTTTAAAGCTCGGTTGGTATTTTCAACTTGTCCACTTGTTTGTGGATGATATGCGGTGGAGATTTTATGAGTTACTCCATATCTTTTAAGAACTTTCTCAAGTTGATTATTACAGAAATGAGTACCCCGATCACTTATTAAAGCTTTCGGTGTTCCAAACCTTGCAAAAAGACGTTTTAAAAAGTTGACTACAACTCGTGCATCGTTAGTTGGGAGAGCTTGTGCTTCCGCCCATTTAGATACATAGTCAATGGCTACGAGTATATATAGATTATTATGAGATTTTGGAAATGGACCCATAAAGTCAATACCCCAAATGTCAAATACTTCACATACTTGGATGACATTTTGTGGCATTTCATCACGTTGACTTATTTTTCCGGCCCTTTGACATGCATCACAGGATTTGCAAAGAAGGTGTGCGTCTTTGTAAATTGTAGGCCAATAGAATCCAGCTTCATAAACTTTTCTTGCTGTTAGTTGAGGCCCATAATGCCCTCCTGTTGGTCCTGTGTGACAATGGTTTAAAATTTTACTAGCTTCATCTCCAAATACACATCGGCGTATTATTCCATCGGGACAACTTTTAAACAGATGTGGATCTTCCCAGAAATAGTGTTTTATATCACTGAAGAATTTCTTTCGTCTTTGGTACGATAATCCTTTTTCAAGGAATCCACAAACTAAGTAGTTTGCATAGTCTGCAAACCATGGGATTTCTTTATAATCTATCTTCAATAGATATTCATCAGGAAAGTTGTCTTGTATGGCCGATTCATTTAGAACTTCTAACTCAGGATTTTCAAGACGAGAAAGATGATCAGCGGCGAGATTTTCTGCTCCTCTTTTATCTCGGATTTCAATATCAAACTCTTGTAAGAGTAAGATCCAACGGATTAATCTTGGTTTAGCATCTTATTTTGAAAATAGGTATCTAAGAGCAGAATGGTCGGTATAGACCACCGTTTTTGCTAGAACGAGATATGATCGAAATTTGTCAAAAGCAAAGACAATAGCAAGGAGTTCTTTTTCAGTAATTGTATAGTTCGTTTGTGCTCCTTGTAACGTCTTACTAGCATAATATATAGGTTGAAATCGTTTTTCAATCCTTTGTCCTAAAACGGCTCCCATTGCAAAATCACTTGCATCGCACATTAGTTCAAATGGTAGATTCCAATTTGGTGTTATCATGATCGGCGCATTAGTGAGTTTCTCTTTAAGAATATTAAAAGATTTGATACACTCATCTGAAAAGATGAATGGCGCATCCTTTTCTAGGAGTTTATTCATAGGAGTGGCAATTTTAGAAAAATCTTTTATGAAACGTCGGTAAAAACCGGCATGCCCTAGAAAACTCCTAACTCCTCTAACATTTGTGGGATGTGGAAGTTTAGCAATTACATCTACTTTAGCTCTATCCACTTCAATCCCTTCTTTTGAAATTTTATGTCCAAGAACGGTGCCTTCTTTAACCATGAAATGGCATTTCTCCCAATTAAGTACTAGATTTGATTTTTCGCATCTAATTAGCATTCGTTCCAGATTAACTAGACATGATTTAAATGTATCACCGAAGACCGAAAAGTCATCCATGAATACTTCCATGCATTCTTCTATCATGTCATGAAAAATCGCCATCATACACCTTTGAAAGGTTGCAGGGGCGTTGCAAAGTCCAAATGGCATTCTTTTGTAAGCAAAAGTACCATAAGGGCACGTGAATGTGGTTTTCTCTTGATCTTCGGGTGCTATTGGAATTTGAAAATATCCGGAAAATCCATCTAGAAAACAATAGTAACTATTTCCGGCTAATCTTTCCAACATTTGATCTATGAAAGGTAAGGGAAAGTGATCTTTTCTGGTGGCGTCATTTAATTTTCTATAATCAATACATACACGCCATCCTGTTACAGTCCTAGTAGGAATAAGCTCATTTTTCTCATTTGTAATGACAGTCATGCCACCCTTCTTAGGTACGCATTGAACTGGGCTTACCCATGGACTATCAGAAATTGGATATATCAAACCTGCATCTAGCAGTTTAATAATCTCTTTCTTAACTACATCTTGCATATTAGGATTTAGTCTTCGTTGGCGTTGCACATACGTTTTATGACCTTCTTCCATAAGGATTTTATGTGTGCAATACGAAGGACTTATTCCTTTAATATCATGAATCTTCCATGCAATGGCTGGTTTATGAGCTTTCAACACAGAAATGAGTTGTGATTTCTCATTTTCAGTAAGAGAAGACGATATTATTACAGGTAATTCAGATTCACCATGTAAATAAGCGTATTTCAAATGGTTTGGAAGTGGCTTTAACTCTAATTTCGGAGGTTCTTCTATCGATGATTTATATCGATATCTGTCTTCTTCTTTTAGCATTTGAATTTCTTCTGTTGTTGGTTCATATCCATTAGCTATAAGTGTAGCTAACATTTCAGCTTCATCAATTGGTTCATTACCTTCTCCTAAAGAACATTCTCCTGTTCCTTGTAATTCTGGAAATTCTTCTAATAATTCTGCATGTGCATCTATAGTTTGAATATAATAACATGTATCATCTGCAGATTGTGGTTTTTGCATTGCTCTATCAACTGAAAAGGTAACACTCTCATCCTCTATACTTAGGGTCAGTTTCTTACCGAACACGTCTATCATTGCTTTAGCCGTGTTTAAGAATGGTCTTCCTAATATGAGAGGAACTTGAGAATCTTCTTCCATGTCCAAAACAACAAAATCTACTGGAAATACTAAAGTACCAACTTTAACTAGCATGTTCTCCATTATCCCTCTAGGATATTTTACTGATCGGTCGGCTAGTTGTATACTTATTCTTGTTGGTTTCAATTCTCCAAGGTCTAGTTTAGCGTATAGTGAATACGGCATTAGATTTATACTAGCACCTAAGTCTGCCAATGCTTCTATTGAACTAAGACTACCCAGAAAACATGGAATTGTGAAACTTCCTGGATCAGATAGTTTTTCTGGTATCTTATTCAACAGCACTGCTGAACAATTAGCATTCATAGTGACAGCCGAGAGTTCTTCCATTTTCTTTCTATTTGAGATTAGATCTTTCAAGAATTTAGCATATCTAGGCATTCCTGAAATCACATCAATGAAAGGAAGATTTACATTTATCTGTTTAAACATATCCAAGAATTTGGATTGCTCGGCTTCAAGTTTTTCTTTCTTCATTTTACTCGGGTAAGGAAGTGGTGGTTGGTATGGTTTAACATAAGGTTTATCCTTAACTGTGTTATCTTCATTAACCTTTTCAACTACCGGTTCTTTTTCCTTATCTTGATCAGGTTGTGGTTCTTGTGGAGTAGGAATAGTTTCATCAGAAGTTACAGGTATTTCAGGTGGTTTAAGTGTTGTACCACTTCTTGTGGTAATGGCTTTAGCTGTTTCATTCCGGGGGTTAGCATTTGTATCACTAGGTAAACTTCCCGGTTTTCTTTCACCTATTAACCTTGCTAGGTTACTTACTTCTTGTTCCAGATTTTGAATAGAAGCTTGTTGATTTCTAAATGCTTGAGCATTTTGTTCATTGGTTTGTTTTTGAGATGTGAAAAACTGCGTTTGAGTTTCAACTAGCTTCGTCATCATATCTTCTAAATTCGGCTTTTTATCATCGGTTTGTTGTGGTGGTTTGTTTTGAAAATTCGGTCTTTGCTGATTGTAAGTATTATTGGATACTTGTTGATTGCTAGGACCTTGTTGGTTGTTGTATGGAATATTTCGATTATAATTCTGGTTTTGATTGTAAATCGGTCTTGGCGGTTGATAATTATTCTGATAATTATTTCCAGGCCTTTGGTTTATGTATGAAATATTCTCTCTTTGTTCCATTGTTAATTCAATACTGAGACAATCTTTTGTCAAATGTGGTCCTCCACACTGCTCACAACTAATTCGTATTGAGTGAATATCCTTAGTCATCTTTTCCATTCGTCTCTCGAAAGCATCTATCTTTGCGGAAATGGAATCTAAGTCATGGCTAGAATCGGCTCTAGCTGCTTTAGATGATCTAATGATATCTTTTTCTTGGTGCCACTCATGTGAGTGGGAAGCAGTGTTATCAATAATTTTGTAAGCATCAGTTTTGGTTTTCTTCATAATAGAACCACCAGCTGCTATATCTATGTCTTTTCTTGTAGTGATGTCGCATCCTTGGTAGAATATTTGTACTATTTGACAGGTGTCTAAACCATGTTGCGGACATCCTCTTAACAACTTTCCATATCTTGTCCACGCCTCATATAGAGTTTCATTTGGTTTCTGTGTGAACGTCACAATTTCTGCTTGAAGTCTTACGGCTTTAGATGCAGGAAAGAATTGTTTAAGAAATTTGTCAATTAAAACGTCCCATGTATCAATCGCCCCTTCAGGTAACGATTCCAACCAATCTTTGGCTTCTCCCTTTAAAGTCCAGGGAAATAACATGAGATATATCTGTTCATCCTCCACTTCTCGGATTTTAAATAGTGTGCAGATCCTATTAAAGGTACGTAGATGTTCATTTGGATCTTCCTTCGGCGCACCACTAAATTGGCATTGATTAGTCACCATGTGTAGAATTTGTCCTTTGATTTCATAATCTGGCGCATTAATGTCTGGATGAGTAATTGCGTGACCTTGGCCAGTGCGTTTAGCTCTCATTCGGTCTTCCATACTTAAAGGTTCCAGATTCTCCATAATTGAATTTGTTGAATCGGTATCACTAGATGATTCTGATTTAATGGTTCGTTCCTCAACAATCTCTGTTTGAATGATTGGTGGTTCCGGAGGAAAGTTTAATGGTTCAGGATCTATGAACCGTTCCTGAATATTCTCTGGATTCTCAATTGTGAGGTTGGGTTCAAAAAATGGATTATCGGAAATTTGAACTGAAGTACTTGGTTGACTGGATGACGATTCTAAAGAAAAATCAACGGCGGTTATATTTGCTAAATGTCTTGATCTAGTTACAGGTGGTGAACGTACAAAAGGTGATGAACGTCTTGCTCGGTGCATTCACTGAATATCTTATTAGTTTTAAAAAGGAAAGAAAAATTATAATAAGTTATCCAATCAATAGACTTTTCTGATTTTGCCCACGTTTCGAATAGCCAAAAGAGGCAGCAGAGGGGCAGGATTCGTTTGGTCTCAATATAATTGAGGACTGTTTGGCTCCAATAACCCGGTCCACGTACAAATCCAACTATTACTACGAACCAGAAAATTTTGATGTCTATCAATTTAACCACTTAAAATAAATTTTCGTAATTTTAAGAAATTTAGATAAGAAGTAGAAAAAATTCTAAGTCCTAAAAACTAGAATGGCGAGAAATAAGAGAGAAAAAGAGTTCGTCGCAAAAGGTCGAAAAAGAAAAAATATGGTTGAAAAATAAAAGGTGACGAAAAAAATAAAAGAAACTTATAAAAACTTAAAAATACTTTACTAACCTAACCTTATTACTATAACTAACTTAAAATTATAATCGCAAATTGAAATTACTAATTGGAATAATAATTGGTACATAGTAAAAGTTGTCTAAAAATATTAAAGCTTACAGGAAAAACTAAATCCCAAATGGAAATAACTTAAAAAGAAACTAAAACTTAAAAAGGCGTCGCAAAATTCTAAAGCACCTAAATCTTAGTCTAAAGAAAAAGCACTTAAGGAATTCTACGGCAAAGCCTAAAAATCTAGGAGTAAAAATAACTAAAGCAAAAACTAAGTTTAAAATTAATTATGAGCGAAAAAATACAAATGTTACGCTACAACGATTAAAAAGGTACAAAATATAAAAATATACAAAAAGTTGTAAAAAGTACAATTTTTATAAAAATATTATTTTTATATTAATTTTTTTATTAAAACTACTAATTTTACAATTTAATTAAACTAATTAATACTAAATAAAACAAATTAAATAAAAAGTAAAAATAAAAATAAAACTAATAATAATAATAATAATAATTATTAGGTTAAATAATAATAATAATTAATTAAATCCCGTAATTAATGCAGGATTAGGGTTTCTGTGCGCGTGTCAGAAAGGCTCCGCGAGTTGCGGCAATTAAAGAAGAAAACCCCGCGAGTCGCGGGGATCAGAAATTCAGCTGACAGGTTGTAATTTTTACGCGTTTTTCTATTATTTTTTTTTATTTTCTGTTTATTTTATTTATATCTGTTTTCTGTTTTTTAATTAAATAAAAGATATTAAAACTTATATTTTTATAAAAAAAATAAAGAAACTTATAAAACTTAAATATTTAACAAAATCTTAAAAATACTTATATTTTTGTTTTTCTTTTTATATTTTCGAATTTTTAAAACGTATTTTTACAAAACGAATTTTAATAAAAGTAACTAAAAATCTTTTTTTTTATTTTTATATATTAGCGTTGCGCTTCCGGCGTTTAAGAGTTTCCCCGGCAGCGGCGCCAAAAATACTTGATGTCAAAGCAGAGGGGTATAAAATACTATTAATTTTTACTAGGAAAAACTATTAAATACGATACAATTTTACACAAGATATTTATTTATTTATAGAATGGATATACTTAAACCTTGCTACAACACTTATAGGCAGTGTACCTAATCGTACAGTAGTGTAGTTTTTAGTAAGTCCGGTTCGTTCCACATGGAAATCTTTAAACAAAGCTCAACGCTATATTAGTTTACTTTTATAAAAATACAAATATATATATAAGTAATATTATTATTATAAAGGGGGGTTTTTACCGTTTAATGACCGGTTTGTCGATTTTAAGACTTTAGTCGCAGTTAAAACCTAATGTAAAATATAAAATAAATACAAGACTTAAATTAAAGCGTAAAGTAAATAACGATAATGAAATTGCGAATAATAAAAGTGCGATAAAATAAACTTACGATAAATAAAAAGTACGATAATTAAAATTGCGATTAAATAACAATAAATAAAAGTGCGATAATTAGAAGTGCAATTAAATATAAAATAAAGGAAATTAAATATGAAATAAAAGAATTATGCTTATTTAAACTTCCGTAATCATGATGTTTGACGTGTTGATTTTAGTTTTATGCCCATGGGTTAATTGTCCTTTGTCCTGGATTATTCAATATGTCCGTCTGGTTTTTGTCCATAACAGTCCATCAGTCATAAATATAAAGTGCGAGTGTCCTCATCAAATTATTATTATACCCGAAGTTAAATATTCCAACTAATTGGGGATTCGAATTGTAACAAGGTTTTAATACTTTGTTTAGTGAATACACCAGGTTATCGACTGCGTGTAAACCAAGGTTTTATTACTTTGTTAACAATTACACCAATTACCCTTGAATGTAATTTCACCCCTGTTTTAATTATTCTAGTGGCTATTAATCCATTCCCGTGTCCGGTTAAATGAACGATTATTCGTACATATAAATACCCCGCCCATCGTGTCCGATCGAGTGTATATGGTAATTTATAGGGACGCCCAATTGTAAATCTTTATATTAACATTAACAAACTTTCATTTAGTTAAACAAATATAAAGCCCATTAATAGCCCATAGTCTAATTTCCACAAGTGTCGTTCTTTTGTCCAAACCCCAATTATGGTACAAAGCCCAATTACCCAATTTTAGTAATTAGCCCAACATCATGATTACTTCGTTTTAAATAAGCATAATAATAACTTAGCTACGAGACATTAATATAAAAAGGTTGAACATAACTTACAATGATTAAAAATAGCGTAGCGTTACACGGACAGAATTTCGACTTACACCCTTACAACATTCGCTAACATACCCTTATTATTAGAATTATAATTAAAATTAAAATTAAAATATAAATATATATATATATTACGTATATATTGAGAGAGAGATAGAAATAAGATATGAAATTTGATCAGAATTCGGTTTGCTTTATAGCCAGAGTTGAATTTTGGGGCTCCGCGACTCACGGCAAAATCCCCTTCAAACTCCGCGAGTCGCGGAGATAGTATTTACAGCTCAGTCCTTGGAGTTTTCTCTGCCGACGGTTTTATATATATAAATATAATATATATATATAATTAATATAATTAATTATATATTATATTATATTTATATACATAGTTAACTTGTAATTTTTAGTCCGTTGCGTCGAGCGTTAAGAGTTGACTCTGGTCCCGGTTCCGGATTTTCGAACGTCCTTGCGTACAATTTTATATTTTGTACTTTGCGTATTGAATCTTGTACTCTTGTAATTTCGAGACGTTTCTTATCAATAATTGGAACCTTTTTGATTGTCTTTTGTACTTTTGAGCTTTTTGGTCGTTTGCGTCTTCAATTCGTCGAATCTGTCTTTTGTCTTCACCTTTTATTATTTAAACGAATATCACTTGTAAATAGAACAATTGCAACTAAAAGCTTGTCTTTGTTGAGGAATAATGCTATGAAATATATGTTCGTTTTTAGCATTATCAGTTATAATAAGGCTAATCTAAAAAGTCGAAGTTGACTGGTTGGAAGTGTGATAAAACTGGATACTTTGCAAAGAAATTGCAAGATTATTTTCGGTAATAACAATGCTAAAGGATCTTTCACCGTTTTGAAGTCAAAGTATAGCTTTGAAAGATATAGAGATCTAAGAATGATGTCACTAGTTCAGAGTTATGACTTGGATTCTGATTCGTCAATATCAGAATATGTAATTGAATTTGTATGAAATGATTGTGTATTGCAGTTAAGGTAGTGAGTATAGTTAATGATTGTTTTTTTTGAATTAAAGTTGAAGAATGTACAGTGTAACATATTAATTGTGAACTTATATATTTCCCGAGTATTACTTACCCGTTAAAGATTTCACGAGTAATATTTTGTACAAAAGAATTTTTCATTACAGTCTTTATGAAAATATATGTATCTATATTTTCTTCAGATGTAATTCAGATTAAATAAGTTAAAATTATATTAAGCTCATTTGATTTTTGGCTTGAATTAGAAATGAATAATCTCTAAAACATTAGAGATTACATAATCTTCGTGGTGTATTTCACTAATGAAATTAATACTTCATTAATTATTCTTATTGATATTCCTCGGTGAAGGATGTTGGTGTTCGTGGAATTTTTGTGAACCTTACAAGGCACATATGATGTTTTCTGAAAAGTTTCGAGTACATCGAAAATGAAAATGTAAAATCAATTATGTAATTGAATAATACACTTGGTTTATTATGAAATGGAATTCATTAAGTTGAAACAGAGATTGTAGTTAACAATGGTTAAGTTGTTAAGGAAGGATGTACATCATTACATATTAGTAATATGAACTAACCGAGTAGTACCTACCAGTTAAGATTCACACGTAATAGCTTAGTACGAAAAGATTTATTTTGATTTCAAAATTCATATATATTAAATATACATAAAATTTCTTCAGGGGAAATGAGTTAATACTTCATCGGTTATTGTTGCTGGTATTTTCTTGGTAACTACAGTGCGTATGACGTTGATGCTCGTGGGACAGATTGTGAAGTTGAGGTTTGCGATGCGAATGTTGTTGGTGGTTGTAATGGTACTATTGGTGTTGTTGTCGGTGGTACTGTTGATGCCGGTGATGCTGCTGGTGCTTGTAACCTTTGCACCGTATTCTTCAAAGCCACTACCCGAGCGCGAAGCTCGTTGACTTCTTCTACTACACCGGGATGATTGGCGGTTCGGACGAGCGGATGAATAAGATCCAGAATTTGAGAGAGTATATGATCATGATGAGATACTCTGGAGATGAGAGAGAAAATGGTATTACGAACAGGTTCGTCGGTAAGTGCTTCAGGTTCTTCGCCAAGATGGCAATGTGGTGGATGGAAGGAATCGCCTTCTTCTTGTCTCCAATAATTAAGTAGGCTACAAACCCATCCCCAATTCATCCAGAATAGATGATGGTTAATTGGTTGATCCATTCCGGTTACACTGTCTTCGGAATTCAGGTGAATATCCATATCGGAATAGCTGTCGGAGTTTAAGGAATTTGAACTAGATACGGGATCCATCTTGTATAATTAGAGAGATGATTTTTGATATGAAATAGATTATAGAATTTAGATTGGTAATCTTCAATATATAATTTACATATGTATATATAATACCAAAATTCCATAAATCACGGAGGAATTTTCGGAAGATGTCAGGAAAAGTTTACAGTAACAGATACGCTAAGATATGAATTTTTGTCTATACACTATTTATGCAATAAATGCAGGAAAACGTGTCTAGACTTAAGAATGATAAGCATGTAATTTCCGACAAGAAATGATAAGCAAAACTTTTGACATGCAGACATAGTCGAAGTCCAGACTTACGAATGTATCCTAACAACTATCAGTTAGACACACTTATGCAAGACCTGGTTCACTAGGACCAATGCTCTGATACCAACTGTGACGATCGCTCCAAATCCATATGGACGAACGCGTCATTCATCGATTTCATTGTGAGGTATTTGACCTCTATATGATACGTTTTGTAAACATTGCATTCTTTTGAAAAGGCACACCATAAATGAATATTTAAATCAAAGGTTTTCGACATCTGATGATTTCTACATATAGACAATCACCATAAATAATAGTTTACAACAGTACTTTTGTTGACAATGCAGTCAAAATAAGATACATCGTGATGATTTGGTGAATGCAACGTTTCCTTGAAAAATATGCCATGTAAGACTCCATGCACATAGCTTGTCTAACATATAAGCAAACAGCGGAAGACTTCTAGGGAACCTGTGAATAAACATGCTAACAAGTGTCAACACAAAGGTTGGTGAGTTCATAGTTTTAGTGTTTCGCATAATCTGTATATAAAAGTGGATCACAAGATTTCAGTTGTTTCATCTAGAAACGTTTATCAAAATATTCTACAAGATTGAGCACCCTGGTAACTAAACTTTAACGTCTATATAATAAGTACCCCTGTTTTAACATACATGCAGCCAACATGTACAATACACGCAAACCAACGTGTACTAAACTCAAATAGCATACGTCTGTTTTATAGTTCAGGCTAGGGTTTCTATACCTGGAACAGACGGGGATGTCAAGCCCTATGGATCCATATACTGTTATTCTCGCCCACCAGTCCATATCCTATGTACTGGCAGCTACTAGTTACCAAAGCTAAGGGATTTTCGGTTCAAACTCAGTGTAGAATTTAGTATGTACTTGTATCCATTGCGTTTAAAATAAATTGCATGTATTCTCAGCCCAAAAATATAGATTGCAAAAGCAATTAAAAAGGGAGCAATGAAACTCACCTTAGCAGCATATAAAGTTGTTCACCAAAATGTGACCGAAACTCGGATTACCAATTAATCGTAGATCTCAACCTAGAGAACATATGTTGGTCAATAAATGTTTATCAAGCTAGGTCTGGTCATAGTGTATCATAATCCTAATGCTCGAGATCGACATACAAAAGTTATCAAAAGTCATTTCAAAAAGTCAATTTTGACAAAAGTTCAACAAAACGAGATGTACCTTATATAAGGATTCATTTACTCGGTTGGTAATATTCAAAAAATCCATTTTATCAATCTCGTAAACAAGTTGTTTAAATCTTAATTGTAGATTTAAAAGCAATTTCAATTAACGTCAATCATAATTCAGTTGATCATATCTTTTAATCCGTTCATCGAAACTATTCGGTGTCTAAATGAAAAGTTATTGATTTTTCGCCAGCTTTCCAAAACATGTATATCATATACCTTTTACCAGTAATATATGTATTTAATTCGTGATTCATCATAAACTGTTTAACGATGAAATTTAGCATACAAGCTTGTATAAATATATATACTCGAGCACTAGACATGGATACACTATTAGTATATAAAAGATAAAATATAAATGCTTACGTATCAATATTGTGATTCAATATTTCAGAAAAGTACGTAGACGTAACGGAGATGATAAACACTAGGTTTGATTCATAAATATACCCCCGAACATTACCCATAATTTCCTTAGCTCTATCCCGCTTGAAAACCCATTTTGAAAGTAACCCACTCATGACCTCGTCGTAGTATTTTATGTATAATACATAATTAATAATACTAATAATAATAAGATTAATAATAATATTAATCTTAATAATAATAATAATAATAATAATAATAATAATAATAATAAAATAAATTAAATAAATATTACGGAGTAATAATACTAGAGAAAGAGAGATAGATTCAGCTGAGCCAAAAATCGCGCAATTTATAGAACCTTTTCTGAAAAAGTACCCCATGCGATCGCATGGGATTTGTGCTTCAAGGCCATGCGATCGCATGGCACCCTGGGACAGCTCACAAATTTTTAACTTCTTGTTTGTCGACATAATTTTATATTATATATAATATATTTAATTTATATAATTAATTATATATTACATTAAATTCACATGCATAGTTGACTTGTAATTTTTGTTCCGATAAGTCGTACGTCATCACTCGATTTATGTCCCGGTTCCGGTTTTTCAAATGTCCTTTCGTACGCTGAGAAAACTTGTATTTTACGTTTTGTGACTCGTACATTTGTCAAAATATAGCCTTAAATTATCCCTAAACTATACCACTCAAAGTATATCATAAACTTTCGAGTATTTTGGTCATTTACTTCTATAAATCATTGCCTCGCTATTTGTTGATATATATATAATAACAAATCGTTTTATGACCAAGTTAATATATATTTTCAACATTCATAAACATGTTTTAAATATACGTCGCAAGTTATTCATACAATTAATATTCCAACTTATCATATATATTCAAATAAATATTTAAACCAATAAGTTTAATGTACGGTATTAAACAATTAAAACTTTGTTACGTTTTCAAGTTATAGTATATATATGTATCTATTTACATATAATGGTTCGCGAATCGTTGAGAACAACCGAAGGGTACTTGAATAGTTCAAAAATTTTGAGATTCGATTTTACAGACTTTACTTATCGTGTCGGAAACGTTAAATCATTTAAAGATAAAGTTTAAATTTGGTCAAAAATTTCCGGGTTGTCACATACATCATAAAAGAAACTATTTTAGTTTCTAAATTCCGAAATCTTCAAGTTTAAAATATGAATGTTTTGAAGTAGTGTGGAGAACTGAAGCGTGAGTTAGTATAATATAATGACACTCGATCAACGTGATTATATTACAGTAAGTCATGCTGAGTTTCTAATGAAACATGATGATTCACAGTCCATATCGTCATCATGTGCCATGTTACACAACTCTTACATTCTACCCAATCTCCAAACATATTAAGAACATATCTTCTTGATAGTTCTATCTTTTCGGATATTCTGGTAATTTGACAAATCAAGATCGTGCCATTACAATTTCTTTCTTAGAACATTAGCTATGTCCATTCTGAAATGTATAGCTACGAATTCTAGACCATTATTCGCTTGACCTAAGGTTGGGAAGAGAAAATGAAAGCATGAATCTCCGAAATATAATGGAAAATATAAAGCCCGATAACAACCCCGAAATTACAAACCGTGTATATCAATGCGTATAGCAATATAAAGACACGGGAGAATGAAAAACACTATAACCCCAAGGTAATGGTAGAAGAAAATAACTTCCACTGGTGGCAGATGAAAAAGAAGAATGAAAGATACGATAGCCAGAAAAATATCAAGAATCAGAACTGGATGAAGCATTTTCACAATCTATTAAGAAGTATTAAATAAGGAATAAGATTATAGGAGTGGTGAAAATAAATGAAACAGAAGAGGTCAATTTATAGCGAAATTTCAGACATAACAATCGAGGCAGATTACGCATTTAATCAAAGGAAATCTTAATTTCCTTAATTCCCGAAGAATCAAATCTTATTTAGATTATGAAGATTTTCTATTCCTTAAATTCCGAAAATCCACCATTACTACGTCAAGAGATAAGGCGCATCTCTATTATTCATTTCACTCTATTACGATAACTTCTCCCATACGCTTCGAGTAATTGGATTGTTTTATCCATATTATTCAACGGTGATAAAAATTCTATTTATCAACACATAATCGTCATGAAAACATTTTTATTGTTAGCCATGACGACCTCACTCAAATTTCGGGACGAAATTTCTTTAACGGGGAGGTACTATGATGACCCGAAAATTTCTGACCAAATTTAAACTTAAACTTTAATGTTTCCGACACGATAAGCAAAGTCTATGAAGTTGAATCTCAAAATTTTGAACTATTCAATTACCCTTCGATTGTTCTCAACGATTCGCGAACAATTATATGTAAATAAATACATATATTATAACTTGAAAACGTAACAAAGTGTTAAGTAAATGATACTGTGCATTAAACTTATTGGTTTGATTATCTAATTGATATATTCAACTACGGAGTTAAAAGATTATGCCAAACGATTGAATTAAAAGATATTTATTGAGTCCATTAAGGATTATGATATTATTACGGGTCTCTGTTGTGAGGTCCACGCTGATTTGAGAAATCATTCCTTTTTAACGGTATTCGGAATAAATGGTAAAATGTTAGATAATGAAAGTTAGATAAAAGTTAATGGAGAACTAAACTGCATAATATTCAATTGATTGTGTTTCAAATGTGTGAAAATGTTTTTAGATATTATAGAATTAATTGTTAATATGTTTTTGTTTAAATAACGTAATTTGGACACGTACAAAATAAGGAATATTAACTGTTAGAATTAAATCTATGAATAACTTGCGACGTATATTTAAAACGTGTTTTTAAATATTAACTTGGTTACAAAACGTTTTGATTAAAACAATATTATTAAATATATTTTGTTAGATAACGAACCATTGATTTATAGAAGTAAATGACCAAAACACTCAATTGTATAAGTTATATCTCAAGTGGTATAGTTTTTGAATAATTTAAATCTATATTTTGACAAAGGTACGAGTCACGAAAGGTGAAGTGCCAGTTTTCTTAGTGTACGAAAGGACGTTCGAAAAACTGGAACTGGGACATAAGTCGAGTGACAACGTACGACTTATCGGAACAAAAATTACAAGTCAACTATGCACGTGAATTTAATATAATATATAATTAATTATTTAAATTAAATATATTATATATATTATATAAAAATATGTCGACAAGCTAAAAGTTAAACAAATGTGAGCTGGATCAGAGGGCCATGCGATCGCATGGCCTTGATGCCCAAAAACCATGCGATCGCATGGTGGGCTGGGACAAGTCAGGTACTATAAAATGCGAAGCCTGGTGATCGAATTCAATATATATTTCATCAATCTATCTCTTGCTCCGTATTATATTTATATATTATTATTATTATTATTATTATTATTATTATTATTATTATTATTATTATTATTATTATTATTATTATAATTATTAAGATTAATATTATTATTAATCTTATTATTATTATTATTAGTATTATTTTTAGTAATATTATTACATAAAATATTACGACGAGGTTATGAGCGTGTCACTTTCAAAAATGGGTTTCGAGCAAGCTAGAGCTAAGAAAATTATGGGTTATTGCCAAAGAGGTTATGGGTAATGTTCGGGGGTATATTTGTGAATCAAACCTAGTGTTTATCATCTCCGTTACTTCTATATACTTTCCTGCAATATTGAATCACAATATTGATACGTGAGCATTCATATCTTATCTTTTATATATTAATAGTGTATACATGTCTAGTGCTCGAGTATATATGTTTATGCATGCTAGTATGCTAAATTTCGTCGTTAAACAGGTTATGATGAATCACGAATTAAATACATATATTACTAATAAAAGGTATATGATATGCATGTTTTTGGAAAGCTGGCGAAAAATCAATAAATTTTCATTTAGATATCGAATAGTTTCGATGAACGGATTAAAAGATATGATCAACTGAATTACGATTGGCGTTAATTGAAATTGCTTTTGAATCTGCAAATAAGATTTAAACAACTTGTTTACGAGATTGATAAAATGGATTTTTAAATATTACCAGCCGAGTAAATGAATTCTTATATAAGGCACGTCTCGTTTTGTTGAACAATTGTCAAAACTGATTGTTTTATCATATTTAAAGCCTTATAAAAACTATAGTTTAATTTTACAAGAATTGGGAAAATATGTGAAATGTTAAAATGTTTCGATTGCCATGATCATTCATCTATAGTATTGAGTCAGATTGACTTTTTGAAACGACTTTGGATAACTTTTGTATGTCGATCTCGA
Source organism: Rutidosis leptorrhynchoides (assembly GCF_046630445.1). Classification (NCBI taxonomy): domain Eukaryota; kingdom Viridiplantae; phylum Streptophyta; class Magnoliopsida; order Asterales; family Asteraceae; genus Rutidosis; species Rutidosis leptorrhynchoides. The sequence goes on along the minus strand of NC_092335.1, from coordinate 512,523,750 downwards.
GCATTAGGATTGTGATACACTATGACCTGACCTAGCTTGATAGACAATTATTGACCAACATATGTTCTCTAAGTTGAGATCTACGGTTATTTGGTATTCCAAGTTTCGATCACATTTCGGTGAACGACTTTATGTGCTGCTAAGGTGAGTTTCATATGCTCCCTTTTTAATTGCTTTTGCAATCTATATTTTTGGGCTGAGAATACATACACTTTATTTTAAACGCAATGGATATAAGTACATACTAAATTCTACACCGAGGTTGAACCGAAAATCCCTTAGCTTTGGTAACTAGTAACTGCCGGCTATAAGAACTGGTGGGCGCGAGTAGTTATATATGGATCCATAGGGCTTGACATCCCCGTCTGTTCCAGGTATAGAAACCCTAGCCTGAACTATAAAACAGACGTATGCTATTTGAGTTTAGTACACGTTGGTTTGCGTGTATTGTACATGTTGGTTGCATGTATGTTAAAACATGGGTACTTATTATAACGTTAAAGCTTAGTTACCAGGGTGCTCAATCTTGTAGAATCTTTTGATAAACGTTTCGGATGACACAACTGAAATCTTGTGATCCACCTTTATATACAGATTATACGAAACATTAAAACTATGAACTCACCAACCTTTGTGTTGACACTTGTTAGCATGTTTATTCTCAGGTTCCCTAGAAATCTTCTGCTGTTTGCTTATATGTTAGACAAGCTATGTGCATGGAGTCTTACATGACATATTTTTCAAGGAAACGTTGCATTCACCAAATCAACATCATGTATCTTATTTTGACTGCACTGTCAATGGAAGTATTATTGTAAACTATTATATTACGGTGATTGTCTATATATAGAAATCATCAGATGTCGAAAACCTTTGATTTAAATATTCATTTATTGTGTGCCTTTTCAAAAGAATGCAATGTTTACAAAACGTATCATATAGAGGTCAAATACCTCGCAATGAAATCGATGAATGACGTGTTCGTCCATATGGATTTGGAGCGATCGTCACAATAATCTTATCTTGTTTCACATAAGCATTTAGTAGCGCAAGAAGAGAGTCGAGATCATTGCAAGTGCGACCCGAAACATTGCGTGTCCATCTAAAATTGCAAGTCATGTTCCTCTCAATCCAAGAAACCCGATCTATTACTCTTGCTTCCGGTTCTTCTTCCAAGTGGTAAAGTCTCGTGAATTTTTGCTTCAATGGAGTACCGCACACCCATGGATCTTCCCAAAAACTCGTATCCGAACCGTCACCAATAATCTTTGAAAAGGACGAAGCAAAATTAATATCCATCTTCTCTATCATGACACCTGCACGCAAAATATTGGACCACACGCTACTCACCCCTAACGGTCCGGAGAGATGCGTAGGGGGAAGTAGCCCATTAGAACCATAAATACTCTTAATTATTGAAACCCAAAGTGTCTTTGGCTCGGTTTTAGCTCGCCAAAATCACTTTCCCAAAAGAGCAAGATTTTTCCCACGTAAAGACCCAATGTTTAAACCCCCGTCCTCATAAGGTAAGAGGCACTCATCCCATTTTACCCAAGATAATTTTGAACACTCACCGGTCCCGTCCCAAAAAAAGTTTCTCCTAATACTCTCTAGATTTTTAATAACACTCAAATGGGCACGAAATAAGGAGAAATAATATAGCGGTAAACTACTAAGGACCGATTTAACAAGCGTTAATCTTCCACCGTATGAAATCGATCTTGCTTTTCAATTGGCGAGCTTAGCGTTGAATTTTTCAATCACGGGATTCCAATTATGCTCCTTACTCATGTTTACACCTACCAAAAGACCAAGATAAAGAAACGGAAGATCACTAACTTTGCAATCCACCCGGGAGGCAAGACTTTCAACATCTTCACGAGCAACACCCAAACCATAAAGCACACTTTTGTGAAAATTAATTTTGAGACCCGATAAGTTTTCAAAACATTTCAATACTTTCATTAAGTTGCAAAAGTTTTGATTATGCCATTCCCCGATAAAGATCGTGTCGTCCGCAAATTGTAAGTGTGATAAATTGATCTTATCTTTTCCGATCTCAACACCCTTATAAAGACCTTCACTACATGCTTTCTTGACAAGATAATTCAAGCCTTCCGCCGTAATAAGAAAGAGAAAAGGAGATAGAGGATCTCCTTGTCGAACACCTCTCTCGATATGAAATTCGTTTGTAGGAGACCCGTTAACAGGAATCGAGATCGATGCCGACTTAAGGCATGCTTGAATCCATTTCCTCCACCGAGTACCAAACCCCATAATACGCATCATATCTAATAAAAAGTCCCAACATAAGCTATCGAAGGTCTTCTCAAATTCAACTTTAAAAATAAGATTTTTCTTCCTTTTTCGCTTTAGATAATCAATAGCCTCGTTTGCGACTAAAGAACCATCGAGAATAAATCTTCCTTTTAGATACGCACTTTGTTCAAATCCAACCACGGGGCTAATGCTTTTCTAATTCGAATAGAGAGCACCTTCGCAAGGATCTTATAGTATCATCTAATAAGACTTTTGGGACGAAATTCGTTAAGTCCTATCGGATCGTTTTTCTTTGTGAAAAAGTTATGGGTGATTGATTAAATATGCTCCCACTAAATATATTTTTATTAAAAAATAATTAAATGGTTAAAAATTTGGAAAGCTAGAAATATAAAAGAGAAAAGAAAGGAAAAACGAGAAATAACATTTTTAATATTTCTACTTCTCTATTTGATAAATTCACTCAAAATATGCATTCAACAGCTATACCGTGCATACAATGAAACATGATTGTGATTGAATTAATCAAAAGTACAAGTAGATAAATCTTCCATTTCTCATTAGAAAAAGTCATCTCTAAACCTTAAATTTTAAATTAGAATAATACTGTAACATACTAAAGGACGTGGAGTCCTTGTTCGTTTCATCAGACCAAAACGACCCCCAACCCCCAATTTACAAACCAGCCCCCTCAACTATCTTATCATCTTCAATTTGTCAGGGGTAAAAACCGTAACTTCGTTATTCTATTAAATAACTTTTACCCAAACACTTCGACAGTCCATATCTTCATCATCATCGCGAGTTAAATTTACTCGACAGCACCGTTAAACTCGAAATACTTTTATGAACAAAAATGAAACTAACTACGTTCGAAACGGACACTTTTTAAAACACGCTAAACAGAAAGACAACCCGTACCTTCCTGCTCGCCGCGAGTTAAATTTTTTCGACAGCACCGTCAGACTCGATATAATTTTATGAACAAAACGAAATTAACTACGTTCGATACGGACACTTTTTAAAAAACGCTTAACACAACAACAACACGTATCTTCCTTCTCGCCGCGAGTTTAATTTTTTCAACAGCACCGTTAGACTCGAAATAATTTTATGAACAAAACGAAACTAACTACGTTCGAGACGGACACTTTTCCATAAACGCTAAACACAACGACATCTACAACGGCGCTTAACACATGGGCCGTTTTCCCTTCTGTAAATACATAAAGCTACGTTAAACATCAATACGCAAGTCGAAAGTCCCCGCCGCATTGCGCGGGCCGGATCCGGAGTAATTATAAACCAATTAGGGGATGCCTTTGCTTCCCCACTAAAGAATCTATTGCAACGATAGATACAACGGAGCACTACTTTATCTCTTATGCAATTTAGAAGTTAACCAAATTTATTTATTTATTTACACATATTAATTAGCGTGACAAATCTGGTCGTTCCAACAACGTAAAAACGACACTTTTTCCAATCCCTTTTCACACTTGCTTTTACATTCTTCCCCCCTCAAGTACAGACACCTTACAAAAAATACCCCAGATTCCAGGGGGGTAAACCGACAAATGTCTAAATTAAAATAAAACCTCCACCCAAAGCGTTCGACAACCCGTATCTTCCTCCTCGCTCCGAGTTAAATTTCACCAAACACTCCGTTAAACTCGAAATATTTTTACTAACAAAACAAAACTAACTACGTTCGAAACGGACACTTTTTAAAAAACGCTAAACACAACGACAACGCGTATCTTCCCGCTCGCCGCGAGTTAAATTTTTCCGACCCCACCGTCAGGCTTGAAATAATTTTATGAACAAAACGATACTAACTACGTTCGAAACGGACACTTTTTAAAAAACGCTAAACATAACGACATCCCGTATTATCCTGCTCGCCGCGCCTTAAATTTTTTTCGCCAGCACCGTTAGGCTCGAAATAATTGTATCAACAAAACGAAATTAACTATGTTCGAACCTGACAGATTTCAAAAAACACTAAAGACGACGACACTAACAACGACGCATAACACATGTGCCGTTTTCCCTTCTGTAAAAAAAACTGCGTTAAATATGAATACGTCGACCGAACGCTCCCGCCGCATCGCGCGGGCCGGACCCGGACTAGTTACTCCTATATTGAATTGTTTGTAGATATTTACGTTCTAACTAAAACTATTTACAATGGGTATTGCTATTGCTAAATCTATCCAAAATTAAACTTTAGTCAATAGTCACGCAAATCTAGAAGGATAATTAATAGACTATTACGATCTCTCTCATCTTTATCCTAACTGTAATCATTGCATTAAACATGTGAATCTATCTGTACATCTATATCTATCTATACATTAATATAATATAAAGCGCGTGACTTAAATCCTACGTGTTATTTTCTCAATTAATCTGAATTAAATAATCCTATAAATCTAAAAATTACAGGTGGAATATTAAGGAAATTATACGTACAAAATATTTGTTTGAGAGTAATCATTATTCCTATTTTATAGTAATAAAATAAAAGGTCCATGCATATTAAGGAAATCATACGTACCAAATATTTGTTTGAAAGTAATCATCATTCCTATTTTATAGCAAAATAAAAGGTTCATTATCAATAATTCAAAATTTAATCATATACACATGTATCATCGGTGTGTATGCAGTGAAATAGTTATCATCCTTCGTATTTTTATATGTGTGGAGTAACAAAATAAAATTCCAGTACAAATAATTCAAATTTAATTAATCATATAGACATATATCATCCATTTGTATTAGTATCTCACAATATTACCATGCATTCATCGAATACTAATACACAAATAACATAACTATCATTTTTTTTTTTTGAGTAAAGGGATACCCCAGTAATATTATTATTAATAAAATAATAAAATAATAAAATAATGGTTAGACATAAAGAACAAATATTACAAGAGAACCTTGCAACCTGAAAACAAACCAACTAGATTATTACTACACATATAGCAACATATCTAGAGCCAATTAATGCCAAATAAAAGTTGTCATTTAAGTAACTTTCCACTCATCTTTCATCAGCAGCACATGAGTCGACTCTCGGAACTTGAGCGAAAGAATCTTTAATCTAACGGTCGCGAAAACCATATTAAATGAAAGGACCCGTTCATATACATTATAAACGATTCACAATAGTTGATTACATTGCGAGGTATTTGACCTCTATATGATACATTTTACAAACATTGCATTCGTTTTTAAAAGACAATCTTTCTTTACATCGAAAATTGACAGGCATGCATACCATTTCATAATATCCACTATCCAACTATAAATTGATTTAATAATAATCTTTGATGAACTCAATGACTCGAATGCAACGTTCTTCGAAATATGCTATGAAAGACTCCAAGTAATATCTTTAAAATGAGCAAATGCACAGCAGAAGATTTCTTTAACACCTGAGAATAAACATGCTTTAAAGTATCAACCAAAAGGTTGGTGAGTTCATTAGTTTATCATAATCATTTATTTCCATCATTTTAATAGACCACAAGAATTTCATTTCCAGTTCTCATAAATATACGTCCCATGCATAGAGACAAAAATAATCATTCATATGGTGAACACCTGGTAACCGACATTAACAATATGCATATAAGAATATCCCCTATCATTCCGGGATCCTCCTTCGGACATGATATAAATTTCGAAGTACTAAAGCATTCGGTACTTTGGATGGGGTTTGTTAGGCCCAATAGATCTATCTTTAGGATTCGCGTCAATTAGGGTGTCTGTTCCCTAATTCTTAGATTACCAGACTTAATAAAAAGGGGCATATTAGATTTCGATAATTCAACCATAGAATGTAGTTTCAATTACTTGTGTCTATTTCGTCAAACATTTATAAAAGCGCATGTATTCTCAGTCCCAAAAATATAAAGGGTAAAAAGGCAAATGAAACTCACCATACTGTATTTCGTAGTAAAAATACATATAACGTCATTGAACAAGTGCAAGGTTGGCCTCGGATTCACGAACCTATATTAATTATATATATTTATATGTTGGTCAATATTTGTATAGCAATTTAGGTCAGGTCATAGTGTAATCCTATCCTATAGCTCGAGTCTGACTCTACAGTATAGTAACATGTTATATTACTCATGCTCAATTAAGATTCTAGTAAAAGGTGACGTGTGAAACAACGTAACACAAATGGTTTCATAATCATAAAATAGTATTTTAGGTTTTTTTTTTTTTTAGAGAAAATCAACACAAAAAGTTAACTGAAAAGTTAACAGAAAAAGTCAAAGTTCAAAGTCAAAAGTCAAAGGTTAAAGTCAAAAGTCAAAGGTCAGAGTAAAAATGAGGTCGCATGCAAATATATAATAACTTATACAAAAATGATTTTCGATCAAACATGACTAAACGGGCCACTTCAGCTATTTTTAGAAAAATTATCGGAACTCCGATTGATAAACGGCCAAAGATAAAAGTTACACATTACCAAAAAGATTAAGCAAAAATATTACAGAAGTAAACTAAACCTAGACAACTCGTAGTTGCCAACGCGTTTTCGGCGTTTCAAAGTTAATTTTTCATCTTTAATAAATTTACAAAAGTGACCGAGTAGCCTACTTTGGAGATTTTTAGAAAATTCCTCAAAACTCGTATTGACAAATGGTCAAAGCCTGCAAATTCTCGTTACCACAAAGATATAACATGATTTTTGACAAGAGTAAACACATATCAGGACGACCATGACAACTGATACAAAACTGACATTTTTAAATAAAAAAGTTTCAGCTCTTTTTAGAATTTTAAAATGTGACCAAACCGTCAACTTTGATGATTTTTAGAAAAATCGTCGAGACTCGAATTGACAAACGGCCAGATTCGTTTGTTAGACCTTACAGCAAAGAATTCAGTGGTATTTTTTTATATATATGAAACAACGCAGATCAGCGAGAATTTCAGTTCCCGTTTCGACATTTCATCAAAATTTGCAAAACTTCTTTTGTCCATAACTTGACAACCGTTCAACGAAACGAGACGTGCTTTATATGAAAATTCATCTACTCGACGAGTAGAATTCAAATAACTACTTTTTATAACCCAGAAAATTAGTTAACTAATTATCATCAGCAATTTTAATTACGAAATTAATTATGCAATTTGTTTATTTCATAACTTTCTAACCGTTACTTGGATTCAAGTGATTCTTAAACCAAAATTCAACTATTTTTCGCTAGCTTTCCAATGACATGCATATCTTATACCTTATCTCAATCGTATATGTAACTATTTCAGGAATCAACATAACCTATCTAATGGCAATATCAAAAGTACAAGCATGCATAATCCTATATACTCAAGCACTAGTCAGGGATACACTATTAGTATGTAAAAATTAAATTATGAGTACTCACATATCAATATTGAGATTCAATATTGCAGGAAAGGTACGTAAACGCAACGGAGATGATAAACACTATATTGACCTCACGAGCATACCCATGAACCATACTCAATCACCTCCATAGCTATAACCCATAATTTCCTTAATCCTATCCCACTCGAAAAAACAACTTCGAAATCACTCGGACAGCACTCCGTCGTAATATTTTATGTATACTAATAATATCTTGAGATAATACGGAGTAAATATATATATGTAAATCGATTGAGAGAGTTTAGAGAAAACTATTTTCAAGTTTCTATGAAATAATGAAACCTATTGAATTTTCTATTTATAATAGATTTTTGAATTATTAAAGTGAATTATTAAAGTATGAATTATTAAAGTGAATTATTAAAGTATGAATTATTAAAGTGAATTATTAAAGTTAAAGTAAAGTAAAAATAAAGTAAAGGTAAAGTTTAATTATAGTAAAAGTATAAAACTATGTACGTATAATACGCGTATAAATATATATATAATATTAATTTAAATCGTTATATATATTTAATAAAATAAAATATAAATATCGTTATCTTTATCATACTAGTTAAGTAATGAGTTGTCAAAAGTGGTTCTAGATATTTATAAAAGTTATATACGTTTTAATAATAAAGTTCTTTTTAAACTGAAAACGTTTTTGTACGTTTGAAACTAAATAGATCAATCGAGTCTTTATGAGATTCAATCTTCCACTATGATTTGTCTAGTTCTCAATGATTGACAATTTGTTCTTATTTATAAATTACTTTACCATTTTCCGAATATTGTTAAAATGGAAAGATTTCTCAAATCAACGTGGGCCTTTCAACAGAGACTTGTAATCATAATTCAATATATCTGATAATTCAATCATTTGATCTTATCTTCTAATTCCATTGATAAACATTTTGAAACAGATACAATCATATAAAGTATTTAATCTAATATTTTGTTTACGTTTCAAGTTATAATATATATACACATATACATATATAATCATATTCGTTTAATGGTTCGTGAATCGTTGGAACTTGGTCGAGGTTGAATGAATTTATGAACATAGTTTAAAATTCTTGAAATTTAACTTAACAAATATTGCTTATCGTGTCGGAAACATATAAAGATTAAAGTTTAAATTTGGTTGGAAATTTCCGGTGTCGGAAACATATAAAAATTAAAGTTTAAATTTGGTTGGAAATTTCCGGGTTGTCACAGTACCTACCCGTTAAAGAAATTTCGTCCCGAAATTTGAGTGGAAAGGTCGTGAATGATAATAAGTATGTTTTCATGATGCATACGGGCTGAAAATTAGAGTTTTATCATCAGCGAATAATTTGGATAAACAATCCATTTATATGAAGAGTACGAATGAAGCTAAAATAGAAGAGTGAAATGAGTAAGTGTAGATTCGTCTTATCATTTGACGTAGATATGATTGATTCCCAGATTTCAAGGGATTTGAAGAAAATCTTCTTAATAAGATTTGACTCTCCCGTAATCAAGGGAATTAGGATCCGCTTTAAATGCGATCGTCCATTTTAATTGTTCTGTCGGAGATTTTCTTATAAATTCACCTCCTTCGTTTCCTTACAACTCACACCTTCTGTTGATGCATTTTATGCAAGTCCCTAGACATCTACCCACGTCCATTGCAGGTACAATAGTTTACAGGCCACCATAATTGCTCGTTATTATCCTATCCGTGTTTGTATGTGGTTACATGAACTGCAGGAACGAGATTTAGATGTTTGACTATGTTAGACTTAGTCAGACGTACGAGTGAAGCCTCACTAGTACGGCTGACAGGCTCATACGCACGGTTGATGCTGAGCTAAGTCACAATTACAACCTAAATGAGAAGACACGAGTGAGTGATCACCCGTACGGCTGATGAAGCCAACTCGTACGTGTGATGAATGAATCGTATGGGTGAGTCAACAGCAGGGGTATATAAAGTCTTATGTTCTTCATTTTAGGTTAAGCCTCTCATTTGTTACACACACTCAGATCTAGTGAGCTCCTCCGATTCTCTCTCAGTCCAAATCATCCAGGTAGTGAATAATAGCTCTAGGTGTTGATCTAATCACACTTGATTTAGTTGTGGTTTGACTAAATTAATCAAAAAAACTTAACCTATTCACTAGAGGGTTTGATTCACTTATTCCGCCATTGTGTGAGTTAAATCTATTGATTTCTAAGTTCCTAGTCATGTTTCATCACCTTATATTCTTTCCCCCTCAACTCATATTTTAAAGTATTCATCAATATGCTCCATCCAGTTCTGATTCTCGATATACTTCTAACTTTCATATCGGTCATTCTTCTTTTTCATCTACCGCCGGAAGAATCTATTTACTTCTATTATACTCTTGGGTTTATAGTGTTTCTTGTTCTCCCGTGTCTTTATATTACTATATGCATCGATATATATGGTTTATAATTTCTGGTTTGTCGTTGGGCTTTATATGTTCCCTTATATTTCAAAGTCTCTGCTTCTGTCTTCTATAATCATTATCATTCACAGTTAATGCTCTCTTTTATTTGCTGCAATTTATACCCCAATTTCTATTTCGGAGTTTTTTTCCTTTCGTTTCCTCTTCTTGCGATTAAGCACCGCTTGTAATGGTCCAGAATTCACAGATATGAATTTCGGAATGAACATTGTTAATGTTCTAGGAAGGAAATTGTGATGGCACGATCTTGACTTGTCAAATTACTAGAATACCTTGGAAAAGGCCGAATCATCAAGAAATATTTTCTTGATATTTTAGAGGTTAAATAGAATACAAGAGTCGTATAACATAGCACATGATGATGTTAGGATCTGTGAATCATCATGTTCTATTTAGAAACTCAGCATGACTTACTGTAATATAATCACATTAATCAAGTGTCATTATATTATACTAATTCATGCTTCAGTCCCCAACACTACTTCAAAATATTCCTATTTTAAACTTGAATGTTTCAGAATTTAGAAACTATAATAGTTTCTTTTATGATGTAATACAGATAGCGCGAAGAGGTAAATGAGTTCAAATAAGAAAAATTAAGAAAATATCTTCAGAAATATGGAGGATATTTATAATGAAAGATATGATGATATTTTAGAATTTCTAATATCAGAGGATGATGAAGAATATTGTCCGCAGGGGTTTAGAGTCAGGAGCAAGGTATTCGTTAATGACTTCAGCAGATACTGAATTATTTGGATCCTTTGAAGTCAGGTTCAGTCTTTGTAATTTGTCCACAGCCTCCTTCCTACTTGCTCAATCCGTTTTCCAGTTCCAAGACTTCTCTTTCTGCGCTTTGCCAGCACACCTATTCATTATCATCAAACTTTTACTGTTAAGGTCGTTTATAGTTTTTTTTGCTGCTTCATCAGTATTTTTCCATTTTCGGAGAACCAATTCGTAGTTCGAAGTGTTTTTCAGAATCTTCACATTCAAATTAAGTCCAGAAGATAGACGTTATATATACACATATAACTGTTGGCGTAGACATGCTGCGAGATTTCAAAATACTGATTTCTAATTCCCAATGATTCGTATGGAAATTCTCATTACAAGATGCGAATGAGTAAATGATGGGGTTTCAATGAATAATTATAATGACTTTTTGGAGAGGCTAAAGTCAAAGGGTAATGAAGTTGTTGATACATCTGTTAATAATGTGGTGGAATGTAAAAGGTTCCCTGGTAACGATGGTGTATATCTCAAGGTTATAATAAGGTTAGTCTGACTGAAAAGTCGAAGTTGACTTGCTGGAGCTGTGACAAAACTGGCTACTTTGAATAGGAGTCGCAAAGTTATTTTTGCTAATAAATGCTAAAGAATCTGACGCGGATACGTTGTTTAAACTTTTACTTTGGTTTCAAGAGTTTTTCGGGGACACAACTGTGGGTAACATATGGTTGGATCATCATCTCGATTGCTCATCATTCGAAGTGTCTTCAGAAATTTTCGAATTGTTTAAACACAGATTGTAATCGTTAACATACATTTGATGTTCTAACACAGTTTTGAAGTCAAAATATAGCTTGTGAAAGATGTAAGGATCTAAGAGTGATGATTTTGGTCATATCTCAAGTTGAATTTTGAGATTTCAAAATCAGAATATGTAATTAAATTTTGAATGAGTATGGTTGCTTTGATTTCTATAAAAGAATGTATATTGTTGTGAAAGTAGGGAGTATAATGGATGATTTGCTGAATCAGATTCGAAGAATGTAATATATTAATTGTGAATTTATATATCTCTCGGGTATTACCTACCCGTTAAAAAAAAATTCACAATTAATATTTTGTACAAAAGAATTTTATTACAGTCTTTATGAAAATATATATATGTATATTTTCTTCAGATGTAACATAGATTTAATGAGTTAATGTTAAATTAAACTCATTTGATTTACGGTTGAAACTAAAATTGAATAATCCCTAAAGTCTTTAAAAAGTACATAACTTTTACGCAGTATTTCTTTAATGACATTGAAATTATGAATCAATACTTCGTTATTTGTTGATGTATGATGTTCGGTTCGTGGAATTCTTGTGAATTTCGCAAAGTACGAATGATGTTATCTGAAAAGTTTCGGGTACATCGATGACGAAAGTGTAAAATCAAATATATACTTGATTTATTATGAATTGGAATTTGTTGAATTGCAACAGAGATTGTAGTTAACGCTGGTTAAGTTGCGGCCGAAGGACGTACATTATTTCATATTTGTAATATGAATTAACCGAGTAGTTAAGATTCACACACAATAGCTTAGCACGGAAAGATTTATTTCAATATATATATATATATATATATATATATATATATATATATATATATATATATATATATATATATATATATATATATATATATATATATATATAGTATACAAATAATTTCTTCAGAGGGAATGAGTTAATTCTTCATAACTCGTTGATACAATATACACGTTATTGATTCGTAACGATGTCCACAGTGATTCTTGAACTGACGGAGTTTGTGATGTTATCGGTGTTGTTGATTCGGATGTTGACTGTACTGACGATGCTGGTAACGCTGATGGTACTGTTGATGCTGTTGATAAAGCAAGTTTAGCTTGTTAATCACACACCATTTTTGTCAGGGTTTCTACTCTTCCTTCTATCATTTTGGTTCGCTCAACTGATTTATGGTTAGGTCTAGATTAGATAATCTCTAAGACTTTAGAGATTACATAATCGCCGCGGAATGTTTCTCCAATGAAGTTATGAATTAATACTTCGTCAGTTATTGTTGTTGGTACTCCTTGATATATATGGTGCGTATGACGTTGATGCTCGTGGGACAGATTCTGAAGTTGAGGTTTACGACACGGTTGTGGTTGGAGGTGGTAATGGTACTGTTGGCGTTGATTATGGTGGTACTGGTTATGCTGCTGATGCTGCTGCTGGTGTGTGTAATCTCTGCACCATATTCTCCAAAGCCACTACCCGAGCGCGAAGCTCGTTGACTTCTTCTATTACACCGGGGTGATTGTCGGTTCGGACGAGTGGATAAATAAAATCTAAAATTTGATGTAATATATAATCGTGACGAGATACTCTGGAAATGAGCGAGAAAATGGTGTTTCGGACAGGTTCGCCGGTAAGTGCTCCAGGTTCTTCGTCAAGAGGGCAATGTGGTGGATGGAAGGGATCACCTTCTTCTTGTCTCCAATGATTGAGGAGGCTACGAACCCATCCCCAATTCATCCAGAATAGGTGATGACTGATTGGTTGATCTATTCCAGTCACACTGCTTTCGGAGCTTGAATGGGATTCCATTTCGGAATCTGAGTGACTTGAACTGATGACGAATTCCATTTCGTACGATTGGATAAAGGATTTTTTTTTTTTTGATATGAAATGATTTTCGGTTATCGGATGGTATTCTAATTACATAGAATATCCATATATATAGAACAAAAGATTTCGTAAATTACGGAGGAATTTACGAGATATATCAGGCAACGTTTACAGTAATAGATACGATAAGATATGATTTAGCAGATACGCTAAGATATGAATTTTTGTCTATACACTATTCATACAATCAATGCAGCAAGACGTGTCTTAGACTAAAAATGATAAGCAGGTAATTTCCTGAGGATGATAAGTAGTTAATTTTTGACACAAAATGATAAGCAAAACTATTGATATGCAGACACGGTCGAAGTCCAGACTCACTAATGCATCCTATCGACTTATCTGTTAGACACACTAATGCATACCTGGTTCGCTAAGACCACCGCTCTGATACCAACTGAAAGGACCCGTTCATATACATTATAAACGATTCACAATAGTTGATTACATTGCGAGGTATTTGACCTCTATATGATACATTTTACAAATATTGCATTCGTTTTTAAAAGACAATCTTTCTTTACATCGAAAATTGACAGGCATGCATACCATTTCATAATATCCACTATCCAACTATAAATTGATTTAATAATAATCTTTGATGAACTCAATGACTCGAATGCAACGTTCTTCGAAATATGCTATGAAAGACTCCAAGTAATATCTTTAAAATGAGCAAATGCACAGCAGAAGATTTCTTTAACACCTGAGAATAAACATGCTTTAAAGTGTCAACCAAAAGGTTGGTGAGTTCATTAGTTTATCATAATCATTTATTTCCATCATTTTAATAGACCACAAGAATTTCATTTCCAGTTCTCATAAATATACGTCCCATGCAAAGAGACAAAAATAATCATTCATATGGTGAACACCTGGTAACCGACATTAACAATATGCATATAAGAATATCCCCTATCATTCCGGGATCCTCCTTCGGACATGATATAAATTTCGAAGTACTAAAGCATCCGGTACTTTGGATGGGGTTTGTTAGGCCCAATAGATCTATCTTTAGGATTCGCGTCAATTAGGGTGTCTGTTCCCTAATTCTTAGATTACCAGACTTAATAAAAAGGGGCATATTCGATTTCGATAATTCAACCATAGAATGTAGTTTCAATTACTTGTGTCTATTTCGTCAAACATTTATAAAAGCGCATGTATTCTCAGTCCTAAAAATATAAAGGGTAAAAAGGCAAATGAAACTCACCATACTGTATTTCGTAGTAAAAATACATATAACGTCATTGAACAAGTGCAAGGTTGGCCTCGGATTCACGAACCTATATTAATTATATATATTTATATGTTGGTCAATATTTGTATAGCAATTTAGGTCAGGTCATAGTGTAATCCTATCCTATAGCTCGAGTCTGACTCTACAGTATAGTAACATGTTATATTACTCATGCTCAATTAAGATTCTAGTAAAAGGTGACGTGTGAAACAACGTAACACAAATGGTTTCATAATCATAAAATAGTATTTTAGGTTTTTTTTATAGAGAAAATCAACACAAAAAGTTAACTGAAAAGTTAACAGGAAAAGTCAAAGTTCAAAGTCAAAAGTCAAAGGTTAAAGTCAAAAGTCAAAGGTCAGAGTAAAAATGAGGTCGCATGCAAATATATAATAACTTATACAAAAATGATTTTCGATCAAACATGACTAAACGGGCCACTTCAGCTATTTTTAGAAAAATTATCGGAACTCCGATTGATAAACGGCCAAAGATAAAAGTTACACATTACCAAAAAGATTAAGCATAAATATTATAGAAGTAAACTAAACCTAGACAACTCGTAGTTGCCAACGCGTTTTCGGCGTTTCAAAGTTAATTTTTCATCTTTAATAAATTTACAAAAGTGACCGAGTAGCCTACTTTGGAGATTTTTAGAAAATTCCTCAAAACTCGTATTGACAAACGGTCAAAGCCTGCAAATTCTCGTTACCACAAAGATATAACATGATTTTTGGCAAGAGTAAACACATATCAGGCCGACCATGACAACTGATACAAAACTGACATTTTTAAATAAAAAAGTTTCAGCTCTTTTTAGAATTTTAAAATGTGACCAAACCGTCAACTTTGATGATTTTTAGAAAAATCGTCGAGACTCGAATTGACAAACGGCCAGAGTCGTTTGTTAGACCTTACAGCAAAGAATTCAGTGGTATTTTTTTTATATATGAAACAACACAGATCAGCGAGAATTTCAGTTCCCGTTTCGACATTTCATCAAAATTTGCAAAACTTCTTTTGTCCATAACTTGACAACCGTTCAACGAAACGAGACGTGCTTTATATGAAAATTCATCTACTCGACGAGTAGAATTCAAATAACCACTTTTTATAACCCAGAAAATTAGTTCACTAATTATCATCAGCAATTTTAATTACGAAATTAATTATGCAATTTGTTTATTTCATAACTTTCTAACCGTTACTTGGATTCAAGTGATTCTTAAACCAAAATTCAACTATTTTTCGCTAGCTTTCCAACGACATGCATATCTTATACCTTATCTCAATCGTATATGAAACTATTTTAGGAATCAACATAACCTATCTAATGGCAATATCAAAAGTACAAGCATGCATAATCCTATATACTCAAGCACTAGTCAGGGATACACTATTATTATGTAAAAATTAAATTATGAGTACTCACATATCAATATTGAGATTCAATATTGCAGGAAAGGTACGTAAACGCAACGGAGATGATAAACACTATATTGACCTCACGAGCATACCCATGAACCATACTCAATCACCTCCATAGCTATAACCCATAATTTCCTTAATCCTATCCCACTCGAAAAAACAACTTCGAAATCACTCGGACAGCACTCCGTCGTAATATTTTATGTATACTAATAATATCTTGAGATAATACGGAGTAAATATATATATGTAAATCGATTGAGAGAGTTTAAAGAAAACTATTTTCAAGTTTCTATGAAATAATGAAACCTATTGAATTCTATTTATAATAGATTTTTGAATTATTAAAGTGAATTATTAAAGTATGAATTATTAAAGTGAATTATTAAAGTATGAATTATTAAAGTGAATTATTAAAGTTAAAGTAAAGTAAAAATAAAGTAAAGGTAAAGTTTAATTATAGTAAAAGTATAAAACTATGTATGTATAATACGCGTATAAATATATATATAATATTAATTTAAATCGTTATATATATTTAATAAAATAAAATATAAATATCGTTATCTTTATCATACTAGTTAAGTAATGAGTTGTCAAAAGTGGTTCTAGATATTTATAAAAGTTATATACGTTTTAATAATAAAGTTCTTTTTAAACTGAAAACGTTTTTGTACGTTTGAAACTAAATAGATCAATCGAGTCTTTATGAGATTCAATCTTCCACTATGCTTTGTCTAGTTCTCAATGATTGACAATTTGTTCTTATTTATAAATTACTTTACCATTTTCCGAATATTGTTAAAATGGAAAGATTTCTCAAATCAACGTGGGCCTTTCAACAGAGACTTGTAATCATAATTCAATATATCTGATAATTCAATCATTTGATCTTATCTTCTAATTCCATTGATAAACATTTTGAAACAGATACAATCATATAAAGTATTTAATCTAATATTTTGTTTACGTTTCAAGTTATAATATATATACACATATACATATATAATCATATTCGTTTAATGGTTCGTGAATCGTTGGAACTTGGTCGAGGTTGAATGAATTTATGAACATAGTTTAAAATTCTTGAAATTTAACTTAACAAATATTGCTTATCGTGTCGGAAACATATAAAGATTAAAGTTTAAATTTGGTTAGAAATTTCCGGTGTCGGAAACATATAAAAATTAAAGTTTAAATTTGGTTGGAAATTTTCGGGTTGTCACATTAAAAAAGTTGATCCACATTCCTTGCCTTTTTATAAACAACCGATTATTACGCTCTTGCCAAATGAAATAGACCAAAGCCGCAAAAATAATTTTTGCAATTACAATCAGGGCTGACTTTCGGACAACAAGATGAATAAGAGGATCACGGATAACCTTCCAGTCACTACACCAATTTGACACATGAGGTAGCTATTGAAATCTAGCCTAAATCTGAGCCGATACCGAACATTGAAAAAACAAATGATCATGCGAATCAGGTTACGTGTTACAAAGCGGACACAACAAAATATAATTTGCATTAATTTCCCATCCTTTAAGGTTATCTTAAATTTTAAGACGTTCAACCATCAGCAACCAAATAACAAATGCAAATGCATTGCGAGAACCAAACAACCTTTGTCCAATTCACTCAAGTTACATGAGGGAGTATAGTATCCCACATTCGACTCACAGAGAATTCAGAAACTTTACCCTCAACGTCTCTCCAAAGAATTATAGCGATCATCATCACTCTTTTTTGGGTTATTTGGCGATTTCGTAACGACAACGTGTTCAACGAACAGTTTTATTGTAAAAATAGTCTATTAGACGTAGTTAGATTATTTTCTTTTCGTTGACTTAAAAATATAGGCCGTGTTGTTTCAAGTTGGAACACATGGTTGTCTTATACTTTGTAATTTCTCACGTAACGCCTTGCTAGAGAGGGTTTGAGTTATATAAAATTGTGGTCGTTAAAAAAAGTCTCTACAAAGGACATCATTATGCGTATTATCTAATACAGGAGCTGACATATGTTGCAAAAAGGAAATATCATCATACCAGTTTGAAGGCCACGACAAGTTCCCATTTTGAATGACATAGACCCTTTCATTTGCATTATATCCAGCACGAATAATGTTCCTTCTCGAGACAATATCAATAAGCCTGTCATGGTCATACCATATATCCATCCACGCTGAAGTAGACTGGCCATTACTAATCTCGTGGATGAAACAATTTCGGATATACGAATTTGAAGCATGTTTCTCCAACTGTAAATATCATGTTTTCAAAGCAAGTTTTTTAGATAAAAAGATTGTGCACACATGTTATCACCGTATTAAGTTTAACACATGTCTCCACTATATTAATTTCATTACATGTCACTTCTTTAATAGAAATGTGTCACTATATTATTTTTCGTCTAATATTTTTTTTTATGTAAAGTGTAATTATAAAATAACATAAATAAACCAAAAAAGGTAGCGGACGGACTCAAAAAACGTGTGCATATCTGGCACATGTCATCCTCTTATATAATGATGTCAAGTGTCATTGTATTTTATTTTTGTTATGATCTTTTTAATAATAAAGTATACTAATAAAAATATAAAATAATACTCCGTATAAAAATAAAGCAAAAAATCATCAGCCGACTCGAAAAAAATTGCGCATATCTGCTACATTTTAGCATCATTATAATTTGACACATGTCAGCAAATTTTTAATGTTTTATTCGAGTGTCGTGCAACGCACGGGCTATAACATCCCAACCCGTTAACCAACCAAAAACGCGGAATAAAAAAAAATTTTAAACTGGACAGAAGGGTGCGCGGCGCGCACCACTGCCTGTGCGCGACGCGCACAAGGCCTGTGACAGTTCTGATCAAAATGTCCATTTTTCGCGAAAAGATCTTCGACTTCCCGACACTTTTAGACCAAACGCTTTTCACAACAATTTATATTAGTTAAAACTAACACGTTCCAATAATAAAATGAGTTTTACGAGACCGGGCCCACATCGTCTGTTTTACGACATTCGTACAAAATACAAGTTTCGACCACATGATTTTTAACACAAAATAAAGACCGAGCATGGCGATTGGGGATACGCTACCAAATCCTAATCAATCCAAAAGCAAGATCTTGTAAAGCAACTATGCGAGTCCACTAGTCCCCGTTTACCCGAGCCACCGCATCCATGCAATCTATAAAAATGTCAACAACGAGAGGGTAAGCTAATGCTTAGTGAATGATAATATACTACATACATATATATGCATAAAATGGACACGCCACGAAATAACAAATACCGCATACCGAAGCATCCATATATAAGGCACTACATTAAGCATACCGTACGATCTCTAAGCAACGAGCTAAAGATACAACAACAATTATAAGTTCACCAACGACGATGTGAACAACGCCAAGAAGCTACACCCGGAGGGTTAGCTACACTACAACAATACATTAATATATAACAATATATATATATATATATATATATATATATATATATATATATATATATATATATATATATATATATATATATATATATATATATATATATATATATATATATAACACACAAGGTTAACCCCTTAACCCAATACCGAGAACCAAGTACCACAATGAAGATTGGCCGAACTACACGAGCCTTAGTAATCATAAACTACACGAGATTACTATCTCCACATCATCGAGGTTGGCCGAACTACACGAGCCTTAGTAATCCGAACCACACGAGATTACTACCTCAATAAGATGACCGAACTACACGAGTCACCATGAATCCGAACTACACGAGATTCATTTGATAAGATGACCGAAACCACACGCGTCATCGTGAATCCGAAACCACACGCAATTCACTTCTCAACATTAAACCCTTCGCCATTGGGGTTATATCAACCACATCACAACCACGTGTGATAATGTACACGCGAACGCGTACTTCGCCAAAGATGGTCAACCAAAACGCACAACCGTGCCAATTGGACTCATACAAAAGTCCATCAAATCCATCTATATGTGAAGTGAGCTCTATAGCCGAGAATCACTTCACCCGACCCGCACCCATCCTACACATACATATGCACATAGGATATTAACACTCACCTTGTCGCCTTGATGAATGCTTCCAAGTAAACCGCAACTATCCAATGGAAAGTACCTATTCCATTATCACAAATTCAACAATACACTTAGATTGGATTTACAAACCAACCCAATTTGACACTTAGTGCAAATTCGACCCAAATGCACTTCCAAGTACAAACCGCGCCCAAAATTAACCAATAATCACTAACACAAGTGAGAATGGTCCTAACATGCCAATTAAACCCGAACACAAGTGTTAAACACTTACAAATCTCCAAATTGCCCATAAACCCTAATTTTGACCCATAAGGTCAAAATCTCACCATTTACAAGTTTTGACACCAAAACACCTTTAACTAGGTTTTATACTTCAACTTAATCCATTTTAAGTTTATAAACCTCATTAAATCGCTAATTGGGTCATAATCATCACTAAACCCTAATTTTGACCCAAAGTCAAAACTAGTCAACCAAATAACCCTAAATGGGTTTCAATACTTCCATAATCACTAACTTAAGTGATTAAACCCAATTTCAAGTCCTAATCATGGCCAATTAGTTCACCAACCCATAATCCACCAACAATAGCAATAAACCCGATTACTAGCATCACTAAACTCATTTCAAGAGTTTAAATGGGTTTCTCATCAATTTAAGTTCAAACCCTAACTTGATTATCAAAATCAAACAATGAAATTCGGAGTTAGAACTTACCACAACCACCAAAACGTAGCTAGGAACGAGGTGAACAACTTTAAAACCCGAGACTTTGATCAATTCAAGCTCCTTCTTCTCCAAAACCCCAAATCTCTCTCTAGAAATCTCCCTCTCTCTCTAAGATACTTGAGAGTGTTTGTGGATGTGAAATATGATCCAAAACTGAATCCAACCAGCTGATATGGCCTCACATCCGGCCTCAAGTGAAAAGACCAAAAAGCCCCTCATTAAACTCTAATTTGAAAAAGTCAGATTTCTGTCGCAGACCAGGTGCGCGGCGCGCTCACCTCAAGGTGCGCGGCGCGCACAACCCTCTGAACAGGTTCTGAGCTTCTATTCCATACCACGCTTCACCTACGATACGTACATCATTTAAAACTCTGTGTAAAATAAATATTGGGGTCTTACAACTCTCCCCCACTTATAATCGATCACGTCCTCGTGATCCTTGTCACATAACCAAACGGACCACACTCCACGGTCCTCAAGCCTAAGTCCCAATCCGACTTTCCTAAGCAATCCTTCCCAATGAATCGCCTTTAAGCAACTAAATCGTCACACGCGATTTATCAAATCACAATACGAGCACTATAACCATGCACATTCCCTCACATCGGGAAAACTCAACCAAATCTCGTGCCGAGATATAGATCTCTTAGCGTACACTTACCGAGTAAAACGCTAAAAACAACCAAGTCTGAACCTAAGGTCAACAACCCGAAACGATGAAGACCGAACCAAACGAACCCTTACGGATTACACCAATCACTAAAGATCCCTTGTAGTGCGCCATACGACCAATACGTAACTACCGTAACATCATAATCCAACGGCTAGAACCGATAGCGCCCAAAAGGACTATGGAAACGCAAAACCCAAGGTGTACGAAATCAACCATCGTCACACCCGTAACAAACATGTGAGCGAAACACGGCTAACGCATCACTAAACATACAACATGGTCTTCACGACCCCACCATCAGTGTATCAAACAACCGATAGATCAAACAACACGGTCCTTACGACCCCACCATTGGTGTATAAAACAACCAATAGATCAAACATCCCGGTCCTTACGACCCCACCATCGGTGTATAAAACAACCGATGGATCACGCAACACACGAAGGCTGGCCGAAAACACACGCGCCTTAGTGAATCCGAGCTACACGCGACTCACTACCTTCACTACAACAACAAACGGGAATGGCCGAACTACACGCGCCATAGTGAATCCGAACTACACGAGAGTCACTATCCCAGAGGAATGACCGAACTACACGAGTCATTTATGAATCCGAACTACACGAGACTCACTCCTCCACACAATGACCGAAACCACACGAGTCATTTGTGAATCCGAACTACACGAGATTCACTTCCACAATAAGATGACCGAAACCACACGCGTCATCGTGAATCTGAAATCACACGCGATCCACAACCATGATGAAGTCAGCGGACCCGAAGATCATGCTTCACCAATCTCGACACCGGATGAAGTCAGCGTACCCAAAGATCATGCTTCACCGATATAACACCACGCTCGTGATGAAGTCAGTGGACTCCGAAAGTCATGCTCCACCAATCACGTACTCCCATGATGAAGTCAGCAGACCCCAAAGGTCATGCTCCACCAATCAACCATACCATAATGAAGTCAGCGGACCCCGAAGGTCATGCTCCATTAATCACAATACCATGATGAAGTCAGCGGACTCCGAAAGTCATGCTTCATCAATCAACAATACCACGATGAAGTCAGCGGACCCGAAGGTCATGCTTCATCAATCACATACGCACCTTCGGCCTCAAACAACGAGTAGTGCAACATCGCGTTCTGCTACACTATAGTGAACCCTAGCAGACCACTAACCATCCATATTCGAGCAAGAACCACCTATATCAAACATAGGTACCGAACAATAATTCTCCAAAAGAGAACCCGACACACACCTCCCTTAACCGAAGGATTTCACCTTGCTCGCCAAACACGTCCATTATCTCTCAACGAGATTCACCAACTTACCACCTCGGTGATAATTTACAAATCCCAAACCATAAGGACAATTTATCCGAAATTGTACTCTACCACATATCGACCAAAAATTTCCGGATCTACCAAAAGTATCATCCGAAATCTCCCACCAAAGCCTCCTCGTGCGGGAGTGTAACTCCCCCACTTGGAATTACGTTCCAATGTCACAACTCGTACAACCGCACAATGCTACCAAAGGTAGACTTTACCAATAATTGGGCTCACACGACCCATCACTACATCTTGCTCCAACCTTGAGCACACGAAGGATTTTAACCAATCCTTAAACACTTTGAACAAAAAGTGTACCGCAACACAATCGGAGTCGAACACCACGCTAGTAGGTATAAAAGAGGCACCTAATGTCGCGTCACGTAGACTCCTTTACCAACATACATCGAGATCAAACACTCGATCTTTTTCGGGTTCCAATCCACCCAACGAACCTCATGGTTCATCAACTTCAACATGAAAGCGAACACGCGCTTAACAATCGAACACCAAAACCCACTTCCATGGTTTGGTAGAACATTTCCCAAATACTAAGGAATGCTTGGTTGCACCAAGTCTCACGCCCTTCTCCCGACAATCAAACGTCACCATAGGGTACTTCCATTAGGAACGTCACTCATAACAACAATATGCACAACACAAGGCATTTAATCAACTCAAATTCAACGGCACTTAATAAATAATCAAAGGACATATTTATTAAAACGAAACGTACCTTAACGTCTCCTTGCCGCACCCGTCCCCGCTAACTTGGGACATTCCAACTTACGATGTCCTTCTTTTTGGCAATTGAAGCACACCATACCATCACCCTTTGGTACCGAACATTCCCAAGACTTGTGACCCCTCACGCCACAATTGTAACATCTAGCCGTACTAGAATCCGACATACCCGTTCGCGTACCACCCGTGCTCACACTCGGACCCTTAGTCCTCTTACTCGGAGCACCATAAGAAACAACCCTTCTCTCACTTGAAGGTTCACCCTTCTTCGATCGTGAATACGACTCGAAACCTCTAGCCAAGTCGAATAATTGCGAAAACGATTTCGCTTGACCCCGACTAATTTTACTCTTCAAGTCATCATTCAAGGTTCGATAGAAATCCCCCATCAACAAACGATCATTCCCTAAATACTCCGGACAAAAACGAGCCTTCGCCATAAAGGTCGTTTTGAGAGTATTCAAATCCATAGAACCCTGTTGCAAATTTCACAACTCATTACGCATTTCCGATAAATCGGCTGAAGTTCGGAACTCCTCGAAGAATTCCTTCTTAAACTCATCCCACGATAAAGCCATAAACGTTTCGCCACCGACAAGATCAATCTTACCATCCAACCAATCCCTTGCCCTACCCCGCAACAAACTAGTAGCGAGTCTCGTCTTTCTCTCGGGAGGGCAATCAATAGTACGGAAACACCCTTCGACGTCCGAAATCCAAGTTGTTCTTACCAAAGGATCCGGCTTTCCGTCGTACATCAGGGGTTTAGTCCTCATGAAGCTCTTAAGACAACGCTCCATTTCGCTACTACTTTGAAGTTCGGAATACTTCCTATCCATTTCTTCTCGAAACGCACTCATTTGCTCAGCAACGGCGGCCGCAACTCTAGCGTTAAACTCCAAATCGTTCGTCTCGATCCCACTTCCCGTCGCCATTCTAAGGAATGCAAAGCGATTAGATCACGAACGTATAAAACCACACACACAACACCGGCCCATCTTGCTAAACACTCGTCGTACATCACTTGTTAGACACGATTTGCACCCGTAATAAGGTTTGCAAGTCCTTATTACGCACACACGCTGCATCAACTCGTTAGTACAACAACCGCCTCGTTCGATGATATAAACAAACACAAACAGAATTCTACGCGATATAAACACACGCGAGAATTACACCACAACACAAATAATATATTAATAATATACGCATTACTAATATAAACGTTAGTCCACCTACAATCAAGGCACTAACTATAACTCATTTCGACCCGTAATCCTATAAGTCCCGCAACAATTAAGCACACACAAAAGTCTAAGTCTAGGCACCTATCTCAAGTCACCTAAATCCCTTAGACCATGCTCTGATACCACTTATAACATCCCAACCCGTTAACCAACCAAAAACGCGGAATAAAAAAAAAATTTAAACTGGACAGAAGGGTGCGCGGCGCGCACCACTGCCTGTGCGCGGCGCGCACAAGGCCTGTGACAGTTCTGAACAAAATGTCCATTTTTCGCGAAAAGATCTTCGACTTCCCGACACTTTTAGACCAAACGCTTTTCACAACAATTTATATTAGTTAAAACTAACACGTTCCAATAATAAAATGAGTTTCACGAGACCGGGCCCACATCGGTCGTTTTACGACTTTCGTACAATACAAGTTTCGACCACATGATTTTTAACACAAAATAAAGACCGAGCATGGCGATTGGGGATACGCTACCCAATCCTAATCAATCCGAAAGCAAGATCTTCTAAAGCAACTATGCGAGTCCACTAGTCCCCGTTTACCCGAGCCACCGCATCCATGCAATCTATAAAAATGTCAACAACGAGAGGGTAAGCTAATGCTTAGTGAATGATAATATACTACATACATATATATGCATAAAATGGACACGCCACGAAATAACAAATACCGCATACCGAAGCATCCATATATAAGGCACTACATTAAGCATACCGTACGATCTCTAAGCAACGAGCTAAAGATACAACAACAATTATAAGTTCACCAACGACGATGTGAACAACGCCAAGAAGCTACACCCGGAGGGTTAGCTACACTACAACAATACATTAATATATAACAATATATATATATATATAACGCACAAGGTTAACCCCTTAACCCAATACCGAGAACCAAGTACCACAATGAAGATTGGCCGAACTACACGAGCCTTAGTAATCCGAAACTACACGAGATTACTATCTCCACATCATCGAGGTTGGCCGAACTACACTAGCCTTAGTAATCCGAACCACACGAGATTACTACCTCAATAAGATGACCGAACTACACGAGTCACCATGAATCCGAACTACACGAGATTCATTTGATAAGATGACCAAAACCACACGCGTCATCGTGAATCCGAAACCACACGCGATTCACTTCTCAACATTAAACCCTTCGCCATTGGGGTTATATCAACC
Organism: Rutidosis leptorrhynchoides; assembly: GCF_046630445.1. Lineage (NCBI taxonomy): Eukaryota > Viridiplantae > Streptophyta > Magnoliopsida > Asterales > Asteraceae > Rutidosis > Rutidosis leptorrhynchoides. The sequence continues at coordinate 512,497,455 of NC_092335.1, read as the reverse complement.
ACATCACAACCACGTGTGATAATGTACACGCGAACGCGTACTTCGCCAAAGATGGTCAACCAAAATGCACAACCGTGCCAATTGGACTCATACAAAAGTCCATCAAATCCATCTATATGTGAAGTGAGCTCTATAGCCGAGAATCACTTCACCCGACCCGCACCCATCCTACACATACATATGCACATAGGATATTAACACTCACCTTGTCGCCTTGATGAATGCTTCCAAGTAAACCGCAACTCGCCAATGGAAAGTACCTATTTCATTATCACAAATTCAACAACACACTTAGATTGGATTTACAAACCAACCCAATTTGACACTTAGTGCAAATTCGACCCAAATGCACTTCTGTGACAACCCGGAAATTTCCAACCAAATTTAAACTTTAATCTTTATATGTTTCCGACACGATAAGCAATATTTGTTAAGTTAAATTTCAAGAATTTTAAACTATGTTCATACATTCATTCAACCTCGACCAAGTTCCAACGATTCACGAACCATTAAACGAATATGATTATATATGTATATGTGTATATATATTATAACTTGAAACGTAAACAAAATATTAGATTAAATACTTTATATGATTGTATCTGTTTCAAAATGTTTATCAATGGAATTAGAAGATAAGATCAAATGATTGAATTATCAGATATATTGAATTATGATTACAAGTCTCTGTTGAAAGGCCCACGTTGATTTGAGAAATCTTTTCTTTTTAACAATATTCGGAAAATGGTAAAGTGTTTTATAAATAAGAACAAATTGTCAATCATTGAGAACTAGACAAAGGATAGTGGAAGATTGAATCTCATAAAGACTCGATTGATCTATTTAGTTTCAAACGTACAAAAACGTTTTCAGTTTAAAAAGAACTTTATTATTAAAACGTATATAACTTTTATAAATATCTAGAACCACTTTTGACAACTCATTACTTAACTAGTATGATAAAGATAACGATATTTATATTTTATTTTATATATATAACGATTTAAATTAATATTATATATATTTATACGCGTATTATACGTACATAGTTTTATACTTTTACTATACTTAAACTTTACCTTTACTTTATTTTTACTTTACTTTAACTTTAATAATTCACTTTAATAATTCATACTTTAATAATTCACTTTAATAATTCATACTTTAATAATTTACTTTAATAATTCATACTTTAATAATTTACTTTAATAATTCATACTTTAATAATTCACTTTAATAATTCATACTTTAATAATTCACTTTAATAATTCAAAAATCTATTATAAATAGAATTCAATAGGTTTCATTATTTCATAGAAACTTGAAAATATTTTTCTCTAAACTCTCTCAATCGATTTACATATATATATTTACTCCGTATTATTTCAAGATATTATTAATATACATAAAATATTACGACGGAGTGCTGTCCGAGTGATTTCGAAATTGTTTTTCGAGTGGGATAGGATTAAGGAAATTATGGGTTATAGCTATGGAGGTGATTGAGTATCGTTCATGGGTATGCTCGTGAGGTCAATATAGTGTTTATCATTTCCGTTGCGTCTACGTACCTTTCCTGCAATATTGAATCTCAATATTGATACGTGAGTACTCATAATTTAACTTTTACATACTAATAGTGTATCCCTGACTAGTGCTCGAGTATTTAGGATTATGCATGCTTGTACTTTTGATATTGCCCTTAGACAGGTTAGGTTGAATGTGAATTAGTTACACTTGCGGTTGAGATAAGGTATAAGATATGCATGTCCTTGGAAAGCTAGCGAAAAATTAAGAACTTTTCCTTTAAATATCGAATGGTTTCGATGAACGGATTAGAAGTTATAATCAATTGAATTTTCGATATTTTTATTAAAAATGATTATTATTATCGTCGTTTTTATCGTCGTTCTAGTTTTATCTTATTATTATCATTATTATTATCTTTATCAATAAAAGGGATTTATCATTAAAAATTGTTATTTTTTTTATTATTACTATCGTTATTATCGTTAAAGTTATAATTAGTATTATTATTATTATCCAATTATTATTATTATTATTATTATCATTATTAATATATATATATCATTATTTAAAAATGGTTATTGTTATTGTTATTATTATTATTACTATATTATCATTAAGATAATTATTAGTATTATCGTTAATAATGTTATAGTAACTATCATTATTAATATTAGTGTAATTAAAACAAATATTTGTAACACCTAATTATTTTGATTACTATTATTATCATTATTATGAACACGATATAAAAGACGATTAAAAGCTATTAAACGAAACGATTAGGAAATAATGGGTAAGAGTATCATGATGAAATTAAAATATTATAAGATATTGATTTAGATAAAATTATCATTCTTATTATTTTTATCATTACTATTATTATTAAAAGTATCGTTAGTATTAAAACTATCATTGTAACAAAAATTATCATTTTAATAGAAATGTCATTGTTACTATAAAATATCATTATTATTATTATTTTAAATAGAATTATTATTTTAAAGATAATATTAAAAATTATCGTAAATATTAAAGTTATCATAATTAGAATTATCGTTTTATCTAATGTCATCTTAGTAATTATAAATATTGATATTTTTATAATAATAATTATTATTACAAAATAATACAACTTTTACTTACTATCATTATAGATATTATTTTATCAAATAAATATGTGATACAAATATATTTTACTACGTGTAATAACTTACTTTAATAATACCTATCATATTATCTTTATGATATTAAATGAACCCTATAAATTTTATTACTTAATATATATAAAAGTATATTTTATTATATAAATTTAATATAAAATTTTATTTATTAATAAATAAATTATATTATTTACTCTAATAAATCTTTTAAAAATATTTAAAAATATAAAACAACGATATTTAAACTATATATTAATCATGTATAGATTTTTGGAAATTATTTTGAGTCAAATTTACTTTTGTTGACTTTTGCATATTAGTCTCGAGCATTAGGATTGTGGTACACTATGACTTGACCTAATTTGTTAGACAAATATTGACCAACACATAAATATATATAATTAATTTAGGTTCGTGAATCCGAGGTCAACCTTGCACTTGTTCAATGACATTATATGTATTTTTACTACGAAATACAGTATGGTGAGTTATAGTCCCACTTTTAAAATCTAATATTTTTGGGATGAGAATACATGCAGGTTTTTTAAATGATTTACAAAATAGACACAAGTACGTGAAACTACATTCTATGGTTGAATTATCGAAATCGAATATGCCCCTTTTTATTAAGTCTGGTGATCTAAGAATTAGGGAACAGACACCCTAATTGACGCGAATCCTAAAGATAGATCTATTGGGCCTAACAAACCCCATCCAAAGTACCGGATGCTTTAGTACTTCGAAATTTATATCATGTCCGAAGGAGGATCCCGGAATGATAGGGGATATTCTTATATGTATCTAGTTAATGTCGGTTACCAGGTGTTCACCATATGAATGATTATTTTTGTCTCTATGCATGGGACGTATATTTATGAGAACTGGAAATGAAATTCTTGTTATCTATTAAAATGATGGAAATAAATGATTATGATAAACTAATGAACTCACCAACCTTTTGGTTGACACTTTAAAGCATGTTTATTCTCAGGTGTTAAAGAAATCTTCCGCTGTGCATTTGCTCATTTTAAAGATATTACTTGGAGTCTTTCATAGCATATTTCGAAGAACGTTGCATTCGAGTCATTGAGTTCATCAAAGATTATTATTAAATCAATTTATAGTTGGATAGTGGATATTATGAAATGGTATGCATGCCTGTCAATTTTCGATGTAAAGAAAGATTGTCTTTTAAAAACGAATGCAATGTTTGTAAAATGTATCATATAGAGGTCAAATACCTCGCAATGTAATCAACTATTGTGAATCGTTTATAATGTATATGAACGGGTCCTTTCAACTTCCAAGTACAAACCGCTCCCAAAATTAACCAATAATCACTAACACAAGTGAGAATGGTCCTAACACGCCAATTAAACCCGAACACAAGTGTTAAACACTTACAAATCTCCAAATTGCCCATAAACCCTAATTTTGACCCATAAGGTCAAAATCTCACCATTTACAAGTTTTGACACCAAAACACCTTTAACTCGGTTTTATACTTCAACTTAATCCATTTTAAGTTTATAAACCTCATTAAATCGCCAATTGGGTCATAATCATCACTAAACCCTAATTTTGACCCAAAGTCAAAACTAGTCAACCAAATAACCCTAAATGGGTTTCAATACTTCCATAATCACTAACTTAAGTGATTAAACCTAATTTCAAGTCCTAATCATGGCCAATTAGTTCACCAACCCATAATCCACCAACAATAGCAATAAACCCGATTACTAGCATCACTAAACTCATTTCAAGAGTTTAAATGGGTTTCTCATCAATTTAAGTTCAAACCCTAACTTGATTATCAAAATCAAACAATGAAATTCGGAGTTAGAACTTACCACAACCACCAAAACGTAGCTAGGAACGAGGTGAACAACTTTAAAACCCGAGACTTTGATCAATTCAAGCTCCTTCTTCTCCAAAACTCCAAATCTCTCTCTAGAAATCTCCCTCTCTCTCTAAGATACTTGAGAGTGTTTGTGGATGTGAAATATGATCCAAAACTGAATCCAACCAGCTGATATGGCCTCACATACGGCCTCAAGTGAAAAGACCAAAAAGCCCCTCATTAAACTCTAATTTGAAAAAGTCAGATTTCTGTCGCAGACCAGGTGCGCAGCGCGCACAACCCTCTGAACAGGTTCTGAGCTTCTATTCCATACCACGCTTCACCTACGATACGTACATCATTTAAAACTCTGTGTAAAATAAATATTGGGGTCTTACACGGGCTCATAAAACTAGTTTATTTACAAATTTAATAATCGTTCTCACTCTATTAATCTTTTTAATAAAACTTGCAAGTAATTGATTTTACATCGTTTCTATGTTCTTTTTATTATGAAGAAACCATATGGTGCTTCCAGTATCTATAACTAACTAAATAGTGACTCCTTGAGTCATAATTATGCACAATAAATGTTCACTAAAATTACAAGTATTTGGTTATTATTATTTGGTTATATGTATGGTTTTCATTCATTATTAAATTTAAGTAAAAACTCAATTTATAAAAGAACAGATTTTTATATATAAAAATGCCTTATTATTAGATATTTAATTTCACCCGTTCTTATTTTACTCTGCTTCTATTCTATATCCCCACCGCTTCATCTTCAATCTCAAATCAATATCACATATCCCATTCAATTGAACGGTTTTCCATTTGAATCGGCAAAAGCAACCCTAAATCCTTATTGCAGAGCAATTAATCGTAACGCCTTATCTTCCTCCCTCCCAAACCTCTGTAGTTGAATTAAAATGAATCACAGTTGAAGCCAATTGAATTCCTCTACCTTCGTTTTTTTATTTGCCGTTATCTGCTAAACCTATTAATTGGACCCTGCAATATGACTATAAATTGCAAGGACGGCCAGTATTGTTATCATATCGACGAGAAAAGCAGATTCAATTGCAATGGCACAAATTAACCAAACATGCACAGGTGGTCTTCAGAACAAAACATATGTGTTCCTTCACCAACGTGAAGTAGGAAAGGAAGCGGAGGTGAAAGTGATGATCAGTCGAAGCTGGGATACGCATACCGCTTACGGGAAGTATTTGAGTACCGATTTCATCGCCTCCGACGAGCAGGTAGAAACCTCACCTTTATCTCTACATTTGCGTTGCCTAATTTTATAGATACATTATGTAGGTTATTGTAGCAGAATATGAATTTATGGATGACATTAAAGTTTGTGATTGATTCCTACAAATGTTGAATGAAAACTGTTTCTTCTTAGGCCAAGAAAGCATCAATAATGTGGCTATATGTATTTGTGAAAATGACAGCCTTTCCATAATGCTCGAATCTTAATATTTAATTTATAAGTTCTTTAAATAAATGAACAGGTATAGAGCTGGTTACATGTATTTGTGTAGAGCACCCTCACTAGATACTTTTATAAAGTACTCCGTATTGAAATTGTATATTTTTAGTAGGCTTGAAAATAAATATTGTATTTAAATGTTTTTGTGAAAATCACCATCAGTCTGTGGTTTTATAAGCCTAACATTACCATATAATTTTATACATATTTGCAAGTTAGGATAAATACTGTCATTGGATGTATCTGTGCAAATCACTTTATAGTTTTATAAAGTATTGCACCTATATATTTTTTGTGCACTTTTAAATGGATATTGACTTTTATAAAGTATTGAAATTATATAGTTTTAATGTACTTGAAAATAAATATGGTGTTTAAATGTGTTTGTACAAATCACCATCATTCTGCGGTTTTATAAGCCTAATATTACCATATAATTTTATACATATATATTTGCAAGTTAGGATAAATACTATTATTGGATGTATCTGTGCAAATCATTTTATAGTTTTATAAAGTTTGCACCTATATGTTTTTGTGCACTTTTAAATGGATATTGTGATGTCTTTGTCCAACTCACCATCAGTATGTTGTTTTCAAAGGCTAATATTAACATTTAAGTTTTGCACATATTTAGTACTCAGTGACATGTATAGTAATCTGCTACCTTTCATGTTACTCAGGGTGATGTCATCCAGTTGACTGCTAAAAGCAATGTAGCTCACCATTTTATCCCAAGATTGAAGGATGGATGTGTATGCTTACTCAACCATTTTGAGTTTTGACGTGATACCCAATAGAGACGAGTACCTTATTTTAAAGGACAATAAGCTCATGATTCAGCTGCACGGTTCGACATTCCTGAAAAAAATGGAGCGACTGAGACATATTTGTTTATCCGTCATCCCTTTAGTTGCATTGAAATTGAAGACCTCGAGCCCACTACCGGCAAATACGTACTTGGTATAACTTCTTGACCTTTGGGCTGTTATTTATTTATATCATATAATTACTATAGCATACTAAGAACATCCAACATTGTTTCGTAGATGTCGTTGGATGTGTTATGAACGTTGGGACTCCACAGCCACAGAAAACAGGCGCAACCACCCTAGAATTCGATCTTGCTAACGAAAGGTATACAAGACACTTAACTGTCGACCTTGCCTTGCCTTTTATTCGATTTTGTTAGTAACTATCTACGCATGTTTTCGTCGCCCTTTGTTTGTTCACAGGGGTCGTACAATCAGAACCACGCTGTGGGGAAACTTGGGTCTGTCTTTTGTAGAGAAGATACCCGCAGCGTCTATGTTGTATTGCATCATCCTAACATCTGTCTCGGTCAAAAAGACCTTCAATGGTATTTTTCAAACACATTACACACCCATTCCCAGTTTCCCATTCTTTTGTCACCCGGTATTAACTGTTGCATCTTCCTCTTTATAGGCACGCTTTCCCTCTCAAATACATCAGCCACCCTCATTATCGACGATGTTGAGATACCCACGCTTAACAAGTTCGTAGGGAAAATGAGGTTTGCCCCCCACTAATACTAACAGATTATAGTAATATAATCCATATTGCAGTACTATGAAATTGACCCAACGTGTTATGAAACTCAAACGACCATTGTAATTATTTCTTATCTAAGTACTTTATATGCTATTGTTGTAACTTGCAGATTTTCTCTCACTTTATGTCCCACCCACATTGCCATGTTGAATAACATTACTTTTGGGTCCACCACATCCGTCCCTTAAGAGGTATGTTGTTAGCACTATTTGTGTCACGTACTCATTTTCATTATTGTTTATATGCATAATCAAAGTTTTTGTTTCAATTTCATACAATTTGGTCCATGTTTGCTGCCAAAGACACATCAGCTCTGCAGAAAACCTCGAGGACCCACTAAAGAAGGAGGTGCACCACCTATCTAATCACTATGCCCATCTTTTTTATTCTCATTCTGTATACTTTGTGAAACACTGGTAGATGTTTCCACATTTTTGTAAAAAACATGAACAAAAGGAGACTACTACTTTTATCCAAGTTGGAGCTTAGTGTCAAAATTGTTGACTATCTGTAATGAATGCTATTGATGTAGGAAACTAACCATCATTTTTCTTTCATATATTGCTTATTTAATATTTTATATACATGCTTCACATTTTGGTTGGAATTGCACACAAATCACGTATCTTCTTCAACCAACTCCTCCCCTACTGACCCTGATACAAACCCTTCCACTATATATGTCAACTAAAAGTTCAATCCGCAAACCATAAAGTTCTTCGTGCAACGCACGGGCATTGAACCTATAATAATTTATAAGTAACGTAAATGTTATTATATTTCTACGTAAATGTTTTTTTTACATTAATTTTTACTATTAATTAATATTATTATATTTGTATTTAATTGATTACTTATTTTAGTATCGTTATATTTACAATTTTTTTATTACTCTCATATCTTTAGTTATTCACTGCGTTGCATGATAACTTTTATAATAAAAAAAACACCTAAAATGTAAACATAATAATAATAATAATAAAACATAAAACACAAACATAAATGTAAAGAACGTAATGATAATATGGAGTAATAATAATCAAAATTATTATTATTATTATATTTTATATATTATTTAAGATTGTTACTCTAATAATAATAACTAGTTGTGGAGCCCTCGCTTCGCACCGGGGGCTCCGTTTTGAATGCGAGTTAAAAAAAAAAAGAGTTGATCTATTTTGTAAAAAAAAAAAAAAAAATTCGACATTTAACATTGAAGGGTTGTTCCTTTGTAAAAGTTGCTTCTTTTAGCGTTCGGGTTTTTTTTTTTAAAAAAAAGTTAGTTTATAGTTGAATCACTTCTTTATTCAATATAGTCTTGAAACACTTGAATCACTTCTTTATTCTTCACACTTTGTACATAAGTGACTTCAATACAGCGGTATAAACAATGATAGTAACGATGTGGTTTAAAGGTGGGTGTGTCTTTTATAGTTGCCTCGGGTTTAGGTCAACGACACTTGCAATTAAATAGCCGATTTACTTTCGGTTTCCAAAGCAAAGTGCACATTTGAAAGGTGGTTTACAGTCCCACATGACTATAAAAATTTAGATCCTTAAGGAAATTGGATCTTTATGAAAACATTTGATCTTTTGAAAATTCAAGCTAGATTTTACCCTAGACAAGTTTTCTGATTTGATCCATCATCGGTGTTGCAAAATATATCTGTGGATCAATATTTTGGCTAAAACTTTTAGGCTCGTGTAATCCACTGCTATCCCTGTATCGGAAAGCACACATCCAGTTTACTTGTTCCGTATATTACCTTTCGGTAAACTACCGTCCGGTTGTAAAGGAAAGCGATGAACAAGAAACTGTTAAGGCAATGTCCAGTGACATGCAGATGATTATGGTCTTTTTAACGTGTCGGATGCTAGAACTATCCTTGGTAGGAGCAATAGTAAAGATCATCCTATAATTTTTCGGTCTGGCACAAGGTCCTGTCTCCGACCATGCTATGCAACCACCGTTCTTACGGTTGACACCCGATTTGGTTCAGGTGACCTAATGAATTCCAGGTGAATTCCTAGGATTTTACGTTCAATGGTAATGAACGCATTGAAAATGGATTTTCAGAAAACAAATTGGTTTGTAAGGTCAATCTCAAGGATTGAGTAATATCAGTCTTAAAAGCTGATTTTTAATCTTTGAGGAGATTATCCTTTCTGGGGATCTGATTCATTAGTCTTATCAAGCTAATTTGCACGGTGCCTCCCCATTGTACGAGATAAATCCTTCTCATGGTTAGGATAAATCTGACCACTTGGCGACCCTGTTTGATGCTGAGGTCCGTGGATTTCCTGCTGATTTTAGAGATGACTTTTCTAGATTTTTCGTCAACCTACAGCTGGTCTGGACGACAACTTCATGACCTAAATCAAGAAGCGCGTGTCTTTTTCGGAAGACTTTACTTCCTTCTAATGATGGAATTGATTCATCGTGTAGATCCATCTCTTCTTTTCTTTCATCGGGTAAAACATTTGATTATTGTTCAAAACAAAAGTATTTTCAATTGTTTGTACAAAAATATGTGATATGTTTTGAATAACTTGGCAAACTTTTCCCACACTTGGCTTTTATTTATATTTTTCTTTGCCTTTTTCTCTTCTATTCCATTCTTATTAAATGAATTCTAACGTTTTGGTTGTTTCTCAATTTATGTCCTTTCCGAGGTAACGATAATTTCGCTCAATGACCTAGTTTTAATCGTTCATAAATATGTATAAACATGATTTTGAATCCATTTTGTTAAAAATTTTGAAAAATTTACTAGAAGTGGGTAGTCAGTATATAAGACTAGGGCTGTTCCTTGTTATCGGAGAGCACTAGATTCTAACACAACTACTGCGTTACTAGCATTTTTAATGGTAACCAAGTGTTTAAAAAAATTTTTAAAATCCGAAAGAATTTAACCCCTTCCCACACTTAAGATCTTGCAATGCCCTCATTTGCAAGAAATCAGAAATAATTTAAATTATTGAGGGTGATTATCGTAGAAAAATGATTAAATTTTACCAAAGTTTCAAACATATTGTCGTTTGATTGTTTGAATGATAAATGGTGCACGTCATTTGTTCATTCCGTCTTGTTGTTATTTCACATATATTTTGCATCATTGTCGTCAAAAATTACTTGCTTTTGCTGAACTTAATGCCAGTCTTTGAAAACGCGTTGTTTTACCCTGTTTTGTGCATAAAATAGAATACATACAATACAAATATAATCATACATGTAATTTGAAATGGAACTTTGGCATCCCACTTTCAAACTATAAGAAAAATATTAGTACACAATAATAATAAGAATATCAAACATTACATAAACGTAATAAAATGTTAAGTGTTTAAAATAAAAATAAAAATTACCAACTTATCTCTACTCATCAGGAGGCGGGTTAGGAGGAAAATTAGGATATGGATCCCAATTCATGTTCGCGTCCGGGTTCCATGGCTGTTGATAGGTGAACTGGTATGCTGCGTCATAATCATATAAATCATAAGGTGGTCTCATTTCTGGCTGATGTGCAGGATAGTATGCGGGTCGGGTCGGATAATACATCTCGCCAGGCTGCTCTCATTGCCGGGAATGCTCGTAGTCATTCCGACGTTGCCATGCCTCGTACTGCATATGCCTATCATAGTTCGTCATGTATTCATCCTCCATACGAACGCCTAAATCAAGAGCAGTCTCCCGAACAACTCCTATAATGTTGTTCGCCTCTTCCATTTCGTCATCCGAACCTCTTTCTACTTGTCGCTGAGGTCCCTCGTATCGATATACCCGACCACGTCTCATCAATAATACCCTTGCACCGTGATAAAGGTTTGAACTTATAGTTTCACCTTCGTCCTCTATTTCGTTCATTGGACCCCCTTGGTGCTTATCCACACCTAAATACTCTCCAATGAGAGTAATGAAAATACCACCACCTATAATACTCCCCGATTTCATCCCCGAAACTACATTAGCGAGATAATAACCAACACAATAGGGAATGTTAACGAAACTCCTCGGGTCTCTAATACACTTGAGGTAGAACAAATCGTTTACGGTCAATTTCTCCTTATTCTTACCCCTTTGTGTAATTGTGTTTGCTAAGAATCTATGAATCACCCGGAGTTCAGCTCTATCTATATCTAAGTATGTATGATTTCCACTGGCGTGAAATTCATTAAAGTGGGACATACGCCTCCAGACGGCGTTAATATCAAATTCCCTATCTATCCTTTCTCCTTGGCCAATCAGGCTATTACAGTCGGGGCTCAAAAGTTCAGCAGGGGTGTAAATCTGTAAGGCCCTGGCTAAATCTATCATGGACATTCTGTACATGCGTCCACCTAACAGAAATCTAATAAAGCTTCTATCATCTATCCTCCTAACATCACTGTTTAACTTAATAGTACTAAGTAATTCTATACACCATTCCCTATATATGGTTCTACGAATGGAAAATAGGCGCATCCAATCGTTAAACTGAGAATTACCATACCTTTGCACCAATAATTCCCGAATCGGTTCGGCAAGGTCAACTGTTTCCAAAGGTACCTAGTCAATTGCCCTTGGCATTTCAACAACCTTAAAGTAGAGAATGTGCATGTTCTTTTGATAATCTGGATACTCTATCCAACATCGATCAAATCTCAGATTTGGGTGTAACTGATCTTCATTAATGTCTAAGCTCAGAATCATTTGATGTGGAGCGAATTGACGAAACTGATTCATGAATAATTGATCTTGATCTTGATATGGAATATGTTGATCCTCATGTTGTTCTTCTCCTTGTTGCATATGTTGTTCTTGTTCATAAAACATTTCTGGTTCGGGCTCTGGTTGTCTGGACGATGATGCACCGTCCGTATCTGTATTTCTCTGCAAAACACATTAAACACAAAATTTGTGCATCCAAATATGCATTAGTGTTAGCAAAATAATAACTTGAAACAATTATGATGACATGTTCAATTCATAACACATTTTATACACATTTTCTTAACAATAACAATTCTACACTTTTACATACGAAAATGTGTACAATGTTTTATCACATTTAAACTCTAAAACATGTCAACAATAATCATTATAGCAATTAAACACTTGTTACATGGCATTCAAATCAAACTAGTGCTCATTTTCATATTTTTGTCAAGTCTACACTTTGTCAAATAAGCATATACGAAAAATGTACATCAAGTTCATAAGCATTTATCTCAAATAACATGCCAAAATAATCACTACTAGCAATGAAACAAGTTTCAAATGGCCTTTATATCAAATTATCCAAGTTCATGAATTTTTAGACTTAAAAAGTCCACTTTAATTCTCAAAAACACGTTTAGGCTCAAAGTTTGGATCAATTAACTACCTAAACATGTTACACTACTTAATTTAGCAACAATTCATGACAAAAATCGGCCATAACCTGTTTATATCAAAAAGCCCCAAATTGCTCAAGAACACAAACCCTAGATTCTTAAAAAATTTGAAGTTTTTAGCTTCAATTCATGTTAAATAGCTTCTATCTAGGATATACATGCATAATATAACATCAATTTATCACTAATTTCACTAAAATTAACAAAAATTAAATTAGGTAAAATGGCTCAAGAACACACATAATTCGAATTTAAAGAGATTAGGGGTGAAATCTTTACCGTTCTCCTGAAGGGGTTGAGACTACTGAATCTAGGCATGATTGTTGTGAAGTTTTGCAAGAAATTTGATGAAAAATGATGAATTTTTGAGAGGGTTTGAGAGTAAGTTCGTGTATGTGTGTGTATTTGTGAGAGACAGAAGCAGATTCGCTGGATAAATGATCCTTACCAGATTTCTTTAGCCATGCGAGTCGCATGGTTTCCTGCCCATCCCCATGCGAGTCGCATGGGGTTAAATTCCAGATATTTATATATTTTTTTTTTTTTTATAAAATCTTATACTTTTAAAACATAGAATTAAATAAAATTTTAAAAATTTTGTTTCTTTTTAGGACGAGGTCGTTTCGGGACGATGCCCTAGTCCGTCCTTCGACAAAATTTTAAAATTTGTCAATTTCAAGCAATTGTTTTAAAAGCTTAGATTTTTGGATTTTTTAATTTTTTTTTTTTTGGCATACTTTAAATCAATAAGATTAAAAATAATGATAATAAAAGTTCTCGTCCCTCCCTCGGGTAAAGCAATTTCGGTTCAAAGACCTAGTCTTCAACTTACGACGAATTTTAAAAATCATATTTTTAACTTAATGAGATAAAGTAAATTTTTGTTTTTAAATTCACACAATTTAAATATAAAATTCAAAATTAATATTAAAAAAAATCACACCAAACTTAAAATTTGAAATGCATAAAATTAAAAATTCATATTTTAAAAATTCACACCAGACTTAATTTAAAAATTCATATTATAAATTCACACCAAACTTATATTAATTTTTCAAATATTTACAATTTTAAATATATTGTTTTTACAAAGTTTACAATATTAATTTAAGATTTATATTAATTTTAAAAACATGGTAAAAATAAAATTAAAAATCTTTTTGGCTTTTTATCCCACTTTAATCAATCAAATATTATCAAAAATATGCGCCCCTCTTTTCGGTAAAGTAATTTCGGTTCCAAGACCTAATTTGACTCATGACGAATTTTTGAAATATTTTGGGTTGATTGATTAAAGATATTTATACCTTAAGAATAAACGTTAAATTTCGCAGTGATGTAATAAATTTTTGAATGATATCAATAATTTCGGTCGCCAAACCTAATTTTATTCAATACCAATTTAATACTTTTTAGCGAACAAATTAGCGTTTATTATCAAAAGGTTAAAAATAAAAATAAAAATAAAAACTGTACAGACATACCTGTGAAATAGATTTCTTAGTTATATGATCTATCCCATTCATAAGATAGTCGGTTTAATTGGTTTTCCATGGCTACATAGGCGTAACCTCGAGCATTCAGTGTCTTTTCTTCTAAACATATGAACGGTCCGTCTCTGCATAAAGTAACAAATTCGGTATTTGAATAGGTTTGATTATTTGAACATTTACCCCCATGTGACCATTTTCCGCATTTGTGACATCTTTCTAGGTGTCGTGCTCTTCTTTTTGCTGCGGATTTTGATTTTCCTTTACCAAATTGTAACTTATTATCTTCGCATCTGGATTCTTTTCTAACTCCGTCCATTCTTTCTCTGATTACTGATACTATTTCACTCGGTAGTATGTCATTATTACGTTTAGTGATCAAAGCGTGTAGCATTAGACCATGGTTTAGTTCACAGGCAGTCTTCATTTCGTAAAAGCCTAAAAAAATAAAAATTCAGAATGGGGGGAGAAGACTAGTTCTTTAGGGTCTGCTAGGGAAAGACCATTCGGGTTCCATTTTCGAGAACTATATGAAAACAGACAATCTAACTCTAACAGAAATACATATTATCCTTTAAAGACTTGATTCTCCCCACACTTAGTTAGCTGTGGTGTCGAAATTGTGATTAACTTCGCTGTCGACTTCCATCTGACCATGTATGTAATGTTTAACTCTGTGACCATTAACTTTAAATTCAATCCCATTTGAATTTATCAATTCTATCGTTCCGTATGGGAAAACTCTTTTGACTATGAATGGTCCAGACCATCTTGATTTCAATTTTCCAGGAAATAGCTTGAATCGTGAATTGAAAAGAAGAACTCTGTCTCCTTCTTTAAATTCTTTTGAACTTCTGATTCTTTTATCATGCCATTTCTTCGTTCTTTCTTTATAGATTAACGAATTTTCGTATGCTTCATGTCTTAATTCTTCTAATTCGTTTAGTTGACTTAATCGTAGACGTCCGGCTTCATGTAAATCAAGATTACATGTCTTCAAAGCCCAAAATGCTTTGTGTTCAATTTCTACTGGAAGATGACATGCTTTTCCATAAACAAGTCTAAAAGGTGTGGTTCCAATTGGAGTTTTGTAGGCTGTTCTAAAAGCCCAGAGTGCATCCTCCAATTTAATGGACCATTCCTTCGGATTTGATCCTACGGTTTTCTCTAGAATACGTTTTAAAGCTCGGTTGGTATTTTCAACTTGTCCACTTGTTTGTGGATGATATGCGGTGGAGATTTTATGAGTTACTCCATATCTTTTAAGAACTTTCTCAAGTTGATTATTACAGAAATGAGTACCCCGATCACTTATTAAAGCTTTCGGTGTTCCAAACCTTGCAAAAAGACGTTTTAAAAAGTTGACTACAACTCGTGCATCGTTAGTTGGGAGAGCTTGTGCTTCCGCCCATTTAGATACATAATCAATGGCTACGAGTATATATAAATTATTATGAGATTTTGGAAATGGACCCATAAAGTCAATACCCCAAATGTCAAATACTTCACATACTTGGATGACATTTTGTGGCATTTCATCACGTTGACTTATTTTTCCGGCCCTTTGACAAGCATCACAGGATTTGCAAAGAAGGTGTGCGTCTTTGTAAATTGTAGGCCAATAGAATCCAGCTTCATAAACTTTTCTTGCTGTTAGTTGAGGCCCATAATGCCCTCCTGTTGGTCCTGTGTGACAATGGTTTAAAATTTTACTAGCTTCATCTCCAAATACACATCGGCGTATTATTCCATCGGGACAACTTTTAAACAGATGTGGATCTTCCCAGAAATAGTGTTTTATATCACTGAAGAATTTCTTCCGTCTTTGGCACGATAATCCTTTTTCAAGGAATCCACAAACTAAGTAGTTTGCATAGTCTGCAAACCATGGGATTTCTTTATAATCTATCTTCAATAGATATTCATCAGGAAAGTTGTCTTGTATGGCTGATTCATTTAGAACTTCTAATTCGGGATTTTCAAGACGAGAAAGATGATCAGCGGCGAGATTTTCTGCTCCTCTTTTATCTCGGATTTCAATATCAAACTCTTGTAAGAGTAAGATCCAACGAATTAATCGTGGTTTAGCATCTTGTTTTGAAAATAGGTATCTAAGAGCAGAATGGTCGGTATAGACCACCGTTTTTGCTAGAACTAGATATGATCAAAATTTGTCAAAAGCAAAGACAATAGCAAGGAGTTCTTTTTCAGTAGTTGTATAGTTCGTTTGTGCTCCTTGTAATGTCTTACTAGCATAATATATAGGTTGAAATCGTTTTTCAATCCTTTGTCCTAAAACGGCTCCCATTGCAAAATCACTTGCATCGCACATTAGTTCAAATGGTAGATTCCAATTTGGTGTTATCATGATCGGTGCATTAGTGAGTTTCTCTTTAAAAATATTAAAAGATTTGATACATTCATCTGAAAAGATGAATGGAGCATCCTTTTCTAGGAGTTTATTCATAGGAGTGGCAATTTTAGAAAAATCTTTTATGAAACGTCGGTAAAAACCGGCATGCCCTAGAAAACTCCTAACTCCTCTAACATTGGTGGGATGTGGAAGTTTAGCAATTACATCTACTTTAGCTCTATCCACTTCAATTCCTTCTTTTGAAATTTTATGTCCAAGAACGATGCCTTCTTTAACCATGAAATGGCATTTCTCCCAATTAAGTACTAGATTTGATTTTTCGCATCTAATTAGCATTCGTTCCAGATTAACTAGACATGATTTAAATGTATCACCGAAGACTGAAAAGTCATCCATGAAAACTTCCATGCATTCTTCTATCATGTCATGAAAAATCGCCATCATACACCTTTGAAAGGTTGCAGGGGCGTTACAAAGTCCAAATGGCATGCGTTTGTAAGCAAAAGTACCATAAGGGCACGTGAATGTGGTTTTCTCTTGATCTTCGGGTGCTATTGGAATTTGAAAATATCCGGAAAATCCATCTAGAAAACAATAGTAACTATTTCCGGCTAATCTTTCCAACATTTGATCTATGAAAGGTAAGGGAAAGTGATCTTTTCTGGTGGCGTCATTTAATTTTCTATAATCAATACACACACGCCATCCTGTTACAGTCCTAGTAGGAATAAGCTCATTTTTCTCATTTGTAATGACAGTCATGCCACCCTTCTTAGGTACGCATTGAACTGGGCTTACCCATGGACTATCAGAAATTGGATAAATTAAACCTGCATCTAGCAGTTTAATAATCTATTTCTTAACTACATCTTGCATATTAGGATTTAGTCTTCGTTGGCGTTGCACATACGTTTTATGACCTTCTTCCATAAGGATTTTATGTGTGCAATACGAAGGACTTATTCCTTTAATATCATGAATCTTCCATGCAATGGCTGGTTTATGAGCTTTCAACACAGAAATGAGTTGAGATTTTTCATTTTCAGTAAGAGAAGATGATATTATTACAGGTAATTCAGATTCACCATGTAAATAAGCGTATTCCAAATGGTTTGGAAGTGGCTTTAACTCTAATTTCGGAGGTTCTTCTATCGATGATTTGTATCGATATCTGTCTTCTTCTTTTAGCATTTGAATTTCTTCTGTTGTTGGTTCATATCCATTAGCTATAAGTGTAGCTAACATTTCAGCTTCATCAATTGGTTCATTACCTTCTCCTAAAGAACATTCTCCTGTTCCTTGTAATTCTGGAAATTCTTCTAATAATTCTGCATGTGCATCTATAGTTTGAATATAATAACATGTATCATCTGCAGATTGTGGTTATTGCATTGCTCTATCAACTGAAAAGGTAACACTCTCATCCTCTATACTTAGGGTCAGTTTCTTACCGAACACGTCTATCATTGCTTTAGCCGTGTTTAAGAATGGTCTTCCTAATATGAGAGGAACTTGAGAATCTTCTTCCATGTCCAAAACAACAAAATCTACTGGAAATACTAAAGTACCAACTTTAACTATCATGTTCTCCATTATCCCTCTAGGATATTTTATTGATCTATCGGCTAGTTGTATGCTTATTCTTGTTGGTTTCAATTCTCCAAGGTCTAGTTTAGCGTATAGTGAATACGGCATTAGATTTATACTAGCACCTAAGTCTGCCAATGCTTCTATTGAACTAAGACTACCCAGAAAATATGGAATTGTGAAACTTCCTGGATCAGATAGTTTTTCTGGTATCTTATTCAACAGCACTGCTGAACAATTTGCATTCATAGTGACAGCCGAGAGTTCTTCCATTTTCTTTCTATTCGTGATTAGATCTTTCAAGAATTTAGCATACCTTGGCATTCCTGAAATTACATCAATGAAAGGAAGATTTATATTTATTTGTTTAAACATATCCAAAAATTTGGATTGCTCGGCTTCAAGTCTTTCTTTTCTCATTTTACTCGGGTAAGGAAGTGGTGGTTGGTATGGTTTAACATAAGGTTTATCCTTAACTGTGTTATCTTCATTAACCTTTTCAACTACCGGTTCTTTTTCCTTATCTTGATCAGGTTGTGGTTCTTGTGGAGTAGGAATAGTTTCATCAGAAGTTACAGGTATTTCAGGTGGTTTAAGTGTTGTACCACTTCTTGTGGTAATAGCTTTAGCTGTTTCATTCCGGGGGTTAGCATTTGTATCGCTTGGTAAACTTCCCGGTTTTCTTTCACCTATTAACCTTGCTAGGTTACTTACTTCTTGTTCCAGATTTTGAATAGAAGCTTGTTGATTTCTAAATGCTTGAGCATTTTGTTCATTGGTTTGTTTCTGAGATGTGAAAAACTGTGTTTGAGTTTCAACTAGCTTCGTCATCATATCTTCTAAATTCGGCTTTTTATCATCGATTTGTTGTGGTGGTTTGTTTTGAAAATTCGGTCTTTGCTGATTATAAGTATTATTGGATACTTGTTGATTGCTAGGACCTTGTTGGTTGTTGTATGAAATATTTAGGTTATAATTCTGGTTTTGATTGTAAATCGGTCTTGGCGGTTGATAATTATTCTGATAATTATTTCCAGGCCTTTGGTTTATGTATGAAATATTCTCTCTTTGTTCTATTGTTAATTCAATACTGAGACAATCTTTTGTCAAATGTGGTCCTCCACACTGCTCACAACTAATTCGTATTGAGTGAATATCCTTAGTCATCTTTTCCATTCGTCTCTCTACAGCATCTATCTTTGCGGAAATGGAATCTAAGTCATGGCTAGAATCGGCTCTAGCTGCTTTAGATGATCTAATGATATCTTTTTCTTGGTGCCACTCATGTGAGTGGGAAGCAGTGTTATCAATAATTTTGTAAGCATCAGTTTCGGTTTTCTTCATAATAGAACCACCAGCTACTATATCTATGTCTTTTCTTGTAGTGATGTCGCATCCTTGGTAGAATATTTGTACTATTTGACAGGTGTCTAAACCATGTTGCGGACATCCTCTTAACAACTTTCCATATCTAGTCTACGCCTCATATAGAGCTTCATTTGGCTTCTGTGTGAACGTAACAATTTCTGCTTGAAGTCTTACGGCTTTAGATGCAGGAAAGAATTGTTTAAGAAATTTGTCAATTAAAACATCCCATGTATCAATCGCCCCTTCAGGTAACGATTCCAACCAATCTTTGGCTTCTCCCTTTAAAGTCCAGGGAAATAACATGAGATATATCTGTTCATCCTCTACTTCTCGTATTTTAAATAGTGTGCAGATCCTATTAAAGGTACGTAGATGTTCATTTGGATCTTCCTTCGGCGCACCACTAAATTGGCATTGATTAGTCACCATGTGTAGAATTTGTCCTTTGATTTCATAATCTGGCGCATTAATGTCTGGATGAGTAATTGCGTGACCTTGGCCAGTGCGTTTAGCTCTCATTCGGTCTTCCATACTTAAAGGT
Organism: Rutidosis leptorrhynchoides; assembly: GCF_046630445.1. NCBI lineage: Eukaryota > Viridiplantae > Streptophyta > Magnoliopsida > Asterales > Asteraceae > Rutidosis > Rutidosis leptorrhynchoides. The sequence continues at coordinate 512,477,119 of NC_092335.1, read as the reverse complement.
TCCAGATTCTCCATAATTGAATTTGTTGAATCGGTATCACTAGATGATTCTGATTTAATGGTTCGTTCCTCAACAATCTCTGTTTGAATGATTGGTGGCTCCGGAGGAAAGTTTAATGGTTCAGGATCTACGAACCGTTCCTGAATATTCTCCGGATTCTCAATTGTGAGGTTGGGTTCAAAAAATGGATTATCGGAAATTTGAACTGAAGTACTTGGTCGACTGGATGACGATTCTAAAGAAAAATCAACGGCGGTTATATTTGCTAAATGTCTTGATCTAGTTACAGGTGGTGAACGTACAAAAGGTGGTGAACGTCTTGCTCGGTGCATTCACTGAATATCCTATTAGTTTTTAAAAGGAAAGAAAAATTATAATAAGTTATCCAATCAATAGACTTTTCTGATTTTGCCCACGTTTCGAATAGCCAAAAGATGCAGCAGAGGGGCAGGATTCGTTTGGTCTCAATATAATTGAGGACTGTTTGGCTCCAATAACCCGGTCCACGTACAAATCCAACTATTACTACGAACCAGAAAATTTTGATGTCTATTAATTTAACCACTTAAAATAAATTTTCGTAATTTTAAGAAATTTAGATAAGAAGTAGAAAAAAAAAAATTCTAAGTCCTAAAACTAGAATAGCGAGAAATAAGAAAGAAAAAGAGTTCGTCGAAAAAGGTCGAAAAAGGAAAAATAATGGTTGAAAAATAAAAGGTGACGGAAAAATAAAAGAAACTTATAAAAACTTAAAAATACTTGACTAACCTAACCTTATTACTACAACTAACTTAAAATTATAATCGCAAATTGAAATTACTAATTGGAATGATAATTGATACATAGTAAAAGGTGTCTAAAAATATTAAAGCTTACAGGAAAAACTAAATCCCAAATGGAAATAACTTAAAAAGAAACTAAAACTTAAAAAGGCGTCGCAAAATTCTAAAGCACCTAAAACTTAGTCTAAGGAATAAGCACTTAAGAGAGTTTACGGCAATCCTAAAAATTCTAGGAGTAAAAATAACTATAGCAAAAACTGAGTTTAAAATTAAATATGAGCTAAAAAATACAAATATTACGCTACAACGATTAAAAAGGGACAAAATATAAAAATATACAAAAAGTTGTAAAAAGTACAATTTTTATAAAAATATTATTTTTATATTTTATAATAAAAGTATTAAGTTTATAATAAATAAAACTAGTTTAAAAGTAATATAAATAAAATAAACTAAAAACTTAATTATAATAATAATAATAAGATTAGGGTTTAATTAATAATAATAAATTAATACGCGTAATAAATGCGTTTTTAGGGTAAGTTTGTGGCATTGTCAGACCCCTCATGCGAGTCGCATGAAATAAGCCGGTGGGTCATGCGAGTCGCATGACTGAACTGGACTGGTTCAATTGACAGGTTCAATTTGACAGGTCACGTGATTTTTAAAATTTATTTTATATTTTCAGTTTTATAATATAAGATATAAATATATAATTTAACTAAAAACTTAATAAAATACTAAAAGAAAATACAAATACTTTAATATTTTGTAAATAATAAAGAAAAACTTAAAATACACTTTAAAATATATTTTTTTTTTCGATTTTAAAAGTTTTTTTTTTTTATATTTTTAATTTTTAAACAAAAATATAAATTTTACAAAAACTAATTATAACTTAAAAATTAAAAATATGGCGTTTCGCTTCGGCGATTCCCCGGCAGCGGCGCCAAAAATACTTGATGTTATGCGAGGTGTATATAAAATAGCTTTATATTTTACTAGGAAAAACTATTAAATACGATACAATTTTACACAAGATATTTATTTATTTATAGAATGGATATACTTAAACCTTGCTACAACACTTATAGGCAGTGTACCTAATCGTACAGTAGTGTAGTTTTTAGTAAGTCCGGTTCGTTCCACAGGGAAATCTTTAAACAAAGCTCAACGCTATATTAGTTTACTTTTATAAAAATATAAGTAATATTATTATTATAAAAGGGGATTTTTACCGTTTAATGACCGGTTTGTCGATTTTAAAACTTTAGTCGCAGTTAAAACCTAATGTAAAATATAAAATAAATACAAGACTTAAATTAAAGCGTAAAGTAAATAACGATAATGAAATTGCGAATAATAAAAGTGCGATAAAATAAACTTGCGATAATTAAAAAGTACGATAATTAAAAGTGCGATTAAATAACAATAAATAAAAGTGCGATAATTAGAAGTGCAATTAAATATAAAATAAAGGAAATTAAATATGAAATAAAAGAATTATGCTTATTTAAACTTCCGTAATCATGATGTTTGACGTGTTGATTTTAGTTTTATGCCCATGGGTTAATTGTCCTTTGTCCTGGATTACTTAATATGTCCGTCTGGTTTTTGTCCATAACAGTCCATCAGTCATAAATATAAAGTGGGAGTGTCCTCGTCAAATTATTCTTATACCCGAAGTTAAATATTCCAACTAATTGGGGATTCGAATTGTAACAAGGTTTTAATACTTTGTTTAATGAATACACCAGGTTATCGACTGCGTGTAAACCAAGGTTTTACTACTTTGTTAACAATTACACCAATTACCCTTGAATGTAATTTCACCCCTGTTTTAATTATTCTAGTGGCTATTAATCCATTCCCGTGTCCGGTTAAATGAACGATTATTCGTACATATAAATACCCCGCCCATCGTGTCCGATCGAGTGTATATGGTAATTTATAGGGACGCCCAATTGTAAATCTTTATATTAACATTAACAAACTTTCATTTAGTTAAACAAATATAAAGCCCATTAATAGCCCATAGTCTAATTTCCACAAGTGTCGTTCTTTTGTCCAAACCTCAATTATGGTACAAAGCCCAATTACCTAATTTTAGTAATTAGCCCAACATCATGATTACTTCGTTTTAAATAAGCATAATAATAACTTAGCTACGAGACATTAATATAAAAAGGTTGAACATAACTTACAATGATTAAAAATAGCGTAGCGTTACACGGACAGAATTTCGACTTATACCCTTACAACATTCGCTAACATACCCTTATTATTAGAATTAAAATTAAAATTAAAATTTAAAATATAAATTATATATATATATCGTATATATGAGAGAGAGATATATTTTCTGTGTGTTTAAAACTCGGCAGAAAACTGGCTTTATATAGGACCTGACCAGCATTTTCACTCCATGCGACTCGCATGGATTTTGTGCCTCTGGCCATGCGAGTCGCATGGCCACCCTGGATCCAGCCAAATTGCTTTGTTTTCTTCTTGCCGACGTAATATAATAATAATATATAATATATAATTATATATAATTATATATATATTATATTATATTCTTGTGCATAGTAGACTAGATATTTTTGGTCCGTTGCGTCGGGCATTTCTTCTTGGCTCAGGTCCCGGTTCCGGATTTTCGGACGTCCTCGCGTACTATTTTATATCGTGTACTTTGCGTCTTGTAACTTGTACTCTTGTTATTTTGAGACGTTCCTCATCAATAATTTGAACCTTTTTGATTGAATCTTGTACTTTTTAGCTTTTTGGACCTTTCCGTCTTCAATTTGTCGAATCTGCCTTTTATCTTCACTTTTTAATATTTAAACGAATAGTGCTTGTAAATCGAACAATATCAACTAAAATTTTGTCTTTCTTGGGGAATAATGCTGTAAAATATGTGTTCATTTTTAGCCTTATCATAGCGTGTTGAGTGTTATTATTCAATATTTTTAGTGTTAGTGATGGGATAGATAATATTTTAGAATATAGGTATAAAATGGGAGGGTTTGATTTGTATTTTAATGAAAGTTAGGGGGTTGGGTGTGTGAAAAATGAAATATTAAATAGTACTATAAAATGGGAGGTTCGATTTGTATTTTAATGAAAGTTAGGGGGTTGGGTGTGTGAAAAATGAAATATTAGATAGTACTATAAAATGGGGGTTCGATTTGTATTTTAATGAAAGTTAGGGGGTTGAGTGTGTGAAAAATGAAATATTAAATAGTACTATTTATAATTAATAAGACAAATTTTGTCTATTATTTATATTAGTAATAATAATAATAAGCCTGATGACATTTCTAGTTGGGTCTCTTTGTTGGTGTTACCCCTTTGTACCCTTAAAACCTTTCGGCCACGGAGTAGTCGTGAGTCTAGGTCTTCGATAAAGCGTCTGCATCAGGAAGAGAATATTTCCCGTGCTATTTGCTCTTGGGGGACAGCGGGTGGGAGTTTACAGCTTGTGAGGGAGTATTTGGCAGAGGATTCTCCTATGTTCTCAGTGGTTGATGATGAGGTCCTTGATTTGGAAGAGCGTAATATTAAGCAGTGTCGTAGAAAGATTTGTGATGGCCATTACTGTTGGGATTTAACAAGTTCCATTATACTTAAAACCATTTAAGAATCAATTAAAAGCGGAAGCATGTAATTACCATTTTAGAACATGTTAATCTTTAACCAATTAAAGTTAAATCCCAATTAGGATCAAGTTGTGAAACATACTTACAAACTACAAGTAAGAAAAGTGTTTATACCTTCTCCTAGCTTGTTGATAGATGATGATGAAGATGATGATGAATGGAGCTCCAAAACTATGAAACCTCAAGTAGTTATACCCCAAACTTGTGCACCAACACCCTAGCTTTGGTTAGGATTTAATTTACACTTGATATGGACTTTCAAAATCAAATTAAGAACCCCTTAATCCTCTTGAAAACCCACGGCCAACAGCTGCAGTTTGTAGAGGTTTTTTGCAGTTTTTTTGAACTATAATTGTATGTGTGTGTTTCAAAGGGAGTCAACATGCATGTATATGGAAATGGGAAGGCATGGCTAAAAGATGGAATCTCTAGCATGTGCACTTCAACTCCCATGCCACTACTTCAAGTTATATTAATAAAATAGGTTTTATAAAAAACTAGATTTTATATAACTAGTTCCCTTAGATTATATAAAACTAGATTTTATAAAATTTATTTTATAAACTTGCACATTATTTGTTTTGTACATTTTATAAAACCAATTATATAAAATGTAACATAACTTCATTAATTATTTAACCTATAAATAATTAAATCCTCATTATATAATTTTCCATAAATTATATATATACACACATCAAGTATTATTTAAGAAAACCATTTTTCTTAAAGTTCAAGTGTCGCGTATTTAATCAACGATTCAATCGTTAAAATCAAATACAAATAAGGTGTCGGTAAGTTTGTTATTGGGTATGACCCGACTTGGATCAAAACGTATTAGCCACGTTAATTTAATATGTCTCTCGGGCATATGAAATACCTTCAATCTCCCACTTGCACGAGAAACATAAGAAATTAATGCAAGTGATGGATACAGCCTAACACACCGTCCATCACTCCTAATATGTTATGACTTTGTGCCATTCAATAACATCATCCCTTTCGAGCTCCCTACTCGAGCTGATATATGTAGGTGAATCTTTCATTATTTCCTTTCGTCCTAGATGTCATGTTAAATCCAAGAGATACAGAGTGATCACTCTCTTATAGATTTAACTTTTAAGGCCTTAGGCATCTAACTCTCAACGAATAAGAGGGACAAATTCCATCTTGACTACATACGTCCTAGATACGCACTTTGTAATATACCTGAGTTCTTCCTTATGTACTACCATGTTTCAGAATAGCGAAGGAAAGAATCAAGGCACAGTACTTGGTGAATATCCGAACCCAATATGTATCTCAGGTCAGAGGATACAATGATATTCGCCTTTACTCAAGATTACATGTGATCAACCACAAAGGCTCTATACAGTAATTCTTGAGAGCGGGTCTTCCAATATTTGTTTCCCACAAATATCTATGAACCTTGGTTGTAACCTTGCCCCACATTCAACCTATGAATGTATACCAATCCGAGTTCATAATAGTCTAAACCTCACACTTGTTCCCACAAATGTGATCGACTACGGAATTTAGAATAATTGCTTATTCATGGATGAAATATGCAAAATAGGAACATAACTCAAATAAATTAACACCATAGTTATATTAATGAGTTTGAATAATTTCGTTCCGGTACAATACATAAAATTGATCATATCCAATCACTAGAATATCGAAGCCCTAATGCACAAACATGTCCCTCATGTTTTGGCCCATGTAAAAGCTTCGTGAGTGGATCCGCAACATTTTGATCTGTGTGAACTTTGTGAATACATATCTTTCCCTTTTCAACCTCATCCCTGATGTAGTTGAATCTCCGCTCAATGTGACGAGTCTTTTGATGAGCACGAGGTTCCTTGATTTGAGCAATCGCACCCTCGTTGTCACAAAAGATCTCAAGGGGGTCCTGAATGGAAGGGACCACTCCTAAGTCGTCGATGAATTTCTTCATCCATGCAGCTTCCTGAGCTGCCAGTGAGGCGGCAATGTACTCCGACTCTGTAGTGGATAACGCAACAACCTCCTGTTTCGAACTCTTCCAAGAGACCGCACCACCATTTAACATGAAGACATATCCGGATTGTGATCGAGAGTCATCTCGGTCAGTTTGGAAACTCGCGTCCACGTAACCTTTTACAGCGAGTTCCTCCTCACCAGACCCATATATTAGAAACATATCCTTAGTCCTCCTAAGGTATTTCAATATGCTTTTAACAGCAATCCAATGACTGTTTCCTGGGTTATTCTGGTATCTACTTGTCAAGCTTAGAGCGCATGACACATCCGGTCTAGTACATATCATTGCATACATGATAGACCCAATAGCAGATGCGTATGGGACTTTCTTCATTCTCTCTTGTTCATCTTTCGTGGCAGGACACTGAGATGAACTGAGAACGGTTCCCTTTTGAATAGGTACCAAACCTCTCTTGGAGTTTTCCATCTTGAACCTTTTCAAGATTTTATCAATGTATGTACTTTGACTTAAACCTATCAATCTCTTGGATCTATTCCTATAGATCCCTATCCCCAAAATGTATTGTGCTTCTCCAAGATCCTTAATGGAGAAGCAACTCTTTAGCCAAGTTTTGACTCCTTGCATTTTGGTAATATCATTCCCAAATAATAATATATCATCCACATATAGTACAAGGAACATGATAGTGCTCCCACTAGCTTTCTTATATACACAAGCTTCATCACCATTTTTAATGAAGCCAAATTTCTCGGCTTCCTCATTAAAACGATGATTCCACATTCTAGATGCTTGTTTCAATCCGTAGATTGACTTCTTTAACTTGCATACCCTTTTAGGATATTTTGGATCAACAAAACCTTCAGGCTGGACCATATAGACATCTTCTATAAGATATCCATTTAGGAAAGCGGTTTTGACATCCATTTGCCATATTTCATAGTCGTAGTGAGCAGCAATGGCAAATAATATCCTAATAGACTTTAGCATTGCGACTGGCGAGAAAGTTTCATCATAATCAACCCCTTGAGTTTGAGTGAAACCTTTTGCTACAAGTCTAGCTTTATATGTATCCAAGTTTCCATGTATGTCGGTTTTCTTCTTGAAAAGCCATTTGCAATCAACTAGCTTAGAGCTAGGAGGTTGCTCAACAAGTTCCCACACTTGGTTTTCATACATGGATTGCATCTCGGCGTTCATGGCTTCCTGCCATTTATCTTTATCAATCCTTGATAAAGCATCTTCGTAGTTTGTCGGTTCATCCAAATCAACCGTATAGCATCCATCCACGAGAAAACCATATCTCTCAGGAGGATTACTAATCCTACTAGATCTTCGAACGTCTTGTGTACTTTGATCATCCACTTGATCATTTTCAACATCCTCATGTTGAGTACTAGTGTCAACCATTTGTGTATCATCAACTTGATCTTGTACCTCTACAAGATCTATTTTCCTTTCACCATCACCTTCCATTAGGAATTTGGTTTCAAGGAATTCTGCCTTTCGAGCAACAAATACATTTTGCTCGGTCGGATCATAGAAATAGTATCCCATATCATCCTTGGGATATCCTATGAAGATACACTTTGTGGATCGAGCATGTAACTTATTAGCTACATGGCGCTTAGGATAAGCTTCACATCCCCATACTTTCAAGTATGAAAGAGAAGGAGGTTTTCCAAACCACATCTCATGAGGAGTTCGTTCCACTTTCTTGGTTGGGGCCATATTTAAAATACGAACCGCGGAGCTTAGACAATAACCCCAAAATGATAGAGGTAACGAGCTTCTTGCCATCATAGATCGAACCATATCCATTAGGGTTCGGTTCCTCCTTTCGGAAACTCCATTGAGTTGGGGTGTTCCGGGTGGAGTGAGTTGTGAGATAATCCCACAACTCCTAAGATGATCTTGGAAGGCATCGCTTAGGTATTCACCTCCTCTATCGGTACGAAGTACCTTAATTGTCCTATTGAGTTGATTTTGTACTTCGTTTTGATATTCTTTGAATGCTTCAAACGTTTCGTCCTTGTGTCTTAATAAGTAGACATATCCGAAACGACTAAAGTCATCAATGAAAGTAACAAAGTATCTTTCACCATTCCTAGTCATGGGTTTAAAGGGTCCACATACATCCGAATGTATTAATCCCAATAAATCTTTAGCCCTTTCATAAGTCCCTTTGAAAGGTGCTTTAGTCATCTTGCCTTGTAAACAAGATTCACATACATCAAACGAATCCATTTCATTTGATTTCAAAAGTCCATTCTTTTGAAGTGTATGCATTCGGTTCTTGTTTATGTGACCAAGGCGACAATGCCATAAGTAGGAATCACTCAAATCCCTTTTGAGTTTCTTGGTGCTTGTATGGTACATTGAGCTACTAGATAATGTGTTATCGTGAACCAATTCATAAATTCCATTTGAAGGTGAAGCCTTGAAATAGAATACATTATCTAAATAAAAGTGGATATCATCATTAACAAAATTAGGATTAAAACCACATTGTTTCAAACGGGAAACAGAAATAATGTTTCGACATAAGTCGGGTGCATACAAAACATCATTCAAAATAAGTTCCAAGCCACTTGGAAGTTTTAACACAAAGTCTCCTTGAGCTTTCACTTGCACTTTAGCTCCATTCCCCATGAAGAGACTTGATGTTCCCGTTTGCTTGTTACTTCTTTTGAACCCCTGCAAAGAATTGCAAATATGAGTTCCACATCCCGTGTCTAATACCCATGTATTAGAAGAAGTAATACTAAGCTCTATATATACCATATATATGTTACCTGAGGTTTGCCCCGCATCCCTCTTCTCCTTCAACTCCTTAAGGTAGACCGGACAGTTTCGTTTCCAATGACCCATCTCACCGCAACCGAAACATGGGTCTTCCTTGGGGTTTGCCTTCTCGGCTACCTTTTGCTTCTTAGCCTTGTTCTTGGTTGGGGTAACCATCTTCCCCTTCCCTTTGCCTTGATGGGCGGGTCCTTTTCTCTTAGCCACCTTTGGCTTAGAGGCGTTACCTTTGGATCCACCTTGATCGATTGCTAACACGGGTAAAGCCCTTTTGCCCATGCTAGTTTCGGCCGTTCTAAGCATACCGTGAAGCTCACCTATGCTCTTATCCATCCCATTCATATTGTAATTAATTACAAATTGATCAAACCTTTTTGATAGGGAGTTAAGGATAAGATCAGTGGCTAACTCATTAGATATGTTTAGGTTAAGACGGTTAGCACGATCGATAAGGCTTTTCATCTTAAGTACATAAGATGAAACCGATTGGGTATCGTCCATACGACAAGCATGTAGCGCCCGAACCGTTTCGAAGCGCTCGACACGCGCTTGTTGAAGGAACATCTCCTTCAATTGCGTTATCATGTCGTATGCACTATGATGCTCGAAATCCTTTTGGAGTTCGGGAATCATAGTCCCAAGCATTAAGCATGAGACTTGAAGGGAGTCGTGGCAATACTTATCGTAAGAGGCCATTGCCTCCACATCATTCTCATCCGGTTGATCGGGAATGGGGTCCTCAAGTACATACATTTTATCCTCTTGTTTGAGGACAATCCGAAGATTGCGGAACCAATCCATAAAGTTTGTATGGTTGAGTTTGTCTTTCTCTAAGAGAGACCTTAATGATAGGTGGTTTAGGTTAAGTGGTGCGTTTGGAATGTTGTTGTTGTTATTGGCGGCCATCTACAAAATTAACAAAGTTCATTTAAGTATCGATTTTAATTTAACATTCAATACCCTTTTAAATTTTAATTGACTTATTAAATATTAGAATCCAACGGTAAATCAAATTTCGGTTAGGTGACCTTTATCCCGTTATTTGATTTAGCTAGGTAGTCATTATATGACAATTGCAATCCTTTTGCAACTTCTAAGTTATGGGATCATGCAATCCTTTTGCATGGCATATTTATCCCATCAACGCCTATTTGTTCATCATGCTTCGGTGACCCTAAGTTCATGATTCCCAAATCAAGTCGTCCTACTTGTGTAAACATGTAGACTTAACATACAAGTGGTTAGGTGACCTTTATCCCACATGTATGCGAAGTGTACCTTATTCATATTAGTTCGCTCATGACGGTTAGGTGACCTTTATCCCATCAAGAGTTTCCTAATACGTCTAAGTGTTTCCACAAAAGGATGACGTTTAACTTGTTTGCCTTGTTAATAAGGGATTTTAAGTTTTCATTAATTCTAGTTTGAGAAAACTTTTGCACCATACACCAACATGCATTTAGTGTATGGTTTATTTGAAATCCATTTTCATGTTATGTAATAAAGCCAATTTTATTACTTTGATATAAACCATTTTATATGTATGATCCTTATCATGTTCTTAATAACCGATTATTAATGTCCTTTTAGCCGTTTTTAATTTAACCATTTAAATTGACGTTTTGCATGTCGTTAATAATGTCAATTTTAACCAATTTAAATTGCCATTTTAGTTTGTTGTTAACTTTTGTGATTAACTTGTAGCATACAAACATACAATCCACATAATCATACAAAACAACCACGCATGCAAAATCATATGTTCACAATCAAGCCATTTTTGGTAGACATTTGTTTAGCCGAAAACAAATGCCACCGGTTAAGGGTAATAACACAAAGTAGGAAGTTTTAACCTCCCACTTAATCTTGCATCCAAATGCTTCTTCATGTGTTCTTCAAGTCTTCATCATCTTCATCATTTTACAAAATATATCCTAATACATTTTGTCTAGAAAATGAAAATACAACCTAATCTATTTTACATACCAAATATAAAATAAATTACATAACCAAATGAATAATATTACAAACCAAATTGCATGAATATTACAACCACATGAATGAATTAATATTACATACCAAATGAATGAATTAATTCAACCAAACATGCAACCATTCAAACAAAAGGCCAAGGCTTGATTGTGAACTTCAACATACAACAAAATGACCAAAATGGAATAACCAAACCCAATTTTTGGAGCTTCCAAATTCGGCCAAGACATCAAACCACCCAAAACCAATAATTTTTGCATTTTATTATCATGCATGTACATAAAATGCAAAGTTATGGTGAGTTCAAAAACCATCTCAAAGCATATTTCAACAACTTCGGCTCTAGATACCATTGTTGGGATTTAACAAGTTCCATTATACTTAAAACCATTTAAGAATCAATTAAAAGCGGAAGCATGTAATTACCATTTTAGAACATGTTAATCTTTAACCAATTAAAGTTAAATCCCAATTAGGATCAAGTTGTGAAACATACTTACAAACTACAAGTAAGAAAAGTGTTTATACCTTCTCCTAGCTTGTTGATAGATGATGATGAAGATGATGATGAATGGAGCTCCAAAACTATGAAACCTCAAGTAGTTATACCCCAAACTTGTGCACCAACACCCTAGCTTTGGTTAGGATTTAATTTACACTTGATATGGACTTTCAAAATCAAATTAAGAACCCCTTAATCCTCTTGAAAACCCACGGCCAACAGCTGCAGTTTGTAGAGGTTTTTTGCAGTTTTTTTGAACTATAATTGTATGTGTGTGTTTCAAAGGGAGTCAACATGCATGTATATGGAAATGGGAAGGCATGGCTAAAAGATGGAATCTCTAGCATGTGCACTTCAACTCCCATGCCACTACTTCAAGTTATATTAATAAAATAGGTTTTATAAAAAACTAGATTTTATATAACTAGTTCCCTTAGATTATATAAAACTAGATTTTATAAAATTTATTTTATAAACTTGCACATTATTTGTTTTGTACATTTTATAAAACCAATTATATAAAATGTAACATAACTTCATTAATTATTTAACCTATAAATAATTAAATCCTCATTATATAATTTTCCATAAATTATATATATACACACATCAAGTATTATTTAAGAAAACCATTTTTCTTAAAGTTCAAGTGTCGCGTATTTAATCAACGATTCAATCGTTAAAATCAAATACAAATAAGGTGTCGGTAAGTTTGTTATTGGGTATGACCCGACTTGGATCAAAACGTATTAGCCACGTTAATTTAATATGTCTCTCGGGCATATGAAATACCTTCAATTACACCGCTGCAGCTCGTGTTCTTTCTTCATCAGGCGTTGCTCCTTATAATGACGCCACACTGGCGGACTTGCTGTCTAAGCACCCTTCTTCTATCGCTCCTTCCTTGCCTGATATGACGGTTGATCACCTTCACCTCGTTACGACTTCTGCTGTTGTTTTGAGCCAGATTAAAAGTTTTCCTCGGGGCACTTCATGTGGTAGGGATGGTTTACGTGCACAACACCTTATGGATTGCTTGAGTGGTGCTGCTGTGGCAGTCTCGGATGAGTTGGTTGGCTCTATTACCGGAGTCGTTAATCTCTTTCTAGCTGGAAGGTGCCATATGGAATTAGGAGAGTATATTGCTAGTGCTCCCCTCACACCGCTTGTCAAGCCCGGCGGTGGTCTTCGTCCTATAGCTGTGGGTACTGTTTGGCGACGTCTTGTTTCGAAGGTTGGCGCTGCTATGGTTGGCCAGTCTTTGGGAAGTTACTTCGATGGTCTTCAGTTTGGTGTTGGTGTTTCTTCAGGTGGTGAGGCTATTCTTCATGCTGTGAATCGGCTGATTGAGGATCGTGGCTCTGATGTTGGCCTCTCTATGTTATTAGTTGATTTTCAAAATGCCTTCAATCTAGTTGATCGTACGGTCATGTTACGTGAAGTTCGCCGCCTTTGTCCGAGCATTTCTCGGTGGGTTGAATTTTGCTACTCTAATCCAGCCAGATTGTATTATGGGAACCACACATTATGGTCTTCTCAGGGGGTACAACAGGGTGATCCCCTTGGTCCGCTGCTTTTTGCTTTGATCCTACAACCCTTGGTTTCTAAAATCAGAGATAATTTTGAGGTTTGTCTTCAGGCGTGGTATTTGGATGATGGTACTATTATTGGGGACACTTTGGTGGTGGGGAAGGTTTTGCATTTGATTATGGAGGATGGGCCTCGTTTTGGGCTGCATCTCAACGTTGAAAAAACAGAAATTTTCTGGCCTACGGAGGACCCTCGCAGCAGGCAAGTAGGTGTCTTTCCTCCTAATATTGCTCGCCCTTTAAATGGTGTTAAGTTGCTTGGGGCCCCCGCAAGTTCCGATCCTGGTTTTAGTAGTGAACTGGTGATGCAAAGGGTGACCAAGTCCATTGCGCTTATGGATAAGGTTGCTAAGCTTGATGATCCTCAGTGTGAGTTGTTGTTGCTTAGGGCATGTACGGGAGTTTCTAAACTCTACTTTTCCTTGCGTACTTGTCCTCCTAGTATATTTGAGGCGGCTCAACGCGCTTTCGATGGAGCCCTTCGATCTTCCTTGGAGCGTATTGTTACTGCTTCAGGGCCTGGGTTTGGTGATTGGCAGTGGCGGCTTGCCACCTTGCCATTTGCATTTGGAGGGCTTGGTGTTTATTCTGCGGGAGATGTTCGTCATTATGATTTTCTGGCTTCTCGATTACAGTCTGCTGGATTGCAGACCAAGCTCCTACGTCATGCGGGTATTGTTGGTCTTGGTCGTGCTTTTGAAGATGCATTGGGTCTGTTTAATAAAACGGTTGGGTTTGATATTTTAGGTAATCCGAGTGAGGTCGCTGCCCCATTACTCATGAAGAAATTGGCAGATGTTTATTTCACAAAGGTTACCGCTTCTGCAGAATCCACTTTTTCGTTATCTCCCCGACAATCAGCCTTATGGAAATCACAGCAGAGTGATCACACCTCTGCTTGGCTAAGGGCAGTCCCTATTTTGGGGTTGGGTCAGACGATGAACGCAAAGACTTACCGATGTGTGTTGTGCTACCGGTTAGGTGTTCCATTGTTCTCTATCTCGACGGCATGTTCTGCCTGTTCAAGGGTTTTTACTGGGGATATCTTCGGGGATCACGCGGTGTCTTGTGCTGGTATGGTGGGTATTAAGCATCGACATAATATTGTCCGGGATTCCCTTGTTGATGTTTGTTATCGATCTGGGATTTCAGCGAGAAAGGAGGTTGACATTGGGTTGTCTGGAGGGAACGACAGGGCCCTCAGACCTGCAGATGTGTTACTTTATTCCTGGGATTGTGGTTGCGATGTTTGTGTTGACTTGACAGGCTCTTCTCCTTTGACACAGTCTGGGCTTTCTGACTTTGTCCCTGGACGTGCTGTGATTAATGCGGCTCGTCGGAAGCGGGTCAAGTACGAATCTAGTTGTCTGGCGATTGGTTATGGTTTCATTCCTTTCTCATTTTCTTCCCTTGGGGAATTAGAGAAGGAGGCTGTTTCTTTGCTAAAGCGGGTTCAGAAGAGTTCGATGGCGCAAGATATTGGTGCCGGTGCTGCTGCTCATATTTTTACTAGGATAGGTTTTGCTATTGCTAGAGGTGTGGGGGCCCAGATTGTCTCTAGGCTTCCCACTAATTTTTTGTAAGTTTTAAAACTTTTAAGTTTATAATAATAATAATAATAATAATAATAATAATAATAATAATAATAATAATAATAATTGATAATGGTTGTAATCATAATACTCCGCAAGTAAATGTATGTTCATTGAAAATATAAAATAGTGTAATTAATAAGTGATCTGATTAGTTGAATGGGTAAATTAAGTAAGAAGTTCGGGTAGATTTAGACTACCCCTTTACGATTCTACTTCAAAACGTGTCAAAAAGTGATTTAACTAGAAATTAATTTTGCGTTTTGTAACTACTAAAGAACACACTTTTATGATTTTCGAGAAGATGGTGGGATTCTAATATTCATTATTGGTAGTTGGTTACAAAAAGGCCACATCTAGCTAGAGAATTGTTGTGGGGCTATTTGGTGGTCTACTTTATATTATCATCTCTTCACAAAAATTGGAAGATTGTAGTGGGTGTGGCATATATATGAATAATAAATAAAAAGACCGCATCAATAAATAATAAATAAAATATGTACAATATACCATGCCAAATAATGATTGCATAGAGAGCGTGCTCTTATTGGGCAACCGGTCATTAGAAAACTCAAATTATTTTGTTTCATTTTAAATCATAACTACGTTCCATTTTCGTTTGAGAGGTCAACCTCAAATTCACAATGCTCGGACACTTCCAATGGAGTGTTTTAAGGGCATTCTATGCTTATTAGATAATCATAATGTCTATTAGATGAGCTTAAAGCTAAGCAGACGAGCTTAATAGTTATTAAACGAACTAAGAATTTGCGAGGCAATTAAAAATGGGAGCATATACAATTGTTTAATGCATACTTTGAGTTGATTTATCAAATAGAGAAGTGGAAATATCATTGACCATTCTAATCGCGAGTGAAAAACGTTTTCTAACAGCAGGTGAAGAACGTTTTCAACAACTATATTTTCCTATATACTAAAAGCGATGTACTAATATTATAGTCAGGAAAAATTGTGTAACAACCCAATCCAATATACAATCGAATACGCGTAATAATTTTTTAATTTTTTTTTTTGTCAGAAGGGTGCGCCACGCGCTCCACCTTAGGGTGCGCGGCGCGCAGACTGCCCTGGCAGCTTCTGTCCGAATTTGCAATTTTTCCAAAAAGGATCACCCACTTCCCGACATATTTAAACGAAATGCTTTTCACAACATGTTATAATATGTAAAACTAACACATTCCAATAATAAAAGAAGTTTTACGACACCGGGCCCACGTATGCCCATATTACGAGTTTCGTACAAAATACAAGTTTCGACCAAATTAGTTTAAATTTCAAACGACACTAGAGCATGATGTTTGGGGGTTAAACTACCCAAATCTTGGTCAAATGTCAAAAAACTATACGTCCAAAAGCTTCTCTTAACATAACGAAGCGGAATCACTAATCCAAACGAACGCCCTTACACTTGTCCACACCGGAGCCTATAAAAAGGTAAACAACGAGAGGGTAAGCAAAACGCTTAGTGAATGCAATAATTATACATATACATATATAACCTACTTACTTGCAATCACTTACACAATACCGTATACAAGCTAGCAATTCAACAACTATGCAACCATGATGCACAAACCAATAACCGCAATTCGCAATAAGCTAGCGACACCAATAGCATATAGTTCACAATTAAACATGCTAATACAAAAATTCACACAACCATGGTTAACCAATCATACTAGGGAACGGTACTCGGAAAAGACCGTCGGAGTTCATAACATCCATTAGTGTTACTTAAACACCGCGTAATCACTAATTCCCCGGGTGATGTCTTGAACACCGCGACTAACTCACCCCCATGACAATGTGGCGTCTTGAACACCGCGACGATTCCACATGTTAATCAAAACAATGAGTGGTGTCTTGAACACCGCGACAATTCCACTCTCGTGACAATGTGGTGTCTTAAACACCGCGACAATACCACATGTCAATCAAACCAATGAGTGGTGTCTTAAACACCGCGACAATACCACTCGTTACTTAGAATGTGGTGTCTTGAACACCGCGACAATTTCACATTCATACTACACAAATAAATACATTATATATGCACACGCATAATTATTCCACTCACCTTACGCCTTCGGTGAATTGATAAATCAAACTCGCAACTTCAAGGTAACGTACCTATTACATTATGCACATATATCAATCATTCATTCAAGTTGGTCAACCAACTTATTCGTCATCTAAGTGCCACTTGGCCCCTAGTGCAAACGTGACCCATTTGCACCATTCATTCTAACACTAGGTCGGGATTATGTCAAACCCTTACCAACAATTTGTTTATGGTCTTAATACACCTTTAATCACAAGGTTATCTCATTTTCGCACCCATTAACCCACTTAGGTCATCAAGGACTCATTTGACCTATTTCAAGGTTAACACACTCATTTGGGTCACTAACAAAACCCAAATACACTCATTCACTTTAAACACTAAGTGTGCTAGTGGTTAACTACCATTTAAGACCCATAAACACCAATTAACACTTTAAAACCCTAGGTTAGTCATTCTTGAGTCCTCATGACTCAATCTTACCCAAGAACACCCAAAATCACCAAATATGGGTTTTATGTTCTTCATTTACCCAAACCCTAACCCATACATAAATCAAAGTAAGGAAATCAAAGTTAGAACATACCACTACACCCAAAACGTAGCTAGTGAGGAGATGAACAACTTTATAACTCGAGCTAAGACCCGAAACTAGCTCCTTCTTCCTTTACTTGAGCTTTCTCACACTAAGAATCTCTCTCTCTAAAATTGAAGTGGAAAGGATGAGGTTGTTGGAAATGGAGTAAATGATACCCCAAGATCTGATCAACTAGTCTTAAACTCGTTCATAAGTGAAATTACCAAAGAGCCCTTCAAAATATCTAATTAAAAGAAGCAGAACCCGGCTACAGTGAAAGTGCGGCACGCGCACCCTTAGGTGTGCGCTGAGCGCACATTGCTCTGATCAGTCTCTGACCTCAGTTTATTTACACAATGTCCCCCACACTTCATGTACTCTATATACATCTCTTTTTAATAAATATTAGGGTCTTACAACTCTCCCCCACTTGAATCGGAGCGCGTCCTCGCGATCCAAGCCGCATGACAAGAGGGAAGTTAAACCAACACGAACTCTTCGGGCTCCCAAGTAAACTCGAAACCTTTACTACGACGCCATTGAACCTTAAACGTTCTCACCTCTTTATTTCTCAACCTTTTGACTGAAATGTCCCGTTCATATTGATTATAAACGTTCCATATTAATTGATTTCGTTGCGAGGTTTTGACCTCTATATGAGACGTTTTTCAAAGACTGCATTCATTTTTAAAACAACCATAACCTTTATTTTATCAATAAAGGCTTTAAAAACATTACGTAGATTATCAAATAATGATAATCTAAAATATACTGTTTACATACGACCATTACATAATGGTTTACAATAGAAATATATTACATCGACATATGTTTCTTGAATGCAGTTTTTACACAATATCATACAATCATGGACTCCAAATCTTGTCCTTATTTTAGTATGCAACAGCGGAAGCTCTTAGTATTCACCCGAGAATAAACATGCTTTAAACGTCAACAAAAATGTTGGTGAGTTATAGGTTTAACCTATATATATCAAATCGTAATAATAGACCACAAGATTTCATATTTCAATACACATCCCATACATAGAGATAAAAATCATTCATACGATGAACACCTGGTAACCGACATTAACGAGATGCATATATGAGAATATCCCCATCATTCAGGGACACCCTTCGGATATGATATAAATTTCGAAGTACTAAAGCATCAGGTACTTTGGATGGGGTTTGTTAGGCCCAATAGATCTATCTTTAGGATTCACGTCAATTAGGGTGTCTGTTCCCTAATTCTTAGATTACCAGACTTAATAAAAAGGGGCATATTCGATTTCGATAATTCAACCATAGAATGTAGTTTCACGTACTTGTGTCTATTTTGTAAATCATTTATAAAACCTGCATGTATTCTCATCCCAAAAATATTAGATTTTAAAAGTGGGACTATAACTCACTTTCACAGATATTTCCTTCCTCGAAAATAAGACTTGGCCACGGATCGATTCACGAACCTATACAAATATGTACATATATATCAAAGTATGATCAAAATATAATTACAACCATTTTTATTATATTTTAAAGATTTGAGTGTATTAAGTCAGCTGTCCTCGTTAATAACCTACAACTAGTTGTCCACAGTTAGATGTACAGAAATAAATCGATATATATTATCTTGAATCAATCCACGACCCAGTGTATACACATCTCAGGCTAGATCACAACTCAAAGTATATATATTTTTGGAATCAACCTCAACCCTGTATAGCTAACTCCAACATTACTGCATATAGAGTGTCTATGGTTGTTCCAAATAATATATATACATGGGTCGATATGATATGTCAAAACATTTGCATACGTGTCTATGGTATCCCAATATTACACAATATATTAGAATACATGTATAATACAATATAAGTTAGCTAGGATATGATTTGTATAGATTTGTTAAACATTTCCCGTAGCTAAAAAGATCAAAAATATCCAATCTTGTTTTACCTATAACTTCTTCATTTTAAATCCGTTTTGAGTGAATCAAATTGCTATGGTTTTATATTGAACTATAATTTAAGAATCCAAACAGAAAAGTATAGGTTTATAGTCGGAAATTTAAGTTACATGTCAATTACTAAAGAGGTAGTCATTTCCGTCGAAAGAACGACATCTTGATGACCATTTTGAAAAACATACTTTCACTTTGAGTTTAACCAAGATTTTTGGATATAGTTTCATGTTCATATGAAAAATCATTTTCCCAGAAGAACAACATTTAAATCAAATTTTATCATAGTTTTTAATTATCCAAACCAAAACAGCCCCCGGTTTCACAACGACGGCGTATATCCCATTTTATGGTGTTCATCGTGTTTCCAGGTTTTAAATCATTAAGTTAGCATATCATATAGATATGGAACATGTGTTTAGTTGATTTTAAAAGTCAAGTTATAAGGATTAACTTTTGTTTGCGAACAAGTTTAGAATTAACTAAACTATGTTCTAGTGATTACAAGTTTAAACCTTCGAATAAGAAAGCTTTATATGTATGAATCGAATGATGTTATGAACATCATTACTACCTCAATTTTTCTGGATAAAACTACTGAAAATGAAAAAAATGGATCTAGCTTCAAAGGATCCTTGGATGGCTTGAAAGTTCTTGAAGCAGAATCATGACACGAAAACAGTTCAAGTAAGATTTTCACTCGAAATAAGATTGTTATAGTTGTAGAAATTGAATCAAAGTTTGAATATGAATATTACCTTGAATTATAAAGATAGCCTACTGTAAATAACAAAGGTTCCTTGATCTCAGATGATTACTTGGAATGGATTAGAAAGCTTGGAAGTAGACTTGCAAACTTGGAAGTATTCTTGATTTTTATGAAACTATACTTATGGAATTTATGAAGAACACTTAGAACTTGAAGATGGAAATTGAGAGAGATCAATTAGATGAAGAAAATTGAAGAATGAAAGTGTTTTTAGGTGTTTTTTGTCGTTGGTATATGGATTAGATATAAAGGATATGTAATTTTGTTTTCATGTAAATAAGTCATGAATGATTACTAATATTTTTGTAATTTTATGAGATATTTCATGCTAGTTGCCAAATGATGGTTCCCACATGTGTTAGGTGACTCAAATGGACTGCTAAGAGCTGATCATTGGAGTGAATATACAAATAGTACATACATCTAAAAGCTGTGTATTGTACAAGTACGAATACGGGTGCATACGAGTAGAATTTTTGATGAAACTAAACGAGGATGTAATTATAAGCATTTTTGTTAAGTAGAAGTACTTTGATATGTGTCTTGAAGTCTTTTAAAAGTGTAAGAATACATATCAAAACACAACATGTATATACATTCTAATGGAGTCGTTAAGTCTTCGTTAGTCGTTACATGTAAGTGTTGTTTTGAAACCTTTAAGTTAACGATCTCAATTAATGTTGTTAACCCAATGTTTATTATATCAAATGAGATGTTAAATTATTATGTTATCATGATATTATGATGTATGAATATCTCTTAATATGATATATACATTAAAATATCGTTACAACGATAATCGTTACATATAAGTCTCGTTTCGTAATTCTTGAGTTAGTAGTCTTGTTTTTACATATGTAGTTCATTGTTAACACACTTAATGATATATTTAAATATCATTTTATCATGTTAAATATAGTGTATCAATATCTTAATATGATACATATGTATTTAGTAGACGTTATCATAACGATAATCGTTATATATATCATTTCGACTTTCTTAACTTAGTAATCTCATTTCTTATGTATATCACACATTGTTAATATACTTAGTGAGATACTTACTCATCATAATCTCATGTCAACCATATATATATATATATGTCTATATATACCACAACATGTAGTTTTTACAAATTTGTAACGTTCGTGAATCGCCGGTCAACTTGGGTGATCAATTGTCTATATGAAACTTATTTCATTTAATCAAGTCTTAAGAAGTTTGATTGCTTAACACGTTGGAAACATTTAGTCATGTAAATATCAATCTCAATTAATATATATAAACATGGAAAAGTTTGGGTCACTACAGTACCTACCCGTTAAATAAATTTCGTCCCGAAATTTTAAGCTGTTGAAGGTGTTGACGAATCTTCTGGAAATAGATGCAGGTATTTCTTCTTCATCTGATTTTCACACTCCCAGGTGAACTCGGGTCCTCTACGAGCATTCCATCGAACCTTAACAATCGGTATCTTATTTTTCTTAAGTCTCTTAACCTCACGATCCATTATTTCGACGGGTTCTTCAATGAATTGAAGTTTTTCATTGATTTGGATTTCATCCAACGAAATAGTGAGATCTTCTTTAGCAAAACATTTCTTCAAATTCGAGACGTGGAAAGTGTTATGTACAGCCGCGAGTTGTTGAGGTAGCTCCAGTTGGTAAGCTACTGGTCCGACACGATCTATAATCTTGAATGGTCCAATGTACCTTGGATTTAGTTTCCCCCATTTACCAAATCGAACAACACCTTTCCAAGGTGAAACCATAAGCATGACCATTTCTCCAATTTCAAACTCTATATCTTTTCTTTTACTGTCCGCGTAGCTCTTTTGTCGACTCTGGGCGATTTTCAATCGTTGTTGAATTTGGATGATTTTCTCGGTAGTTTCTTGTATTATCTCCGGACCCGTAATCTGTCTATCCCCCACTTCATTCCAAAAAATCGGAGACCTGCACTTTCTACCATAAAGTACCTCAAACGGAACCATCTCAATACTAGAATGATAACTGTTGTTGTAGGAAAATTCTTCTAACGGTAGGTGTCGATCCCAACTATTTCCGAAATCAATAACACATGCTCGTAGCATGTCTTCAAGCGTTTGTATCGTCCTTTCGCTCTGCCCATCAGTTTGTGGATGATAGGCAGTACTCATATCTAGACGAGTCCCCAATGCTTGTTGCAACGTCTGCCAGAACCTTGAAACAAATCTACCATCCCTATCAGAGATAATAGAGACGGGTATTCCATGTCTGGAGACAACCTCCTTCAAATAAAATCGCGCCAACTTCTTCATTTTGTCATCTTCTCTCATTGGCAGGAAGTGTGCTGAGTTGTTGAGACGATCAACTATTACCCAAATAGTATCATAACCACTTGCTGTCCTTGGCAATTTAGTAATGAAATTCATGGTAATATTTTCCCATTTCCATTCTGGGATTTCAGGTTGTTGTAGTAGACCTGATGGTTTTTGATGTTCAGCTTTGACCTTAGAACACGTCAAACATTCTCCTACATATTTAGCAATATCGACTTTCATACCCGGCCACCAAAAGTGTTTTTTTGAGATCTTTATACATCTTTCCCGCTCCGGGATGTATTGAATATCTGGTTTTATGTGCTTCTTTAAGTACCATTTCTCTCACATCTCCAAACCTTGGTACCCAAATTCTATCAGCCCTATATCGGGTTCCGTCTTCCCGAATATTAAGATGTTTCTCTGATCCTTTGGGTATCTCATTCGTCAACTTTCCTTCTTTTACAACCCCCTGTTGTGCCTCCTTTATTTGAGCAGTAAGGTTAGTACGAATAATTATATTCATAGCTTTTACCCGTATAGGTTCTCTGTCCTTTCTACTCAAAGCGTCGGCTATCACATTCGCCTTCCCTGGGTGGTATCGAATCTCAAAATCATAATTATTCAACAGTTCAATCCACCTGCGTTGTCTCATATTCAGTTGCTTCTGATTAAATATATGTTGGAGACTTTTGTGGTCGGTATATATAATACTTTTGACCCCATAAAAATAATGCCTCCAAATCTTTAATGCAAAAACAACAGCGCCCAAATCCAAATCGTGAGTCGTATAATTTTGCTCGTGAATCTTCCATTGTCTAGACGCATAAGCAATCACCTTCGTTCGTTGCATTAATACACAACCGAGACCTTGCTTTGATGCGTCACAATAAATCACAAAATCATCATTCCCTTCAGGCAATGACAATATAGGTGCAGTAGTTAGCTTTTTCTTCAATAACTGAAACGCCTTCTCTTGTTCATCCTTCCATCAAATTTCTTCCCTTTATGCGTTAATGCAGTCAAGGGTTTTGCTATTTTGGAGAAATCTAGGATGAATCTTCTGTAGTAACCAGCCAATCCTAAAAATTGACGTATATGCTTCGGAGTTTTTGGGGTTTCCCACTTTTCAACGGTTTTGATCTTTGCCGGGTCCACCTGGATACCTTCTTTGTTCACTATGTGACCGAGGAATTGAACTTCTTCCAACCAAAATGCACACTTTGAAAACTTAGCGTACAGTTTTTCTTTCCTCAATACTTCTAGCACTTTTCTCAAATGTTCTTCGTGGTCTTAATCATTCTTTAAGTAAATAAGTATGTCATCGATGAAAACAATGACAAACTTGTCAAGATATGGCCCACACACACGGTTCATAAGGTCCATGAACACAGCTGGTGCGTTAGTCAATCTAAACGGCATAACCATAAACTCGTAATGACCATAACGCCTCCTAAAAGCAGTTTTTGGAATATCATCCTCCTTTACTCGCATTAGATGATATCCCAAACGTAAATCGATTTTCGAATAAACCGACGAGCCTTGTAGTTGATCAAATAAGTCGTCAATTCTCGGCAGTGGATAACGGTTTTTGATGGTAAGTTTATTCAACTCTCTGTAGTCAATACACAACCTAAATGTACCATCCTTCTTCTTGACAAAAAAAACAGGAGCTCCCCATGGTGACCTTTTCTTATTAGTTTTTGTGCCTTCAAATTACTAATAAGATGTAACTTCGTGTTGCCCTTTTCTCCGTACACCATTAAGGGTTCTCCTTCTTCTCGTACAATGCGAATTACATTTTTGTAACATACGATCTCTACTTTCATCTCCTTCAGCCAGTCCATGTCAACTATTACATCAAAACTCCCTAACTCTACTGGTATCAAATCAATCTTAAATATTTCGCTACCCAGTTTAATTTCTCGATTCCGGCATATATAATCTGCTGAAATTAATTTACCGTTTGCAAATTCGAGTAAAAATTTACTATCCAACGGCGTCAATTGAAATGTCCCGTTCTTATTGATTAAAAACGTTCCATATTAATTGATTTCGTTGCGAGGTTTTGACCTCTATATGAGACGTTTTTCAAAGACTGCATTCATTTTTAAAACAAACCATAACCTTTATTTCATAAATAAAGGTTTAAAAAGCTTTACGCAGATTATCAAATAATGATAATCTAAAATATTCTGTTTACACACGACCATTACATAATGGTTTACAATACAAATATGTTACATCAAAATCAGTTTCTTGAATGCAGTTTTTACACAATATCATACAAACATGGACTCCAAATCTTGTCCTTATTTTAGTATGCAACAGCGGAAGCTCTTAGTATTCACCTGAGAATAAACATGCTTTAAACGTCAACAAAAATGTTGGTGAGTTATAGGTTTAACCTATATATATCAAATCATAACAATAGACCACAAGATTTCATATTTCAATACACATCCCATACATAGAGATAAAAATCGTTCATATGGTGAACACCTGGTAACCGACATTAACAAGATGCATATATAAGAATATCCCCATCATTCCGGGACACCCTTCGGATATGATATAAATTTCGAAGTACTAAAGCATCCGGTACTTTGGATGGGGTTTGTTAGGCCCAATAGATCTATCTTTAGGATTCGCGTCAATTAGGGTGTCTGTTCCCTAATTCTTTGATTACCAGACTTAATAAAAAGGGGCATATTCGATTTCGATAATTCAACCATAGAATGTAGTTTCACGTACTTGTGTCTATTTTGTAAATCATTTATAAAACCTGCATGTATTTTCATCCCAAAATATTAGATTTTAAAAGTGGGACTATAACTCACTTTCACAGATTTTTACTTCGTCGGGAAGTAAGACTTGGCCACTGGTTGATTCACGAACCTATAACAATATATACATATATATCAAAGTATGTTCAAAATATATTTACAACACTTATAATATATTTTGATGTTTTAAGTTTATTAAGTCAGCTGTCCTCGTTAGTAACCTATAACTAGTTGTCCACAGTTAGATGCACAGAAATAAATCGATAAATATTATCTTGAATCAATCCACGACCCAGTGTATACGTATCTCAGTATTGATCACAACTCAAACTATATATATTTTGGAATCAACCTCAACCCTGTATAGCTAACTCCAACATTCACATATAGAGTGTCTATGGTTGTTCCGAAATATATATAGATGTGTCGACATGATAGGTCGAAACATTATATACGTGTCTATGGTATCTCAAGATTACATAATATACAATACAAGTTGATTAAGTTATGGTTGGAATAGATTTGTTACCAATTTTCACGTAGCTAAAATGAGAAAAATTATCCAATCTTGTTTTACTATAACTTCTTCATTTTAAATCCGTTTTGAGTGAATTAAATTGCTATGGTTTCATATTGAACTCTATTTTATGAATATAAACAGAAAAAGTATAGGTTTATAGTCGGAAAAATAAGTTACAAGTCGTTTTTGTAAAGGTAGTCATTTCAGTCGAAAGAACGACGTCTAGATGACCATTTTAGAAAACATACTTCCACTTTGAGTTTAACCATAATTTTTGGATATAGTTTCATGTTCATAATAAAAATTATTTTCCCAGAATAACAACTTTTAAATCAAAGTTTATCATAGTTTTTAATTAACTAACCCAAAACAGCCCGCGGTGTTACTACGACGGCGTAAATCCGGTTTTACGGTGTTTTTCGTGTTTCCAGGTTTTAAATCATTAAGTTAGCATATCATATAGATATATAACATGTGTTTAGCTGATTTTAAAAGTCAAGTTAGAAGGATTAACTTTTATTTGCGAACAAGTTTAGAATTAACTAAACTATGTTCTAGTGATTACAAGTTTAAACCTTCGAATAAGATACCTTTATATGTATGAATCGAATGATGTTATGAACATCATTA
Source organism: Rutidosis leptorrhynchoides (assembly GCF_046630445.1). Taxonomy (NCBI): domain Eukaryota; kingdom Viridiplantae; phylum Streptophyta; class Magnoliopsida; order Asterales; family Asteraceae; genus Rutidosis; species Rutidosis leptorrhynchoides. Next base: position 512,450,585 of record NC_092335.1, on the reverse strand, counting down.
CTACCTCAAGTTCCTTGGATAAACCTACTGGAAATGAAAAAAATAGATCTAGCTTCAAAGGATCCTTGGATGGCTTGAAAGTTCTTGAAGCAGAATCATGACACGAAAACAATTTCAAGTAAGATTTTCACTCGAAATAAGATTGTTATAGTTATAGAAATTGAATTAAAGTTTGAATATGATTATTACCTTGTATTAGAAAGATAACCTACTGTAAGTAACAAAGGTTTCTTGATCTTGGATGATTACTTGGAATGGATTTAGAAAACTTGGAAGTAAACTTGCAATCTTGGAAGTATTCTTGATTTTATGAAACTAGAACTTTTGAAATTTATGAAGAACACTTAGAACTTGAAGATAGAACTTGAGAGAGATCAATTAGATGAAGAAAATTGAAGAATGAAAGTGTTTGTAGGTGTTTTTGGTCGTTGGTGTATGGATTAGATATAAAGGATATGTAATTTTGTTTTCATGTAAATAAGTCATGAATGATTACTCATATTTTTGTAATTTTATGAGATATTTCATGCTAGTTTCCAAATGATGGTTTCCACATGTGTTAGGTGACTCACATGGGCTGCTAAGAGCTGATCATTGGAGTGTATATACCAATAGTACATACATCTAAAAGCTGTGTATTGTACGAGTACGAATACGGGTGCATACGAGTAGAATTGTTGATGAAACTGAACTAGGATGTAATTGTAAGCATTTTTGTTAAGTAGAAGTATTTTGATAAGTGTCTTGAAGTCTTTCAAAAGTTTATGAATACATATTAAAACACTACATGTATATACATTTTAACTGAGTCGTTAAGTCATCGTTAGTCGTTACATGTAAATGTTGTTTTGAAACCTTTAGGTTAACGATCTTGTTGAATGTTGTTAACCCATTGTTTATTATAACAAATGAGATGTTAAATTGTTATATTATCATGATATTATGATATATAATATATCTTAGTATGATATATATACAGTTAAATGTCGTTACAACGATAATCGTTACATATATGTCTCGTTTCGAAATCATTAAGTTAGTAGTCTTATTTTTACATATGTATTTCACTGTTAATACACTTAATAATATATTTACTTATAATTTAACATAATTAACCAAGTGTATCAATATCTTAATATGATTCATATGTACCTAGTAAGACGTTGTTATAACGATAATCGTTATATATATTATTTTCGAGTTTCTTAAATTAATAGTCTCATTTTTATGTATATAACTCATTGTTAAAATACCTAATGAGATACATACTTATAATAAAATCATGGTAACTATATATATAACCATATATATGTCATCATATAGTTTTTACAAGTTTTAACGTTCGTGAATCACCGGTCAACATGGGTGGTCAATTGTCTATATGAAACCTATTTCAATTAATCAAGTCTTAACAAGTTTGATTGCTTAACATGTTGGAAACACTTAATCATGTAAATAAAAATTTCATTTAATATATATATAAACATGGAAAAGTTCGGGTCACTACAGTACCTACCCGTTAAATAAATTTCGTCCCGAAATTTTAAGCAGTTGGAGGTGTTGACGTATCTTCTGGAAATAAATGTGGGTATTTCTTCTTCATCTGATCTTCACGCTCCCAGGTGAACTCGGGTCCTCTACGAGCATTCCATCGAACCTTAACAATCGGTATCTTGTTTTGTTTAAGTCTCTTAACCTCACGATCCATTATTTCGATGGGTTCTTCAATGAATTGAAGTTTTTCATTGATTTGGATTTCGTCCAACGGAATAGTGAGATCTTCTTTAGCAAAACATTTCTTCAAATTTGAGACGTGGAAAGTGTTATGTACAGCCGCGATTTGTTGAGGTAGCTCCAGTTGGTAAGCTACTGGTCCGACACGATCTATAATCTTGAATGGTCCAATGTACCTTGGATTTAGTTTCCCCCGTTTACCAAATCGAACAACGCCTTTCCAAGGTGAAACCTTAAGCATGACCATTTCTCCAATTTCAAACTCTATATCTTTTCTTTTACTGTCCAAGTAGCTCTTTTGTCGACTCTGGGCGATTTTCAATCTTTGTTGAATTTGGATGATTTTCTCGGTAGTTTCTTGTATTATCTCCGGACCCGTAATCTGTCTATCCCCCACTTCACTCTAACGGTAGATGTCGATCCCAACTGTTTCCGAAATCAATAACACAAGCTCGTAGCATGTCTTCAAGCGTTTGTATCGTCCTTTCACTCTGCCCATCAGTTTGTGGATGATAGGCAGTACTCATGTCTAGACGAGTTCCCAATGCTTGCTGTAATGTCTGCCAGAATCTTGAAATAAATCTGCCATCCCTATCAGAGATAATAGAGATTGGTATTCCATGTCTAGAGACGACTTCCTTCAAATACAGTCGTGCTAACTTCTCCATCTTGTCATCTTCTCTTATTGGCAGGAAGTGTGCTGACTTGGTGAGACGATCAACTATTACCCAAATAGTATCATAACCACTTGCAGTCCTTGGCAATTTAGTAATGAAATCCATGGTAATGTTTTCCCATTTCCATTCCGGGATTTCAGGTTGTTGTAGTAGACCTGATGGTTTCTAATGTTCAGCTTTGACCTTAGAACACGTCAAACATTCTCCTACATATTTAGCAATATCGGCTTTCATACCTGGCCACCAAAAATGTTTCTTAAGATCCTTGTACATCTTCCCCGTTCCAGGATGTATTGAGTATCTGGTTTTATGAGCTTCTCTAAGTACCATCTCTCTCATATCTCCAAATTTTGGTACCCAAATTCTTTCAGCCCTATACCGGGTTCCGTCTTCCCGAATATTAAGATGCTTCTCCGATCCTTTGGGTATTTCATCCTTTAAATTTCCCTCTTTTAAAACTCCTTGTTGCGCCTCCTTTATTTGAGTAGTAAGGTTAGTGTGAATCATTATATTCATAGATTTTACTCGAATGGGTTCTCTGTCCTTTCTGCTCAAGGCATCGGCGACCACATTTGCCTTCCCCGGGTGGTAACGAATCTCAAAGTCGTAATCATTCAACAATTCAATCCACCTACGCTGCCTCATATTCAGTTGTTTCTGATTAAATATATGTTGAAGACTTTTGTAGTCGGTATATATAATACTTTTGACCCCATATAAGTAGTGCCTCCAAATCTTTAATGCAAAAACAACCGCGCCTAATTCCAAATCATGCGTCGTATAATTTTGCTCGTGAATTTTCAATTGTCTAGACGCATAAGCAATCACCTTTGTCCGTTGCATTAATACATAACCGAGACCTTGCTTTGATGCGTCACAATAAATCACAAAATCATCATTCCCTTCAGGAAATGACAATATAGGTGCCGTAGTTAGCTTTTTCTTCAATAATTGAAACGCCTTCTCTTGTTCATCCTTCCATTCAAATTTCTTCCCTTTATGCGTTAATGCAGTCAAGGGTTTTGCTATTTTGGAGAAATCTTGGATGAATCTTCTGTAGTAACCAGCCAATCCTAAAAATTGACGTATATGCTTCGGAGTTTTTGGGGTTTCCCACTTTTCAACGGTTTCGATCTTTGCCGGGTCCACCTGGATACCTTCTTTGTTCACTATGTGACCGAGGAATTGAACTTCTTCCAACCAAAATGCACACTTTGAAAACTTAGCATACAGTTTTTCTTTCCTCAATACTTCTAGCACTTTTCTCAAATGTTCTTCGTGCTCTTGATCATTCTTTGAGTAAATAAGTATGTCATCGATGAAAACAATGACAAACTTGTCAAGATATGGCCCACACACTCGGTTCATAAGGTCCATGAACACAGCTGGTGCGTTAGTCAATCCAAACGGCATAACCATAAACTCGTAATGACCATAACGCGTCCTAAAAGTAGTTTTTGGAATATCATCCTCCTTTACTTGCATTTGATGATATCCAGAACGTAAATCGATCTTCGAATAAACCGACGAGCCTTGTAGTTGATCAAATAAGTCGTCAATTCTCGGCAGTGGATAACGGTTTTTGATGGTAAGTTTGTTCAACTCTCTGTAGTCAATACACAACCTAAATGTACCATCCTTCTTCTTGACAAACAAAACAGGATATCCACATGGTGATGTGCTTGGTCGAATGAAACCACGTTCTAATAGTTCTTGCAGTTGGCTTTGTAGCTCTTTCATCTCGCTGGGTGCGAGTCTATAAGGAGCACGGGCTATTGGTGCAGCTCCTGGTACAAGATCTATTTGAAATTCAACAGATCGATGTGGAGGTAGTCCCGGTAATTCTTTCGGAAATACATCGGGAAATTCTTTTGCGACGGGAACATCATTGATGCTCTTTTCTTCAGTTTGTACTTTCTCGACGTGTGCTAGAACAGCATAGCAACCTTTTCTTAATAGTTTTTGTGCCTTCAAATTACTAATAAGATGTAGCTTCATGTTGCCCTTTTCTCCGTACACCATTAAGGGTTCTCCTTCTTCTCGTACAATGCGAATTGCATTTTTATAACATACGATCTCTGCTTTCACCTTCTTCAGCCAGTCCATGCCAACTATTACATCAAAACTCCCTAACTCTACTGGTATCAAATCAATCTTAAATATTTCGCTACCCAGTTTAATTTCTCGATTCCGGCATATATTATCTGCTGAAATTAATTTACCGTTTGCTAATTCGAGTAAAAATTTACTATCCAACGGCGTCAATGGACAACTTAATTTAGCACAAAAATCTCTACTCATATAGCTTCTATCTACACCCGAATCAAATAAAACGTAAGCAGATTTATTGTCAATAAGAAACGTACCCGTAACAAGCTCCGGGTCTTCCTGTGCCTCTGCCACATTAATATTGAAAACTCTTCCGCTGCCTTGTCCATTCGTGTTCTCCTGGTTCGGGCAATTTCTAATAATGTGGCCCAGTTTTCCACATTTATAACAAACTACATTGGCATAACTTGCTCCGACACTACTTGTTCCGCCATTACTCGTTCCGACACCATTTGTTCCTTTCGTTCTGTTAACCCCTGGTCCGTAGACCTCACACTTCGCCGCGCTATGACCATTTCTTTTACACTTGTTGCAAAATTTGGTGCAGAACCCCGAGTGATACTTTTCACACCTTTGGCATAGCTGCTTCTGATTGTTGTTGTTGTTGTGGTTGTTATTGTTGTTGGGATGATTGTTGTAGTTGCTGCTGTCGTTGTTGTTTTTGTTGTTGTTGGGCCGTTTGTTGTAGTTGCGATTGATGTTGCGATTGTTGGGATAATTGTTGCAATTATTATTGTAATTGCTGTTGTTGTTGTATTGGTGATTCTTATCACCGTTTTCCTCCCACTTTCTTTTGACTTGCTTCACATTGGCCTCTTCAGCCGTCTATTCTTTAATTCTTTCCTCAATCTGGTTCACTAGTTTGTGAGCCATTCTACATGCCTGTTGTATGGAGGCGGGCTCGTGTGAACTTATATCTTCTTGGATTCTTTCCGGTAATCCTATCACAAACGCGTCGATCTTCTCTTCCTCATCTTCGAATGCTCCCGAACACAATAGGCACAATTCTGTGAATCATCTTTCGTACGTGGTAATATCAAATCCTTGGGTTCGTAACCCTCTAAGTTCTGTCTTGAGCTTATTGACCTCGATTCTGGGACGGTACTTCTCGTTCATCAAGTGCTTGAATGCTGACCACGGTAGTGCGTACGCATCATCTTGTCCCACTTGCTCTAGATAGGTATTCCACCATGTTAACGCAGAACCTGTGAAGGTATGTGTAGCGTACTTCAATTTGTCCTCTTCAGTACACTTACTTATGGCAAACACCGATTCGACCTTCTCGGTCCACCGTTTCAATCCGATCGGTCCTTCGGTTCCATCAAATTCCAAAGGTTTGCAGGCAGTGAATTCTTTGTAGGTGCATCCTACACGATTTCCTGTACTGCTAGATCCAAGGTTATTGTTGGTATGTAGCGCAGCCTGTACTGCGGCTATGTTTGAAGCTAGAAAAGTACGGAATTACTCTTCATTCATATTCACGGTGTGTCGAGTAGTCGGTGCCATTTCCTTCAAAATAGTCAAATGGAACAAGTTAATCATACAGAATATTAAGAATAGTTAATAGTATTTCGTAGCATAATATGAACTCATTTATAAAAGCTTTTTCTTCATATTAGCATTTTATAAGTTTAAATTCGGGTAGTACCTACCCGTTAAGTTCATACTTAGTAGCTAATATACAATTCAACTACTACAATTCTATATGAAAAACTGATTATAATAATATTTCGCGTTCAAACTTTTATACAATATTTTACAAACTTACAATACCGCTTATTTTACATAAAGCATGAAATATAGCACACAATAACTTTGATACAAGATAGTTGTGAAGATAATTCTAGCTAGTACACAAGTCGTTCAACAAAGGCAATAAAGACACGTAATTCATACGTCCAGAAACAAGTCATGCATTCTGGTTTTACTAGGACTACTTCCCATCCTTGGTCTTGTGGAACATAACCGTTATGGCCGTTGATAAGACAGCGTGTTGTATCGTCGTCAAAGGGACGAGGGTTACGTAATGACCAACAGTCTCGTAATAACCTAAAACCCTCATTTCTTACCCCAATTACCGACTCCGTCACTTGTGGGAACGTTTTGTTTAATAGTTGTAGCCCGATGTTCTTTTTCTCACTTTGGTGAGAAGCGAACCTTACTAACCCGTAAGCATAGCATGCTTCTTTATGTTGCATGTTAGCCGCTTTTTCTAAATCATGAAGACCTATATTCGGATACATTGAGTCAAAATAATTTCTTAACCCGTTGCGTAAAATAGCATTTGGGTTCACCGCAATATATGCGTCAAAGTAAACACATCGTAACTTATGGGTTTCCCAATGTGATATCCCCCATCTTTCAAACGAAAGTCTCTTATAAACCAAGACATTCTTGGAACGTTCTTCGAATGTCTTACAAACAGATTTCGCCGTAAATAGTTGTGCCGAAGAATTCTGACCGACTCTAGACAAGATTTCATCAATCATGTCTCCGGGTAGGTCTCTTAAAATATTGGGTTGTCTATCCATTTTGTGTTTTTATACTGTAAAATAGATAAGAGTTAGATTCATAAAAAAAATACTTATTAATACAAGCAATTTTTACATATATCATAAAGCATAAGCACACTATATTACATATATTACACCACACGAATACAACTATCTTATTCCGACTCGCTCGTTTCTTCTTCTTCGGTTTTGGTTCGTTTTGCCAAGAGTCTAGGGATATATGATGTTCCCCTAATACGAGCTGTCGTTTTCCACAACGGTTTAGAAAAACCTGGTGGTTTAGAGGTTCCCGGGTCATTGTTACAACTTAAGGGCTTCGGGGTTGACGATACATATAAAGTTCATCGGGGTTGAAATTAGATTTCTCTATTTTTATGCCCTTTCCCTTATTATTTTCTTTTGCCTTTTTAAATTCAGTTGGGGTAATTTCTATAACATCATCGGAATTCTCGTCGGAATCCGATTCATCGGAGAATTGGTAATCCTCCCAATATTTTGCTTCCTTGGCGGAAACACCATTGACCATAATTAACCTTGGTCAGTTGGTTGAGGATTTTCTTTTACTTAACCGTTTTATTATTTTCCCCACCGGTTCTATTTCCTCCTCCGGTTCCTCCTCTTCCGGTTCTGATTCTTCTTCCGGTTCTGATTCTTCTTCCGGTTCTTCTTCGGGAACTTGTGAATCAGTCCAATATATATTCGACTCTTCGTTATTATTAGGTGAATCAATGGGATTTGAGCTAGAGGTAGACATCTATCACACAATATCAAACATGTTAAGAGATTAATATATCACATAATATATACATGTTAATAATATATAGTTTCCAACAAAAATGTTAAGCAATCATTTTTAAAGAAAACACGGTCGAAGTCCAGACTCACTAATGCATCCTAACAAACTCGATAAGACACACTAATGCAAATTTTTTGGTTCTCTAAGACCAACGCTCGGATACCAACTGAAATGTCCCGTTCTTATTGATTAAAAACGTTCCATATTAATTGATTTCGTTGTGAGGTTTTGACCTCTATATGAGACGTTTTTCAAAGACTGCATTCATTTTTAAAATAAACCATAACCTTTATTTCATAAATAAAGGTTTAAAAAGCTTTACGTAGATTATCAAATAATGATAATCTAAAATATCATGTTTACACACGACCATTACATAATGGTTTACAATACAAATATGTTACATCGAAATCAGTTTCTTGAATGCAGTTTTTACACAATATCATACAAACATGGACTCCAAATCTTGTCCTTATTTTAGTATGCAACAGCGGAAGCTCTTAGTATTCACCTGAGAATAAACATGCTTTAAACGTCAACAAAAATGTTGGTGAGTTATAGGTTTAACCTATATATATCAAATCGTAACAATAGACCACAAGATTTCATATTTTAATACACATCCCATACATAGAGATAAAAATCATTCATATGGTGAACACCTGGTAACCGACATTAACAAGATGCATATATAAGAATATCCCCATCATTTCGGGACACCCTTCGGATATGATATAAATTTCGAAGTACTAAAGCATCCGGTACTTTGGATAGGGTTTGTTAGGCCCAATAGATCTATCTTTAGGATTCGCGTCAATTAGGGTGTCTGTTCCCTAATTCGTTGATTACCAGACTTAATAAAAAGGGGCATATTCGATTTCGATAATTCAACCATAGAATGTAATTTCACGTACTTGTGTCTATTTTGTAAATCATTTATAAAACCTGCATGTATTCTAATCCCAAAATATTAGATTTTAAAAGTGGGACTATAACTCACTTTCACAGATTTTTACTTCGTCGGGAAGTAAGACTTGGCCACTGGTTGATTCACGAACCTATAACAATATATACATATATATCAAAGTATGTTCAAAATATATTTACAACACTTTTAATATATTTTGATGTTTTAAGTTTATTAAGTCAGCTGTCCTCGTTAGTAACCTACAACTAGTTGTCCACAGTTAGATGTACAGAAATAAATCGATAAATATTATCTTGAATCAATCCACGACCCAGTGTATACGTATCTCAGTATTGATCATAACTCAAACTATATATATTTTGGAATCAACCTCAACCCTGTATAGCTAACTCCAACATTCACATATAGAGTGTCTATGGTTGTTCCGAAATATATATAGATGTGTCGACATGATAGGTCGAAACATTGTATACGTGTCTATGGTATCTCAAGATTACATAATATACAATACAAGTTGATTAAGTTATGGTTGGAATAGATTTGTTACCAATTTTCACGTAGCTAAAATGAGAAAAATTATCCAATCTTGTTTTACCCATAACTTCTTCATTTTAAATCCGTTTTGAGTGAATCAAATTGCTATGGTTTCATATTGAACTCTATTTTATGAATCTAAATATAAAAAGTATAGGTTTATAGACAGAAAAATAAGTTACAAGTCATTTTTGTAAAGGTAGTCATTTCAGTCGAAAGAACGACGTCTAGATGACCATTTTAGAAAACATACTTCCACTTTGAGTTTAACCATAATTCTTGGATATAGTTTCATGTTCATAATAAAAATAATTTTCCCAGAATAACAACTTTTAAATCAAAGTTTATCATAGTTTTTAATTAACTAACCCAAAACAGCCCGCGGTATTACTACGACGGCGTAAATCCGGTTTTACGATGTTTTTCGTGTTTCCAGGTTTTAAATCATTAAGTTAGCATATCATATAGATATAGAACATGTGTTTAGTTGATTTTAAAAGTCAAGTTAGAAGGATTAACTTTTATTTGCGAACAAGTTTAGAATTAACTAAACTATGTTCTAGTGTTTACAAGTTTAAACCTTCGAATAAGATAGCTTTATATGTATGAATCGAATGATGTTATGAACATCATTACTACCTCAAGTTCCTTGGATAAACCTACTGAAAATGAGAAAAATAGATCTAGCTTCAAAGGATCCTTGGATGGCTTGAAAGTTCTTGAAGTAGAATCATGACACGAAAACAATATCAAGTAAGATTTCCACTCGAAATAAGATTGTTATAGTTATAGAAATTGAATTAAAGTTTGAATATGATTATTACCTTGTATTAGAAAGATAACCTACTGTAAGTAACAAAGGTTTCTTGATCTTGGATGATTACTTGGAATGGATTTAGAAAACTTGGAAGTAAACTTGCAATCTTGGAAGTATTCTTGATTTTATGAAACTAGAACTTTTGGAATTTATGAAGAACACTTAGAACTTGAAGATAGAACTTGAGAGAGATCAATTAGATGAATAAAATTGAAGAATGAAAGTGTTTGTAGGTGTTTTTGGTCGTTGGTGTATGGATTAGATATAAAGGATATGTAATTTTGTTTTCATGTAAATAAGTCATGAATGATTACTCATATTTTTGTAATTTTATGAGATATTTCATGCTAGTTGCCAAATGATGGTTCCCACATGTGTTAGGTGACTCACATGGACTGCTAAGAGCTAATCATTGGAGTGTATATACCAATAGTACATACATCTAAAAGCTGTGTATTGTACGAGTACGAATACGGGTGCATACGAGTAGAATTGTTGATTAAACTGAACGAGGATGTAATTGTAAGCATTTTTGTTAAGTAGAAGTATTTTGATAAGTGTCTTGAAGTCTTTCAAAAGTGTATGAATACATATTAAAACACTACATGTATATACATTTTAACTGAGTCGTTAAGTCATCGTTAGTCGTTACATGTAAATGTTGTTTTGAAACCTTTAGGTTAACGATCTTGTTGAATGTTGTTAACCCCTTGTTTATTATAACAAATGAGATGTTAAATTGTTATATTATCATGGTATTATGATATATAATATATCTTAGTATGATATATATACAGTTAAATGTCGTTACAACGATAATCGTTACATATATATCTCGTTTCGAAATCATTAAGTTAGTAGTCTTATTTTTACATATGTATTTCATTGTTAATACACTTAATAATATATTTACCTATCATTTAACATAATTAACCAAGTGTATCAATATCTTAATATGATTCATATATACCTAGTAAGACGTTGTTATAACGATAATCGTTATATATATATATCGTTTTCGAGTTTCTTAAATTAATAGTCTCGTTTTTATGTATATAACTCATTGTTAAAATACCTAATGAGATACATACTTATAATAAAATGATGTTAACTATATATATAACCATATATATGTCATCGTATAGTTTTTACAAGTTTTAACGTTCGTGAATCACCGGTCAACATGGGTGGTCAATTGTCTATATGAAACCTATTTCAATTAATCAAGTCTTAACAAGTTTGATTGCTTAACATGTTGGAAACACTTAATCATGTAAATAACAATTTCATTTAATATATATATATAAACATGGAAAAGTTCGGGTCACTACATCAATGGACAACTTAATTTAGCACAAAAATCTCTACTCATATAGCTTCTATCCGCACCCGAATCAAATAAAACGTAAGCAGATTTATTGTCAATAAGAAACGTACCCGTAACAAGTTCTGGGTCTTCCTGTGCCTCTGCCGCATTAATATTGAAAACTCTTCCGCGGCCTTGTCCATTCGTGTTCTCCTGGTTCGGGCAATTTCTAATAATGAGGCCCGATTTTCCACATTTATTACAAACTACATTGACATAACTTGCTCCGACACTACTTGCTCTGCCATTACTCGTTTCGACACCATTTGTTCCTTTCGTTCTGTTAACCCCTGGTCCGTAGACCTCACACTTCGCCGCGCTATGACTATTTCTTTTACACTTGTTGCAAAATTTGGTGTAGAACCCCGAGTGATACTTTTCACACCTTTGGCATAGATGCTTCTGATTGTTGTTGTTGTTGCGGTTGTTATTGTTGTTGGGATGATTGTTGTAGTTGTTGTTGTTGTTGTGCCGTTTATTGTAGTTGCGATTGATGTTGCGATTGTTGGGATAGTTGTTGTTGTATTGGTGACTCTTATCATCGTTTTCCTCCCACTTTCTTTTGACTAGCTTCACGTTGGCCTCTTCGGCCGCCTGTTCTTTAATTATTCCCTCAATCTGGTTCACTAGTTTGTGAGCCATTCTACATGCCTTTTGTATGGAGGCACGCTCGTGTGAACTTATATCTTCTTGGATTCTCTCTGGTAACACTTTTACAAACGCGTCGATCTTCTCTTCCTCATCTTCGAACGCTCTCGGACATAATAGGCACAATTCTGTGAATCGTCTTTCGTACGAAGTAATATCGAATCCCTGTGTTCGTAACCCTCTAATTTCTGACTTGAGCTTATTGACCTCGGTTCCGGGACGGTACTTCTCGTTCATCAAGTGCTTGAATGCTGACCACGGTAGCGCGTAAGCAGCATCTTGTCCCACTTGCTCTAGATAGGTATTCCACCATGTTAACGCAATACCTGTGAAGGTATGCGTAGCGTACTTCACTTTGTCTCCTTCAGCACACTTACTTATGGCAAACACCGATTCAACTTTCTCGGTCCACTGTTTTAATCCGATTGGTCCTTCGGTCCCATCAAATTCTGAAGGTTTGCAGGCAGTGAATTCCTTGTAGGAGCATCCTACACAATTTCTTGTGCCGTTAGTTGTATTGCTAGATTCAGAGTTATTGTTGGTATGTAGCGCAGCCTGTAATGCGTCTATGTTTGAAGCAAGAAAGGCACGAAATTCCTCTTCGCTCATATTCAAGGTGTGTCGAGTAGTCGGTGTCATTTCCTTTAAAATAGTTAAATGAAACAAGTTAATCATACAGAATATTAAGAGTAGTCAATAGTATCTCGTAGCATAATATGAACTCATTTATAAAAGCTTTTTCTTCATATTAGCGTTTTATAAGTTTAAATTCGGGTACTACCTACCCGTTAAGTTCATACTTAGTAGCTAATATACAATTCAACTACTACAATTCCATATGAAAAACTGATTATAATAATATAGCACATACAAATATTCTTCAAACTTACAACTTCGCTATATTACATATAACATGAAATATAGTACACTATGATACAGGACAGTTTTGAAGATAAATCTAGTTAATACGCAAGTTGTTCAGCAAAGGAAATAAAGACATGTAATTCATAAGTCCAGAAACAAGTCATGCATTCTGGTTTTACTAAGACAACTTCCCATCCTTGGTCTTGTGGAAAATAACCTTTATGACCATTGGCTAGGCAGCATGTTGTAATGTAGTCAAAAGGACGAGGGTTTTGTAATGTCCAACAGCCCCGTAATAATCTAAAAACCTTGTTTCTCACCCCAACTACTGAATCCGTCACTTGTGGAAAGTTTTATTTAAAAGCTGCAATCCGATGTTCTTTTTCTCACTTTGGTAAGAAGCGAACATCACTAACCCGTAAGCATAACATGCTTCTTTATGTTGCATGTTAGAAGCTCTTTCTAATTCACGAAATCCTATGTTGGGATATGTTGAGTCAAAATATGTTCTTAACCCGTAGCGTAAAATTGCATTTGGGTTCCCCGCAATTAACGCTTTAAAGAAAACACGGCGTAACATAAAGTCTCCCCAATGTGATATACCCCACCTATCAAAGGAAAGCCTTTTATAAACTAAGGCATTTCTGGAAAGTCTTTCAAATATTTGACAAGTTAATTTCCTCATAACTAAATGTGCTGATGAATTCTGACCGACTCTAGACAAGATTTCCTCAATCATATCCTCTGGTAGGTCTTCTAAAATATTCGGTTGTCTACCCTTAATGTCCATTTTGTTTTTATACTGTAAAATAGACAAGGATTAGATTCGTAATAACAAACAATACAAGTAATTTTTACATAGAACATAAAAGTACAAGCACACTACAATACATTTATTACACAACATGCTCACACTCCTCTAATCTGAATCACTGGTTTATTCTTCTTCGGACTTGGTTCTTTTTCCTAATCTTCTAGGGATATATGATGTTCCTCTAATACGAGTCATCATTTTCCACATTGGTTTAGAAAAACCTGGTGGTTTAGAGGTTCCCGGGTTATGGTCACGATATTGAAAATACGGGTGTTGACGGTACATATAAAGTTCATCGGGGTCGGAATCAGATTTCTCTATTTTGATGCCTTTTCCCTTATTATTTTCTTTTGCCTCATTAAATTGGGTCGGGGTAATTTCTATAACATCATCTGAATCCTCATCAGGATCCGATTCATCGAAAAATTGGTAATTTTCCCAATATTTTGCTTCCTTAGCGGAAACACCATTGACCATTATTAACTTTGGTCCATTGGTTGAGGATTTTCTTTTATTTGACCGGTTTTCTGTGGTTCCTTCTATTCCCCCCTCCGAAACCTCTTCTTCTTCCGGTTCCGTTTCCTCTTCTTCCGGTTCTTTGGGAACTTGTGAATCTTGCCAATACATATTCGACTCTTCGTTATTATTAGGTGAGTCAATGGGATTTGAGCTAGAGGTAGACATCTATCACACAATATCAAACATGTTAAGAGATTAATATATCACATAATATTTACATGTTAATAATATATAGTTTCCAACAAAAATGTTAAGCAATCATTTTTAAAGAAAAACACGGTCGAAGTCCAGACTCACTAATGCATCCTAACAAACTCGATAAGACACACTAATGCAAATTTTCTGGTTCTCTAAGACCAACGCTCGGATACCAACTGAAATGTCCAGTTCATATTGATTATAAACGTTCCATATTAATTGATTTCGTTGCGAGGTTTTGACCTCTATATGAGACGTTTTTCAAAGACTGCATTCATTTTTAAAACAACCATAACCTTTATTTTATCAATAAAGGTTTTAAAAACATTACGTAGATTATCAAATAATGATAATCTAAAATATACTGTTTACACACGACCATTACATAATGGTTTACAATAGAAATATATTACATCGACATATGTTTCTTGAATGCAGTTTTTACACAATATCATACAATCATGGACTCCAAATCTTGTCCTTATTTTAGTATGCAACAGCGGAAGCTCTTAGTATTCACCTGAGAATAAACATGCTTTAAACGTCAACAAAAATGTTGGTGAGTTATAGGTTTAACCTATATATATCAAATCGTAACAATAGACCACAAGATTTCATATTTCAATACACATCCCATACATAGAGATAAAAATCATTCATATGGTGAACACCTGGTAACCGACATTAACAAGATGCATATATAAGAATATCCCCATCATTCCGGGACACCCTTCGGATATGATATAAATTTCGAAGTACTAAAGCATCCGGTACTTTGGATGGGGTTTGTTAGGCCCAATAGATCTATCTTTAGGATTCGCGTCAATTAGGGTGTATGTTCCCTAATTCTTAGATTACCAGACTTAATAAAAAGGGGCATATTCGATTTCGATAATTCAACCATAGAATGTAGTTTCACGTACTTGTATCTATTTTGTAAATCATTTATAAAACCTGCATGTATTCTCATCCCAAAAATATTAGATTTTAAAAGTGCGACTATAACTCACTTTCACAGATATTTCCTTCCTCGGAAATAAGACTTGGCCACGGATCGATTCACGAACCTATACAAATATGTACATATATATCAAAGTATGATCAAAATATAATTACAACCATTTTTATTATGTTTTAAAGATTTGAGTGTATTAAGTCAGCTGTCCTCGTTAATAACCTACAACTAGTTGTCCACAGTTAGATGTACAGAAATAAATCGATATATATTATCTTGAATCAATCCACGACCCAGTGTATACACGTCTCAGGCTAGATCACAACTCAAAGTATATATATTTTTGGAATCAACCTCAACCCTGTATAGCTAACTCCAACATTACTGCATATAGAGTGTCTATGGTTGTTCCAAATAATATATATACATGGGTCGATATGATATGTCAAAACATTTGCATACATGTCTATGGTATCCTAAGATTACATAATATATTAGAATACATGTATAATACAATATAAGTTAGCTAGGATATGATTTGTATAGATTTGTTAAACATTTCCCGTAGCTAAAAAGATCAAAAATATCCAATCTTGTTTTACCCATAACTTCTTCATTTTAAATCCGTTTTGAGTGAATCAAATTGCTATGATTTCATATTGAACTCTAATTTAAGAATCCAAACAGAAAAGTATAGGTTTATAGTCGGAAATTTAAGTTACATGTCAATTACTAAAGAGGTAGTTATTTCCGTCGAAAGAACGACATCTTGATGACCATTTTGAAAAACATACTTTCACTTTGAGTTTAACCAAGATTTTTGGATATAGTTTCATGTTCATATGAAAACTAATTTTCCCAGAAGAACAACTTTTAAATAAAAGTTTATCATAGTTTTAATTATCCAAACCAAAACAGCCCCCGGTTTCACAACGACGGCGTATATCCGATTTTATGGTGTTCATCGTGTTTCCAGGTTTTAAATCATTAAGTTAGCATATCATATAGATATAGAACATGTGTTTAGTTGATTTTAAAAGTCAAGTTAGAAGGATTAACTTTTGTTTGCAAACAAGTTTAGAATTAACTAAACTATGTTCTAGTGATTACAAGTTTAAACCTTCGAATAAGATAGCTTTATATGTATGAATCGAATGATGTTATGAACATCATTACTACCTCAAGTTTTCTGGATAAAATAACTGGAAATGAGAAAAATGGATCTAGCTTCAAAGGATCCTTGGATGGCTTGAAAGTTCTTGAAGCAGAATCATGACACGAAAACAGTTCAAGTAAGATTTTCACTCGAAATAAGATTGTTATAGTTGTAGAAATTGAATCAAAGTTTGAATATGAATATTACCTTGAATTAGAAAGATAACCTACTGTAAATAACAAAGGTTCCTTGATCTCAGATGATTACTTGGAATGGATTAGAAAGCTTGGAAGTAGACTTGCAAACTTGGAAGTATTCTTGATTTTTATGAAACTATACTTATGGAATTTATGAAGAACACTTAGAAATTGAAGATGGAACTTGAGAGAGATCAATTAGATGAAGAAAATTGAAGAATGAAAGTGTTTTTAGGTGTTTTTGGTCGTTGGTATATGGATTAGATATAAAGGATATGTAATTTTGTTTTCATGTAAATAAGTCATGAATGATTACTAATATTTTTGTAATTTTATGAGATATTTCATGCTAGTTGCCAAATGATGGTTCCCACATGTGTTAGGTGACTCACATGGGCTGCTAAGAGCTGATCATTGGAGTGTATATACCAATAGTACATACATCTAAAAGCTGTGTATTGTACGAGTACGAATATGGGTGCATACGAGTAGAATTGTTGATGAAACTGAACGAGGATGTAATTGTAAGCATTTTTATTAAGTAGAAGTACTTTGATATGTGTCTTGAAGTCTTTTAAAAGTGTAAGAATACATATCAAAACACAACATGTATATACATTCTAATGGAGTCGTTAAGTCTTCGTTAGTCGTTACATGTAAGTGTTGTTTTGAAACCTTTAAGTTATCGATCTCAATTAATGTTGTTAACCCAATGTTTATTATATCAAATGAGATGTTGAATTATTATGTTATCATGATATTATGATGTATGAATATCTCTTAATATGATATATACATTAAAATATCGTTACAACGATAATCGTTACATATAAGTCTCGTTTCGTAATTCTTGAGTTAGTACTCTTGTTTTTACATATGTAGTTCATTGTTAACACACTTAATGATATATTTAAATATCATTTTATCATGTTAAATATAGTGTATCAATATCTTAATATGATACATATGTATTTAGTAGACGTTATCATAATGATAATCGTTATATATATCATTTCGAGATTCTTAACTTAGTAATCTCATTTCTTATGTATATCACACATTGTTAATATACTTAGTGAGATACTTACTCATCATAATCTCATGTCAACCATATATATATGTCTATATATACCACAACATGTATTTTTTACAAATTTGTAACATTCGTAAATCGCCGGTCAACTTGGGTGATCAATTGTCTATATGAAACTTATTTCATTTAATCAAGTCTTAAGAAGTTTGATTGCTTAACACGTTGGAAACATTTATTCATGTAAATATAAATCTCAATTAATATATATAAACATGGAAAAGTTTGGGTCACTACATTGACCTTCTTATCGAGTATAGCAATCGGCTCCTCAATATACTCTAACTTATTGTTTAGCTCAATCTCGTCTAAAGGCACCCATGAAGAATTATCCGCAAGACACTTACGGAGATGGGAAACATGAAATGTATTATGGATCCTCGCAAGCTCTTCAGGTAATTCCAAACAATACGCAACTTCACCAACACGAGCTAAAATTTTAAATGGTCCAATAAACCAAGGAGCTAACTTTCCCCGTTTTCGAAACCGAATAACACCTTTGCATGGCGAAACTTTAAGCATCACCATGTCACCTTCTTGGAACTCAATCGGTGGTCTACACTTATTAGCATAAGATTTTTGTCTATCTTGGGCCTTTTTTAAGTGAGCCCGAATCATATCAATCTTGCTATTCGTCTCTAACACCAAATCGGTACTCCCGATTTCCCTTTGACCCACTTCACCCCAACAAATTGGAGTTCAACACCTTCGTCCATAAAGCATCTCATAAGGTGGCATCCTGATACTAGTATGATAACTATTATTGTACGAGAATTCCACCAAAGGTAAGTGCTCATCCCAACTACCACCAAAATCAATAATGCACGCCCGTAACATATCCTCCAATGTTTAATTAGTACATTCGGTTTGACCGTCCGTTTGAGGATGGTACGCCGTGCTCAATTTCAATTGTGTACCCATATCTTCATGAAACTTTTCCTAAAACCGAGATGTGAAACGAGTATCTCGATCCGAAATAATAGATATAGGAACCCCATGCCTCGATATCACTTCCTTGATAAAAAACTTAGCCAAGGTTTTCGACGATATCGCTTCCCGAATGGGAAGAAACAAAGGACTTTTCGTCAATCGATCAACTATCACCCAAATCGAATCAAATTGGATTCTCGCCGTCTTAGGTAACTTTGTGATGAAATCCATGGTAATGTGCTCCCATTTCCATTTCGGGATTTCTAACGGTTGTAACATACCATACGGCTTTTGGTGTTCGGCTTAACTTGCAAACACGTGACACATTGTTCAACATACTTAACAACATCACGTTTCATGCCCGGCCACCAATACTCCTTCTTCAAATCAAGATACATTTTCGTAGCGCCCGGATGAATAGAATACTTTGACTTATGTGCTTCATCAAATAGCACCAGCCGATAATCACCCATCTTAGGCACCCACACTCTTCCTTGAAAAGACAACAAACCATGCGGGCCTAAAGTAATGAACTCCATTTACCCCACGATTCGTTCCTCATGTTTGTTGTGAACGTAAGCTTCTATTTGAATCTCACCAAGCTTTACAAGAAAATCGTTAGTAATAATCATACGTAACAATCCCAATCGTAACGTCGGATGTTGACTCTTTCGACTCAACGCATCCGCAACCACATTCGCCTTACCCGGATGATAAAGTATTTCACAATCATAATCTTTTACTACATCCATCCATCTACGTTGGCGATAATTCAAATCTCGTTGATCGAAAAGGTGTTTCAAACTCTTGTGATCCGAATAAATCGTACACTTGACACCATACAAGTAATGGCGCCAAATTTTCAACGCATGCACAACCGCCGCCAACTCAAGATCATGAGTCAGATATCTCGTTTCGTGTTCCTTTAATTGTCGAGAGGCATAAGCGATGACTTTACCCCTTTGCATTAGAACAAACCCGAGCCCATTTAAAGAAGCATCACAATAAACCGTCATGTCTTCCACCCCTTTCGGCAATACTAACATCAGATCTCGACACAACTTCTCTTTTAACAATTGAAAAGCAATTTCTTACTCGTTCTCCCAATTAAATCTCGTGTTAGTTCTCGTCAACTTCGTCAATGGAGAAGCAATCTTAGAAAAGTCTTGGATAAACCGACGATAATAACCGGCCAATTCAAGAAAACTTCGGATTTTCGTAGGCGTAGTCGGTCGTCCCCAACTCTTCACCGTCTCTATCTTCCCCGGATCTACTTGAATACCCTCCTTGTTCACAATGTGGCCAAGGAATTGAACTTCCCTTAGCCAAAATTCACATTTGGAGAATTTTGCATACAACTTCTCCTTCCGCAACGTCATTAACACACCACGCAAATGATGTTCGTGTTCCTTCATGCTCTTCGAATAAACAAGTATGTCGTCAATGAACACAATTACCGACTTGTCCAACATAGGTTGGCACACTCGGTTCATAAGATCCATGAATGCCTCCGGTGCATTTGTAAGACCAAAAGGTATAACTA
This sequence comes from Rutidosis leptorrhynchoides, assembly GCF_046630445.1. Classification (NCBI taxonomy): domain Eukaryota; kingdom Viridiplantae; phylum Streptophyta; class Magnoliopsida; order Asterales; family Asteraceae; genus Rutidosis; species Rutidosis leptorrhynchoides. The sequence goes on along the minus strand of NC_092335.1, from coordinate 512,430,197 downwards.
TGAATTCAAAATGCCCATAACGCGTTAGAAAAGCCGTTTTCTCGATATCTTCCTCACGTACCCGCATTTGGTGATAGCCGGACCGTAGGTCGATTTTAGAGAAATACGTTGCACCTTAGATTTGGTCAAACAAATCGTCAATCCTAGGAAATGGATAATGATTTTTGATAGTCACTTTGTTCAACTCCCGATAATCGATGCACATCCGCATACTACCATCCTTCTTCTTCACGAATAAAACCGGAGCGCCCCATGGCGAAGCACTCGGTCGAATAAAACCCTTTTCAAGCAACTCTTGGGTTTGATTTAACAATTCTTGCATTTCCATTGGCGCTAAACGATAATGAGTTTTAGCAATGGGGGTAGCCCTCGGAACCAACTCAATGCGAAATTCAACTTATCTTTCCGCCGGAACACCCGGTAACTCATCCGAAAAAATGTCTTCAAATTCATTTACCACCGGAATTTCACGAATGGATGGTGGCTCATCACGAGTATCAACAACATGGGCAAGAAAAGCCATGCCACCATTAACAAGGAAACGACGTGCCCGTGCAAAAGTGCATATCGGCACAAGTCTTCTTCACTTATCGCCATGAATAATTAACTCTCCCCCACTTGGGGTCTTCACACGAATAGATTTTTCATGGCATGCAATATCGCCTCTATTACGATCGAGCTAATCCATACCAACCACGATATCAAAATCACCCAAAGTCATCGGGATGAGATCAATTTTAAAGTTTTCGGCACCAAACACAACATTACAATTTACACACATCAACCACTAGCACCGTCTTTCCATCCGCTATTTTGACTTCTACCGGACGACTTAACTTAGCTAACGGTTTATTAAGTTTAGGCACAAATTTTGGTGACACAAACGACAAGTTAGCACCACTATCAAAAAGTATCCTTGCCGGATTAGAATTAACCATGAAAGTACCTGAGACAACTTCGTTAGATTGCTTGGCTTCATCATTGGTCATCAAATAATTACGACCCCTAGCCGTACCCGCCGCCTTCTCTAGCCGCTTAACATTATCATTGCACAAATCGGGACACTCCGGCCTTCGGTGCCCTTCCTTACCATAATTATAACAAGTGAGTTTGGTTGTAGAAGATGGGTTGGTGTAATCAAGGGCCATATGCCCCTTTCGTCCACAATTGTGACAAGAATAAAGGAATTCTTCGGGAACACTCTTCTTCACACTACCGACACTCTCGGTTGCACCTTTACCCTTCTTGTTCGAATGACTACTAGCTTCGAACTTCCTCTTGCCAAAAGTAAAGCCACTCTTTCTCAACACGAGCGCCTCAAAACCTTTGGCCATATTGAACAACTCATCGAAACTTTTCACCACGTTCACACTAATCTTCTCTTGATAACTATCATTCAAGATTCGATAGAAATCTTCCTTCAACATTTTATCATTCCCGACATACTCCGGGAAAAATTGTGTCTTGGACAAGAAAACGGATTTGAGAGTGTTCAAATCCATCGACCCTTGCCTCAAGGAGCGCAACTCGTCCTTAAGCCTAGTAAGGTCGGCCGAAGTTCGGTATTCATCGAAAAATTCTGCCTTGAATTCATCCCAAGTGAATTCCATGCATTGTTCTTCACCATAAACTTGGATTTTTGCGTCCCACCACAACTTAGCATCGCCCCTCAACATACTACACCCGTACCTTGTCTTCTTATTGAGAGGACATTCACAAGTACGGAAGGCCCCCTCCATATCGGAGATCCAACGGGCACTCTTAAGAGGGTCTCGTTCACCTTCAAAGGTGGGAGGTTGAGAATCCTTGAAGTTCTTATAAAAAAAGTCCCGCCTTCCAACATTATCCTCTCGAAGGACAACCTTAACTTGTTCCTTTACTACATTGACTAGTTGCTCGTCAATCGTATCAAGAAACATCTTCTTAACGTCTTCTAGAAAAGCCGCATGAGGACTTTTCAAGATGGCCTCAACCTTGGCCGTGAAATCGGAGTCCTCACTCGTACCTCCGTTATCATTATCGGGTCCATTTCTCGTCTTCATTCTATAAAACGAAAATAGGTTAAACAATGAAATGAAAAGACGTAACTTAAAGCATATATGTACATCTCACACCGCCCCATCTTGCTCAACAATCGTCGTACATCGCTTGTTTGACACGATTTGAACCCGTAACAATGGTAGCTAATCATTGTTACGCGAGCACGTCGCGTTAACTTGCTAGTACAACGTCTATCTCGCTTGATGATTGCAAATACAACACAAAACAATTAGCGCATAGTTAGTTCACCTAAACCTAGACACTAACCAATTCCCAATCCGACCCGTCTCCTACAAGTCCTGCATAAAGCGCATACACAATAGAGTCTAAGTCTAGGCACCTATCTCAAGTCGCCTAAATCCATTAGACCATCGAATACACAATAAAGTCTAAGTCTAAGTCTAGGCACCCAACCCAATATGCGTAATAATTTTTTTTTTGTCAGAAGGGTGCGCCACGCGCACCACCTAAGGGTGCGTGGCACGCAGACTGCCCTGGCAGCTTCTGTTCGAATTTGCAATTTTTCCAAAAAAGATCACCCACTTCCTGACATATTTAAACGAAATGCTTTTCACAACATGTTATAATATGTAAAACTAACACATTCTAATAATAAAAGAAGTTTTACGACACCGGGCCCACGTACGCCTATATTACGAGTTTCGTACAAAATACAAGTTTCGACCAAATTAGTTTAAATTCCAAACGACACTAGAGCATGATTTTAGGGGTTAAACTACCCAAATCTTGGCCAAACTTCAAAAAGCTATACGTCTAAAAGCTTTTCTTAACATAACGAAGCAGGATCACTAATCCAAACGAACGCCCTTACCCTTGTCCACACCGGAGCCTATAAAAAGGTAAACAACGAGAGGGTAAGCAAAACGCTTAGTGAATGCAATAATTATACATATACATATATAACCTACTTACTTGCAATCACTTACACAATACCGTATACAAGCTAGCAATTCGACAACTATGCAACCATGATGCACAAACCAATAACCGCAATTCGCAATAAGCTAGCGACACCAATAGCATATAGTTCACAATTAAATATGCTAATACAAAAATTCACACAACCATGGTTAACCAATCATACTAGGGAACGGTACTCGAAAAAGACCGTCGGAGTTCATAACATCCATTAGTGTTACATAAACACCGCGTAATTACTAATCCCCCGGGTGATGTCTTGAACACCGCGACTAACTCACTCCCATGACAATGTGGCATCTTGAACAACGCGAAGATTCCACATGTCAATCAAAACAATGAGTGGTGTCTTGAACACCGCAACAATTCCACTCCCATGACAATGTGGTGTCTTAAACACCGCTACAATACCACATGTCAATCAAACCAATGAGTGGTGTCTTAAACACCGCGATAATACCACTCGTTACTTAGAATGTGGTGTCTTGAACACCGCGACAATTCCTTCCACATTCATACTACACAAATAAATACATTATATATGCACACGCATAATTATTTCACTCACCTTGCGCCTTCGGTGAATTGATAAATCAAGCTCGCAACTTCAAGGTAACGTACCTATTGCATTATGCACATATATTAATCATTCATTCAAGTTGGTCAACCAACTTATTCATCATCTAAGTGCCACTTGGCCCCTAGTGCAAACGTGACCCATTTGCACCATTCATTCTAACACTAGGTCGGGATTATGTCAAACCCTTACCAACAATTTGATTATGGTCTTAATACACCTTTAATCACAAGGTTATCTCATTTTCGCACCCATTAACCCACTTAGGTCATCAAGGACTCATTTGACCCATTTCAAGGTTAACACACTCATTTGGGTCACTAACAAAACTCAAATACACTCATTCACTTTAAACACTAAGTGTGCTAGTGGTTAACTACCATTTAAGACCCATAAAAACCAATTAACACTTTGAAACCCTAGGTTAGTCATTCTTGAGTCTTCATGACTCAATCTTACCTAAGAACACTCAAAATCACCAAATATGGGTTTTATGTTCTTCATTTACCCAAACCCTAACCCATACATAAATTAAAGTAAGGAAATCAAAGTTAGAACATACCACTACACCCAAAACGTAGCTAGTGAGGAGATGAACAACTTTATAACTCGAGCTAAGACCCGAAACTAGCTCCTTCTTCCTTTACTTGAGCTTTCTCACACTAAGAATCTCTCTCTCTAAAATTGAAGTGGAAAGGATGAGGTTTGTGGAAATGGAGTAAATGATACTCCAAGATCTGATCTACTGGTCTTAAACTCGTTCATAAGTGAAATTACCAAAGAGCCCTTCAAAATATCTAATTAAAGGAAGCAGAACCCGGCTACAGTGGAAGTACGCCACGCGCACCCTTAAGTGTGCGATGTGTGCACATTGCTCTGATCAGTCTCTGACCTCAGTTTATTTACACAATGTCCCCCACACTTCATGTACTCTATATACATCTCTGTTTAATAAATATTAGGGTATTACAAATTGTTTCAAACGCAATGAAGTTTTACTAAATTCTTATTGTATGCATTCAACTTTCAAGTCTTTTATTGTATGCATTCAACTTTTGAATATATAATATTGTATGCAACTCATGACTTATACAACAGGATATCATGTTACTAACGTTAATTTTTTGACACAGTTGCTCCCTCGACATAATGGCTGTTAGTTTTCATCATTTTAATTTATTTCTTCCTCAATTCTAAACATCATATTCTTTCGCAATTATAAACATCATCTTCTTCCTCAATTTTAAATCATCTAAAAATAAGAACCATAGAGTTCCATATTCAAAATTAGATTTAAATATTAAGAAAATCAAATTTAAAATTAAATCTAAATAATCTCTTCTTTCTTTCTCATTCTCCATCACCATTTCATCATCAAAAGTTTCCCCATTTCTTTTTTTCTGCTTCTTCAAAACCTTTTTTTTCCTTTTCGAATCAACCAAAGCTCGCCACTTTCCAAATACCCATTTCCATATAAAAATCCCACATACCCAAATGTCCCCCTTTTCATATTTTTATTTAAACCCTTAACCAAATTTAACCGAAGTTTTTACAGACCTAGTCGTGACTATGGTCACAGGCAGAACTCACAGCAGATAGTGCACTAGATAGCTTCCTAGCCATGATAATGTGACGACCCAGAAATTTCCGACCAAATTTAAACTTTAATCTTTATATGTTTCCGACATGATAAGCAAAGTTTGTTAAGTTGAATCTCAAGAATTTTAAACTATGTTCATACATTCATGTAACCTCGACCAAACTCCAATGATTCACGAATCAATAAGTGAACAGATATGATTATATGTATATATGTATAAGTTAATATATTATAACTTGAACACATTAATAAAGTATTTAAATGAATAACACTTTACGTTAACATATTCATTTAATGTATCTATCGATGGAATTATGAAAATACTAAATGATTGATTTACCATATAAATTGTATGATTACGAGTCCCTGTTGAGAGGTCCACTTTGATTTAAGAAATCTTTTTTTTAACGGTATCCGGAATATTTGGTAAATGTGATTTACAAAAGTGTCATTAACAAGAGTTAGTCAAAAATTAGTAATCATTTCCGTTTAAATTTCAAAAGTGTACTTTACTTTGATTAAATCGTGTCCCTTGATAAATCAACTATTTAGTTTTCATATTAAAAATATTATTTGGTAAAATAACTACTATTATTTAAAACGAGTTAAATTATATAAAAAGAACTTTGAAATATAATTGGTTTGAAAGACTAAATATTATATCATTAGATAAATATTTCAAGCATATATATTATGTACAAATTTACAATTCTAAATAAATATATATATATATATATATATATATATATATATATATATATATATATATATATATATATATATATATATATATATATATATATTTTAACTTAGTCATAAAACGTCCTGATTTAAAATAATATATTTTGATAAACAACGAGTCACTGATTTATAGAAGCAAATGACCACAACGCTCAATTTTATGTGTTACATTTTTTATAAGATAATTTATTGATGAGTAAGTCAAATTATTAATAAGGGTACACGTCGCGTAACGTAAAAGGCTAGTTTTCTAAACGTACGAAAGTGCGTTCGAAAAACCGAAAGTGGTACATGAGTCGAGTGACAATATACGAGTCATTTGAACAAAAATTACATTTTTACTACGCACGTAAATATAATATAATATTTAATTAATTCTAAAGATTAAATATATTATATATTAAATAATATATATATATATATATTCATATATGTGTCGGCAGCCACGTTTGATTCAATTGTAAGTTGAAAGAAAGGCTCATGCACTCGCATGAGGATCCTCTCACAAACTCATGCGAGTGAATGAGGGGTTAGGTGTGGTGTACATCCTTTAAAACCTCGAACGTTCTCAGTTTTCTGATTCATTTTATCAATCTATCTTCATATGCTCTGTAAGATTTATTTATTTATTTATTCTTATTATTATTATTAATAAAGCTTATTATTATTAATCTAAATATTATTATTAATAGTATTATACCTAAAATACTAAGACGGAGTGCTGTTCAATTAATTTAAAAACGGGTTTTACGAGTGGGATAGGGCTAAGGAAATTATGGGTTATAGCTATGGAGATTATGGGTATGGTTCAGGGGTATGCTCATGAGGTCAATCTAGTGTTTATCATCTCCGTTGCGTCTACGTACCTTTCCTGCAATATTGAATCTCAATATTGATACGTGAGTACTCATAATTTAATTTTTACATACTAATAGTGTATCCCTGACTAGTGCTCGAGTATATAGGATTATGCATGCTTGTACTTTTGATATTGCCGTTAGATAGGTTATATTGAATCTTAAATTAGTTACATATGCAGTTGAGATAAGGTATAAGATATGCATGTCATTGGAAAGCTAGCAAAAAATTAAGAACTTTTCATATAGATATCGAATGGTTTCGATGAACAGATTAGAAGTTATAGTCAATTGAATCTTTGTATTATTATTAAAAAAATGATTATTATTATCGTCGTTATTATCATCGTTATAGTTTTTATCTAATTATTATTATTATTATTATTATTATTATTATTATTATTATTATTATTATTATTATTATTATTATTATTATTATTATTATTATCATTATCAATAAAAAGTATTATCATTAAAAATTGTTATTATTACTATCGTTATTATCGTTAAAGTTATAATTAGTATTATCATTAATATTATCATAATATTTATTATCATTAGTATTATTATAATTAAAAATTAATATTAGTAACACCTAATTATTATGATTACTATTATTATCATTAACACGAAGGTGATATAAAAGACGATTAAAAGCTATTAAACAAACCGATTAGGAAATAATGAGTATGAGTATCATGATGAAATTTAAAATATTGTAAGATATTGATTTAGATAAAATTATCGTTTTTCATTATTTTTATCACTATTATTATTAAAAGTATTATTAATATTAAAACTATCATTTGTACAAAATTATTATTAGGAATATCATTGTTAATATAAAATTTCATTATTTTTATTAATAAGAATTACCATTTTATCATAATATCATTTTAGCAAATATAAATATTGTTATTATTATTATTAATAGAATAATAATAATTATTATTACAAAATAATATAACTTTTACTTACTATTATTATTATCGATATTATTTTATCAAATAAATATGTAATACAAAGATATTTCACTACGTGTAACATAACTACATTAATACTACCTATCATATTATTTTTATGATGTTAAATGAATTTTATAAATTTTATTACTTAAGATATATAAAAGTATATTTTATATAAAATTTTATTTATTAATAAATGAATTATATTATTTACTCTAATAGATCTTTTAAAAATATTTAAAAATATAAAACGATGATATTTAAACTATATAATAATTATGTATAAATTTTGGGAATCATTTTGAGTCAAATTGACTTTTGTTGACTTCAGCATATTAGTCTCGAGCATTAGGATTGTAGTACACTATGACTTGACCTAATTTGTTAAGACAAATATTGACCAACATATAAATATATATACTTAATTTAGGTTCGTGAATCCGAGGCCAACCTTGCACTTGTTCAATGACGTCATATGTATTTTTACTACGAAATACAGTATTGTGAGTTTCATTTGCTCCCTTTTTAAATGCTTTTGCAATATATATTTTTGGGACTGAGAATACATGCGCTACTTTTATAAATTCTTTACGAAATAGATAAAAGTAATCAAAACTACATTCTATGGTTGGATTATCGAATCGAATATCACCCTTTTAGCTTGGTAGCCTAAGAATTAGGGAACAGACACCCTAATTAACGCGAATCCTAAAGGTAGATCTACGGGCACTAACTCCCCCCATACTGGAAAATGGTATGCTTTAGTACTTCGAGTTATTTATACAGATGGATTTCTGTTTTGGGGATATTCTATATGCATTATGTTAACGTCGGTTACCGGGTGTTCAATCCATATGAATGATTTTTATGCAAATTGCATGATGTTTATGAGAAATGTAAATATGAAATCTTGTGGTCTATTAAAATTATGGAAATGATCGATGGTGATAAACTAATGAACTCACCAACCTTTTGGTTGACACTTTAAAGCATGTTTATTCTCAGGATTGAAAGAAATCTTCCGCTGTGCATTTGCTAAATTTAAAGATATTACTTGGAGTCATTCATGGCATATTTCAAAAGACGTTGCATTCAAGTCGTTGAGTTCAGTAAAGATTATGATTAAGTAAATGACAGATTAGATCATTTATAGTTGGATATTATGAAATGGTGTGCATGCCTGTCAACTTTTGATGTAATGAAAGTTTTTATTTTAAAACGAATGCAATGTTTGTAAAATGTATCATATAGAGGTCAAATACCTCGCAATGTAATCATATGTTATTGTATTCATTCTTATGGATTAGGACGGGTCTTTACATGTGGTATCAGAGCTGGTATAACGCCGTCCATGTGTGGCGGGTTAGTCGTAAAGGAGGTTCTCACAGTGTTACCTGTGACGAAGCATTGGCTCTTACTCCTTGCGATCCTTTACGAGGGTTGGCAGTAGCCGAGAGGCAGTCTCTAAAATCATTATCTGAGGTACACTCAGTGGTCACCAGGCGGTTATCTGGGAAGGCACTGGGTGGGATGGTGGTTGTCCCCACTGTATTTACATGTGGTATCAGATCAGTGGTCTTAGCGAATCAGGTCTGCATTAGTGTGTCTAACTGATAGTTGTTAGGATGCATTAGTGAGTCTGGACTTCGACCTTAGTTGCATGTCAAAAGTTTTTGCTTATCATTTTTGTCAAAAATTACCTGCTTATCATTCTTAGTCTAGACACATCTTATTGCATTGATTGCATGAATAGTGTATAGACAAAATTCATATCTTAGCGTATCTGTTAATTCATATCTTAGCATATCTGCTACTGTAAACTTTGCCTGACAAATTCCGTAAATTCCTCCGTAATCTACAAAATCTTTTGCTCTATATATATAGATATTCTATGTAATTAGAATACCACCTGATAGCCAGAAAATTATTCCATATCAAAAAATATTTTATTCAATCGTACGAAATGGAATTCGTCATTAGTTCAAGTCCCTCGGATTTCAAAATGGAATCCCACTCAAGCTCCGAAAGCAGTGTGACCGGAATGGATCAACCAATCAGCCATCATCTATTCTGGATGAATTGGGGATGGGTTCGTAGCCTCCTCAATCATTGGAGACACGAAGAAGGTGATCCCTTCCATCCACCACATTGCCCTCTTGGTGATGAACCTGAAGCACTTATCGGCGAACTTGTTCGAAACACCATTTTTTCTCTCATTTCCAGAGTATCTCATCACGATTATATACTACATCAAATTCTAGATTTTATTTATCCGCTCGTCCGAACCGACAATCTCCCTGGTGTAATAGAAGAAGTCAACGAGCTTCGCGCTCGGGTAGTGGCTTTGGAGAATATGGTGCAAAGGTTACAAACACCAGCAGCATAACCAGTACCACCATCAGCAACACAAACAGTACCATCACCACCACCACCAACAACATCCGCATCCCACACCACAACATCACGATCAGTACCTCAAGTCTCAACGTCATACGCACCATAGATTACCAACAACAATAACCGATGAAGTATTAATCTATCACTTCATTGGAGAAACCTTCTACGACGAATATGAAATCTCTAAAGTCTTAGAGATTGTCTATTATAGCCTTAACCATAAATCAAGCGTGTGGACCAAAATGATAAAAGGAAGAGTAGAAACCCTGACAAGAATGGTGTATGACTTACAAGTTAGACTTGTTTTACCGACAACATCAATAGTACCGTTAGCATCATCAGCACAGGCAGTGCCGACAGTATCATTAGAATCAGCAGCACCTATAACATCACAACCTTCGTCAGTTCAAGAATCACTGTGGACATCATTACAAATCAATAACGCGTATATTGTATCAACGAGTTATGAATTATTAACTCATTCCCTCTGAAGAAATTATAGGTATATTTTATATATATATATATAAATTTTGAAATCAAAATAAATTTTTCTGTACTAAGCTATTATGTGTGAATTTTAACTACTCGGTTAATTCATGTTACTAAAATGCAATAATGTACATCCTTCATCTGCAACTTAACCATCGTTAACTACAATCTCCGTCTCAATTCAATAAATTCCAATTCATAATAAATCAAGTGTATTATTCAAATATATATATGATTTTACACTTTCATTATCGATGTACTCGAAATTTTTTTAAATAAAATCATTCATACCTTGCAAAGTTCACAAGAATTTCACGAAAACCAACATCATGCATCAACAAATAACGAAGTATTGATACATAAGTCCAATATAATTGAAGAAATACTCATGTAAAATCTAAAGTTTTAGGGATTACTCAATTCTAGCTTCAACCGTAAATCAAATGAGTTTAATTTAATATTAACTCATTAAATCTATGTTACATCTGAAGAAAATATACATAGATATATATTTTCATAAAGATTGTAATAAAAATTCATTTGTACAAAATATTAACTGTGAAATTTTTTTAACGGGTAGGTAATACCCGAAAGATATATAAATTCACAATTTATATGGTACATTCTTCGAATCTGATTCAGCAATCATCAACTATACTCACTACCTTCACAACAACATACCTTCTTTCATAAGAAATCAAGACAATCATTCTCGCACAAATTTCATTACGTATTCTGATTTTGACAAATTAAAATTTAAGTCAAGATTCAACCAGTATCATCACTCTTAGATCCTTACGTCTTTTAATGCTATACTTTGATTTCAAAATTGTGCTAGAACATTATGTGTATATTAACGATTACAATCGGTGTTGAAACCCTTCAAAATTCCTGGAGACACTTCAAAGAATGAGCAATCGAGATGATGATCCACCCACATATTACCCACAGTTATGTACCTGAAAAGCTCTCGAAACCAAAGTCGTAATTCGACACGTATCGGTGCCAGACCCTTTGGCATTTACTAGCTAAAATAATTTTTCAATTCCGTTTCAAAATAGACAGTTTTGTCACAGCTTCAGCAAGTCAACTTCGACTTCTCAGTCAGACTAGTCTTATTATAACCTCGATAGATACGTTGCTCTCTCGCCATCGTTACTGAGGAACCTTTCATATTCCACCATATTAGCAATAAACTTACCGACAATTTCACTGATCTTTGACTTTCCGAAAAATCATTATATTTATCGAAACCCCATCATATACTCATCCGCATCTTGTAACAAGAATTTTCATGCCAATTACTGGGAATTAGCAAATCAGTATTTTGAAATCTCGCAGCATTTCTACGCCAACAGTTATATGTGTATATATAACGTCTATTTTCTGGACTTAATTTGAACGTGAAGTTTCTGAAAAACACCCTGAACTGCGAACTAGTTCTCGAAATGCTGATGAAGTAGCAAAACTATAAACGACCTTAACAGTAAAAAGTTTGATGATAAAGATTAGTGTGTTGGCAAAGCTCAGAAAAAGAGAAGATTTGGTACTAAAAAATGGATTGAGCAAACCATGAAGGAGGCTGTGGATAAATCACAAGGACGAAATCTACCTTCAAAGAATCCAAATGATTCCGTGTCTGCTGAAGTCATTATCGAATATCTTTCTCATGACTCTAAACCCTTACGGACAATATTCTTCATCATCCTCTGATATTAGAAATTCTAAGATATCATCGTATCTTTCATTATAAATATCCTCCATATTTCTGAAGATATTTCCATAATTATTCTTATCTGAAATCATTTACCTCTTTGCTCTGTCTGTATTACATCATAAAAGAAACTATTTTAGTTTCTAAATTCTGAAACTTTCGAATTTAAAATAGGAATATTTTTGAAATAGTGTTGGGAATTGAAGCATGAATTAGTATAATATAATGACACTTGATCAACGTGATTATATTACAGTAAGTCATGCCGAGTTTCTAAATGGAACGTGATGAGTCACAGATCATAACGTCATCATGTGCTATGTTACACGACTCTTGTATTCTCTTTAACCTCTAAAATATCAAGAAAATATTTCTTGATGATTCGGCCTTTTCCGAGGTATTCTAGTAATTTGACAAGTCAAGATCATGCCATTACAATTTTCTTCTTAGAACATTAACAATGTTCATTCCGAAATTCATATCTGCGAATTCTAGACCATTACAAGCGGTGCTTAATCGTAAGAAGAAGAAACGAAAGGACAAAACTCCAAAATAGAAATTTGGGGTATAAATCGCAGCAAATAAAAGAGAGCATTAACTGGGGATGACAATAATTATAGAAGATAGAAACAGGGACTTTGAAATATAAGGGAAGATATAAAACCCAGTAACAGCACATAAATTACAAACCATGTATATCAATGTTAATCGCAACATAAAGACACGGGAGAATTAAAAGCACTATAACCCCAAAGGCAAAGTAGAAGTAAGCAGATTCCTCTGGTGGAAAATGGAAAAGGATAATGATTGTAGTGATAGTAAGGATAAGGACAAGGATCAGAACTGGATTAAGCATTTTCATAATCTTTGCAATTTGGGAATTGGGTATAGTAATGATAAAAGTAACGGAACGGAAGAAGTTAATTTATAGTGAAATATCTGATATAGAAATCAAGGCAGATCTCCGCATTTAATTAGAGAGATCCTAATTTCCTTATTCGCCGAAGAATCAAATCTTTTAGATTTCGAAGATTTTCTTTAAATCCCTTGAATCCCGGAATTCAACCAAGACAACGTCAAAAGTTAAGACGAAACTTTATTTCTCATTTCAATCCTTTTGTGAAAACTTCACTGGTACTCCTCAAGTAACCAAATCGTTTTATCCATATTACTTAATGATGATAAAACTCTATGTAACACCTCATATTTGTCATGAAAACATTCTTATTGTCAAATCATGACCATCCCAATCAAATTTCGGGACGAAATTTCTTTAACGGGTAGGTACTGTGACGACCCAGAAATTTCTGACCAAATTTAAACTTTAATCTTTATATGTTTCCGACACGATAAGCAAAGTTTGTTAAGTTGAATCTCAAAAATTTTAAACTATGTTCATACAATCATTTAACCTCGACCAAACTCCAATGATTCACGAACCAATAAGTGAAGAGATATGATTATATGTATATATGTATAAGTTAATATATTATAACTTGAACACATTAATAAAGTATTTAAATGAATAACACTTTACATTAACATATTCATTTAATGTATCTATCGATGGAATTATGATAATACTAAAAGATTGATTTACCATATAAATTGTATGATTACGAGTCCCTGTTGAGAGGTCCACTTTGATTTAAGAAATCTTTTTTTTAACGGTATCCGGAATATTTGATAAATGTGATTTACAAAAGTGTCATTAACAAGAGTTAGTCAAAAATTAGAAATCATTTCCGTTTAAATTTCAAAAGTGTACTTTACTTTGATTAAATCGTGTCCCTTGATAAATCAACTATTTAGTTTTCATATTAAAAATATTATTTGGTAAAATAACTACTATTATTTAAAACGAGTTAAATTATATAAAACGAACTTTGAAATATAATTGGTTTGAAAGACTAAATATTATACCATTAGATAAATATTTCAAGCATATATATTATGTACAAATTTACAATTCTAAATAAAATATATATATATATTTTAACTTAGTCATAAAACGTCCTGATTTAAAATAATATATTTTGATAAACAACGAGTCACTGATTTATAGAAGCAAATGACCACAACGCTCAATTTTATGAGTTACATTTTTTATAAGATAATTTATTGATGAGTAAGTCAAATTATTAATAAGGGTACACGTCGCGTAACGTAAAAGGCTAGTTTTCTAAACGTACGAAAGTGCGTTCGAAAAACCGAAAGTGGTACATGAGTCGAGTGACAACGTACGAGTCATTTGAACAAAAATTACATTTTTACTACGCAGGTAAATATAATATAATATTTATTTAATTAATTCTTAGAACATCAACAATGTTCATTCTAAAACTTATATCTGCGAATTCTGGTCCATTACAAGAGATGTCTAATCGCAAGAAGAAGGAAACGGAGGGACAAGGTTCCGAAATAGAAATTGGAGTATAAATTGCAGCAAATAGGAGGAAGTATTAACAGTGGATGACAGTGTTTATATGGAACAGAAATAGGGACACTGAAATATAAGGGGAGATATAAAGCCCGATAACAACCCATAAATTACAAACCGTGTATATCAATGTTTATCGCAACATAAAGACACTGGAGAACTATAAGTACTATAACCCCAAGGGCCAAGTAGAAATAAGCAGATTCCTCTGGTGGAAGTTGGAAAAGGAGAAAAATTGTTGCGATAGTAAGGATAAGGACAAGGATTAGAACTGGATTAAGCATTTTCACAATCTTTTGGATGTATGAACTAAGAAGGAAAGTATACGAATGGTGAAAATAATGGAACGGAAAAAGTTTAATTTATAATGGAAATATCAGACAGAGTAATCGAGGCATATCACCGTATTTAATTATAGAGATCTTAATTTTCTTATTCGCCGAAGAATCAAATCTGTTAGATTTCGAAGATTTTCTTTAAATCCCTTGAATTCCGTAATTCAATCAAGACAACGTCAAAAGTCAATACGAACCTTATTTTCTAAATTCAACCCCGACTCTGTCAAAAGCTAAGACAAATCCTTATCCTTTCATTTCACCATTTTGTGATAACTTCATTCGTACTCTTCGAATAATCGAATTGTTTTATCCATATTACTTAATGATGATAAAACTCTATTTATCAACTCATATTCATCATGAAAACATTTTTATTGTTAGCCATGACCACCTCACTCAAATTTCGGGACGAAATTTCTTTAACGGGTAGGTACTGTGACGACCCGGAAATTTCTGACCAAATTTAAACTTAATCTTTATAAAAGTTCGACACGATAAGCGAAGTCTGTAATGTTAGAGTCTCCAAACTTTTGAACTGTGTTAATGTATACATTTGACCTTCGATCATGCCCGATGATTCACGAACAATTGTGTGTAAATAAATATGTAAATATAAATGTTAGTATATATATAATAATAATTGGAAATAATAAATTTAATATAAACATTAAAGTTAAAAATTTAAAATAATATATATGATAGCTAAGTTGCTATTAGAATGAATATATATATATATATATATATATATATATATATATATATATATATATATATATATGAATAATTTCTATATAAATAATAATATATGTACATTGTATTATATATAAATTATACAAGTATTACATATTCAAATATGTTATTATATAACATAAGTATTAAATAACTTATAACATGTAAGGCTAAAATATGAACTCTTATTACAAGTTAAAATTTAGTTGTTATAGTAATATTATTATTACTTTCATTATTCTAATTAATAATAACATTAATATTAATATCAGTATCATTAATATTATTAAGGAAACAGGTAACTTGTTATATCTTCACTAGATATTATTATTATTAAAATATATAAAATTTAATACTCATTATTATATAATATATTAAATAGCTATATTACATAATTCATAATATGTAATACTAACATATCAAAAATAGTTGTTATGATAATATTGTCATTATATTAATATCAACACTAGTGTTATTATTATTATTATCAAAATATATATATATATATATATATATATATATATATATATATATATATATATATATATATATATATATATATATATATATATATATATATATGAAAGTCTATACATTTAAAGTTGTTATTATATGATTTCTAATATTATTGTTATTATCATTAATAATTAATAATAATATTATTATTATTATTATTATCATTTCTATAATTATTATTATTATAATTATTATTATTAATTACTATTATTAATAATATTAACATATTATTATATTTAATATTTTTAATAATTTATAATACTAAAAAAAGATATAGAAATAGAGAAGCAGATTCAGCACGCGTATATAACTTTATCTGTCTATTTTTTTATTATTATTCTGCTTCTCCTGCTATGCTCGTGATGGTATGTCGACCTCCATTGGCTACAAAACAAAAAAATCAATCCATCTTTATTCGATGCTTTAATCAATTGAATACCCCTATCATCAACTGCACGATTTCTCCATTGAAGTTCATAATTCAGAAAAAAAAAAAAAAAAAAAAGAAACAGGAGCCGTTCTTGGTTCTTGAACTCGAATTGCAAAAGTACGATTTTGTATTGTTTTTCAAAATCTATAAATGCAATTAGGTTAGTATTCATCTTGTCAATCTTTCTGTAAAATCTCGCTTCCCAATTCTTTCTAACAATCATGAATTCATGAGTCAAAGTTTAAGATTTAAAAAGTCAACAGATTCGTTCTTCGTGAAATTTGATTTAGTTTTGATGTTTTCGGTTCAATTGATGAATACAAAAGATTCTAGGAGTGATTTAAAACTTAATTCGTGTTGTAATCCTTAGCTAAAACGTCCTCGAATTCTTAATCAATTTTTTTTTTGTTATGAGCTGCGACAGCAGCATTTTTTCTTATTTTTTTTTTCGTTTCTTATTGCAAACAATTAATTTGGGACGAGTTAGTAACTAGTTGGAGGAGCCTAAAAGTTGTTTGTAACCAATTCTTTGATTTGATTCATTCTTGGGTTGATTGGGTTAAAAGGAAGAAGAAGATGAACATTTGAAAATGGGTTAAATAGATTTTGGTATAGAGTTTAAACAGATAAACAAGCACAGCCGGATGGTTAGAAGGTGTGACGGGTGAGCGGGTGGTCGTGGGTTCGAGCCCGGGCAGGGGCATTTCTTATTTTTTTTCCTGGTTTCTTTTAAAGGTAGTAATTTAATTATTATTTTTACTATTATTATTATTATCATCTTTAGTATTATTATTATTATTATTATTATTATTATTATTATTATTATTATTATTATTATTATTATTATTATTATTGTTATTGTTATAGTTATTATTATTGTTATTGTTATTGTTATTGTTATTGTTATTGTTATTACTAGTATTAGTAATCAAAATTGTTGTTATGTAAATAAAGATTACTAATATAACTATTATTACTACTATTAATATTATCATTATTGTTATGATTATTATTATCATTAAGTATTATAACTATTATTATTAGTATTATGAAAGTCATAAAACTTATCACGAAAATTAGAAATTTGTAGTATTTTAAAAATTATTAGTATTATTATTATTATTAACATAACTACTAATATTATTACCATTATCATTTTTGTTATCAGTGTTAACCTTATTATTAAGGTTATTAAAAGAGTCAGTATTATCAAAACTATCATTTTTAACAAATAAATAATTTGTATATAAAATATACTTATTACATATACATTAATTATAATAATATTTCATGTAACCATGTATCAAACATATTACATTTTTATATAAGTACTTTCATAAATATTAGTATTATTATCAATTATATATAGTAGAACTATTATTGTTAACATAAGTATATTAATAACATTATTATCATTATTTTTATCTTTACTAATATTAACTTAGTATAATGAGAACTACGGTTTTGATAAACAAAAGAAATATATATACATAAATATATTTAACACTTACAACATAACAAAGTATTTTTTTATGAAACCTAAATATATTATTAATGTAAAAATGATATAATTAATAAGTTATATATATATATATATATATATATATATATATATATATATATATATATATATATATATATATATATATATATATATATATATATATATATATATAAACTTATTCGGTTACGATTATGAGTATTGATAAATATACAAATGATATAGGTTCATGAATCCGAGGCCAACCCTGCATTGTTCAATATAGTCATATGTATTTTTACTACAAAATACATTAAGTGAGTTTCATTTGCTCCCTTTTTAAATGCTTTTGCAATATATATTTTTGGGACTGAGAATACATGCGCTGCTTTTATAAATGTTTTACGAAATAGACACAAGTGATTAAAAACTACATTATATGGCTGTATTATTAAACCGAATATCGCCCTTCAAGTCTGGTAACCTAAGAATTTAGGGAAATGGCCCCTGATTGACGCGAATCCTAAAGATAGATCTATGGACCTTGACAAGTCCCATTCGGGGTACGAATGCTTTAGTACTTCGAGATTATTATACAGAGGAGAGGTTCTGTTTTGGGGATATTCTATGCATTAAATTAACGTCGGTTACCAGGTGTTCAATCCATATGAATGATTTTTATCTCTATGCAGTTTGCGAAATGCCTGATATGAGAATGATGTTTATGAAAATATGAAATCTTGTGGTATATTAAAATGATGAAAATGAATGCTTATGATAAACTAATGAACTCACCAACCTTTTGGTTGACACTTTAAAGCATGTTTATTCTCAGGTATGAAAGAAATCTTTCGCTGTGCATTTGCTCATATTAGAGATATTACTTGGAGTCATTCATGACATATTTCAAAAGACGTTGCATTCGAGTCGTCAAGTTCACCAAGACTATTATTAAGTCAATTATAGTTGGATACATTATGAAATGGTATGCATGCCGTCAACTTTCGATGTAATGAAAGTTTGTCTTTTAAAAATGAATGAAATGTTTGTAAAATGTATCATATAGAGGTCAAGTACCTCACGATGTAACCAAATGTAATGTATTCATCTGGATGGATTAGGACGGGTCCTTTCAGTTGGTATCAGAGTGGTGGTCTTAGCGAACCAGGTCTGCATTAGTGTGTATAACTGATAAGTCGTTAGGATGCATTAGTGAGTCTGGACTTCGACCGTGTCTACATGTCAAAAGTTTTGCTTATCATTTCATGTCAAAAATTACCTACTTATCATTCTTAGGGAATCACTTGCTTATTATTCCTAATCTAGACATATCTTACTGTCTGGATTGCATGAATAGTGTATAGACAAAATTCATATCTTAGCGTATCTGACAATTCATATCTTAACATATCTGACAATTCATATCTTAGCGTATCTGTTACTCTAGACTTTGCCTGACAACTTTCGTAGATTCCTCCGTAACTTATGGGATTTTAGTATTATATATGCATATGTAAATTATGTATTGCAGGGTACTAATCTACATCCTATAATCTATTTCTTATCAAAAATCCTTCATCTGATCATACGAGATGAATCCCTCAACCAGTTCGAGTCCCTCAGATTCCGATAGCTATTTCGATAGTTATTCCGACAGCTATTCCGATATGGATTTCCACTCGAACTCCGAAAGCAGTATAACCAGAATGAATCAACCAATCATCCATCCCCAATTCATCTGATGAGTTCGTAGTCGACTTAATCAATGGAGACGCGAAGAAGGGGATCCTTTCCATCAACCAAATTCACCTCTTGGTGAAGAACCTGAAGCACTTACCGGCGAATCTGTCCGAAACACCATTTTCACACTCATTTCCAGAGTATCTCGCCACAATTATATTCTATCTAAAATTCTAAACCTTATTCATCCGCTCGTTCCGACCGACAATCATCTCGGAATAATAGAAGAAGTCAACGAACTTCGTGCTCGAGTAATCAATCTGGAGAATATGGTGTAAAATTACTAGCTTCAACAACATCACCGGCACCAACAGTACCATCAGTAACAGCACCAGTACCATCAACAATCCATGCCTCAACATCCCATTCAGTACCTCGAGTATAATCATCGTTCTACGTATTGTTCTACATCAATTATCTTCGTTCTTCATGGCGATTATGTAATCTCTAATGTTTGAGAGATTATGTATTTTAGTTCTAACGGTAAATCAAATGAGATTAATATTATATTAACTCATTAAATCTATGATTACATCTGAAGAAAATATATATGTAAGTATATTTTCATAAAGATTGTAATTAAAAATTCTTTCGTACAAACTGTTAATGGTGAAAATATTTTAACGAGTAGGTAATACCCGAGGAATATTTAGATTTCACATTAATAAGTTACATTGTTCATTCTTCGAATCTGATTCAACAGTCATTTACTATCCTAATTACATCCACTATATACAAATTCGTTCACCACAGAATAACCATTTTCATTCAATTTCATATTTGGATTTTGATTTATCAGAATTCAACAAGTGGCATAATGAAGAAATAATGGACACAATAAAAATTGATTAGAAACAGACTAATTAACAATATGAAATTTTCTTAAGAAACCACGCTAACAAGATCCTAGCTAACTGTTCCTAGCTAACTGTTAATTTTGTATCACATTTTATTTTATCGCAATTTATTTATCGCAATTTAATTATCGCAATTTATTTATCGCAGTTTATTTATCGCAATTTTATTATTCGTCATTTAATTTCTGTTATTTACTTTACGCACTTTATTTATCGTCATTTAATTACTGTTATTTATTTTACGCACTTTAAATATTGGGACATGTATACAAGGTTTTGACATATCATATCGACGCATCTATATATATTATTTGGAATAACCATAGACACTCTATATGCAGTAATGATCGAGTTCTCTATACAGGGTTGAGGTTGATTCTATAATAATATATATAATTTGAGTTGTGATCGAGTCTGAGACATGTACACGGGTCACGATACGTATTAATTAATTCGAATATTATATATTAAACTATATATGAATGATTGGACTGTTAACTGTGGACTATCGACTGTGGATGAATAATATTGAACAATTAAAATGAATTAAAATACTGATTATAACATATGAAACTAAATAATTCTTCAAGTTTGCCACTTGATTTCATCCTAAATTTCATTTGTATCTTGACGATTACGATCTGCGTTCAAACCTTTCATGATTCTGGAAAACACCTCAAACTAAAGGATGAACCAACCGCACTTCATCTACGGAAGAAAAGATTGATGCATATAGTTATGCATATGAAAAACTCTCGAAAACTGAATAAATGTTTAACACGTAGTTGTGCTAATTCCCTAGTGTTATTACTACCCAAAATAACTTGATAATCTCTTTTCAAAGTAGCGAATTTTGTCACAGCTCCATCAAGATAACTTTGACTTTTCGTTCGAAATAACCTTATCATAACCTTGATATATATGCATGCTCTTTTATTGTTACCAGGGAACCTTTCATATTTTACCATATTACCAGCAGACGTACCAGCAACCTCGTTGCTTCTTGGCTTAAATCACTCTGACAAATCATTATATTTATTCATTGAAACCCTATCATATACTCATCCGAATCTTGTAACAAGAACTGCCATGCCAATTATCGGGAATCAACAATCAGTACTTTGAAAACTCACAGCATATCTACATCAACAATTATATGTATGACATTTATCTCTTAGAATTATGATCTCTCATTCTGAAATTCTGAAAAGCACTCAGTCACAAATCAATGCTCTGAATTTTGAAAATGTTGAATGAAGCAACAAAAACTGTAAACGACCTCAACAGCCAAAAGTTGATGATAAAGAATTATAGGTTGGCAAAGCTCAAAAAAAGTTTGAAACTGAAAAACTGATTGAGCAAACTATGAAGGAGTCTCTGAACAAATCACAAGGACTAAACTTGTACATTAAGAATCCTGATGATTCTGTTTCTGATGAAATCTTTAGAGAATACCTTGCTTCTGACTCCAAACTCTTGAGGACAAATTTTCTTCACCATCCTCCGATATTAGAAATTCCAAGATATCATCGTATCTTTCATTATAAATATCCTCTATATTTCTGAAGATATTTTCATAACTATTCTTATCCAAAATCATTAATCTTTTCGTACTGTCAGTGTTACATCATATAGAAACTGTTAGTTTCTATATTCTGTAAACTTTCGAGCTTAAAATATGAATGTTATTGAAGTAATGTTGGGAACTGAAGCATGAGTTAGTATAATATAATGACACTTGATCAACGTGATTATATTACAGTAAGTCATGCTGAGTTTCTAAATGGGACATGATGATTCACAGATTATAACGTCATCATGTGCCATGTTACGAGACTCTTACATTTTATCTGATATATAAACATATCAAGAACATATTTTCTTGATAGTTCTATCTTTCCCGGATATTCTGGTAATTTGACAAATCAAGATCGTGCCATTACCATTCCCTTTTTAGAACATCAACAATGTTCATTCTAAAACTTATATCTGCGAATTCTGGTCCATTACAAGAGATGTCTAATCGCAAGAAGAAGGAAATGGAGGGACAACGCTCCGAAATAGAAATTGGAGTATAAATCGTAGCAAATAGGAGGGAGTATTAACAGTGGATGACAGTGTTTATATGGAACATAAATATGGACACTGAAATATAAGGGGAGATATAAAGCCCAATAACAACCCATAAATTACAAACCGTGTATATCAATGTTTATCGCAACATAAAGACACGAGAGAACTATAAGTACTATAACCCCAAGGGCCAAGTAGAAATAAGCAGATTCCTCTGGTGGAAGTTGGAAAAGGAGAAAAATTGCTGCGATAGTAAGGATAAAGACAAGGATTAGAACTGGATTAAGCATTTTCACAATCTTTTGGATGTATGAACTAAGAAGGAAAGTATACGAATGGTGAAAATAATGGAACGGAAAAAGTTTAATTTATAATAGAAATATCAGACAGAGTAATTGATAATGTTAAAAACAAACATATATTTCATAGCATTATCCCTCAAGAAAGACAAGCTTTTAGTTGCGATTGTTCTATTTACAAGTGATATTCGTTTAAATAATAAAAGGTAAAGACAAAAGACAGATTCGACGAATTGAAGACGCAAACGACTAAAAAGCTCAAAAGTACAAAATACAATCAAAGAGGTTCCAATTATTGATAAGAAACGTCTCAGAATTACAAGAGTACAAGATTCAAAATACAAAGTACAAGATATTAAATTGTACGCAAGGACGTTTGAAAATCCGGAACCGGGACCAGAGTCAACTCTCAACGCTCGACGCAACGGACTAAAAATTACAAGTCAACTATGCACATGAATATAATATAATATATAATTAATTCTTAAAATTAATATATATATTATATTATATTATAAAACCGTCGGCATAAAAAAATAAAGACTTTTGAGCCTCCCCAGCTGGCCATGCGATCGCATGGCCTTGAAGGGCAAAGCCCATGCGATCGCATGAGCCCTTTTTCCAGGCCTGTCCTATAAAGTTCGCGAGTTTTGGACGCAAAAACACACATCTTTTTCTTCTCCTCATTCAATGTATAATATTTATATTTATATTATAATTTTAATTTTAATTTTAATTTATAATAATAAGGGTGTGTTAGCGAATGTTGTAAGGGTTTAAGTCGAAATTCTGTCCGTGTAACGCTACGCTATTTTTAATCATTGTAAGTTATGTTCAACCTTTTTAATTTAATGTCTCGTAGCTAAGTTATTATTATGCTTATTTAATCCGGAGTAATCATGATGTTGGGCTAAAAATATTAAAATTGGGTAATTGGGCTTTGTGCCATAATTGGGGTTTGGACAAAAGAACGACACTTGTGGAAATTAGACTATGGGCTATTAATGGGCTTTATATTTGTTTAACTAAATGATAGTTTGTTAATGTTAATATAAAGATTTACAATTGGGAGTCCCTATAAATAACCATTTACACTCGATCGGACACGATGGGCGGGGTATTTATGTAGTGACCCGAACTTTTCCATGTTTATATATATTAATTGAGATTGATATTTACATGATTAAATGTTTCCAACATGTTAAGCAATCAAACTTGTTAAGACTTGATTAATTGAAATATGTTTCATATAGACAATTGACCACCCAAGTTGACCGGCGATTCACGAACGTTAAAACTTGTAAAAACGACATGACGATATATATATGGATATACATATGGTTAACATGAGATTATGATAAGTAAGTATCTCCATAAGTATATTAACAATGAGTTATATACATATAAACAAGACTACTAACTTAAGGATTTCGAAACGAGACATATATGTAACGATTATCGTTGTAACGAAATTTAAATGTATATATATATATATCATATTAAGATATATTAATATATCATAATATCATGATAATATAATAATTTAACATCTCATTAGATATAATAAACAATGGGTTAACAACATTAATTGAGATCGTTAACTTAAAGGTTTCAAAACAACACTTACATGTAACGACTAACGATGACTTAACGACTCAGTTAAAATGTATATACATGTAGTGTATTTAGATGTATTAAAATACTTTTGGAAGACTTCAATACATATATCAAAACACTCATACTTAACGAAAATGGTTACAATTACTTTTCCATTCTTTTCTTTCATCAAGAATTCTAGTCGTATTCTTACCCGTATTATACACAGCTTCAAAACGTACTTACTATGAGTATATACCAATAGGAACTAGCATGGGATTCCACTCTTGATTATGTCATGTATGACTAATCAATTTTAACTTCTACCATGAGCTAGTCAACTAACTAGAACTCCTTTTAACCCCACTCACCACTCACCAATTACCACTCATCATTCACTCCATTTCACTTCCAATTCTCTTTCTAATTCTCTCTCAACACACACACACACTATTATGAACGTATTTTTCCAGTAGTTAATCATCATCTTCATCAAAAATCACTTCAAGAATCAAGCTATAATCATCATAGGAAGAACACTTCAAGAACACTTCAAAAATCCCTTCAAGTTTACTAATTTACTTCCAAGCTTTCTAATCCATTTCAAGTAATCTTCTAAGATCAAGAAACCTTTGTTATATACAGTAGGTTATCTTTCTTATTCAAGGTAATATTCATATTCAAACTTTGATTCAATTTCTATAACTATAAACTATCTTAATTCGAGTAAAAATCTTACTTGAACTTGTTTTTGTGTCATGATCCTACTTCAAGAACTTTCAAGCCATCCAAGATCCTTTGAAGCTAGATCATTTCTTGTCACTTCCAGTAGGTTTACCTACTAAACTTGAGGTAGTAATGATGTTCATAACATCATTCGATTCATATATATAAAACTATCTTATTCGAAGGTTTAAACTCGTAATCACTAGAACATAGTTTAGTTAATTCTAAACTTGTTCGCAAACAAAAGTTAATCCTTCTAACTTGACTTTTAAAATTAACTACACACATATTCTATATCTATATGATATGCTAACTTAATGATTTAAAACCTGGAAACACGAAAAACACCGTAAAACCGGATTTACGCCGTCGTAGTAACACCGCGGGCTGTTTTGGGTTAGTTAATTAAAAACTATGATAAACTTTGATTTAAAAGTTTTTATTCTGAGAAAATGATTTTTATTATGAACATGAAACTATATCCAAAAATTATGGTTAAACTCAAAGTGGAAGTATGTTTTCTAAAATGGTCATCTAGACGTCGTTCTTTCGACTGAAATGACTACCTTTACAAAAATGACTTGTAACTTATTTTTCCGATTATAAACCTATACTTTTCTGTTTATATTCATAAAATAGAGTTCAATATGAAACCATAGCAATTTGATTCACTCAAAACGGATTTAAAATGAAGAAGTTATGGGTAAAACAAGATTGGATAATTTTTCTCATTTTAGCTACGTGAAAATTGGTAACAAATCTATTCCAACCATAACTTAATCAACTTGTATTGTATATTATGTAATCTTGAGATACCATAGACACGTATACAATGTTTTGACCTATCATGTCGACACATCTATATATATTTCGGAACAACCATAGACACTCTATATGTGAATGTTGGAGTTAGCTATACAGGGTTGAGGTTGATTCCAAAATATATATAGTTTGAGTTGTGATCAATACTGAGATACGTATACACTGGGTCGTGGATTGATTCAAGATAATATTTATCGATTTATTTATGTACATCTAACTGTGGACAACTAGTTGTAGGTTACTAATGAGGACAGCTGACTTAATAAACTTAAAACATCAAAATATATTAAAAGTGTTGTAAATATATTTTAAATATACTTTGATATATATGTATATATTGTTATAGGTTCGTGAATCAACCAGTGGCCAAGTCTTACTTCCCGACGAAGTAAAAATCTGTGAAAGTGAGTTATAGTCCCACTTTTAAAATCTAATATTTTTGGAATGAGAATACATGCAGGTTTTATAAATGATTTACAAAATAGACACAAGTACGTGAAACTACATTCTATGGTTGAATTATCGAAATCGAATATGCCCCTTTTTATTAAGTCTGGTAATCTAAGAATTAGGGAACAGACACCCTAATTGACGCGAATCCTAAAGATAGATCTATTGGGCCTAACAAACCCCATCCAAAGTACCGGATGCTTTAGTACTTCGAAATTTATATCATATCCGAAGGGTGTCCTGGAATGATGGGGATATTCTTATATATATGCATCTTGTTAATGTCAGTTACCAGGTGTTCACCATATGAATGATTTTTATATCTATGTATGGGATGTGTATTGAAATATGAAATCTTGTGGTCTATTGTTACGATTTGATATATATAGGTTAAACCTATAACTCACCAACATTTTTGTTGACGTTTAAAGCATGTTTATTCTCAGGTGAATACTAAGAGCTTCCGCTGTTGCATACTAAAATAAGGACAAGATTTGGAGTCCATGTTTGTATGATATTGTGTAAAAACTGCATTCAAGAAACTGATTTCGATGTAACATATTTGTATTGTAAACCATTATGTAATGGTCGTGTGTAAACAGTATATTTTAGATTATCATTATTTGATAATCTACGTAAAGCTTTTTAAACCTTTATTTATGAAATAAAGGTTATGGTTTGTTTTAAAAATGAATGCAGTCTTTGAAAAACGTCTCATATAGAGGTCAAAACCTCGCAACGAAATCAATTAATATGAAACGTTTTTAATCAATAATAACGGGACATTTCAATTTATATGTACGAATAATCGTTCATTTAACCGGACACGGGAATGGATTAATAGCCACTAGAATTATTAAAACATGGGTGAAATTATGTACAAGGACACTTGGCATAATTGATAACAAAGTATTAAAACCTTGGGTTACACTCAGTCGACATCCTGGTGTAATTATTAAACAAAGTATTAAAATCTTGTTACAGTTTAAGTCCCCAATTAGTTGGAATATTTAACTTCGGGTATAAGGATAATTTGAAGAGGACACTCGCACTTTATATTTATGACTGATAGATTGTTATGGACAAAAACCAGACGGACATATTAAATAATCCAGGACAAAGGACAATTAACCCATGGGCATAAAATTAAAATCAACACGTCAAACATCATGATTACGGAAGTTTAAATAAGCATAATTCTTTTATTTCATATTTAATTTCCTTTATTTTATATTTAATTGCACTTCTAATTATCGCACTTTTATTTTTTGTTATTGTATTTAATTGCACTTTTAATTATCGTACTTTTTAATTATCGCAAGTTTATTTTATCGCACTTTTATTTATCGCAATTTCATTATCGTTATTTACTTTACGCTTTAAATTAAGTCTTTTATTTATTTAATATTTTACATTTTGTTTTAACTGCGACTAAAGTTTTAAAATCGACAAACCGGTCATTAAACGGTAAAACCCCCCTTTATAATAATAATATTACTTATATATATGTTTATATTTTTATAAAATAAAACTAATATAGCGTTAAGTTTTGATTAAAAGATTTTCCATGTGGAACGAACCGGACTTACTAAAAACTACACTACTGTACGATTAGGTACACTGCCTATAAGTGTTGTAGCAAGGTTTAAGTATATCAATTCAATAAATAAATAAATATCTTGAGTAAAATTGTATCGTATTTAATAGTATTTCCTAGTAAAATTTAATAGTATTTTATACCCCTTAGCTTTGACATCAGTAATCGAGGCAGATCACCGTATTTAATTATAGAGATCTTAATTTTCTTATTCGCCGAAGAATCAAATCTGTTAGATTTCGAAGATTTTCTTTAAATCCCTTGAATTCCGGAATTCAATCAAGACAACGTCAAAAGTTAATACGAACCTTATTTTCTAAATTCAACCCCGACTCTGTCAAAAGCTAAGACAAATCTTTATCCTTTCATTTCACCATTTTGTGATAACTTCATTCGTACCCTTCGAATAATCGAATTGTTTTATCCATATTACTTAATGATGATAAAACTCTATTTATCAACTCATATTCGTCATGAAAACATTTTTATTATTAGCCATGACCACCTCACTCAAATTTCGGGACGAAATTTCTTTAACGGGTAGGTACTGTGACGACCCGGAAATTTCTGACCAAATTTAAACTTAATCTTTATATAAGTTCGACACGATAAGCGAAGTCTGTAATGTTAGAGTCTCAAAACTTTTGAACTGTGTTCATGTACACATTTGACCTTCGATCATGCCCGACGATTCACGAATAATTGTGTGTAAATAAATATGTAAATATAAATGTTAGTATATATATAATAATAATTGGAAATAATAAATTTAATATAAACATTAAAGTTAAAAATGTAAAATAATATATATGATAGCTAAGATGCTATAAGAATGAATATATATATGTATATGAATGATTTCTATATAAATAATAATATATGTACATTGTATTATATATAAATTATACAAGTATTACATATTCAAATATGTTATTATATAACATAAGTATTAAATAACTTATAATATGTAAGGCTAAAATATGAACTCTTATTACAAGTTAAAATTTAGTTGTTATAGTAATATTATTATTACTTTCATGATTCTAATTAATAATAACATTAATATTAATATCAGTATCATTAATATTATTAAGGAAACAGGTAACTTGTTATATCTTCACTAGATATTATTATTATTAAAATATATAAAATTTAATACTCATTATTATATAATATATTAAATAGCTATATTACATATTTCATAATATGTAATACTAACATATCAAAAATACTTGTTATGATAATATTGTCATTATATTAATATCAACACTAGTGTTATTATTATTATTATCAAAATATATATATATATATATATATATATATATATATATATATATATATATATATATATATATATATATATATATATATATATATATATATAATATATATATATAGATATGAAAGTCTATACATTTAAAGTTGTTATTATATGATTTCTAATATTATTGTTATTATCATTAATAATTAATAATAATATTATTATTATTATCATTTCTATAATTATTATTATAATTATTATTATTAATTACTATTATTAATAATATTAACATATTATTATATTTAATATATTTAATAATTTATAATACTAAAAAAAAGATATAGAAATAGAGAAGCAGATTCAGCACGCGTATATAACTTTATCTGTCTATTTTTTTTATTATTATTCTGCTTCTCCTGCTATGCTCGTGATGGTATGTCGACCTCCATTGGCTACAAAACAAAAAAAATAAATCCATCTTTATTCGATGCTTTAATCAATCGAATACCCCTATCATCAATTGCACGATTTCTCCATTGAAGTTCATAATTCAGAAAAATAAAAGAAAAGAACCAGGAGCCGTTCTTGGTTCTTGAACTCGAATTGAAAAAGTACGATTTTGTATTCTTTTTCAAAATCTATAAATGCAATTAGGTTAGTATTCATCTTGTCAATCTTTCTGTAAAATCTCACTTCCCAATTCTTTCTAACGATCATGAATTCATGAGTCAAAGTTTAAGATTTAAAAAGTCAACAGATTCGTTCTTCGTGAAATTCGATTTAGTTTTGATGTTTTCGGTTCAATTGATGAATACAAAAGATTCTAGGAGTGATTTAAAACTTAATTCATGTTGTAATCCTTAGCTAAAACGTCCTCGAATTCTTAATCAAATTTTTTTTTGTTTTTTGTTATGAGCTGCGACAGCAGCCTTTTTTTTATTTTTTATTTTTCGTTTCTTATTGCAAACAATTAATTTGGGATGAGTTAGTAACTAGTTGGAGGAACCTAAAAGTTGTTTGTAACCAATTCTTTGATTTGATTCGTTCTTGGGTTGATTGGGTTAAAAGGAAGAAGAAGAAGAACATTTGAAAATGGGTTAAATAGATTTTGGTAGAGTTTAAACAGATAAACAAGCACAGCCGGATGGTTAGAAGGTGTGACGGGTGAGCGGGTGGTCGTGGGTTCGAGCCCGGGCAGGGGCATTTCTTATTTTTTTTTGCTGGTTTCTTTTAAAGGTAGTAATTTAATTATTATTTTTACTATTATTATTATTATTATTATCATCTTTAGTATTATTATTATTATTATTACTATTATTATTATTATTATTATTATTATTATTATTATTATTATTGTTATAGTTATTATTATTGTTATTGTTATTGTTAGTACTAGTATTAGTAATCAAAATTGTTGTTATCTAAATAAAGATTACTAATATAACTATTATTACTACTATTAATATTATCATTATTGTTATGATTATTATTATCATTAAGTATTAGAACTATTATTATTAGTATTATGAAAGTAATAAAACTTATCACGAAAATTAGAAATTTGTAGTATTTTAAAAATTATTAGTATTATTATTATTAACATAACTACTAATATTATTACCATTATCATTTTTGTTATCAGTGTTAACATTATTATTAAGGTTATTAAAAGAGTCAGTATTATCAAAACTATCATTTTTAACAAATAAATAATTTGTATATAAAATACACTTATTACATATACATTAATTATAATAATATTTCATGTAACCATGTATCAAACATATTACATTTTTATATAAGTACTTTCATAAATATTAGTATTATTATCAATTATATATATAGTAGAACAATTATTGTTAACATAAGTATATTAATAACGTTATTATCATTATTTTTATCTTTACTAATATTAACTTAGTATAATTAGAACTACGATTTTGATAAACAAAAGAAATATATATACATAAATATATTTAACACTTACAACATAACAAAGTATTTTTATATGAAACCTAAATATATTATTAATGTAAAAATGATATAATTAATAAGTTATATACATATATATATATATATATATATATATATATATATATACATATATATATATATATATATATATATATATATATATATATATGTATATATATATAAACTTATTCGATTACGATTATGAGTATTGATAAATATACAAATGATATAGGTTCGTGAATCCGAGGCCAACCCTGCATTGTTCAATATAGTCATATGTATTTTTACTACAAAATACATTAGGTGAGTTTCATTTGCTCCCTTTTTAAATGCTTTTGCAATATATATTTTTGGGACTGAGAATACATGCGCTGCTTTTATAAATGTTTTACGAAATAGACACAAGTGATCAAAAACTACATTATATGGTTGGATTATTAAACCGAATATCGCCCTTCAAGTCTGGTAACCTAAGAATTTAGGGAAATGGCCCCTGATTGACGCGAATCCTAAAGATAGATCTATGGACCTTGACAAGTCCCATTCGGGGTACGAATGCTTTAGTACTTCGAGATTATTATACAGACGAGAGGTTCTGTTTTGGGGATATTCTATGCATTAAGTTAACGTCGGTTACCAGGTGTTCAATCCATATGAATGATTTTTATCTCTATGCAGTTTGCGAAATGCCTGATATGAGAATGATGTTTATGAAAATATGAAATCTTGTGGTATATTAAAATGATGAAAATGAATGCTTATGATAAACTAATGAACTCACCAACCTTTTGGTTGACACTTTAAAGCATGTTTATTCTTAGGTACGAAAGAAATCTTTCGCTGTGTATTTGCTCATATTAGAGATATTACTTGGAGTCATTCATGACATATTTCAAAAGACGTTGCATTCGAGTCGTCAAGTTCACCAAGATTATTATTAAGTCAATTATAGTTGGATATATTATGAAATGGTATGCATGCCGTCAACTTTCGATGTAATGAAAGTTTGTCTTTTAAAAACGAATGAAATGTTTGTAAAATGTATCATATAGAGGTCAAGTACCTCGCGATGTAACCAAATGTAATGTATTCGCCCGGATGGATTAGGACGGGTCCTTTCATAAATGACAGATTAGATCATTTATAGTTGGATATTATGAAATGGTATGCATGCCTGTCAACTTTCGATGTAATGAAAGTTTATCTTTTAAAACGAATGCAATGTTTGTAAAATGTATCATATAGAGGTCAAATACCTCGCAATGTAATCATATGTTATTGTATTCATTCTTATGGATTAGGACGGGTCTTTACAGATAATGGCAGCACCACGCTGTTGAACAGTGGAAATACCAATTATTACAAATTCTAAGAAAAAACTGTGTTGAAAGAGCAAACACACAATTATATACCGCCATTATCTACCACCTTTGGAGTCGCCGGCACAGCTGCCACCACCGCCTCTGCCACTAACATAAACAACCCACCTCACAATCCACTAATGAGTGATTTTGTAAGATTACAGGTCTGGTTTTCATTAAAATTTGGGGATTTTTACGAACCTTGATTTTGGATATCTATGATATTAAGATTTAGGTAGCAATATAAAAACAGTAATTTTGAATTTTTACCACCATCATGATGTCCAGATCCTTATGTCTAGATACTTTGATTTAGTTATGGCTTTATAGTTTTGATTATGTTTTATTTTATTTTGGGATTTGATTTGAAGTACATGTGCTGTCTAGGTAGGAGGTTCATGGCAACTGAGGGTTTGAAATGGAAGATACATATGAGGGTTTAGATGATTTAGAATTGAGGAAGAAGATGATGTTTAGAATTGGGGAAGAAATAAATTAAATTGACGAAAACTAACATTCGTTATGTCGAGGGACAAACAACGTCAAAAAATTAATGTTAGTAACCTGATACCCTTTTGTATAGGTCATGACATTCATAAAACAGTACATATTTAAAAGTTGAATGCATACAATAGGATATCTGAAAGTTTGATGAATACAATTATAATTTGATGAAAATTCACTGCATTTTAAAACAATTTTTACTTATAGTTACTATTCATTGTGTTGTGATTGGTTGATGGTTTAAGGGCATTTTCTTCATTTAGTTTTCTTCTTTCTTTTTTGTTTCGAAAAGCAAATTTTATTAACACGAACCCACAAGAGAGGGTAAACCAATTACACGACTCATAGACTATAGTCAAAGATACAGACTTGATATGTACAACTCTAAAGTACAAGCAGGAGGAGTTGCAGATTGAGCAACTTAGAAAAAAATAATTAAACAAAACAGGACCAAAGATCTGAGATCTAGACTAACCAATCCAACTTCCTATTCTTCAAGCGACTCGAAATCCATTCATACGTTTTAAGTTGAATCTCCATCAAACCCGTAGGACCATTCCAAAAAGACTTTGTGAATAATGGATTTTTTTTTTTTTTTACATACTAAAGCCCGTGTGTATAATGCTTTTTGATTAATTCATTTTAGGCGGTGAGAATAGTATTGGTTGCTTTTTTTAATTATTTTTTTAAGCATTAAACTTGAGTTTTTCTTTTTAAAAACCGTAAACATATATTTTTAAACAACTTTCTTGTAATACTAGTTAATTTTATTGTTTATTTTTTTTAATTATTAACAATATTTTTTTAACTTACTAAAAGCTTATAATTTTTATCAATCATTCATATGATATTTTGCTTATTTGTACCAATATGTTATATGCGTATCTTAATTATAAACAATTAAAATAGTATTTATTGTTTATAGCGAAACTCAATAGCGTCTTTGAACATGTGCAAAATGTGCGGTCGCACAGGGTCCGAAAATGTTAAGGGGCTCAAAATTTTGTAATACCTTTAATTATTACATATATTAATTAATAAATTTTTTTTAAAAAAAAATTAAAGCGAAAAACAAACAAAAATTATTAATATTGAGAGCTTTATTATTGTTGTTATTATTATTATTATCATTATCATTATTATTATTATTATTATTATTATTATAAACTTAAAAGTATTAAAACTTACAAAAAATTAGTGGGAAGCCTAGAGACAATCTGGGCCCCCATACCTCTAGCAATAACAAAACCTATCCTAGTAAAAATATGAGCAGCAGCACCGGCACCAATATCTTGCGCCATCGAACTCTTCTGAACCCGCTTTAGCAAAGAAACAGCATCCTTTTCTAATTCCCCAAGGGAAGAAAATGAGAAAGGAATGAAACCATAACCAATCGCCTGACAGCTAGATTCGTACTTGACCCGCTTCCGACGAGCCGCATCAACCACATCACGTCCAGGGACAAAGTCAGAAAGCCCAGACTGTGTCAAAGGAGAAGACCCTGTCAAGTCAACACAAACATCGCGACCACAATCCCAGGAATAAAGTAACACATCTGCAGGTCTGACGGCCCTGTCGTTCCCTCCAGACAACCCAATGTCAACCTCCTTTCTCGCTGAAATCCCAGATCGATAACAAACATCAACAAGGGAATCCCGAACAACATTATGTCGATGCTTAATACCCACCATACCAGCACAAGACACCGCGTGATCCCCGAAAATATCCCCAATAAAAACCCTAGAACAGGCAGAGCTTGCCGTCGAGATAGAGAACAATGGAACACCCAACCGGTAGCACAACACACATCGGTAAGTCTTTGCGTTCATCGTCTGACCCAACCCCAAAATAGGGACTGCCCTTAGCCAAGCAGAGGTGTGATCACCCTGCTGCGATTTCCATAAGGCCGATTGTCGGGGAGATAATGAAAAAGTGGATTCTGCAGAAGCGGTAACCTTTGTGAAATAAACATCTGCCAATTTCTTCATGAGTATGGGGGCAGCGACCTCACTCTGATTACCTAAAATATCAAACCCAACCGTTTTATTAAACAGACCCAATGCATCTTCAAAAGTACGACCAAGACCAACAATACCCGCATGACGTAGGAGCTTGGTCTGCAAACCAGCAGACTGTAATCGAGAAGCCAGAAAAGCATAATGATGAACATCTCCCGCAGAATAAACACCAAGTCCTCCAAATGCAAATGGCAAGGTGGCAAGCCGCCACTGCCAATCACCAAACCCAGGCCCTGAAGCAGTAACAATACTCTCCAAGGAAGATCGAAGGGCTCCATCGAAAGCGCGTTGAGCCGCCTCAAATATACTAGGAGGACAAGTACGCAAGGTAAAGTAGAGTTTAGAAACTCCCGTACATGCCCTAAGCAACAACAACTCACACTAAGGATCATCAAGCTTAGCAACCTTATCCATAAGCGCAATGGACTTTGTCACCCTTTGCATCACCAGTTCACTACTAAAACCAAGTTCGAAACTTGCGGGGGCCCCAAGCAACTTAACACCATTTAAAGGTCGAGCAATATTAGGAGGAAAGACACCTACTTGCCTGCTGCGAGGGTCCTCCGTAGGCCAGAAAATTTCTGTTTTTTCAACGTTGAGATGAAGCCCAAAACGAGGCCCATCCCCCATAATCAAATGCAAAACCTTCCCCACCACCAAAGTGTCCCCAATAATAGTGCCATTATCCAAATACCACGCCTGAAGACAAACCTCAAAATTAGCTCTGATTTTAGAAACCAAGGGTTGTAAGACCAAAGCAAAAAGTAGCAGACCAAGGGGATCACCCTGTTGCACCCCCTGAGAAGACCATAAGGTGTGGTTCCCATAATACAATCTTGCTGGATTAGAGTAGCAAAATTCAACCCACTGGAAAATGCTCGGACAAAGGCGGCGAACTTCATGTAACATGAACGTACGATCAACAAGATTGAATGCATTTTGAAAATCAACTAATAACATAGAGAGGCCAACATCAGAGCCACGATCCTCAATCAACCGATTCACAGCATGAAGAATAGCCTCACCACCTAAAGAAACACCAACACCAAATTGAAGACCATCGAAGTAACTTCCCAAAGACTGGCCAACCATAGCAGCGCCAACCTTCGAAACAAGACGTCGTCAAACAGTACCCACAGCTATAGGACGAATACCACCGCCGGGCTTGACAAGCGGTGTGAGGGGAGCACTAGCTATATACTCTCCTAATTCTATAGGGCACCTTCCAGCTAGAAAGAGATTAACGACCCCGGTAATAGAGCCAACCAACTCATCCGAGAGTGCCACAGCAGCACCACTCAAGCAATCCATAAGGTGTTGTGCACGTAAACCATCCCTACCACATGATGTGCCCCGAGGAAAACTTTTAATCTGGCCCAAAACAACAGCAGAAGTCGTAACGAGGTGTAGGTGATTAACCGGCATATCAGGCAAGGATGGAGCTATAGAAGAAGGATGCTTAGACAGCAAGTCCGCCAGCGTGGCGTCATTATAAGGAGCAACGCCTGATGAAGAAAGAACACGAGCTGCAGCGGTGTAATGGCCATCACAAATCTTCCTACGACACTGCTTAATATTACGCTCTTCCAAATCAAGGACCTCATCCTCAGCCACTAACAACATAGGAGAATCCTCTGCCAAATACTCCCTCACAAGCTGTAAACTTTCACCCGCTGTCCCCCAAGAGCAAATAGCACGGGAAATATTCTCTTCCTGATGCCGACGCTTTATCGAAGACCTAGACTCACGACAACTCCGTGGCCGAAAGGTTTTAAGGGTACAAAGGGGTAACACCAACAAAGAGACCCAACTAAAAATGTCATCAGGCTTAGAGATCACCTTATCAAGAGCACTTTTCAAAACCCGAGAAAACCCCAAACGACACTTGGGAGGGATAGACTTAACCGTGCGAAACCCCTTAGAGAACAAACGATCAAGGAGAGCCACGTCAAAACCATCGTTATGATCACGCACCGAACCATCCTCAATACAAAGTCGAGCAGGAGAAGAGGGGGCTAGTGGCTTGGTAAAATTATGAAGTACAAAACGAACAAGTGGTTACACTATGTAGCAACACTTTTCCCATTGATGAGTCCGAAAAACTTGTGAATCAAGTGGTTACATTAGAATTAGTCAGTTCACAAAATTGGTCGGATACCCAGATTAACCTAAATATAATTAACGTTTAAGGCCCTTTTTAATGTCTCGCACAGGGCATAAGGGCATTCCACTCATTGTTACTTTTCACAAGACTTAAAAAACGATATACTTTTAAAAAGCTAATCGAGCAAGTAAATTATTGAGACATCTGTATACAAACGATCTAAATCCAATGACAAAAGATGTGATGAATATACAATAATAATATGGTGTATAATACAAACAAGTAATATAATATCACACATTATATACGGAGTATTAAAATTTTCTTCTTTTTGAAAAGCAAGTGAGATTTTACTAATAAAATGAACCATGATATAATAATATTTATTTATCACTTTTACCAAAAATAACAAAACTCATTTTTTTGGACATCAATTTGAGATCACCAACGAGACTTAACCATCCGCGTGTTCATCTCCCGTAGTTGCATAACACGCCCCCAACTACTGCCCTGGAGGAAACTCGGACCAATCCGAGGGCATGACCGGTAAAACCTCCTCCCCACTGCCCCTGCACTAAGCGAAAGGCGACCTGAGTGAATATTTCAGGTCAGGGATAATATTGAATGCAATGTTGCAGCCCAGTAGAGTCGAACTCCTGACCTCTCTCTAAGAGATGCATGCCACTACCAGCTCAGCTACAACTCAATGTTAACAAAATTCATAAATGATTCAAATAAAATGAACCATATATTTATCACTTTATTAATAAAATGAACCATGATACAATATTTATCACTTTTTTGAAAACTAACAAAACTCATAAAGCTATGATTCAAATATGTATAAATCACACACACACACACACACACACACACACACACACATATATATATATATATATATATATATATATATATATATATATATATATATATATATATATATATAACCATTCAGGCTTGCCTGAGTGGCCACCGAGTTGACCAATGAAGCACACCATCCGGGTTCAATTCCTGACTATGTCAAATTGTTCAAAAAGGGAGTGTAACTAGAGGGTGCGCATAATGCGCAATTCACCCGGTATCAGGTCTCGCGCTCGGGGGGCTTGATTACCTGAGGTTTTACCTTCTATGGGGGAGCCAATGTGCTGGTTCATAGGAGGGTTTCCTCGCTTACCAAAAAAAAAAAAAAAAAAAAAAAAATCACATATATATTTACCTTGTATTATGTTGTTTGAATCACAAATGTAATAAACTCAGATTGTCACTTGGCTATATTAATTTTAAACTCACATTTTATTATTATAGCTAAATATTTCCTATGAACTCATTACTCACTAGTTTCTTCAACGTACAATTTTAAAAAAATATTAAATAAATATTTCGTATCGTCATTATGGATTTAAATCTATCTATATAAGCACCATAGTTGCTAATAGATAGTAGTCAACGAATGAATGGAGTCGAATAAATCAAGGTTCGGTAGTGCAAAGCCAATGACATGCAGCCGCTTTTATCCCTCAACCTAACCAAGTGACCAACTAACTACAGCCTTTTTTTTTTTGTTTTTTTAATTTTTATTTATTTATTTACTCATTATTTGTAGCTTGCAATTTGCATTGGGTTCTATACCTAAATACCATACTTTCAGTACCCATTTCATGGATTCTTTTCTGTTGCAGCACAGTTTCTATATTTATCTCTCATCATAACCTCATTTGTATACTTCAATTTAATTATTTATAGGTATTGATATTGTGCTGCAAGTTTCATAAAATTTGTTGATTATATTTTGGTAATGTAGTGATGGATTTCAATTTCAATTCTTGATGAACAATTGAACATCCACTACTGACATCATGGATTCTTGCTCTTTCGAAGGTACACATCAATCTATTAATCAATCAATCCAATTTATATACTTAATTTTATCTTTTCAGGATCGGTTTCTTGATTCTCTAATTAAAATTATAATTATAGTTATATTTCCTTATAAGTACGTAATAATTATTCTAATTTTGTCAAATAGCAATCACTACCCACATCATCCATCTTACATTTTTGAAGCTAATCAATCAATTCATTATCACTAACGAATTTTTTTGTTTATTCTTGATTGGGGTTGTTGATTCTTTAATTTCTGTTTCTGGGGTTTGATCTTTATTTGAACAAGTTGGTATTACAGATTGAATTAAACCCATATCAAAGATTGTATCTTTATGTGTAAACAATTTCATCTTATTTATCGGATCTATATTTGAAATAGTAGTAATGTTGCATGTTTTTATTATATGACCTTGTGATTAACATCATCTGCCAGCTGATATTCACCCATTAAATTTAATTTATTGACCCTCTCTGTGTCCCTGTCCATCTAACTTTCTTCTTTACTGTACAGAAATTGTTTTATTTGCACCAATAGATTCAAGATTCACCATTAATTAAATTCATTATCAACAAGGTGTCATTAGTACTTTATTTATTTATTTATTGCTAATTTTACATATAACTAAGGACGGGTAAACATAAATTCTATTCATATATATTATGTATTCAAATTTAGTAGTATATGATTGTATATTTGTATTGATGTTTCTTATATGAATGGTTATGAAGTTATCATTGTATTCTTGATGTTGGTTGTAGCTGATGTTTGGGTGCACTAATAAATTAACGTCGAATTTGCATTTGATTTGTTATCGCGCTTCAAACTATATCTAATTCTATAAGGTGCAATACTCATTTTATTGTCTTTTGTTATGAGATACTAATCTTTTATGGAGCCCTTACTAATTAAGAAGTGCTAGATTATTTACCTTTATTAAACTGTTCATCCTTGTATCATATATATCTTGAATATGTACTATCCTTACAACATTGTTCATATTATTTTAAGTGGAGTTGTAGGATAGATAAACACTGTATTCTGATGAACATCCTCTTGTCCATATTTTTTTTTAAAAAAATATTAAGAGTAAAAGTAATTATCATTTTTTAGATAAGGATTAAGCTTGCACACAACCTTCTTTGGGCCAGTATAAGTCATGGTTAAGCTGTCTTTATCAAGTTCCAAGTCAACTATTTACATTAATGTTTTGATGCAACTCTTCTTAATAATATTATCTTATTTATTTATTTATTTGTATATATAAATATTTGTATAATTATACATACATACTTGTGCAATGAATATCACAACTGGCATTGACATAATATTTATTTATCATCATTGAAACTCAATTATGGTCTAACCAAAGTCTGATCCTGAGACTATGACATAAAGTTAGCAAAATAGTATTACATGCCAGCCACATTTTAATACTAAAGTTCTCATTAGGGTCAAGTTTATAATGCACTTGAATCTAATCTGTATGTGTTTGACTTTTTCATCTTTGAATCTTTCTTATAGGGTTTGTACTTGATCCATCAAAGTGTAGCAAATTAAGTATGGACGAAAAACGAGAACTTGTATACGAAGTATCCGAATGGTCTCATGGTGCACCCGAGCTCCTACAATCATGGAGCCGGCAAGAACTGTTGCAAATTCTTTGTGCAGAAATGGGAAAAGAACGAAAGTATACAGGACTAACAAAACTTAAAATTATCGAGCACCTTTTAAAAATAGTTTCTGAAAAAAGATCACAAAACGGGGAGAATGATGATGATGATATTATGATGATGAATCTTGAATCATCACAAAGTGATTATCAAAGATCTGTTAAAAGGCATAGGAAATCTGATACCCCGACCCATTTAGATATTTCATCGGATCATAATTATGTTGATTTGGATGATACTAATGTTGACTTTTGCAAGAATTCGGCTTGTAGAGCCAAGTTAAGTCAAGATGTGGTATTTTGTAAAAGGTGTTCTTGTTGTATTTGTCATCAATATGATGATAATAAGGATCCGAGTTTGTGGTTGATTTGCAGTTCGGATCCCCCGTTTCTGGGACCCACTTGTGGAATGTCGTGTCATCTTGAATGTGCGTTAAAACACGAAAAATCAGGTATGCCGAAAGATGGTAAAAGTAGAGGCCTTGATGGAACCTTCTATTGTGTATCTTGTGGTAAAGTGAATGATTTACTCGGGTAAGTTTTTTCCCCGATAATTTCACTTTTCAGTCAACCTTCATGATCAGTGCCAAAATTCTAAAGGTGGCAAAATAGGTGGGTTGGGAACGGGTCAACACTAATTCCGGTAAAAATCGTAACTTTTAAACAAATGGTATTTATATAATACAATAGATTTTTAATCATTTATTTTGGAACAGCAAACACACACCCTTTTTGTATAGAAAGTGTACATGTCAATCCAACTTGTATAAAAGTGACCCATTGTGACACATCAGCCACCCGCTAATCCGTCCTATTTGCCACCTCAGATCTTAGTGTGTGTCCGATCATGATTTTGGAATTTTTTTTTTTGTTACTCGATGATGCGCCCTAAACAAGTTTTCTTTTTTTGCAATGAACCTAAATCGATTAAGTATGTACAGATGTTGGAAAAAACAAATGACAATAGCAAGGGATACTAGGCGGGTTGACATCTTGTGTTATCGTGTTTCCTTAAGCCAGAAGCTCTTAGTTGGGGCGTCGAGGTATGGAAAGCTTCATGAAATTGTAAATGAAGTAATGGAAAAACTCGAAGCAGATGTGGGCCCGTTAACTGGTTTGCCAGTCAAACTTGCAAGAGGTATAGTCAACAGGCTCTCTTCAGGACAAGAGATACAAAAACTTTGTGCTTTTGCAGTTGAAACTGTAGATTCAGTTCCATCAAATACAACTATTAATGGTATGTTTTTCTCCTATGGTTTGATATTTTAGTACGAATGCCAAGTCACAAGTTAAAATTAGTTGAGTTTTTGGTAAATGTTGGTTTTTAAAGTTTTTTTTTTCCCGCTTCGCCAACTTGACCATTTATGTGAAAGATTTTAGCTTGACACAAGCTTGACATAATGAACATCTCAATATGTAAAAGGTCGAAATTGCGACAATGCCTTCTCTAGTTCATATCTTTATAATCTCCATTGCAAAGGAAACAGTGTTTGACTTTTTTGGGTCAACTTAACTATCTTCATCCATTTATGATAAGGATTTTCTTACCATTTCAGGCTCCTAATTTTCTTTTAACTCTAAAGTTAATAAAGATTACATTTTAGTGGTAAAAACTATGCAGATCCTAGCATATTGACACCAATTGTCAAATTTGGAGACAATGAGAAAAGCCCACCAACAAATTCAAGCAGCCTTTCGAATCCCTCCTCAGTTGAAGATGAAAACAACAATATTGTTAATAAGCAGAAGGACAAGGAGGTTGCAGTTTATGCTGATGATATAAACATCATCAAGAACAGCACAGGAACTGATGAAAACAATGAAAAAGATTATGACCCTTTTGTCCCTGGTACGTCAATTAAATTACCCTTTACTCCTTGCAAGACGGAAAGTGTAAAAGATTCAATCTTTGCGAGAAAAACCCGCCCGAAGTTGTCAAAAAAGAATCTTGATAACGAGTCTGAAGGGGAACCAAGTGAAACAGATGATCGGGATTTTGGGTATTATGTGAAGGTGATCCGACGGTTAGAATGC
Source organism: Rutidosis leptorrhynchoides (assembly GCF_046630445.1). Lineage (NCBI taxonomy): Eukaryota > Viridiplantae > Streptophyta > Magnoliopsida > Asterales > Asteraceae > Rutidosis > Rutidosis leptorrhynchoides. The sequence continues at coordinate 512,386,972 of NC_092335.1, read as the reverse complement.
GAAGGACATATAGATACGGGTTTTAGGAAGAAATTTCTGACTTGGTATAGCATGAGAGCAAGTCAACAAGAGGTTAGAATAGTCAAAGTGTTTGTGGATACTTTAATGGAGGATCCAGCTTCACTTGCAGAGCAGCTTGTGGATACTTTCTCAGATGTGATTACAAGCAAGACATGTTCTTCAAAAGGGCTTTGCTTGAAGCTTTTTCATTGAAATTAAATGAAAATATAAGGTTAGAAAATTATAATCTGAATCATATGTAAGTTATTGATCCACTATATTCTTTATTTAAACTGTATTCGTTCAACTTCTATATTCTATATAATTATTGATGGCTAATCTATATAGATTTTTATCAATATGAAGAAAAAAATATTATGTAAATATGTCTAATAAGTATGATGATTAATGATTAACAACAGTCTTCTACAACAACAAAACAACAACAAAACCCAATCCCACCATAATCTTCGGTATGTTAACCTCATCAAATTCTGGTTTATTGCTGATTCTGTATGGTTCAACCAGTAAACTAGTTAGAGGAGTGTTTAGTAGCCTGTTTTACTTTGGGTTCAGCATTCTGGTTGATGCTTAGATTTTAAAAAAAAAAGGGTGTACATAAAAAGTTACTAAAATATTCTAGCAAGTCTTGGAAATATGACTGTGGCGTGATGAGGTTTTAGGTGATGTGGCAATTTGATTTAGTTTTATGCTCATTAAAAAAATAAATATGTATAATAATAATAGTTTTATATATTATATATTTACTGAAACAACCCGTTAGAGCAATGGGAGTGGGGGATGTCACTTACCCCGTCCCCTTAACCGTCGCCAGTCGCCCCACTCCCTCCCCACTTCACCTTGGTCCGTCGCACCCCTGTCAGTCGCCACTGCGACGTAAATGACCCTGAATAAAAAATAATAATAATAAAGCCGTTGCATTCTAGCCGTTGGGGTTTTTTTCTTTTTCTTTTTTTTTTCTTTTTTTTCTTTTTTACTTTCTATATATATACAACAAACACAAACACAAATCTCATTCACAAACACAAATCTCATTCAAAAAAAAAAAATGTCAAATTATTATCATCCAAATTGGAGTCCACTCTCACCCTATTCACCCGGATCGGCTCAAGGTTCGGCTAGTGGTGGTGGTGAGGCTAATCTCGGTTTTTCAAATTTTGCCAATTCACAACAAACAATGCCACAAATGTCTCCCGAGCAAATTCAAGCGTTTATGTTGTGGCAACAACAACAACAACAACAACAACAACAACAACAACAACAACACAAGTTCAACAAACACAACAAACACAACAAGCACCAAAACGCAAGTCGAGAGCAAAGGCTAAAGGAAAAGAAGTTGCGGGCGATTCGTCTCAACCTAGAAGACGAACTGAGTATTTGTAGGAACCCGAAGATGAGCTACGTTTAGCTCAATCGTGGATTGCGGCTTCTGAAGATCCAAACCAAGGCATTGATCAAAAGTCATCTTCGTTTTGGAACGTGGTTATGAATGAGTACCATTCTAGGGGTCCACCTTACAAACGAACAAAGGATATGTTGACCTCCAAATGGACAAAAATGAATGAATGTTGCAGAAAGTATGGTGGAATCGTGAGTCGTCTCAAACGAGTTCCACGTAGTGGCGAGGGTGATGTCAATTTCAAAGAACGTTGTGATGCACAATACAAGGTGGAGACGTTTAAGAAGTTTAACAATTACCTAGCTTGGGAATTCCTAAAAGACAAGCAAAAGTGGAACAATCCGACTCCACTTAAAACAAGCAAACGTGATTGTATTAGTTTGGATGATTGTGATCTAGATGAGGAACCGGAAGAACCGGAAGAGAATCCAAATGCGGAGCTATATGGGGAGGATGCAACACCACGACCTCCCGGAAAATCAAGAAAATCAAAATCACAAAAGACGTCTTCGAGCTCGGCCGCTTCCGCAAGATCCTCGTTTGATGAAAGTGCAAGCGGCACTTTTGAATCAATGACTAGTTACTTTGATTTGAAAATACTACAAATGTCTACGGCGGGAATGGATGAAGAAGATGCACAGGTTCTTCAAGCGAAGAAAGCGGCGATTCGGGCCAAGCTTCGAAGTGGAAATTGAAGCGTTTCGTATGTGTCTTTAATAAATAGGAATTGTAATGTTTTTTTTTTATTTATGAATTGTAATGTTTTTTTTTTTTTAGGAATTGTAATGTTTTTTTTTAGGAATTGAAATGTTTAATTTTTATTTTAATGGAAGTTATTTCTATTTATGTTAATTTTTATAATTATATTCATTTATGTTATATTTAAAATCATAAAAAAAAAAAAAAATTATAAACTGACATGCCTAACTGACAGAGATCACCACTCCCCACTTTTTCTGACTCAGCAAGTCAGGCCTGACATGCCAAGTGACCTCAGTCACCACTCCCAGTGCTCTTATATGAAGGTAACGAAGGAGGTCATGCCACTCATGCTTGATCGCTCTTTGCCCGTTGAAACTTTATGAACCCTCCCATAATTCGACACACATAATGCCTCATAATGAGCGTTGTGAAGTGCCCCTAGGAAAAAAATGTCCGTTCATGGGTGGGTTACAATTTACAAAAGGTCTAATAAGCGTGCAGATTTATGAATGTGGTCCAGATGTGTTGTATGTAAAGATGGTTTCAAAATTTTTTAGTTCAATTGAAGGGTTGGACATGTAGCATGTGCAGTGGCGAAGTCAAGATTTCAGGTGTAAAATAATTTTGTAATGTAAGAGTTTTTAACTTGCTGACTCACTCTCTGCCTTCTGTTGCAATATGAATTTTTGACTAAGTAGGAGTTTGTTATACCCTAATATAAATTAGAGTTAGAATCAGTGGCGGAACTTGAACCCGGATACAATAGGGCGAGTGTAAAAATTTAATAAAATTTTCAAACTCAGCAAAGGTAAACACTAAAAAAACCTTATTTTTTGGTAAAAAAAAAAAATTAGTGTAAAAAAATTTTTCCCGTTAAATTCAGGTGGGACGGACACCCCTTTGTGATACAAGCCCCCCGTTAGAATTAGATTAGAAGGGCCACAAATAGGGATGACATCGGGTCGGGTTTGGGCCGGGTTTAGGTAATCCCAGACCCGAACCCGGTTAAGAAACCCTATCCCAGATCCATACCCATACCCATACCCGTCGGGTCCCCATTAAGTTACTAACCATCGGGTTGTTGGGTTTCCCCACGGGTAAACGGGGATCCCCATTTACTTACTAACACTCGGGTTACCGGGTTTATCGCGCGTATCGAATATCTCCGTTGTTACTCATTATCATTCACCATTCATCTATTTCAATTTTTGTTTCAATAATGTTACTAAGTTGAGTATTAAATTTAAATGACTGTATATAAATATCGAAAAATAGTAGAATATGACATTGTAGCTTATATTAATATTGTTAAATTTTATTAATGTTTATTAATAATTTTGAAATTCTCTTCGGGTCGGGTATATGGGTCGAGTATATGGGTCGGGTATGTGGGTTTATATTTAAACTCATCCCCATACCCGAACCCGCAAAAAAATTTAAACCATCCTCATACCCGGCCCACTACCCGAATACCTGGACCCAAACCCGCCTCAAAAGTGTCGGGTTTCGAGTTTACCCATCGGGTGCGGGTCTTTTTGCCATCCCTAGCCACAAATTTGAATAAGGTAAACTCAATTTTCTTGCATTAGATTATATGGAGTAGTAACAAATGGGTTTGCATTATAATAAAATATAAAATAAAATAGAGTTTTTATCATATATGTCCTTTCTAACTTTAATAATTACATATTTACTCACCTAAATATGATTATATCATATACGTCCATTTTTAACCTATATATATAACATATTTATCCATTTAAAAAGAATAATATCATATACGCCCATTTTAAGTATTTATATCGATCATTGATACCCATTAATTCTAATGAACTTCATGTCTAAAACCTCTCAAATTGGTTTCTTTATGAAACTTGAGCAATTAAGGTTTAAAATGGGTTAAACCCCATTAATTCGTTAAGAATTGGAAGTATATATATGATTAAGCAGGTTCCCACCACACACTTTTATTCAGATTAAATAATGTTTTAATGGCAAAGTCTCTAGTAGGCAAATATGATTACATACGAAAATCGTTTCAATACTAACATATTATTCGACTATAATAATTGAGAAACTTGGTATCTTTTAACCCTTAGAAGATAAAACCCGCTTTCGTTAAGAAACTAATTTGGTTGTTGAATCATGGTGCTAAAATAAAGGTAGAGCTGGAGGATCAAAAGGAAAATAAGGGTGTTAGAGTCTTCATCATTTGGCTAGAGGCGTATCGCAACTCAAAGGATCAGTAGTACCTGTATTCTTAAATAATATGTTTTGTAACAATCCACATCTAGTGGATTTTGGCGAATATGTAAAGATGTAAAGATGTACCGATGGAAAATCGTGTGTACTTTTAACAATTCAGATTTACGCAGCGGAAAGTTAAAATAATAATCTTCTATTATTTACACAATTAAATAATCATTTATTTAATAATAAATTTACATGATTAAATAACGGTTATTTAATAAAACTTTCACACGATTAAACCGTCCCTTTAGATCCAGTTACACCACTAATAATTGTCAAAATATAAATTCACAAAGTGAGTAAGTAATATACCTTTGCAAATTGATGTTCACGAGAAGGTTGAAACGAATCACCTTGTTGAAAGAGAAACCTACGATCAAAGGGTATGATCGTCTCTTTGAATAGTCCACTACACTTTCAAACAACGCCAATGGATGCTAGTCCAACCCAAGTAACATATTAATATAATCGAATATATTAATACAATAAAATAAATAATACTCCGTATATTGATTCGTAAACGTTTCAAAAGAAAAAGAAACCCAAAAACGTTAACTTGTTTTTGGTTTATTCGATAACATAACAAAAGGATTCCGTGGTTTTGTTTTATTTTTTACACGTAAACCAAATCAACTAGAATGTGGTTTTTATCAACTCCCCTTTTTATATAAACTAAAAAAAACGACATATATCCATATTGATATGTAAACCGACCTTTTTAATTTGGTGTGTAATCCCCTTTTAAAAACTAAGATACGGACAATACTTGTAAACCATCATCATATGGTTAAATAGAAGATACGGAATATCTAACTTAATTAACTCAACTTGTTAACTAAGTTAGTAATATTTCAATTAAAATTAATTTTTAATTAATCTATAATTAAATATTTAATTTGTTTCGTTACTTGAATAATATATATACAGCATATATATATTTTATTGACGTCTAAGTGTATATATGTGTGACCCCAAAAGCTCAAATGAATTTAGTCATATAGTTATATGTTGTACCTTGCATATTAATCCTACATGTACTACTAAGATATTTGGGGATAAATAAAATCTATAGCTTTTTAAAAGAAAAAAATGAATTTCATTTGAAATAATGAGTATATATGATGAATATAAATATTTAAAATAGACATATATGATATTATTCTTTTTAGGTGGGTAATATGTTATATATAAAGGTTAAGAATTGACATATATATGATATAATCATGTTTAGATCGGTAAATATGTGATTATTAAGGTTAGGAAGGGTATATATGATAAAACTCCTATAAAGTCTGTTGCCAATTCCAAGCTTTTTAGCCGCCGAAAACATAATATTTTCATTGAATGGCTTTTTGTAAATGAGCTGGTGTCCTATTTTCATAATCCAGAAGTTTCTATATTTTTTTTAAAGGCAAATTAATATATATATTCCTGTATAAGACCAGGATCATAGCATTCCATGAAAACATAAGAAAAACAAGATTGAGCTTTTTTGTGTGTCGATTTATCCACACACAGCATGTTTCCATATCTTCTTGCAGTGGCAGTTATGTTATCAACCAAACCGCATTCGAAGGGTAAACCTTGTAATTTTAACCAAGTGAACTTAGAGAAGGAACCCTTCCTATCCGCCATTGATTGAACAGCAACAAATTCGTCGTCCCCCATACTTGGACTGTTGGACAGTAAAGTATATAACTCAATTCCATTTTGAGTTGTAATGTTAGGCCACCTACCAAAAGGTTATTTACCCCATGTTTTTTGGTTGGCAAAATTCTTATTCAACAAAGGGATGCATGGAATTCAATGGTAGCCTACAATATTGGTTGAAACTTGGTTCTTCATTACATGGTGATTGAAGGAGCTCATGCATGGAAAGTCCCTAATTCACACAAGTATTCACCAACCATTTTCTCCTATATAAGGAAATGAGATTTGCTTCATTTGAATCATCCCATCACAAAATCTCATATCAAAAAACACATACTTGAAAGAGTTCAATAATAACTCTTGTGAGGAGTAGTGTAGAAAATAGAGAGAGTATAGAATTGTTAAATAAAACTCTAAACGAGTGAGTTACGAGAGAAGTGTTATAATCTAGTGAGTGGTCCAAATACTTTGTTAGTATTTTCGGAGCCTAGATTAGAGTGATACATTGTAACATCGGGTTTGCTATATTTGCTAGTAAAATCCATCTCTGCTTCCGCCCGTGAACTAGGCCTCACGCCGAACCACGTAAATACTTGTGTCTTTATTTATTGCTTAATTGTTCTATTAATTTCTCGGGTCTTGAAAGTGCGCTAAATCACAACAAACTGGTATCAGAGCTATAGCTGTGATTAAATATACAAGATGACGATAATAAGGTCCGACGTAGAGAAATTTAATGGCCAGAACGATTTTGGTCTTTGGCGAATGAAGATGCGGGCTCTACTGAGCCAACAAGGTTATTTGTTAGCTTTGAAAGGGAGAGAACATCTACCCGAAAAGTTGACAGATGAAGAGAATGATGAACTTTTGGAAAAGGCACACGGCATGATTATTCTAAATCTTGCCGATTGTGTGCTTAGAGAAGTTGCGGCAGAAACCACACCGGCTGGACTTTGGAAACAGCTAGAATCTCTATATATGACTAAGAGTCTCACGAACCGGTTGTATATGAAACAACGGTTGTATACTCTTCGGATGAAAGAAGGTTCATTAAATGATCACATCGATGAGTTCAATAAAATAATTTTGGACTTGAATAATATTGGTGTGAAAATTGACGATGAAGATCAATCATTAATTTTCTTATGTTCTTTGCCAAAATCATACGAGCATTTGGTTACAACTCTACTATATAGTAAAGATACTATTTCCATGGAGGATGTCAAATCTACCTTGAACTCTGTTGAGTTAAGGAAGAAATCCTCGACGGATTATGTGGAAGAAAGTGCAAATGGTTTGGTGGTGAGAGGAAGAAGTAATGATAGAGCATCAAGTAGTAACAACAAAGGTCGTTCTAGATCGAAACCAAGATCTAGAAAGATCAAGTGTTACAATTGTCACAAGGAAGGTCACATGCGGAGAGACTGTCCAGATTTAAAAGGAAAAAGAGAGACTTGGAATGCAGCGGGAGCCGATAAAGTTGCCGCGGTTGCAGAAAACGATTCTGATGGCGCAAATGTCCTTAGTGTTACCGATCGCCGCTCAAGTAATGAGTGGATTCTTGACTCGGGTTGTTCTTATCATATGTGTCCTATTAGGGATTGGTTTACCACCTATCAAGAAATAAATGGTGGTAAAGTTCTTATGGGAAACGATGTGGCTTGTAAGGTTGTTGGAATAGGAAATGTGATGCCCCGTACAAAACCATCGTGTACGAATCATCAACAACAGGATCATTACAAGGTTAAGTACTATATGCATTTTCAAAAAGAGTTTGCATTCATTAATAAAGTGATGTCTAAACCAACATCGAATGTTTTACAATCCAAAAGTATGCTTCACTAAGTAGAAGCAAATAATAAGTGTATATGACCACAACGGTCGTTACAAGTCATAGTTCAAAAGTACTAATGTTTGAATGCAAAATAAAGTAGTTCATGCGATAACAACTCTAAGCAGCGGGTGTCTACAGCACGACTAGTACACAGCGGAAGCTAACCTCAAGCACCTGAGAAAAACATGCTTTAAAACGTCAACACAAAGGTTGGTGAGCTATAGTTTAAGTATAATAGTAAGTAAGTTAGGCCACGAGATTTCAGTGCGACAAAGAGCGTTTCAAAATAGTATGATAAACTATATGTTAACCGTGGGCACTTGGTAACTAACTTAACGTTTATACCCCCTGAAAGTACACTTGGCAAGTGCGTATGTCTACGAAGTATTAAACACTCGTTAAATGCTAGCGCGACTAGCCCGAGTGGGGATGTCAAACCCTATGGATCCATATCTAAGATTCGCGTTCTCCGGTTCAAAAACCAACGACTAAACGTTACCGAGCTAAAGGGAATGTTTCTGCCGTTATATAACCCACACATATATAAAGTTTAAGTACTCGTGCCTAGTATGTAAAACATAAAATCCGCATGTATTCTCAGTTCCCAAAATAAGTTAAAGTAAAAAGGGAATGCTATAACTCACAATGATAAAGTAGCCGTAAAGTTGGTTCGGAAAAGGTGTGCAAGTAATCGGTCCGAAGGTCCTCAACTTAAGTCAAATAGTACTAAGTCAGTAAATCGTCCGAATAGATTTAAAAGTATGTAAATAAGGTCTTAAGGGTCATCATCATTCATCATCAAACAAAAGGCGTAAAGTAAGTTTCGTTTATGAAAGTAGTTTAAAACAAAGACTGATTTCAGTCAGTCACCACGGCCTCTACCCTTACTGAAATAAGGTGAGACCAGTGGCCATGGCTCCGTATATGAGTCCTTTAAGTGTGGTAAAATTTACAGAAGCAAACTCGTCTTTTTTTGACCGTGGCGACGGTCTAAGTACGAGTAGGTCAGAAATTTCTGCACAACGTTAAAGGACATAATAACGATCGGAGGGCCATAAATCTTAAACCGTAACTCGGATTAAGACGAGTCTTATATGAAAAATTATCTACTAGAAAAGATCTATTTGAAAATTAAGGTCTCAGTAACCCAGGTATATTGGTCTGTTACAGAAACAGTAGGACAGAGGGCTGTAAACAGAAAACAGGAAGTTAAAAGTGAGTTCCGGTGGTCTTGGTGCTTGATGTTCATCATGGTTCTCATCCTTGATGCATATAGCTTCAAGTGTACAACTCTTTGATGTGTTTACATCATCTTTACCAAGTTTTGACCATCATAACCCAAGTGCAAGTCTAAGTCATGAAGCACAACTTACTTAAGTGTTGCAAGTGTTTTGATGAACCAAAGTTTCGTCAAAGTCTTAGATTTAGCACATACATGAAATGTAAAAGTAATACTAACTAAGTTTTGACAATTATGACACAAGTGTGAGTCTAAGACATGTAGTTCAACTCACTTAAGAGTTGTATGAAGTTGATGAACCAAAGTTACATCAAGGTCTTAGATCTAACACTTACATGAACTTTAAAAGTAAAAACAAGTTACAAACTTGAAGTAAACTTATGAAATCAAGATCTTGAGTTGTAGAACATAGTTCTTAGTTTGATCTTGAAGATCCAAGACTCAAAAGTCTAGATCTAACATAAGTGTACCAAGTTATAATTAAAAAGTTTCATTTACATGTTCTTGAACTAGTAAAGTTAACTTTTAGTTCAAGAGAAATGAGATCAAGTCTAACTTGTAGTACTTAACCATTTAAATTAACAAACATGAAATTAAAGTGCAAGTAAATAAAATAACAAACTAATTTAAACAAGTTAATGAGTTCATGGGTTGCATACTTTAAAGATTCAAGCCTAAGCTTGATCTTTAAGGAAAGTAAACTTTAAAGTTTATTTCATGAATCACAAGTATGCTTTCAACACATGAACTTTGATCTTTTGAAACAATAAATGTAGAATCATAAATTAGTAAGTTTATGTTCTTGTGTTCTTGAAAAATACAAGATATTATGGAGAATCAAACTAAAGAGTTTGATTCTTAAACATGTAAGTAAGTAATAACAAGAACAAGTAACAAAGTAACAACAACATCTAACAAGTATCAAGTAATTATACAACATTAAAGAACAAAGATGATGATGATATGAGTATGTGAAATTCGGTTTTGAAGTCAAGGAAAGGAAGAAGAAAACTCATGATACTTACAAAGTAGAGAGTAAAAGATGAGAGGAAAGTTGAGAGAAAATGCAAGTTAAGTGTGTGTGAGAAAATGAGGGAATAACCAAGTGAACAAGTAATGTAAAAAAAAATTTGAATCCTCTTGTGCACCCTCTAAGGCCACGGTCAGCTGAGAAAAAAAAGAGGGAAGAGTTTGTCTAGAAGATCATGCATGGTAAAGCTCATAAAAGTTGGATAATAAGTGTTAGTTCATGGGGATTATGGACAAACTAGATTCCAAGTCAAGTTAACTAACTAGTTTCCATTTAACTTGATACTTACAAGTAGTGTTGGCTAATAAGTCCATTAATAATGTAGGGTGGGCTCCTAAAGTCCAATAACACTAGTAAAGGCCCAAGTTCAAATAAAAGCCCAAGTATGAATGTAATTAACAAGTTAATCCAATTAAGGCTCAAGTAATTAACTAATAACTTTAGTTAATTAAAATGATTAATAAAATCAATCATGAATGCAAATAATATCTAAAAATATTATTCGTGAAAGTTTCGTGTGTCACAAAGACGTTTCGGGCAATTAAAGTCAAGTTCGGGCAATCATGACAACATGTAAATGTAATAAGATACATTCGTTTAATCACACGTATTAATAATAATAATTATTAATAAATAACGTTGGAAAATCCAGGGTCGTTACATTACCCACCTGTTAAAGAAAATTTCGTCCCGAAATTTAAGCTGAGGTAGATGGAGGAGTCGGGAAAAGGTGAGGATACTTCCGCATCATTTGATCCTCTCGCTCCCAAGTAAACTCAGGTCCTCGTTTGGCATTCCATCGCACTCGGATGATCGGAATCTTGTTGCGTTTCAAAGTTTTGATCTCACGATCCATAATCTCAACAGGTTCTTCCACGAAGTGAAGTTTGTCATCAATAGTAAGTTCTTCCAATGGTATGATAAGTTCAGGCGCAGCAAGACACTTCTTCAAGTTTGACACGTGGAAGGTAGGATGAACTGAGCTCAATTGTGCTGGTAGATCCAAACGGTATGCAACGGGTCCAACACGTTCCAAGATTTCAAAAGGACCAATGTATCGTGGGTTTAACTTTCCACGTTTTCCAAAACGGATCACACCTTTCCAAGGTGCAACCTTTAACATTACACGATCACCAACGTTGAATTCAAAGTCTTTACGTTTAAGATCAGCATAACTCTTTTGATGGTCACGAGCAGTCTTTAGTCTAGCTTGAATCTGAGCAATCTTCTCCGTTGTTTCATGGACTACCTCGGGTCCGGTGATTTGCTTTTCGCCTACTTCGGCCCAACAAATAGGAGATCGGCACTTACGGCTATACAATGCTTCAAAAGGTGCAGCATTAATGCTAGAGTGATAACTGTTGTTGTACGAGAATTCGGCGAGTGGCAAATGCCTTTCCCAGGCCTTTCCAAAATCAATGACACATGCACGCAACATGTCTTCCAATGTCTGAATCGTTCGTTCACTTTGCCCGTCAGTCTGAGGATGATAAGCAGTACTCATGTCAAGACGGGTTCCCATGGTTTCTTGCAAAGAACGCCAAAATCTAGAGGCAAAACGGGGATCGCAATCTGAGATGAACGATAAAGGTACACCATGACGAGATACAACCTCTTTGATGTATAATTGGGCAAGTCTTTCCATTGTATCAGTTTTCTTCATTGCCAGGAAGTGTGCAGATTTGGTAAGGCGGTCAACAATAACCCAAATAGTATCGTATCCGCCCACCGTCTTCGGCAGCTTAGTAATGAAATCCATTGTGATCCTTTCCCACTTCCATTGTGGGATCTCCGGTTGTTGAAGTAACCCAGAAGGTCTCTGATGCTCGGCTTTAACCTTCGAGCAAGTCAAACACTTACCAACATAAGTCGCGACGTCCTTCTTAAGATTCGGCCACCAATACTGTTCTTTAAGGTCGTGGTACATCTTGCCCGTTCCAGGATGAATCGAATATCTCGATTTGTGTGCTTTATCAAGTATAAGGTTTCGTAGATCTCCATAAAGTGGTACCCAAATTCTTCCGGCATAACATCGGAGTCCAGACTCCCTAACCTCGAATCGAGAGACAAGTATGTTCAAATGTTCGTGAGATATGTTCTCCTCCTTGAGAGCCTCATCTTGGGCTACTCGGATCTGACTGTTGAGGTTCGAATGGATGGTGATGTTCAGTGCCCTAACACGAAGAGGTGCCGTCCTCTCCTTTCGGCTTAAAGCGTCAGCTACAACATTGGCCTTGCCAGGGTGATAACGAAGTTACAATCGTAGTCATTGAGCGTCTTGATCCATCGACGCTGTCTCATATTCAGTTGCTTCTGATCGAAGATGTGCTGGAGACTCTTGTGATCGGTGAAGATAGTGCTCTTAGTTCCATACAAATAATGTCTCCACAATTTGAGCGCAAAGACAACGGCTCCAAGTTCGAGATCATGAGTAGTGTAGTTCCGCTCGTGAATCTTCAATTGGCGGGAGGCATAGGCAATAACCTTTGATCGTTGCATCAGTACACAACCAAAACCACTTTTCGAAGCATCGCAATAAACAACAAAGTCGTCACTGCCTTCGGGAAGAGATAGGATAGGTGCGGTGGTTAACTTCTTCTTCAAAGTTTAGAATGCTAATTCATGTGTGGGTTCCCAAATGAACTTCTTGCCCTTGTGAGTCAGCGCGGTCAAAGGACGCGCAATCAGAGAAAATCCTTCGATGAACCTTCGATAATAACCGGCGAGACCTAGGAATTGGCGAATATGATTTGGAGTAGTGGGGGTCTCCCACTTGCTGATGGCTTCAATCTTAGCGGGATCAACTTTGATACCCTGGTCGCTCACAACATGACCCGGAAATTGTACTTCCTTTAACCAAAATTCACACTTGGAGAATTTGGCGTAAAGTTGCTCTTGTCTCAAGAGTTCAAGTACTAGTCGGAGGTGTTGCTCATGCTCTTCTTCGCTCTTAGAGTAGATGAGGATATCATCTATGAAGATGATAACAAACTTATCCAAGTACGGCTTGCAGACACGATTCATGAGATCCATGAACACGGCAGGTGCATTGGTTAATCCGAATGGCATCACGAGAAACTCATAATGACCATAAAGAGTTCTAAATGCAGTCTTCATTACATCGCTTTCTTTTACCCTCAACTGGTGATAGCCGGATCGTAAATCGATCTTTGAGTAGACACTCGATCCTTGTAGCTGATCAAAAAGATCGTCAATTCGGGGCAGAGGATACCGATTCTTGATAGTCAATTTGTTGAGTTCACGGTAGTGGATACACATACGGAAGGATCCATCCTTCTTCTTCACAAACAACACAGGTGCGTCCCAAGGCGAGAAACTTGGTTGGATAAATCCACGGTCTAACAGCTCTTGTAGTTGACTCTGTAATTCTTGCATCTCGGAAGGTGCGAGTCTATAAGGTGCGCGAGCTACAGGTGCAGCTCCTGGCACTAAATCATTCTGAAACTCTACTGCTCTCGGCGGCGGTAATCCAGGCAATTCTTCAGGGAATACATCGGAAAATTCGTTCACAATTCGAACGTCGTTCACGCTCTCCACCTCAGTTTCTACAGCTTTCACATGTGCTAGGACAGCAAAACATCCCTTCTTCATAATCTTTTGTGCTTTCACGTAACTAATGAGGTTCAACTTCGAGGTACATCTCTCTCCATAGATGATCAGTGGCTCACCATTTCCTTGTGGTATACGAAGGGCTTTATCTCCACAAATAATATCGGCCCTTATCTTGCTCAACCAATCCATACCGACGATCACGTCAAAACTTCCCAGTTTGATAGGTATCAAGTTAATTTCGAAATTTGCACCAGCTATGGTGATAATAGCTCCACGACTAGTATGGTCAACCTTTTCAAGTTTACCGTTGGCGACCTCGACAAGCATACTCTCTTTTAACGGGACTAATGACCAATTAATCTTATCACAAAAATGTCTACATACATAACTTCTATCCGCACCAGTATCAAACAAGACAGAAGCTAAAAGATTGTTGATTTTGAATATACCTGTCACCAAGTCGGGATTCTCGCATGCATCCCTTGCATTAACGTTGAAAGCTCTAGCGCGGGGTGGTCCGCCGTCTTTTCGTTTGTTTGGGCACGCATTTCTGAAATGGCCCGTCTGCCCGCATTCGTAACACTTCTTCGGTCCGTTGGTATTCGGCTTCCCATTCAAAGTGGTGACCTTGCAGTCTTTTCCAACATGCCCAGACCGTTGGCACTTCTCACAGACAACATTGCAATACCCAGTGTGGTGTTTGTAACACCTCTTGCATTGTGGTAAGGTTCCTTTGTAGTTCGGGTTGGAGTTGGTGTTGTTGTTGGGGTTTCCACCGTTGTTGTGCCTCTTGGCGGGGGTCTGGTCATAGGCTCTCCCCCTGTTGTTGTGGTGGTTGTTGTTGTTGTTGTTGTTGTTGTTGTTGTTGTTGTTGTTGTTGTTATCCCACTTTCGCTTTTCGCTACTACCAGCTTCAAACTTAGCCTTCTCCGGCTCATCAATAATGATTTGGTTCATGAGAGTATGCACCATACGCATCGCTTCGGGAACATTCGGTGGTTTGGATGATGTGACGTTTCCTTTGATGGACTTAGGGAGTCCCTAGAAGTACCTTTCCATTCGTTTGAATTCCGGGGTGACCATTGTCGGACACATAAGAGCTAACTCAAGAAACCTCCTGTTGTAACCATCAAGGTCGTTCCCAACGGCCTTTAACTGCATAAATTCGATTTCCATCTTCTGGATTTCGGTTCTCGGACAATACTCATCAATCATAGCAGTTTTAAATTCCTCCCATGGCGTAGCATACGCCTCATCAATGCCTTTCGCTTGAGCTAACGTGTTCCACCACATTAGCGCGCCGTCAGATAGCGTGCAAGAAGCAAATTTGGTTTTGTTGTCCTCCGAACAGTTGCTAACTCGGAATACTGATTCAAGTTTCTCGAACCATCTGGTGAGACCAACCGGTCCCTCGGTTCCACTGAAGTTATGTGGTTTGTAGCTCTGGAATTCCTTGTAAGTACACCTATTTCGAACGGGTGGGATAACTGGTGGTGGTGGCGATGGAGCTTGGAGATTTCTTTCTGCTAGGGCTGCGGCTACACATTCTTGGATCATCTCTTCAATTTGAGCAGCAGTAGGTGTGGATCGACCATTAGCCATGGTGTTCTATACAAACATTTTGACTCAAGTCAAAATCCAGCATTCAATATATAATAATATAGTATATAATAACCAACATGTAAATAGCACAACACATGTTAATTAAGTAACGCAAGTTGATACAAGTACCGCAAAACACCATACAGTAACGTAAATAGAACACATGTGTAAAAAGTACATCACAAAGTCTCCATTCATTAATAATAAGTTTCATACATCATGATAGATTCGTACAATACATAAGTGAAATATGAAACTACAACTAGATTACATCATGAAATCTAATACAAAAGGTCCTACGGTGAAGGTGGGTGTAGGATGTCTAAAACCTGAGCCAACTGCTCCTCGACCTCAGTAACCCGAGCTCGGAGGATTCCCACCTCCCTTGTCAATTCCTCGACAGTGGGAGCTAGTGGGGCGGGCGGTGCTGGTGGTGCAGGTGGGGCCGGTGGAGCGGATGGTGCAGACTGCACGAAACGGGGTGCAGATGTCCCGGCTCCAGAAATAGTCAGCACGTAACGAGGTGCCTTACGTATCTGTGGGTCGGCAGGGTACGGCACAAGCCGTTTACGGGCAGTAACCCTCCGACGCCGACCAAAAGCGTCAGTGAAAGCACGACCTCCATTCACCCCTGGAATGACGGTGCCATCAGGACGGTACCGCTTCTTCGGCGGGGTGGAGGGTGCCTGAATAGGTATATCAGCAGGGTCCTCGTCGTCACTGGAGTCTGATGAAGAATCATCTGATGAAGAATCGGCGGATGATGAGTCATCCGAATCATGTGGTGGTGGCACGGGTGGCTGAACTGGAAGTCAGAAGGCGGCCAACATCTCTCTGTGTCTGCCTGGCGGAATCGGCACTAAACGTCCATTAGCAGCGCGTCGGCACGACATGCGCATATGGTTACGGAATGGCCCTTCCCCGAACTCCGCGGGAATCACAACACCACCGACGCGGGGCTGTGGCTCCGAGGTTCCGGGAGCAGACGGAGCTGAAATCTCCGTAGGGTCTACGTGTCCATCAATAGTAGCCACTGGTGCAGGCGGCTGGCTGCTAGTCTCGGAAGATGAAGCGCCGGGGTCACTCGTGCGTATCGAGATCGGTGGATCGGCAACGGTGGTAGGTGGAGTAGCTGAAGAGTCTAAACTGCCCAAAACGATAGCAGGTGGTACATCCGACATCTGAACAAGGAAAAATAAATTTTCCATGTCAATAAGTCATAAAGCAAGCACGTATTAGGCCAACAGTTTAAATCATGTATAACAATATGTAGCATGGCAATAATAAAGAATCGTACTGATAATGCTAAAAACGAACATATATTTCATAGCATTATTCCTCAAGAAAGACAAGCTTTTAGTTGCAATTGTTCTATTTACAAGTGATATTCGTTTAAATAATAAAAGGTGAAGACAAAAGACAGATTCGACGAATTGAAGATGCAAACGACCAAAAAGCTCAAAAGTACAAAAGACAATCAAAGAGGTTCCAATTATTGATAAGAAACGTCTCGAAATTACAAGAGTACAAGATTCAAAACGCAAAGTACAAAATATAAAATTGTACGCAAGGACGTTCGAAAATCCGGAACCGGGACCAGAGTCAACTCTCAACGCTCGACGCAACGGACTAAAAATTACAAGTCAACTATGCACATAAATATAATATAATATTTAAATAATTCTTATAATTATTTATATATTATAATAAATAATAAAAATCGTCGGCAAGAAAGACTCCAAACCAGAGTGAGCTGTAATTGCAAACTCCGCGACTCGCGGAGTTTGAAGGCCAAAAAGGCCGCGAGTCGCGGAGCCCCAAGTTTCAAAAATCCCTATAAAAGCAACCGAATTCTGATCGCAAAAAACCATCTTTTTCTTCTCCTCATTCATACGTAAAATATATATATATATATTTATAATTTATATTTTAATTTTAATTATAATTCTAATAATAAGGGTATGTTAGCGAATGTTGTAAAGGTGTAAGTCGAAATTCTGTCCGTGTAACGCTACGCTATTTTTTCATTGTAAGTTATGTTCAACCTTTTTATATTAATGTCTCGTAGCTAAGTTATTATTATGCTTATTTAATCCGAAGTAATCATGATGTTGGGCTAATTACTAAAATTGGGTAATTGGGCTTTGTACCATAATTGGGGTTTGGACAAAAGAACGACACTTGTGGAAATTAGACTATGGGCTATTAATGGGTTTTATATTAACTATACAATACCTTGTTAATTTAATATACAAACTTATAATTTGACGTATTTATATATAACCACATACGCTTGACTGGGTACGGTGGGCGGGATATCTATAAATATCAATAATTATTCATTTTACCGGATACGGAACTGGATTAATAGTTAATAAACTTGTTGAAACATGGGTGAATTACATTCAAGGGTAATTGGTGTAATTGTTAACAAAGTAGTAAAACCTTGGTTTACACGCAGTCGATAACCTGGTGTATTCATTAAACAAAGTATTAAAACCTTGTTACAATTCGAATCCCCAATTAGTTGGAATATTTGACTTCGGGAATAAGAATAATTTTACGAAGGCTTTCGCTCTTTATATTTATGACTGATGGACTATTATGGACAAATCCGTATGGACATATTAAATAATCCAGGACAAAGGACAATTAACCCATGGGCATAAAACTAAAATCAACACGTCAAACATCATGATTACGGAAGTTTAAATAAGCATAATTCTTTTATTTCATATTTAATTTCCTTTATTTTATATTTAATTGCACTTCTAATTATCGCACTTTTATTTATTGTTATTTAATCGCACTTTTAATTATCGTACTTTTTAATTATCGCAATTTTATCGCACTTTTATTTATTGCAATTTCATTATCGTTATTTATTTTACGCTTTAAATTAAGTCTTTTATTTATTTAATATTTTACATTAGGTTTTAACTGCGACTAAAGTTTTAAAATCGACAAACTGGTCATTAAACGGTAAAAACCCCCCTTTATAATAATAATATTACTTATATATATATATGTATTTTTATAAAAGTAAACTAATATAGCGTTAAGCTTTGTTTAAAAAGATTCCCTGTGGAACGAACCGGACTTACTAAAAACTACACTACTGTACGATTAGGTACACTGCCTATAAGTGTTGTAGCAAGGTTTAAGTATATCCATTCTCTAAATAAATAAATATCTTGTGTAAAATTGTATCGTATTTAATAGTATTTCCTGCTAAAAATTAATAGTATTTTATACCCCTTAGCTTTGACATCAAGTATTTTTGGCGCCGCTGCCGGGGACTCTCTTAAACGCCGGAAGCAACGCTAATATAAAAAAAAAAGATTTTTAGTTTACTTTTATTAAAATTTGTTTTTATAAAAATACGTTTTAAATATTCAAAAATATAAAAAGAAAAACAAAAATTTATATATTTTTAAGAGTTTGTTAAAAGTTTTATAAGTTTCTTTATTTTTATTTTAGTTTATAAAAATATAAGTTTTATTTAAATATCTTTTATTTATATTAAAACAGAAAATTAGAAAAAAAAAATAAATAAATAAAGAAAAACGCGTCGAATTTAAAGTAAGCTGTCATCTGAATTTCTGAACCCCGCGACTCGCGGGGTTTGCTGCATTGAATACCGCGACTCGCGGAGAAACTCTGACACCGACAGAAACCCTAAACATCATTAATTACGGAGTTATTATTATTATTATTATTTATTAATTAAAACCCTAATTATGTTTTTAGTTTTTAATTAGTTTTTAGTTTTTATTATTATTTTGTATATTTTGTTTAAATTAGTTTAATTAAATTATAAAATTAATAGTTTTAATAAATAATTAATATAAAAATAATATTTTTATAAAAATTGTACTTTTTACAACTTTTTGTATATTTTTATATTTTGTCCCTTTTTAATCGTTGTAGCGTAATATTTGCATTTTTAGCTCATATTTAGTTTTAAACTTAGTTTTTGCCATAGTTATTTTTACTTCTAGATTTTTAGTCTTTGCCGAAGAATTCCTTAAGTGCTTTTTCTTTAGACTAAGATTTAGGTACTTTAGAATTTTGCGACGCCTTTTTAAGTTTTAGTTTCTTTTTAAGTTATTTCCATTTGGGATATAGTTTTTCCTGTAAGCTTTAATATTTTTAGACACTTTTTACTATGTACCAATTATCATTCCAATTAGTAATCTCAATTTGCGATTATAATTTTAAGTTAGTTGTAGTAATAAGGTTAGGTTAGTCAAGTATTTTTAAGTTTTATAAGTTTCTTTTATTTTTCCGTCACCTTTTATTTTTCAACCATTTTTCTTTTTTCGACCTTTTCCGACGAACTCTTTTTCTTTCTTATTTCTCGCTATTCTAGTTTTTAGGACATAGATTTTTATTCTACTTCTTATCTAAATTTCTTAAAATTACGAAAATTTATTTTAAGTGGTTAAATTGATAGACATCAAAATTTTCTGGTTCGTAGTAATAGTTGGATTTGTACGTGGACCGGGTTATTGGAGCCAAACAGTCCTCAATTATATTGAGACCAAACGAATCCTGCCCCTCTGCTGCATCTTTTGGCTATTCGAAACGTGGGCAAAATCAGAAAAGTCTATTAATTGGATAACTTATTATAATTTTTCTTTCCTTTTAAAAACTAATAGGATATTCAGTGAATGCACCTAGCAAGACGATCACCACCTTTTGTACGTTCACCACCTGTAACTAGATCAAGACATTTAGCAAATATTACTGCCGTTGATTTTTCTTTAGAATCGTCATCCAGTCGACCAAGTACTTCAGTTCAAATTTCCGATAATCCATTTTTTGAACCCGACCTCACAATTGAGAATCCGGAGAATATTCAGGAACGATTCGTAGATCCTGAACCACTAAACTTTCCTCCGGAACCACCAATCATTCAAACAGAGATTGTTAAGGAACAAACCATTAAATCAGAATCATCTAGTGATACCGATTCAACAAATTCAATTATGGAGAATCTGGAACCTTTAAGTATGGAAGACCGAATGAGAGCTAAACGCACTGGCCAAGGTCACGCAATTACTCATCCAGACATTAATGCGCCAGATTATGAAATCAAAGGACAAATTCTACACATGGTGACTAATCAATGCCAATTTAGTGGTGCACCGAAGGAAGATCCAAATGAACATTTACGTACCTTTAATAGGATCTGCACACTATTTAAAATCCGAGAAGTGGAGGATGAACAGATATATCTCATGTTATTTCCCTGGACTTTAAAAGGAGAAGCCAAAGATTGGTTGGAATCGTTACCTGAAGGGGCGATCGATACATGGGACGTTTTAGTTGACAAATTTCTTAAACAATTCTTTCCTGCATCTAAAGCCGTAAGACTTCAAGCAGAAATTGTTACGTTCACACAGAAACCAAAAGAAACTCTATATGAGGCATGGACTAGATATGGAAAGTTGTTAAGAGGATGTCCGCAACATGGTTTAGACACCTGTAAAATAGTACAAATATTCTACCAAGGATGCGACATCACTACAAGGAAAGACATAGATATAGCAGCTGGTGGTTCTATTATGAAGAAAACCGAAACTGATGCTTACAAAATTATTGATAACACTGCTTCCCACTCACATGAGTGGCACCAAGAAAAAGATATCGTTAGATCATCTAAAGCAGCTAGAGCCGATTCTAGCCATGACTTAGATTCCATTTCCGCAAAGATAGATGCTGTGGAGAGATGAATGGAAAAGATGACTAAAGATATTCACTCAATACGAATTAGTTGTGAGCAGTGTGGAGGACCACATTTGACAAAAGATTGTCTCAGTATTGAATTAACAATGGAACAAAGAGAGAATATTTCATACATAAACCAAAGGCCTGGAAATAATTATCAGAATAATTATCAACCGCCAAGACCGATTTACAATCAAAACCAGAATTATAACCGAAATATTCCATACAACAACCAACAAGGTCCTAGCAATCAACAAGTATCCAATAATACTTACAACCAGCAAAGACCTAATTTTCAAAACAAGCCACCACAACAAACTGATGATAAAAAGCCGAATTTAGAAGATATGATGACGAAGCTAGTTGAAACTCAAACGCAGTTTTTCACATCTCAGAAACAAACTAATGAACAAAATGCTCAAGCATTTAGAAATCAACAAGCTTCTATTCAAAATCTAGAACAAGAAGTAAGTAACCTAGCAAGGTTAATAGGTGAAAGAAAATCGGGAAGTTTACCTAGTGATACAAATGCTAACCCCCGGAATGAAACAGCTAAAGCTATTACCACAAGAAGTGGTACAACACTTAAACCACCTGAAATACCTGTAACTTCTGATGAAGCTATTCCTACTCCACAAGAACCACAACCTGATCAAGATAAGGAAAAAGAACCGGTAGTTGAAAAGGTTAATGAAGATAACACAGCTAAGGATAAACCTTATGTTAAACCATACCAACCACCACTTCCTTACCCGAGTAAAATGAAGAAAGAGAAACTTGAAGCCGAGCAATCCAAATTCTTGGATATGTTTAAACAGATAAATGTAAATCTTCCTTTCATTGATGTGATTTCAGAATGCCTAGATATGCTAAATTCTTGAAAGATCTAATCTCAAATAGAAAGAAAATGGAAGAACTCTCGGCTGTTACTATGAATGCTAATTGTTCAGCAGTGCTGTTGAATAAGATACCAGAAAAATTATCTGATCCAGGAAGTTTCACAATTCCATGTTTTCTGGGTAGTCTTAGTTCAATAGAAGCATTGGCAGACTTAGGTGCTAGTATAAATCTAATGCCGTATTCACTCTACACTAAACTAGACCTTGGAGAATTGAAACCAACCAGAATAAGCATACAACTAGCCGATAGATCAATAAAATATCCTAGAGGGATAATGGAGAACATGCTAGTTAAAGTTGGTACTTTAGTATTTCCAGTAGATTTTGTTGTTTTGGACATGGAAGAAGATTCTCAAGTTCCTCTCATATTAGGAAGACCATTCTTAAACACGACTAAAGCAATGATAGACGTGTTCGGTAAGAAACTGACCCTAAGTATAGAGGATGAGAGTGTCACCTTTTCAGTTGATAGAGCAATGCAACAACCGCAATGTGCAGATGATACATGTTATTATATTCAAACTATAGATGCACATGCAGAATTATTAGAAGAATTTCCAGAATTACAAGGAACAGGAGAATGTTCTTTAGGAGAAGGTAATGAACCAATTGATGAAGCTGAAATGTTAGTTACACTTATAGCTAATGGATATGAACCAACAACAAAAGAAATTCAAATGCTAAAAGAAGAAGACAGATATCGATACAAATAATCGATAGAAGAACCTCCGAAATTAGAGTTAAAGCCACTTCCAAACCATTTGGAATACGCTTATTTACATGGTGAATCTGAATTACCTGTAATAATATCGTCTTCTCTTACTGAAAATGAGAAATCACAACTCATTTCTGTGTTGAAAGCTCATAAACCAGCCATTGCATGGAAGATTCATGATATTAAAGGAATAAGCCCTTCGTATTGCACACATAAAATCCTTATGGAAGAAGGTCATAAAACGTATGTGCAACGCCAACGAAGACTAAATCCTAATATGCAAGATGTAGTTAAGAAAGAGATTATTAAACTGCTAGATGCAGGTCTAATTTATCCAATCTCTGATAGTCTATGGGTAAGCCCAGTTCAATGCGTACCTAAGAAGGGTGGCATGACTCTCATTACAAATAAGAAAAATGAGCTTATTCCTACTAGGACTGTAACAGGATGGCGTGTGTGTATTGATTATAGAAAATTAAATGACGCCACCAGAAAAGATCACTTTCCCTTACCTTTCATAGATCAAATGTTGGAAAGATTAGCCGGAAATAGTTACTATTGTTTTCTAGATGGATTTTCCGGATATTTTCAAATTCCAATAGCACCCGAAGATCAAGAGAAAACCACATTCACGTGCCCTTATGGTACTTTTGCTTACAAACGCATGCCATTTGGACTTTGCAACGCCCCTGCAACCTTTCAAAGGTGTATGATGGCGATTTTTCATGACATGATAGAAGAATGCATGGAAGTATTCATGGATGACTTTTCAGTCTTCGGTGATACATTTGAATCATGTCTAGTTAATCTTGAACGAATGCTTATTAGATGCGAACGATCAAATCTAGTACTTAATTGGGAGAAATGCCATTTCATGGTTAAAGAAGGCATCGTTCTTGGACATAAAATTTCAAAAGAAGGAATTGAAGTGGATAGAGCTAAAGTAGATGTAATTGCTAAACTTCCACATCCCACCAATGTTAGAGGAGTTAGGAGTTTTCTAGGGCATGCCGGTTTTTACCGACGTTTCATAAAAGATTTTTCTAAAATTGCCACTCCTATGAATAAACTCCTAGAAAAGGATGCTCCATTCATCTTTTCAGATGAGTGTATCAAATCTTTTAATATTCTTAAAGAGAAACTCACTAATGCGCCGATCATGATAACACCAAATTGGAATCTACCATTTGAACTAATGTGCGATGCAAGTGATTTTGCAATGGGAGCCGTTTTAGGACAAAGGATTGAAAAACGATTTCAACCTATATATTATGCTAGTAAGACGTTACAAGGAGCACAAACGAACTATACAACTACTGAAAAAGAACTCCTTGCTATTGTCTTTGCTTTTGACAAATTTCGATCATATCTCGTTCTAGCAAAAACGGTGGTCTATACCGACCATTCTGCTCTTAGATACTTATTTTCAAAACAAGATGCTAAACCAAGATTAATCCGTTGGATCTTACTCTTACAAGAGTTTGATATTGAAATCCGAGATAAAAGAGGAGCAGAAAATCTCGCCGCTGATCATCTTTCTCGTCTTGAAAATCCTGAGTTAGAAGTTCTAAATGAATCGGCCATACAAGACAACTTTCCTGATGAATATCTATTGAAGATAGATTATAATGAAATCCCATGGTTTGCAGACTATGCAAACTACTTAGTTTGTGGATTCCTTGAAAAAGGATTATCGTACCAAAGACGAAAGAAATTCTTCAGTGATATAAAACACTATTTTTGGGAAGATCCACATCTGTTTAAAAGTTGTCCCGATGGAATAATACGCCGATGTGTATTTGGAGATGAAGCTAGTAAAATTTTAAACCATTGTCACACAGGACCAACAGGAGGGCATTATGGGCCTCAACTAACAGCAAGAAAAGTTTATGATGCTGGATTCTATTGGCCTACAATTTACAAAGACGCACACCTTCTTTGCAAATCCTGTGATGCTTGTCAAAGGGCCGGAAAAATAAGTCAACGTGATGAAATGCCACAAAATGTCATCCAAGTATGTGAAGTATTTGACATTTGGGGTATTGACTTTATGGGTCCATTTCCAAAATCTCATAATAATCTATATATACTCGTAGCCATTGATTATGTATCTAAATGGGCGGAAGCACAAGCTCTCTCAACTAACGATGCACGAGTTGTAGTCAACTTTTTAAAACATCTTTTTGCAAGGTTTGGAACACCGAAAGCTTTAATAAGTGATCGGGGTACTCATTTCTGTAATAATCAACTTGAGAAAGTTCTTAAAAGATATGGAGTAACTCATAAAATCTCCACCGCATATCATCCACAAACAAGTGGACAAGTTGAAAATACCAACCGAGCTTTAAAACGTATTCTAGAGAAAACCGTAGGATCAAATCCAAAGGAATGGTCCATTAAATTGGAGGATGCACTCTGGGCTTTTAGAACAGCCTACAAAACTCCAATTGGAACCACACCTTTTAGACTTATTTATGGAAAAGCATGTCATCTTCCAGTAGAAATTGAACACAAAGCATTTTGGGCTTTGAAGACATGTAATCTTGATTTACATGAAGCCGGACGTCTACGATTAAGTCAACTAAACGAATTAGAAGAATTAAGACATGAAGCATACGATAATTCGTTAATCTATAAAGAAAGAACGAAGAAATGGCATGATAAAAGAATCAGAAGTTCAAAAGAATTTAAAGAAGGAGACAGAGTTCTTCTTTTCAATTCACGATTCAAGCTATTTCCTGGAAAATTGAAATCAAGATGGTCTGGACCATTCATAGTCAAAAGAGTTTTCCCATACGGAACGATAGAATTGATAAATTCAAATGGGATTGAATTTAAAGTTAATGGTCACAGAGTTAAACATTACATACATGGTCCGATGGAAGTTGACAATGAAGTTAATCATAATTTCACCACCCAAGAAAACCTTCAAAATGAAAACATAAATATGTTATCAACAACATATGAAAAATCAAAACTGGAATATAGGGAGGATTCAAATTTGAGTGATGAAGAAGAATTCCTATACAAACCTCCCATTCCAAGAAACGAAGAAAAATGTGAACAAGAAATTCAAATAGAAATGAAAGAACCAAGGAAAGAACACCCGAAAAAGGTTTACAAACCAACTCGACTTACTAAAGCAGGAGACCCGGGTGAATTTATCATTTCTTGCTTACTTAATGATGGTGCTGTATATAATGGACTCGCAGATTTAGGAGCAAGTGCAAATATTATGCCTCTTTCCTTATACAAAAGATTAGGCATGGGTAAATTAAAGCCAACCAAAATAGGTGTTCAATCATTTGACCAAACCATTAAACACCCGGTTAGAATAGCAAATAATTTACTTGTTAACGTGGGAAGTTTGACCTTTGTTACAAACTTCATAGTGATTAATATGGAGGAAAACCTTGATATTCCTCTAATCCTAGGTCGCCCATTTTTAGCAACCACCGAGGCATTCATTGATGTAAGAGAAGGTAGAATAACACTTAGGAATGGTGATACATCGATCACCTTTGTGAACCGAAAGTTTAGATCTCCACAAACCAAAACTGTTAGACCAATAAAAATGCATAAGTGTGGGGAAGATGAAGAAACACTTAATGATGATCCAATCACAAAGAATGCCGTTGATGATACGAAATTAGATGAATCCATTTTTAACAGTTCAACGAAGAAACTTTATAAACGGATTCACGATGCTAAGATTAAAGGAAACTTTAAGTTATATAACCGATTAATATCCAATTTATCGTCAAAAGAAAAGGCAATGTTAGTTGAATTTGTGAAAGTTACGGAGGAAATCAACAAATGGATTGAAGTAAAAGTCAAAGATATACAAGTTGTTGATGATTCAATTGAAAATAATGTTAATCACAATTTCGACACCACAGCTGACTAAGTGTGGGGAGAAACAAAAGGGGTTTATGTATTTCTGTTAGAGTTAGATTGTCTGTTTTCGTGTAGTTCTCGAAAATGGAACCCGAATGGTCTTTCCCTAGCAGACCCTAAAGAACTAGTCTTCTCCCCCCATTCTGAATTTTTATTTTTTTAGGTTTTTACAAAATGAAGACTGCCTGTGAACTAAACCATGGTCTAATGCTACACGCTTTGATCACTAAACGAAATAATGACATACTACCGAGTGAATTAGTATCAGTAATCAGAGAAAGAATGGACGGAGTTAGAAAAGAATCCAGATGCGAAGATAATAAGTTACAATTTGGTAAAGGAAAATCAAAATCCGCAGCAAAAAGAAGAGCACGACACCTAGAAAGATGTCACAAATGCGGAAAATGGTCACATGGAGGTAAATGTTCAAATAATCAAACCTATTCAAATACCGAATTTGTTACTTTATGCAGAGACGGACCATTCATATGTTTAGAAGAAAAGACACTAAATGCTCGAGGTTACGCCTATGTAGCCATGGAAAACCAATTAAACCGACTATCTTATGAATGGGATAGATCATATAACTAAAAAATCTATTTCACAGGTAAGTCTGTACAGTTTTTATTTTATTTTTTTTTATTTTTAACCTTTTGATAATAAACGCTAATTTGTTCGCTAAAAAGTATTAAATTGGTGTTGAATAAAATTAGGTTTGGCGACCGAAATTATTGATATCATTCAAAAATTTATTACATCACTGCGAAATTAACGTTTATTCTTAAGGTATAAATATCTTTAATCAATCAACCCAAAATATTTCAAAAATTCGTCATGAGTTAAATTAGGTTTTGGAACCGAAATTACTTTACCGAAAAGAGGGGCGCATATTTTTGATAATATTTGATTGATTAAAGTAGGATAAAAAGCCAAAAAGATTTTTAATTTTATTTTTACCATGTTTTTAAAATTAATATTTAAATCTTAAATTAATATTGTAAACTTTATAAAAATAATATATTTAAAATTGTAAATATTTGAACCATAATATAAGTTTGGTGTGAATTTATAATATAAATTTTTAAAATTAAGTTTGGTGTGAATTTTTAATTTTTAAAATATGAAATTTTAATTTTATGCATTTCAAATTTTAAGTTTGGTGTGAATTTTTAATATTAATTTTGAATTTTATATTTAAATTGTGTGAATTTAAAAAACAAAAATTTACTTTGTCTCATTAAGTTAAAAATATGATTTTTAAAATTCGTCGTAAGTTGAAGACTAGGTCTTTGAACCGAAATTGCTTTACCCGAGGGAGGGACGAGAACTTTTATTATCATTATTTTTAATCTTATTGAATTAAAGTATGCCAAAAACATTAAAAAAAACCCAAAAATCTTAGCTTTTAAAACAATCGCTACAAAAAGACAAATTTTAAAATTTTGTCGAAGGACGGACTAGGACATCGATCCGAAACGACCTCGTCCTAAATAACAAAGGAAACAAAATTTTAAAATTAATTAATTAATTGTTTTAATAAGTTAAAGATTATAAAAAAAAAAAAAAGCAAACTCCGCGACTCGCGGAGTTTGAAGTTTTAAATGCCGTGAGTCGCGGGAGGGTCGGATTACAGAAAAAAAATATAGTTGAAACAGCTCAGTCCACAAAACCCACAGAAAAAAAAAACTGCGAACATACTCCACAAAAACCCAAAAAATACACCCCAAAATCACAATTTTTAACCGTTAATCACCAAATCTTTTACTAAAATCATGTTGAGAAGGATGCTATCTAGGAATTACTCAAGAAAAAACGGTAAATTTCTACACCTAAACACCATTTAATCCGAAATTAGTGTTCTT
This sequence comes from Rutidosis leptorrhynchoides, assembly GCF_046630445.1. Taxonomy (NCBI): domain Eukaryota; kingdom Viridiplantae; phylum Streptophyta; class Magnoliopsida; order Asterales; family Asteraceae; genus Rutidosis; species Rutidosis leptorrhynchoides. The sequence goes on along the minus strand of NC_092335.1, from coordinate 512,358,562 downwards.
GAGCCATTTTTTCCCCAATTTGATTTTGATGCTTTTTAGTGTAATTATGCTTAAATTGTTTATGTATTATGCTTGTATAACCTGGATTGATGCTATTTAACATGATTAGAAGCCTTAAACTTCAAATTTTGAATAATCTAGGGTTTGTGTTCTTGAGCAAATTTGGGGCTTTTTGATATAAACAGGTTATGGCCGATTTTTGTCATGAATTGTTGCTAAATTAAGTAGTGTAACATGTCTAGGTAGTTAAATGATCCAAACTTTGAGCCTAAACATGATTTTGAGAATTAAAGTGGACTTTTTCAAGTCTAAAATTCATGAACTTGATTTTTGAGAGATAATGCCATTTGAGACTTGTTTAATTGCCAGTAATGATTATTTTGACATGTTATTTGAGTTAAATGCTTATGAACTTGGCGAACATTTTCATATATGCTTATTTGAAAAAGTGTAGATTTGATAAAAATGTGAAAATGAGCTTAAGTTTGATATAAATTGATCATGTCATTGTAATTATTTTAATTGATGATTTTGCTGACACTAATGCATATTTGGATGCACAAAAATTGTGTTTGATGTGTTTTGCAGACTGAAAGGGGTGAATCTTCATCCCAAGCCCGCAATGCTCCTGCTGAGAATGCGGAACAACAGGAGGTGGATAACTACTACAAGCAGGATATACCTCATCCAGTCATGACCTTTTCTGATATGCACTTGGAAGAGTTGCACCCGAACCTGAGATTTGACAGACTTTGGATAGATTATCCAAAATACCAAAGGGGTTTGCATACTCTTCATTCTAAGGTTGTTGAGGTACCGAGGGTCATAGAATGGGGACCCTTAGAAGCTGTAGAATTGGCCGGGCCAATTAGGGAATTACTTGTACAGAGGTATGGTAATTCTACTTTTAATGACTGGGTACGTCTATTCACCATGCGTAGACCTGTATATAAAGTATGGTGTGAAGAATTATTGTGTAGTATAGAGTTGAATGATCGGGTAGCTAGTTTAACCGATCGTTCTTTTATTAGATTTTTGTTAGGCGGTTCGATGCGCCACATGTCTTTACTAGACATGGCTCAGGCTTTACGTATATATACGCCTGAGGAGTTAGCATCTGCCGATTGTAGAGGGTTGATACTAAACGGTAGAAAGATAGATGAAAATTTTGATACACACGGTGTGTGGAGTCAAATGACAAGCCATCACTGTTTCAAAGGGGGAAATTACTCTTATTTGGATATAGATAGAGCCGAATTAAGAGTGATTCATAGGTTTTTAGCTAATTCGATTACACAAAGGGGTAAGAACAAGGAAAAAGTAAATGAATAGGATTTGTTTTACCATATGTGTATTCGAGACCCACAAAGCGCTGTAAGTATACCATATTGTGTGGGTTATTATTTATCAGCTATGGTTCGGGGGATGCGACCGTATAGCATAATAGGAGGTGGTATTTTTATTACTTTGATTGGTGAATATCTCGGTGTGGATATAAGTCGGGGGGATTATTAGTAGAAGAACCAGAACCCCGCGATACTATAGGTTTAAATGTATACCATGGTGCGAAAGTTTTGAAGAGGCAAAATAACGCCGCAGTACCATACCATGGTAGACATCCACAGGTTGAGAGAAACCAACAGCAAGGTAATGTAGGAGGGGGGAATGAGATGCAAGAAATGCAAAGGTTTATAGCTTCTCAGGAATACGAAAATGCTAGACAGAGAGCATTTGAAGATTGGCAAGTTCATCAGAACCAAATCATAGCTCATTGCCAACATATAGGTAGAAACTATATTCCTACACCGAAACCCATCTTCCCTCCCTGGTCTATAGAGATGCAGCCACCATATCCTACGTATAACCCTGCCGAAGCATTCTATAGCACCTATGGTTATGCCTGGAACCCCTATTGGTACCAGTATCATCCCTAGTATACTTATTTTTTTTTTTTTTTTTTGTAATTTGTAATTATTGATACGTTTAATACTTTTGTTAATATTGTAATCATTTTTATAATTATCTAACTTTTATTCTTAGATTTTAATAATTTTTGAATGTGGGGTAATATACCAAACTTCAAAAATATGTATATATGTTTGCAGTTTATCTTATGTACACAACAGGGTAAAACAACGCATTTTCAAAGACTGGCATTAAGTTCAGCAAAAGCAACTAATTTTGACGACAAGATGCAAAATATATGTGAAATAACAACAAGACGGAATGAACAAATGATGTGCACCATTTATCATTCAACAAACAAACGCCAATATGTTTGGAAACTTTGGTAAAATTTAATCAATTTCACACAAATCACCCTCAATAATTTAAATTGTTACTGATTTCTTGCAAATGAGGGCATTGAAAGATCTTAAGTGTAGGAAGGGGTTAAATTCTTTCAGATTTTAAAATTTTTTACTTTATACACTTGGTTACCATTAAAAATACTAGTAAAGCAGTAGTTGTATTAGAATCTAGTGCTCTCTGATAATAAAGAACAGCCCTAGTCTTATATACTGATTACCCAATTCTAGTAAAATTTTTCAAAATTTTCAATTAAATGAACTCAAAATCATGTTTATACATATTTATGAACGATAAAACTAGGTTTTAACACCGAAATTATTGTTACCTCAGAAAGGACATAAATTGAGAAACAAACCAAAATGTTAAAATTCATTTAAAATGGAATAGAGGACGATAAAAAGAAAAATAAAAGTCAAGTGTGGGAAAGTTCTCCAAGTTATTCAAAACATATATCACATATTTCTGTAACAAATAACTGAAAATACTTTTGCTTTGGACTAAACTAAACTGTTTTACCCGATGAAAGAAAAGAAGAGATGGATCTACACGATGAATCAATTTCATCATTAAAAGGAAGTAAAGTCTTCCGAAAAAGACACGCGCTTCTTGATTTAGGTCATGAAGTTGTCGTCCAGACCAGCTGTAGGTTGACGAAAAATCCAGAAAAGTCATCACTAAAATCAGCAGGAAATCCACGGACCTCAGCATTAAACAGGGTCCACAAGTGGTCAGATTTATCCTAACCATGAGAAGGATTTATCTTGTACAATGGGGGGCACCATGCAAATTAGCTGGATAAGACTAATGAATCAGATCCCCAGAAAGGATAATCTCCTTAAAGATTAAAAATCAGCTTTTAAGACTGATATCACTCAATCCTTGAGATTGACCTTAAAGATTGAGAATTACAAACTCATGGAATTCAATGATATTTAAACTCGAGCTTGAACGAGAAAATATTTTGATCAAAATTACAAACCGATTTGTTTTCTGAAAACCCTATTTTCAATGCGTTCATTACCATTGAACGTAAAATCCTAGGAATTAACCTGGAATTCATTAGGTCACCTGAACCAAATCGGGTGTCAACCTGTAAGACCCAAATATTTATTGTAGATAATGTATTTATGGTGTACTATGCATGTATGAAGTGTACGAAGCATGTACGTGTTGCTTGCTCGAACGTTGGAGGAAACTGGACATTGTCTGAAGTGACAAGGAGTGTACGTATCTTTTCAACCCCAAATAAAGTTGGTGTTAATGTTTCAAAGCCTTACCATTGGAAAGAAAATCTTATTACGTTTCCAACGATATTTGATTCATCGAAAACGGAGCTACGGTCAAAAAGTTATGGCCAAAACAAGTTTCTGAAATCTGACCTGCAGAGTGGAGCGGCGCTCCACAATGTGGCGCGGCGCGCCGAATGGGTCAGAAGCAATTTTCAGCCTTTTTAAAGGCTTTAAATGAAGGGTACTTTGGTCTTTTCACTTGAGGTCGGTTTAGGGTCATCAAAACTGATCCTTTGATCAGTTTGGATCAAATTCTCACCAACCAAAAACACTCTCAACCATTTTTAGAGAGAGAGTAAGGGTTTAGAGAGAGAGGGCTTGATTTGGGGAAGAAGGAGTCGATTTCTCACCAAACCTCGGGTATTAAAGTTGTTCCACTCGTCAACGGCATCATTTTGGCGGTATTGGTAAGTTCTAACTCCGAATTTCATTGTTGATTTTGCTATTCAAAGTTAGGGTTTGAACTTGATTTGTTGATAAACCCATTTAGACTCATGAAGTGACTTTAGTGATGCTAGTAATCGGGTTTATTGTTATTGTTGGTGGATTTCGGTTTGGTGAACAAATTGGTTATGTTTAGAACTTGAAATTGGGTTTAATCACTAGGTTTAGTGATTGTGGAAGTATTGAAACCTATTTAGGGTTATTTGGTTGACTAACTTTGACTTTGGGTCAAATTAGGGTTTGGTGGTGATTATGACCCAATTGGCGATTTAACAAAGTTTATAAACTTAAAATGGATTAAGTTGAAGTGTTAAACCGAGTTAAATATGTTTTGGTGTCAAAACTTGCTAATAGCGTGATATTGACTTCTTATGGGTCAAACTAGGGTTTAAGTGTCATTTTGGGCAAGATAGGTGTTTAACACCTATGATCGGGTTTAATTGGCGTATTAAGACCATTCTCACTTGTGTTAGTGATTATTGGTTAATTTTGGGCGCGTTTTGTACTTGGAAGTGCATTTGGGTCAAATTTGCACTAAGTGTCAATTTGGGTTGATTTGTGAATCCATTCTAAGTGTATTGTTGTAATTATGATAATGGAATAGGTATTTTCCATTGGCGAGTTGCAGATTATTTGGAAGCTTTCATCAAGACTTCAAGGTGAGTGTTAATATCCTATATGCATATGTATGTGTAGGATGGGTGCGGGTCGGGTGAAGTGATTCTCGGCTTTAGAGCTCACTTCACATATAGGTGGATTTGATGGACTTGTGCATAGGTCCAATTGGCACGGTTGTGCGTTTTGGTTGACTACCTTTGGCAAAGTACACATTTTGGGTGTACGTTATCATACGTGGTTGTGAGTGGAATAATTATGCGTGTATGTATGTAATGTATTTAATTGTGTTGTACGAATGTGGTATTGTCGCGTTGTTTAAGACACCACGTTCTATGAAACGAGTAGTATTGTCGCGGTGTTTAAGACACTACTCATTGTGTAATTGACTTGTGGTATTGTCGCGGTGTTTAAGACACCACAATGTCATGGGAGTGGAAGTGTCGCGGTGTTCAAGACACCACTCATTGTATTGAATGAAGTGTGGATTCGTCGCGGTGTTTAAGACGCCACATTGTTGTAAGGGTGAGTTAGTCGCGGTGTTTAAGACATCACCCGGGGGACTAGTGATTACGCGGTGTGTAAGTAACACTAGTGGATGTTATGAACTCCAATGGACTTTCATGTACCGTTCTCTTGTGTACTTGGTTAACCATGGTTGTATGAGTTATGTATTGGCATATTTAATTATGAACTATATGCTTTTGGTATTGCTAGCTATTGTGGACTTGCGGTTATTGGTATATGCACGATATGTTGCATGATTGTCGAATTGCTAATTCGTGATTAATGTTGTGTTGTCGTGATGTAGTTAACCCTCCGGGGGTAGTTATTGGCGTTGTTCACATTGACGTTGGTGAACTTACCTTATTGATGGTATTATTAGCTTGTTGCTTAGTGATCGTATGGTATACTTAGATTAGCTTGCCTTTAGGCTTGGACGCTCCGGTATGCGGTATTTGTTTATTTATGTGGCGTGTCCATTTTATGCATATATATGTATGTAGTATATTATCATTCACTAAGCGTTAGCTTACCCTCTCGTTGTTGACTCTTTTTATAGATCGCATGTGGATTGGTGGCTCGGGTAAGCGCGAGGACTAGAAGACGTGCATAGTTGCTTTAGTGACTTACTTTTGGATCATTTAGGATTGGGTAGCGTATTCCCAATCGCCATGCTCGGCTTTGTTGTATTAAAAGTCTTTTGGTCAAATATTGTATTTCGGTACTTAAGGTGGTAAAATGGGTCGTTGTGGGACCCGCTTCGTAAACTCAATTTTATTAATTAAACGTGCTAGTTTTATATATATGAATTTATGGTTAAAAGCGTTTTGGCTAAAAATGTCGGGAACTAGTCAAACATTTTCGTTAAATTGACTTCCGGGGACAGCGGGCTGTCCAGGTGGTTTGGCGCGCCGCGCACCCACCTGGCGCGCCGCGCAAATGAACTGCACCAGAAATTTTTTTTTTATGTTGTGAAATTTAACGGGAATTGTCGTGGTTTGGTTTGGGTTGTTACACAACCGTAAGAACGGTGGTTGCATAGTGGTCAAAGACAGGACCTTGTGCCATACCGAAAAAAAATTATAAGGGTGAGCTTTACTATTGCTCCTACCAAGGATAGTAATTGCGTCCGACACGTTATAGACCATAATTAAAAGCATGTCAGGGGACATTGCCTTAACAGTTGCTTGTTCAACGCTTTCCTTTACAACCGGACGGTAGTTTACCGAAAGGTAATATACGGGACAAGTGAACTGGACGTGTTGCTTTCCAAATACAAGGTTAGCAAGTGGGTGACACAAAACCATAAGTTTTGAGCTAAAATTTTCAAATCTGAAACCCACCAAACCCACAAAAATATTTTGCAACACCGGTGAAGGGTTATTCCGGAAAACTTATCTAGGGTAAAAACTAGATTTAATTTTCAAAAGATCAAATGTTTTCATAAAGATCCAATTTCCTTAATGGATCTAAATTTTTATAGTCATGTGGGACTGTAAACCATATCGTTACTACCATTGTTTATACCGCCGTATAGAAATCACTGATGTACAAAGTGTGAAGAATAAAGAAGTGATTCAAGTATTTCAAGACGATATTGCTTGAGGACAAGCAACGCTCAAGTGTGGGAATATTTGATAATGCTAAAAACGAACATATATTTCATAGCATTATTCCTCAAGAAAGACAAGCTTTTAGTTGCAATTGTTCTATTTACAAGTGATATTCGTTTAAATAATAAAAGGTGAAGACAAAAGACAGATTCGACGAATTGAAGACGCAAACGACCAAAAAGCTCAAAAGTACAAAAGACAATCAAAGAGGTTCCAATTATTGATAAGAAACGTCTCGAAATTACAAGAGTACAAGATTCAAAATGCAAAGTACAAAATATAAAATTGTACGCAAGGACGTTCGAAAATCCGGAACCGGGACCAGAGTCAACTCTCAACGCTCGACGCAACGGACTAAAAATTACAAGTCAACTATGCACATAAATATAATATAATATTTAAATAATTCTTATAATTATTTATATATTATAATAAATAATATAAACCGTCGGCAAGAAAGACTCCAAACCAGAGTGATCTGTAATTGCAAACTCCGCGACTCGCGGAGTTTGAAGGCCAAAAAGGCCGCGAGTCGCGGAGCCCCAAGTTTCAAAAATCCCTATAAAAGCAACCGAATTCTGATCGCAAAAAACCATCTTTTTCTTCTCCTCATTCATACGTAAAATATATATATATATTTATAATTTATATTTTAATTTTAATTATAATTCTAATAATAAGGGTATGTTAGCGAATGTTGTAAAGGTGTAAGTCGAAATTCTGTCCGTGTAACGCTACGCTATTTTTTCATTGTAAGTTATGTTCAACCTTTTTATATTAATGTCTCGTAGCTAAGTTATTATTATGCTTATTTAATCCGAAGTAATCATGATGTTGGGCTAATTACTAAAATTGGGTAATTGGGCTTTGTACCATAATTGGGGTTTGGACAAAAGAACGACACTTGTGGAAATTAGATTATGGGCTATTAATGGGTTTTATATTAACTAAACAATACCTTGTTAATTTAATATACAAACTTATAATTTGACGTATTTATATATAACCACATACGCTTGACTGGGTACGGTGGGCGGGATATCTATAAATATCAATAATTATTCATTTTACCGGATACGGAACTGGATTAATAGTTAATAAACTTGTTGAAACAGGGGTGAATTACATTCAAGGGTAATTGGTGTAATTGTTAACAAAGTAGTAAAACCTTGGTTTACACGCAGTCGATAACCTGGTGTATTCATTAAACAAAGTATTAAAACCTTGTTACAATTCGAATCCCCAATTAGTTGGAATATTTGACTTCGGGAATAAGAATAATTTGACGAAGGCTTTCGCTCTTTATATTTATGACTGATGGACTATTATGGACAAATCCGTATGGACATATTAAATAATCCAGGACAAAGGACAATTAACCCATGGGCATAAAACTAAAATCAACACGTCAAACATCATGATTACGGAAGTTTAAATAAGCATAATTCTTTTATTTCATATTTAATTTCCTTTATTTTATATTTAATTGCACTTCTAATTATCGCACTTTTATTTATTGTTATTTAATCGTACTTTTAATTATCGTACTTTTTAATTATCGCAATTTTATTTTATCGCACTTTTATTTATTGCAATTTCATTATCGTTATTTATTTTACGCTTTAAATTAAGTCTTTTATTTATTTAATATTTTACATTAGGTTTTAACTGCGACTAAAGTTTTAAAATCGACAAACCGGTCATTAAACGGTAAAAACCCCCCTTTATAATAATAATATTACTTTTATATATATATATGTATTTTTATAAAAGTAAACTAATATAGCGTTAAGCTTTGTTTAAAAAGATTCCCTGTGGAACGAACCGGACTTACTAAAAACTACACTACTGTACGATTAGGTACACTGCCTATAAGTGTTGTAGCAAGGTTTAAGTATATCCATTCTCTAAATAAATAAATATCTTGTGTAAAATTGTATCGTATTTAATAGTATTTTCTGCTAAAAATTAATAGTATTTTATACCCCTTAGCTTTGACATCACGTACAGAAGTAGCATGCAATCGGAAGCAAGTGATATCATACAGTAGTGAAATCATGTAGTAGCATACGGTATATAGCAGTAAAAGTAAGCAGCAGCATGCAGTAAGTTCAGCGGAAACAAGTAAACTAGCAAGTTGTAGATTAGTCCTATTAGTGAATCCTACTCGGGTCGGTCTTAGACTCACTAATGCAAGCTAATTCCCTACAACCAATGCTCTGATACCAAATGTGATGCCCCGTACAAAACCATCGTGTACGAATCATCAACAATAGGATCATTACAAGGTTAAGTACTATATGCGTTTTCAAAAAGAGTTTGCATTCATTAATAAAGTGATGTCTAAACCAACATCGAATGTTTTACAATCCAAAAGTATGCTTCACTAAGTAGAAGCAAATAATAAGTGTATATGACCACAACGGTCGTTACAAGTCATAGTTCAAAAGTACTAATATTTGAATGCAAAATAAAGTAGTTCATGCGATAACAACTCTAAGCAGCGGGTGTCTACAGCACGACTAGTACACAGCGGAAGCTAACCTCAAGAACCTGAGAAAAACATGCTTTAAAACGTCAACACAAAGGTTGGTGAGCTATAGTTTAAGTATAATAGTAAGTAAGTTAGGCCACGAGATTTCAGTGCTACAAAGAGCGTTTCAAAATAGTATGATAAACTATATGTTAACCGTGGGCACTTGGTAACTAACTTAACGTTTATACCCCCTGAAAGTACACTTGGCAAGTGCGTATGTCTACGAAGTATTAAACACTCGTTAAATGCTAGCGCGACTAGCCCGAATGGGGATGTCAAACCCTATGGATCCATATCTAAGATTCGCGTTCTCCGGTTCAAAAACCAACGACTAAACGTTACCGAGCTAAAGGGAATGTTTCTGCCGTTATATAACCCACACATATATAAAGTTTAAGTACTCGTGCCTAGTATGTAAAACATAAAATCCGCATGTATTCTCAGTTCCCAAAATAAGTTAAAGTAAAAAGGGAATGCTATAACTCACAATGATAAAGTAGCCGTAAAGTTGGTTCGGAAAAGGTGTGCAAGTAATCGGTCCGAAGGTCCTCAACCTAAGTCAAATAGTACTAAGTCAGTAAATCGTCCGAATAGATTTAAAAGTATGTAAATAAGGTCTTAAGGGTCATCATCATTCATCATCAAACAAAAGGCGTAAAGTAAGTTTCGTTTATGAAAGTAGTTTAAAACAAAGACTGATTTCAGTCAGTCACCACGGCCTCTACCCTTACTGAAATAAGGTGAGACCAGTGGCCATGGCTCCGTATATAAGTCCTTTAAGTGTGGTAAAATTTACAGAAGCAAACTCGTCTTTGTTTGACCGTGGCGACGGTCTAAGTGCGAGTAGGTCAGAAATTTCTGCACAACGTTAAAGGACATAATAACGATCGGAGGGCCATAAATCTTAAATCGTAACTCGGATTAAGATGAGTCTTAAATGAAAAATTATCTACTCGAAAAGATATATTTGAAAATCAAGGTCTCAGTAGCCCAGGTCTACTGGTCTGTTACAGAAATAGTAGGACAGAGGGCTGTAAACAGAAAACAGGAAGTTAAAAGTGAGTTCCGGTGGTCTTGGTGCTTGATGTTCATCATGGTTCTCATCCTTGATGCATATAGCTTCAAGTGTACAACTCTTTGATGTGTTTACATCATCTTTACCAAGTTTTGACCATCATAACCCAAGTGCAAGTCTAAGTCATGAAGCACAACTTACTTAAGTGTTGCAAGTGTTTTGATGAACCAAAGTTTCGTCAAAGTCTTAGATTTAGCACATACATGAAATGTAAAAGTAATACTAACTAAGTTTTGATAATTATGACACAAGTGTGAGTCTAAGACATGTAGGTCAACTCACTTAAGAGTTGTATGAAGTTGATGAACCAAAGTTACATCAAGGTCTTAGATCTAACACTTACATGAACTTTAAAAGTAAAAACAAGTTACAAACTTGAAGTAAACTTATGAAATCAAGATCTTGAGTTGTAGAACATAGTTCTTAGTTTGATCTTGAAGATCCAAGACTCAAAAGTCTAGATCTAACATAAGTGTACCAAGTTATAATTAAAAAGTTTCATTTACATGTTCTTGAACTAGTAAAGTTAACTTTTAGTTCAAGAGAAATGAGATCAAGTCTAACTTGTAGTACTTGACCATTTAAACTAACAAACATGAAATTAAAGTGCAAGTAAATAAAATAACAAACTAATTTAAACAAGTTAATGAGTTCATGGGTTGCATACTTTAAAGATTCAAGCCTAAGCTTGATCTTTAAGAAAAGTAAACTTTAAAGTTTATTTCATGAATCACAAGTATGCTTTCAACACATGAACTTTGATCTTTTGAAACAATAAATGTAGAATCATAAACTAGTAAGTTTATGTTCTTGTGTTCTTGGAAAATACAAGATATTATGGAGAATCAAACTAAAGAGTTTGATTCTTAAACATGTAAGTAAGTAATAACAAGAACAAGTAACAAAGTAACAACAACATCTAACAAGTATCAAGTAATTATACAACATTAAAGAACAAAGATGATGATGATATGAGTATGTGAAATTCGGTTTTGAAGTCAAGAAAAGGAAGAAGAAAACTCATGATACTTACAAAGTAGAGAGTAAAAGATGAGAGGAAAGTTGAGAGAAAATGCAAGTTAACTGTGTGTGTGAGAAAATGAGGGAATAACCAAGTGAACAAGTAAGGTAAAAAAAAATTTGAATCCTCTTGTGCTCCCTCTAAGGCCACGGTCAGCTGAGAAAAAAAAGAGGGAAGAGTTTGTCTAGAAGATCATGCATGGTAAAGCTCATAAAAGTTGGATAATAAGTGTTAGTTCATGGGGATTATGGACAAACTAGATTCCAAGTCAAGTTAAGTAACTAGTTTCCATTTAACTTGATACTTACAAGTAGTGTTGGGCTAATAAGTCCATTAATAATGTAGGGTGGGCTCCTAAAGTCCAATAACACTAGTAAAGGCCCAAGTTCAAATAAAAGCCCAAGTATGAATGTAATTAACAAGTTAATCCAATTAAGGCCCAAGTAATTAACTAATAACTTTAGTTAATTAAAATGATTAATAAAATCAATCATGAATGCAAATAATATCTAAAAATATTATTCGTGAAAGTTTCGTGTGTCACAAAGACGTTTCGGGCAATTAAAGTCAAGTTCGGGCAATCATGGCAACATGTAAATGTAATAACATACATTCGTTTAATCACACGTATTAATAATAATAATTATTAATAAATAACGTTGGAAAATCCAGGGTCGTTACAGGAACGATCCAAATCAAGATGTATGATGGCACGGTGAGGACGTTGACAGATGTCAGGCATGTTCCAGAATTGAAGAAGAATCTTATTTCCTTGGGTACGTTGGACTCCATCGGATGTGAGTATCAAGCCCGAGGTGGAGTATTAAAAGTTTCTAGAGGTGCGCTTATCGTGATGAAAGGTGAAAGGTATAATGGCCTTTACCTGTTAAAGGGTAGCACGGTTACTGGAGCGGCTGGAGTTTCTTCATCGGCTAAAGATGTAGATACCACCAAGTTATGGCACATGCGCCTTGGGCACATGAGCGAGAGAGGAATGATGGAGCTTAGTAAACGAGGTTTGTTTGCGGGCAGAATATCGGAAGATTGAATTCTGCGAACACTGTGTATTCAGAAAACAAAGCCGAATAAAGTTTAGCACAGCCGTTCATAGGACGAAAGGTACTTTGGATTATATCCATTCAGACCTTTGGGGTCCATCTCCGATTCCTTCAAAAGGTGGTGCGAGATACATGTTAAACTTTATTGATGACTATTCGAGAAGAGTGTGGGTTTATATCCTTAAACGTAAGGATGAAGTCTTTGTCAATTTCAAGCAATGAAAGATGATGATAGAGAAGCAGACTGGAAAGTTCATGTGATGACCCGGAAAATTTTTAACCAAATTTAAACTTAATCTTTGTGTGATTAACATTTCCGACACGATAAGCAAAGTCTGTAAAACTGAATCTCAAATTTTTTGAACTATTCAAATACCTTTCGGCTGTTCTCGACGATTCGCGAACAATTATATGTATATAGATACATATATATATATACTATAACTTGAAAACATAACAATGTATTAATTGTTTAATACCGTACATTAAACTGATTGGTTTAAATATTTATTTGAATATATATGATAAGTTGGAATATTAATTGTATGAATAACTTGCGACGTATATTTAAAACGTGTTTATGCATGTTGAAAATATATATTAACTTGGTCATAAAACGATTTGTTATTATATATATTAACAAATAGCGAGACGATAATTTATAGAAGTAAATGATCAAAATACTCGAAAGTTTAAGATATACTTTGAGTGGTATAGTTTAGGGATAATTTAAGGCTATATTTTGACAAAGGTACGTGACACGAAATGTAAAATACAAGTTTTCTCAGCGTACGAAAGGACATTTGAAAAACCGGAACCGGGACATAAGTCGAGTGATGACGTACGACTTATCGAAACAAAAATTACAAGTCAACTATGCATGTGAATTTAATATAATATATAATTAATTATATAAATTAAATATATTATATATATTATATAAAATTATGTCGACAAACAAAAAGTTAAAAGTTTGTGAGCTGGATCAGAGGGCCATGCGATCGCATGGCCTTGAAGCACAAATCCCATGCGATCGCATGGAGTACTTTTTCAGAAAAGGTTCTATAAATTGCTCAGTTTTCATACTCTTTCTCTAAATCATATATTACAACGTATTTATTATTATTATTATTATTATTATTATTATTATTATTATTATTATTATTATTATTATTATTATTATTAAGATTAATATTATTATTAACCTTATTATTATTAATATTATTAATTAGTATTATACATAAAATACTACGATGAGGTTATGAGCGTGTCACTTTCAAAATGGTTTTCAAGCGGGATAGAGCTAAGGAAATTATGGGTTATTGCCAAGGAGGTTATGGGTAATGTTCGGGGGTAAATTTGTGAATCAAACCTAGTGTTTATCATCTCCGTTACGTCTACGTACTTTCTACAATATTGAATCTCAATATTAATACGTAAGCATTTATATTTTATATTTTATAAATTAATAGTGTATACATACTAGTGCTCGAGTGTATATATTTATACATGCGTGTATGCTAAATTTTGTCGTTTAACAGTTTATAATAAATCACGAATTAAATACATATATTACGGGTAAAAGGTATATGATATACATGTTTTCAGAAAGCTGGCGAAAAGTCAATAACTTTTCATTTAGATATCGAATAGTTTCGAGGAACGAATCAAAAGATATGGTCAACTGAATTATAATTGACATTAATTGAAATTGCTTTTTGAATCTGCAATTAATACTCAAACAACTTGTTTACGAGATTGATAAAATGGATTTTTGAATATTACCTACCAAGCAAATGAATCCTTATATAAGGTACGTCTCGTTTGTTGAACTATTGTCAAAATTGACTTTTTGAAACAACTTTGAATAACTTTTGTATGTCAATTTCGAGCATTAGGATTGTGATACAATATGACCTGACCTAGCTTGATAGACGTTTATTGACCAACATATGTTCTCTAGGTTGAGATCTACGATTATTTGGTAATTCGAGTTTCGATCACATTTTGGTGAACGACTTTATATGCTGCTAAGGTGAGTTTCATTTGCTCCCCTTTTAAATGCTTTTGCAATATATATTTTTGGGCTGAGAATACATGCACTTTATTTTAAACAATGGACACAAGTACATACTAAATTCTATACTGAGTTTGAACCGAAAATCCCTTAGCTTTGGTAACTAGTAACTGCCGGTTATAAGAACTGGTGGGCGCGAGTAGTAGTATATGGATCCATAGGGCTTGATATCCCCGTCCGAGCTAGAGCGCTAGCCTTTTAACGAACGTATGCTATTTGAGAAGCGTACACGTTGGTTTGCATGTATTATTAAGATGATTATACAAAGGGTATAAATTATATATACGTTAAAGTTTAGTTACCAGGGTGCTCAATTTCGTAGAATATTTTGATAAACGTTTCTGGATGAAACAACTGAAATCTTGTGATCCACCTTTATATACAGATTATATGAAACATTAAAACTATGAACTCACCAACCTTTGTGTTGACACTTGTTAGCATGTTTATTCTCAGGTTCCCTAGAAGTCTTCCGCTGTTTGCTTATATGATAGACAAGCTACGTGCATGGAGTCTTATATGACATATTTTTCAAGGAAACGTTGCATTCACCAAATCATCACCATGTATCTTATTTTGACTGCATTGTTAACGGAAGTACTATTGTAAACTATTATTTACGGTGATTGTCTATATGTAGAAATCATCAGATGTCGAAAACCTTTGATTTAAATATTCATTTATGGTGTGCCTTTTCAAAAGAATGCAATGTTTACAAAACGTATCATATAGAGATCAAATACCTCGCAATGAAATCAATGAATGACATGTTCGTCCATATGGATTTGGAGCGATCGTCACAGTTGGTATCAGAGCGTTGGTCCTAGCGAACCAGGTCTTGCATGAATGTGTCTAACTGATAGTTGTTAAGATGCATTAGTAAGTCTGGACTTCGACCGTGTCTGCATGTTAAAAGTTTTGCTTATCATTTCTTGTCGGAAATTACATGCTTATCATTCTTAAGTCTAGACACGTTTTCCTGCATTTATTGCATAAATAGTGTATAGACAAAAATTCATATCTTAGCGTATCTGTTACTGTAAACTTTTCCTGATATCTTCCGAAAATTTCTCAGTGATTTATGGAATTTGCTATTATATATACATATGTAAATTATGTATTGAAGAATACCAAACTAAATTCTATAATCTAATTCATATCAAAAATCATCTCCCTAATTATACAAGATGGATCCCGTATCTAGTTCAAACTCTGACAGCTATTTCGATATGGATATTCACCTGAATTCCGAAGACAGTGTAACCGGAATGGATCAACCAATTAGCCATCATCTATTCTGGAAGAATTAGGGATGGGTTCGTAGCCTACTTAATTATTGGAGACAAGAAGAAGGCGATCCCTTTCATCCACCACATTGCCCTCTTGGCGAAGAACCTGAAGCACTTACCGGTGAACCTGTTCGAGACACCATTTTCTCTCTCATTTCCAGAGTATCTCGTCACGATAATATACTATCTCAAATTCTGGATCTTATTCATCCGCTCGTCCGAACCGCCAATCATCCCGGTGTAGTAGAAGAAGTCAACAAGCTTTGCACTCGGGTAGTGGCTTTGGAGAATACGGTGCAAAGGTTACAAGCACCAGCAGCATCACCGGCATCAACAGTACCACCAAAAACAACACCAACAGTACCATTACCACCACCAACAACATCCGCATCGCAAACCACAACTTCGCAATTTGTTCCACGAGCATCAACATCATACGCACCGTAGTTACCAAGAAATACCAGCAACAATAACCGATGAAGTATTAACTCATTTCCCCTGAAGAAATTTTATGTATATTTAATATATATGAATTTTGAAATTAAAATAAATATTTTCGTACTAAGCTATTACGTGTGAATCTTAACTGGTAGGTACTACTCGGTTAGTTCATATTACTAATATGCAATGATGTACATCCTTCCTTAACAACTTAACCATTGTTAACTACAATCTCCGTTTCAACTCCATGAATTCCATTTCATAATAAACCAAGTGTATTAATCAATTACATAATTGATTTTACATTTTCAATTTCAATATACTCGAAACTTTTCAGAAAACATCATATGTGCCTTGTAAGCTTCACAAAAATTCCACGAGCACCAACATCCTTCACCGAGGAATATCAATAAGAATAAATAATGAAGTATCGATTACATTTACCGAAATACTCCGCAAAGATTATGTAATCTTTAACGTTTTAGAGATTAATCATTTCTAAGTCAAGTCGAAAATTAAATGAGCTTAATATGATATTAACTCATTAAATCTGTATTACATCTGAAGAAAATATACATACATATATTTTCATAAAGACGGTAATAAAAATTCTTTTGTACAAAGTATTAACTGTGAAATCTTTAACGGGTAGGTAATACCCGGGAAATATATAAGTTCGCAATTAATATGTTACACTGTACATTCTTCAACTTTGATTCAAAAATTATTAACTATGCTCACAGCGATATACAATCGTTTCCATACAAATTCAATTACATATTCTGATATTGACAGAGCAGAATCCAAGTCAAGATTTAACAAGTGACATCATTCTTAGATCTCTACATCTTTCAAAGCTATACTTTGACTTCAAAACGGTGAAAGATCCTTTAGCTTTGTTATTACCGAAAATAAACTTGCAATTTCTTTTCAAAGTATCCAGTTTTATCACACTTCCAACCAGTCAACTTCAACTTTTCAGATTAAGCCTTATTGTAACCTTGATATATACGTTTTGTTACTGGGGAACCTTTCATGTTCCGCCACATTAGCAGTAAATTTACCAAACAACTTTATTAATCCTTGACCTTTCGAAAAATTCTTATACTCATTGAAAACCTATCATGTACTCATCCACATCTTGTAACAATAATTTCCATACCAACCACCGGGAATTAGCAACCAGTATTTTGAATCTCGCAGCATTTTCTACGACAACAGTTATATATAGATAACATCTATCTTCTAGACTTACATACTTCAAATATGAAGTTTCTGAAAAACACCCCAAACTATGAAACTAGTTCTCTGAATTTTGGAAAAATGCTGAAGAAGCAGCAAAAACTGTAAACGACCTTAACAGTCAAAAGTTTGATGATAAAGAATAGTATGGTGGTAAAGCTGAGAAAAAGAGAAGGTTTGGAACTGAAAAACGGATTGAGCAAACTATGAAGGAGGCTGTGGACAAATCACAAAGATTAAAACTACCTTCAAAGAATCCAAATGATTCAGTGTCTGCTAAAATCGTTAGCGAATACCTTGCTCCTTACTCTAAAACATTTGCGGACAATATTCTTCATCATCATCTTATCTTAAATATTCTAAGATATCATCGTATCTTCCATTATAAATATCCTCCATATTTCTGAAGATATTTTCATAACTATTCTTATCTGAAATCATTTATCTCTTCACGCTATATGTGTTACATCATAAAAGAAACTATTTTAGTTTCTAATTTCTGAAAATTTCGAAAAATGGATGTTTTTGAAGTAGTGTTGGGAATTGAAGCATGAGTTAGTATAATATAATGACACTTGATCAACGTGATTATATTACAGTAAGTCATGCTGAGTTTCTAATGGAACGTGATAAAGGTTCACAGATCATACACTCATCATGAACCATGTTACATAACTCTTTCATTCTATTTAACCTTTAAACATATCAAGAAAATATTTTTCTTGATGATTCAGTCTTTTTCGAGGTATTCTGGTAATTTGACAAGTCAGATTGTTCCATTACCGTTTCTTTCTTAGAACATTAATTATGTTCATTTCAAAATCCATACCTACGAATTCTGGACCATTATTCGCTTGACTTAAAGTCGGGAAGAGAAAATGAAAGCATGAAGCTCCGAAATATAATGGAAAATATAAAGCCCGAAAACAATTCTGAAATTACAAACCGTGTATATCAATGCGTATAGCAATATAAAGACACGGGAGAATGAAAAACAATATAACCCCAAGGTAATAGTATAAGAAAATAACCTCCTCTGGTGGCAGATGAAAAAGAAGAATGAAGGATACGATAGCCAAGAAAATATCAAGAATCAGAACTGGATTAAGCATTTCACAATCTTTTAGAAGTATGAAATAAGGAAGAAGATGTAGGAGTGGTGAAAATAATGAAACGGAAGAGGTCAATTTATAGTGAAATATCAGACATAACAATCGAGGAAGATTACGCATTTAAAGGAAATCTTAATTTCCTTAAATTTCGAAGAATCAAATCTTATTTAGATTATGAAGATTTTCTATTCCTTAAATTCCGGAAGTCAATCGTAACTACGTCAAAAATTAAGACGAATCTCTATTCTTTCATTTCACTCTTTTACGATAACTTCTCTCATACACTTAGAGAAATCGGATTGTTTTATCCATATTATTCAACGGTGATAAAATTCTATTTATCAACTCATATTCGTCATGAAAACATTTTTATTGTTAGCCATGACGACGTCACTTAAATTTCGGGACGAAATTTCTTTAACGGGTAGGTACTGTGATGACCCAGAAAATTTTTGACCAAATTTAAACTTAATCTTTGTATGATTAACATTTCCGACACGATAAGCAAAGTCTGTAAAACTGAATCTCAAAATTTTTGAACTATTCAAATACCTTTCGGCTGTTCTCGACGATTCGCGAACAATTATATGTATATAGATACATATATATATATACTATAACTTGAAAACATAATAATGTATTAATTGTTTAATACCGTACATTAAACTGATTGGTTTAAATATTTATTTGAATATATATGATAAGTTGGAATATTAATTGTATGAATAACTTGCGACGTGTATTTAAAACGTGTTTATGAATGTTGAAAATATATATTAACTTAGTCATAAAACGATTTGTTATTATATATATATTAACAAATAGCGAGACGATAATTTATAGAAGTAAATGATCAAAATACTCGAAAGTTTAAGATATACTTTGAGTGGTATAGTTTAGGGATAATTTAAGGCTATATTTTGACAAAGGTACGTGACACAAAATGTAAAATACAAGTTTTCTCAGCGTACGAAAGGACATTTGAAAAACCCGAACCGGGACATAAGTCGAGTGATGACGTACGACTTATCGGAACAAAAATTACAAGTCAACTATGCATGTGAATTAAATATAATATAGAATTAATTATATAAATTAAATATATTATATATATATTATATAAAATTATGTCGACAAACAAAAAGTTAAAAGTTTGTGAGCTGGATCAGAGGGCCATGCGATCGCATGGCCTTGAAGCACAAATCCCATGCGATCGCATGGAGTACTTTTTCAGAAAAGGTTCTATAAATTGCTCAGTTTTCACACTCTTTCTCTAAATCATATATTACAACGTATTTATTTTATTTATTTATTATTTATTATTATTATTATTATTATTATTATTATTATTATTATTATTATTATTATTATTATTATTATTATTAAGATTAATATTATTATTAATCTTATTATTATTAATATTATTAATTAGTATTATACATAAAATACTACGACGAGGTTATGAGCGTGTCACTTTCAAAATGGTTTTCAAGCGGGATAGAGCTAAGGAAATTATGGGTTATTGCCAAGGAGATTATGGGTAATGTTCGGGGGTATATTTGTGAATCAAACCTAGTGTTTATCATCTCCGTTATGTCTACGTACTTTCTACAATATTGAATCTCAATATTAATACGTAAGCATTTATATTTTATATTTTATAAATTAATAGTGTATACATACTAGTGCTCGAGTGTATATATTTATACATGCTTGTATGCTAAATTTTATCGTTAAACAGTTTATAATAAATCACGAATTAAATACATATATTACGGGTAAAAGGTATATGATATACATGTTTTCGGAAAGCTGGCGAAAAGTCAATAACTTTTCATCTAGATATCGAATAGTTTCGAGGAACGAATCAAAAGATATGGTCAACTGAATTATAATTGACATTAATTGGAATTGCTTTTTGAATCTGCAATTAATACTTAAACAACTTGTTTACGAGATTGATAAAATGGATTTTTGAATATTACCAACCGAGCAAATGAATCCTTATATAAGGTACGTCTCGTTTGTTGAACTATTGTCAAAATTGACTTTTTGAAACAACTTTGAATAACTTTTGTATGTCAATTTCGAGCATTAGGATTGTGATACACTATGACCTGACCTAGCTTGATAGACGTTTATTGACCAACATATGTTCTCTAGGTTGAGATCTACGATTATTTGGTAATCCGAGTTTCGATCACATTTTGGTGAACGACTTTATATGCTGCTAAGGTGAGTTTCATTTGCTCCCCTTTTAAATGCTTTTGCAATATATATTTTTGGGCTGAGAATACATGCACTTTATTTTAAACAATGGACACAAGTACATACTAAATTCTATACTGAGTTTGAACCGAAAATCCCTTAGCTTTGGTAACTAGTAACTGCCGGTTATAAGAACTGGTGGGCGCGAGTAGTAGTATATGGATCCATAGGGCTTGATATCCCCGTCCGAGCTAGAGCGCTAGCCTTTTAACGGACGTATGCTATTTGAGAAGCGTACACGTTGGTTTGCGTGTATTATTAAGATGATTATACAAAGGGTATAAATTATATATACGTTAAAGTTTAGTTACCAGGGTGCTCAATTTCGTAAAATATTTTGATAAACGTTTCTGGATGAAACAACTGAAATCTTGTGATCCACCTTTATATACAGATTATATGAAACATTAAAACTATGAACTCACCAAACTTTGTGTTGACACTTGTTAGCATGTTTATTCTCAGGTTCCCTAGAAGTCTTCCGCTGTTTGCTTATATGATAGACAAGCTATGTGCATGGAGTCTTATATGACATATTTTTCAAGGAAACGTTGCATTCACCAAATCATCATCATGTATCTTATTTTGACTGCATTGTTAACGGAAGTACTATTGTAAACTATTATTTACGGTGATTGTCTATATGTAGAAATCATCAGATGTCGAAAACCTTTGATTTAAATATTCATTTATGGTGTGCCTTTTCAAAAGAATGCAATGTTTACAAAACGTATCATATAGAGGTCAAATACCTCGCAATGAAATCAATGAATGACGTGTTCGTCCATATGGATTTGGAGCGATCGTCACAGTTCATCAAGCGCTTGAGAACTGACAATGGACTGGAATTCTGCAAAGGCGAATTCAATGAGTTCTGCAAGAACGAAGGCATTGTGAGACACCACACAGTGCGGTTTACACCACAACAGAATGGCGTTGCAGAACGGATGAATAGAACGCTCCTTGAGCGAGCGAGGTGTATGCTCTTAAATGCAAAATTACCAAATATATTTTGGGCTAAAGCTGTCAACACAGCTTGTTATTTGGTAAATCGGTCTCCATCAACGGTAATTGATTGTCAAACTCCTTTGGAGAAATGGTCAGGTTCCTCTGCAAGTTACAGTGATTTGAAGATATTTGGTTGTCCTGCTTATGCTCATGTGAAAGATGGTAAACTTGAGTCGAGGGCCAAAAGATGCATATTTCTAGGGTATGCAGATGGGGTGAAGGGTTATAGATTGTGGTGCCCTGATGGTAAATTATCCCGGTTTCTTATCAGCAGGGATGTGACATTTGATGAGTCTGCTATGTTAAAAAAGACAGAGGAGGAACAAGTAGTTGCTGGAAAAGATCGTGAAGTTGAAGAGCAGGTGGAGCAAGAAATAGAAGTTCCACAAGGAGTAGTACAAGATACTCCTGTCGAGCCCGTTGTAGAAGACGTACATGACTCTGGTGTTGATCAAATGACACCAGAAGATCAGTCAGATGAGCAACATGATCTACAGAGTTATAATCTAGCAAGAGATAGAGAACGACGAGCAATAAAACCACCACAACGGTTCGGGCATGCAGATTTGGTAGCTTATGCCCTGAGTATGGCAGAAGATATAGAGGTCCAAGAATCTGCTACATATCGTGAAGCTACAAGTGGCCCAGAATCTACAAAGTGGTCTGTAGCTATGAATGAAGAGATGGAGTCTCTTTATAAGAATCATACGTGGGAGCTGGTGAAACCGACAAAAGGTCAGAAGATTGTTGGATGCAAATGGATCTTCAAAAAGAAGGACGGAATTCCGGGTGTAGAAGATGAAAGGTTCAAAGCACGCCTTGTAGCAAAAGGCTTTACTCAGAGAGAGGGAGTTAACTTTAATGAATTTTTCTCACCGGTCGTAAAGCATACATCTATTCGCGTGTTACTTGCCATGGTTGCTTTACTTGATATGGAGCTGCAGCAACTAGATGTCAAGACGGCGTTCTTACATGGTGAGTTGGAGGAACGGATCTTTATGCGCCAGCCAGAGGGATTTGTAGTCAAAGGAAAGGAAGATTATGCTTGTTTGCTGAAAAAGTCATTATATGGCTTGAAGCAATCACCTCGACAATGGTATAAGCGGTTTGACGTATTCATGACTAGTAAATGTTACTCGCGGAGTGATTATGATAGTTGTGTATATCACAAGAAGCTTCCTGATGGCTCGTACGTTTATTTGCTGTTATATGTGGATGATATGTTGATTGCTTCGAAAAACATGTCTGAGATCGATCAGTTAAAATCTCAACTCAAAAGTGAGTTTGAGATGAAAGATTTGGGTGCAGCTAAGAAGATATTGGGAATGGAGATTATCAGAGATAGACGTGAAGGAAAATTGTATTTGTCACAAAAGAAATATATTGAGAAGGTTCTTCAGCGTTTTGGGATGAATAACTCCAAACCGGTTAGTACTCCACTTGCTGCACATTTCAAACTTTCATTGGCGTTATCACCGAAAACTGAGGAGGAGGTGGAGCATATGTCACATGTTCCATATGCTAGTGCTGTGGGTAGCATCATGTATGCTATGGTATGTACTAGACCGGATATTGCACAGGCGGTAAGCGTGGTAAGTAGATATATGAATTGTCCAGGAAAAGCTCATTGGAAAGCGGTGCAATGAATTCTTCGGCACCTCAGAGGGACAACTGATATTGGCTTAGTATTTGATAGGGGTGGTAATACTAATGTTACCGGATATGTTGATTCAGACTATGCTGGTGATTTGAATCGGAGAAGGTCTCAGACGGGTATGTTTTTACTCTCGGAAGATGTGCTATTAGTTGAAAAGCAACATTACAATCGACGGTTGCTTTGTGACAACTGAAGCGGAATACATGGCTCTGACTGAGGGTGTGAAAGAAGCAAAGTGGCTGAGGGGTTTGGTTGGTGATCTGGGTTTGCAACAGGACGAAACTGTGGTGCATTGTGATAGCCAGAGTGCCATACATTTGACTAAAAACCAAGTGTATCATGAGAGAACCAAACACATTGATGTACGGTATCACTTTATTCGTGAAGTAATATCTAAAGGGGTTATAATTGTGAGAAAGATCAGTACATCAGATAATCCAGCAGATATGTTGACTAAGCAAGTTACTACAAACAAGTTCGAACATTGTTTGGACTTGGTTGGCGTTCGAAGAAAGTGATGAGCCCGAGAGGGCTGACAGGAAGCAGAGATTGAGAACAGATAGCAAAGGAATGGAATGTTCGTTAAGGTGGAGATTTGTTGGACAGTAAAGTATATAACTCAATTCCATTTTGACTTGTAATGTTAGGCCATCTACCAAAAGGTTATTTACCCCATGTTTTTTGGTTGGCAAAATTCTTATTCAACAAAGGGATGCATGGAATTCAATGGTAGCCTACAATATTGGTTGAAACTTGGATGTTCTTCATCACATGATAATTGAAGGAGCTCATGCATGGAAAGTCCCTAATTCACACAAGTATTCACCAACCATTTTCTCCTATATAAGGAAATGAGATTTGCCTCATTTGAATCATCCCTTCACAAAATCTCATATCAAAAAAATACATACTTGAAAGAGTTCAATAATAACTCTTGTGAGGAGTAGTGTAGAAAATAGAGAGGGTATAGAATTGTTAAATAAAATTCTATACGAGTGAGTTACGAGAGAAGTGTTATAATCTAGTGAGTGGTCCAAATACTTTGTTAGTATTTTCGGAGCCTAGATTAGAGTGATACATTGTAACCTCGGGCTTGCCATATTTGCTAGTAAAATCCATCTCTGCTTTCGCCCGTGGACTAGGCCTCACGCCGAACCACGTAAATACTTGTGTCTTTATTTATTGCTTAATTGTTCTATTAATTTCTCGGGTCTTGAAAGTGAGCTAAATCACAACATGGACCTTGCAAAGCCCTTGAGTACCCGTCTGAATCGAGACAATGTACGATGCATCCGTAAATGCCCCATACACTAAGCGATTTGATAAGGATATTCCTGTTTTTTAGCCACTTCAGGACTTTTTCCTTGCAAATTGGTTTTCTATCAATTAACATTATAGAAGTTGCCAAAGAAAGAACAAGATCATCATCGGCATTAAATAAACCAATTCGTGAATGACCTGTCTGTTTTAAGAGCTTGTGAGGTAAAAGGAGGTTTGCAATTCTCATCTCAGATTTGGCAAAACCCACTTTGATCTGTTTGTCTTTCAGAACACGACCATTCATGTCAAAATAAGCTTCTTCAGCCTGAGATCTGTTTGCAAACCTAATAAAAGCGTAATTCCGATTTTGTAGCCATGAAATTCGCTGGATAAAACCGTATTTGCGAAACGTATTTGAAAGAAAAGAATGATTAATTTTAGAGGATAATCCTCCAACGTAAATGGTTTTGATGGATTTATCGGGAAATTGGACTGTGGGTTTTTGGGGGTGGTTAAGAGATGGTTGAAAAGTACGCTGTGACGGAGGTGGAGGTGGAGGTGGCGGTGGCGGTGGTGGTGGAGGTGGGGGTGGTAGTGGTGGTGGGGGGAGAGGTGAGGGTTGTACCATTGCTAAAGTGTGTTTGGTTTTTTCCTTTAAAATATATCACACCTTTCTTCTTACGCCTTAAATTAAATTATACAGTTCTGCCTGACTAAAACCCTAGCTTGATAATTGCGTCTTTTCACTCGTTTGCCAACTATCTATCGCTACTTTTTACACAATGGAGACACAGGTATCGTCGATTGAACTGATTCTCCTACATTTTGTTCATTATAATATTTTAATAGATAAATATTGATGATAAGCGCTCCTGTTTTTTTTTTTTTAATTATTTTTTCGTCGAGCTTGGGATAATGAAATCATACAAAACGCAATTGTAGG
Organism: Rutidosis leptorrhynchoides; assembly: GCF_046630445.1. NCBI lineage: Eukaryota > Viridiplantae > Streptophyta > Magnoliopsida > Asterales > Asteraceae > Rutidosis > Rutidosis leptorrhynchoides. The sequence goes on along the minus strand of NC_092335.1, from coordinate 512,332,800 downwards.
ATAGAAAAGCATTCCATTATCATAACTTACAATATTGAATGCACCTAATTTTCAATTTAGATACCGAGAATTGTGCATTTGTAACTTTCACGAACTGTATTATATTTTTATTCTTTATGGTGATGGTGATTTATTTTATACAACAGGACTCATCGAATTTATTAGTTGAAAAGGAAAAACTATATCTATCAAGCTCCAAATTTGAATCTTCTGATGAGTTACTTAAGAGTGTGCGTGAATTTTATAAAGCTAGAGGATATGGGATATCTATCCGAACTTCAAAAAAGACAAATTCTACACTTTGCAATGTGATCGAGGTGGTTCTTATCGAGATATACGGGGTATTGAAGATAATAGAAAAAAGAGCACAGTATCTCGTTTGGTTGAGTGCCCATTTAGAATTATAGGTAGAAAGGAACGTGATGGTATTTGGGTATTCAAGTCAAAACACTTGGCACACAACCATGAGCCGTCCAGCGATATCTCAGGTCATCCGTCATTCCGTCAATTATCACCGAACAAGGTACAAGTTGTAAAAGATATGACTCGGGCAGGTATACCCCCAAGGCAAATTATTTCTTCGCTACGACAACAAGCCCCAGATCTTCAAGGAATCAACCTTTGGTGATTATGTCAGATAGAGAATTGGCATTAATGAATGCCATAACAAATGTATTTCCATCAACAATGAATCTTTTGTGTGTTTGACATATTGAAAAAAATGTGTTGGCAAAATGTGAGAAGTATTTTGGACATGCCGACGATTTTGATATATTCATGTTGAGTTGAAAAAATGTGGTATATTCTAAGTCAGAAGCAATCTTTTTGAATAATTGGGCTGAGTTCGAGTCTATTTATTCAAACAAGAAAGATGCGATAGAGTACATAAGAAATATATGGTTACCATGGAAAGAAAAGTTTGTTAGTCCTTGGACTGAAAAGTATCTACATTTTGGTAATCGTGCCTCGTCAAGGGCGGAAGGTGCTCATTAAAAACTCAAGAAGTATTTACAAAATTCTACTAGTGGTTTACATGAAGTGAAAGAAAAAATTTGTCTTGCGATTGACCATGAATTTAACGAGATCAAAGTAAAACTCGTGAGCCAGAAAATACATGTTCCTCATTACTGCAATATCCCCGTTTATAGAGATCTTTTGTACCATGTATCTCAATTTCCGCTAAAGAAAGTATCTGAACAGTTTGAAAAAAATGAAAAAAGGTAACATGTGTTAAGATTATGTATTGCATTGTTATACGGTTCATGATTAACTATTATTATCTATGTCATTTTTAGGTACATTGCCTCCTTGCACAGGTCATTTCATGGCTACTATTGGTCTTCCATGTGCTCACAAGATGAAAGAATCTAATGAAATGACGATTCAACTGGAGCTTATTCATCCTCAATGGAGGATTGATACCTTTTCCCTCAACTCAGAAGATGACTCACATAATGATAATGATGGAGCTAAAATATTTCGAAACTTGCTTGATGAGTTGTATTCAAAGTATTTAGTGTGGCCCATAAGTAAGAAAGAATCTGCCACTTTAGTGATTACTAAACTTGTCAACCAATCTGATACGCACTTTGAGCTGGTGATTCAACGACGCAAAGGTAGACCTCCAAAAGCAAAAAAGACAAAGGGAAAGGGTATAACTTCTACGACACGAGATCCTTCAAGATTTGAGTATGTTGAGTCATCACGATCACAAAATCCTTCATGTTCTAGTTATATATTTCAAGGGAGCAATGAAGTGGGAGACGATGTTAGCAATACCCATCATGAAAATGATATCATCGATTTATATCCCGATCTTTCAAGTTCCATGTTTTAATAGTCTCATTATGGAGCTAGATTAGCTAGTTTGATAATACATCAACTATTAGGTATTTTGGTATTTTGGTATTTTGAGATTAAAGACTATTATTTTGTATTCATGCTTCGGTTTGCTCCTTGCCAGCATGTGTTTGTATCCTATATTGGGTTTTGGTGATTTATATTTAATATACAATCAGCCATTAAAAAAAGAAGTATATTTGTATTTGTGTGTCTTTGGAATTTATATTTGCTGTATGATCTAGTTCCGTGAATGAAAAATAAGAAATGGTCAAAATTAAGCGTGATACATATGGAAGGGTAAAATGGTCCAAACTAGTTGTGGAGCCCTCGCTTCGCGCCGGGGGCTCCGTTTTGAATGCGAGTTAAAAAAAAAAAGTATTTCCTTTTGTGGATCTATTTTGTAAAAAAGAATTTTTTTCGACATCTAACATTGAAGGGTTGTTTCTTTTGTGAAAGTTACTTCTTTTAACGTTAAAGTTAGTTGATCTATTTTGTAAAAAAAATAAAAATTTGACATCTTTTGGTAGCATTGAAGGGTTGTTCCTTTTAAGAAAGTTGCTTCTTTTATCGTTGAAGACAAAAAAAAATGTAGCACAGTAGTGGCATATGTGGGTCCTACTGTTTGAGCGCAGTGTAGAAGCCGGAAAAGCGTGGTGGGTGTTTTTGGTGTTAGTAATGGGATAAATAATAATTTATAATATAGGTATAAAGTAGGGAGTTCGATTTGTATTTTAATGAAAGTTAGGGGGTTGGTTTGTAAAAAAAGAAAAATTGAATAGTACTATTCATAACAAATAAGACAAATTTTGTCTATTAGTTATATTGGTAATGGTAATTATCAATTTGGTTGTGTATGGCAAAAAAAAAAAAGTTGTGTACGAATCACCACCCACTTAGTAACTTGGGTGGTTACACTCAGTGGCGACTCCACTTAGAGTGGAGTGGGGTCAAAGGACCCCATTAGTTAAATTTTTTTATGTATAAAATACTACTAAAATTGTATAGGACACCACTAAATTTATGGATAGGACCCCATATATTTTCAAAATTATTGATTTTTATGGAAGTAAATAGTCATTCACTAGGAAATTTTTTTACAAAGTATCACTCATATTGTATAGGACCTCATTGAGTTTTGATTCTAGAATCGCCACTGGTTACACTATTTTACCATGAACAATCTATATCAATAGAACACATTTACCAGCATATATATTTTGAAAAAAAAAATTATGACGATTATAGTGGAGGGTGGACCAACTTTTCATGGAGCTTCAATAATCTACTAGTACAAAAATGAAAACATAGGAAATTAATTAAACAAAGTAATATAAATAAAAGACAAATTTGCCCCAGTAGCTAAAACTTTGTGTTTTAGTATAAGTTGTAATTGTAATAATGTAATACTAGTAAAGGTAACAATAATAACATTATACAAATAAGTAGCTAAATGCCTAAATCCTGGACATAATGACGTGGCTGGAATTAGTTTTTGCCAGTAGCTGAAGCGGCTCCCAATCCTCGTCATTAATCATGTTGAAACATTTGTTTACCATTTCCTCATTCACCAACTCTAACTTTGAAGGAAACCACTATTACAAATAAAAACTTAGAATCAATAAGTACGTTAAACTTAAAATGTTAGTAAATCTTAAAAATCAATCAAAAGAACCATAAATTTAACAGGTAAACAGGTAAACGGATAATGTTTTATCAGGTTAGGTCACCCAGAGAGGTAGAATATTTTTACTCAGATGTATGTAGTGTAGAGGTTATTCCACGACCGTTTTTGACCATTTTCATAGCCATTTGTTGTCATTGAGTTTTGAATTTCAAGACTTCTTGTAATATCAGAACCTCAACTACTAATCGACTATCTTGAGATGGTTACAAGAATTATTTGAATGATTGTTAAAGGATATTAGTACATAAATTTTACCTGTGGATTCTTATCTTTATCAACTAACACTGCTCTAGGACCCTGTATATAAATTCCAAGATTGTAAATTATAAATTGTAAACCTGTATGATAATAGGCTTAGAACAACAAAAGCAGAAAGACAATATTAACAAACCTCATAAAAATCGTCATTTATGGTTCTTCGAAGAAGATGACTTACAACAACATGTTCACGAGTAAGGCATCGTTCGAGTACTCTTTGTGATCGACCTTCTCTAATCTACAAAAAAGATATAGAATAGAATTTTACGTCTAGTCTAGTTTACGCTACGTACTTCAAATTCTATCTTGGAACTAACTCAATTTCGCTTACCAGTCTTAACGAAAGTTTTATGCACAACGGAGAAGTCGATTTCATTGACTCTATTGCATTAAGAACCCATTTTTCAGGTTTGTTTGCAGCAATGTTCTCCTATATAATATAAATACAGATTAAATTAAATATTACTATTAAAGCATCTGTTTTGAATAGCTTTTGTGCCTAGTAATACAGAGTAAATATGGTTTAAATAACTTACTAAAGATAACAATATTTCTTCTACAGTCTCCTTTGAGAAACATTTGTTGATAATTTCCATCTTAGAATTAAATTTAATTGGATTTAACTCGGTCACATTTGCATATTTGTTAATAATTTGAGAAATATTTGTTATGTTGCTTGCATCAGATAAAGACATATTGCTAAGTTCATTCTCCAGTGCTGCTAAATCCTACAAGAATTTAAAACATCAACCATTAATTCTTGTGTAACATAATTAACCTTCTCAAATAAATAAACAAAACTACTAATACATAAGTTGAATTTGAAAGTATAAATTCTTGTGTACTTGCCCTTGTGGCCTAGTTGTACACCCAACACCTTGCGTGTTGGAAGGGGCTGAGATGTCTCAAGTTCGAGTCTCTTCGCTTAAAACATTCCAGAGTATTTACCCGATTTATGGAGTGACCCTGGGGAGGTTTTACCGACCCGTATTCCAGGATTTCGGCCTGCTCCACATGCCCTTTCGGGATGGTTTAACAATCGGGTTTCTGTAATGCAGTTCGATTTTCTGCCGGAAATCACGTGTGTGCGTGGAAAATGATCGGGTGGATGGGTTATTTTCCGTCAATGATTCTAAATACTTGGCTTTCAAAGAAAAAAAAAATTGAGGTATAAATTAATCTAAATTACCTTTGAAGTAACAAAGTGAGTTGCAAGACCACATTCAAGCATTTCAGTCCCATTCAATCGTACTCCGGTGAGTGCCACAAATTCAGCTATAATAACATCGAATTGTTGACACTTTATGAAGCGAAAATTGCATACAAAACAGAAGGTTGCTAATTAGCGAACGGAATAAGTTACCGAAAAAACCAGGAAGTCGTGTTAGAAAATGAGATGCACCAACATCTGGAAAAGAACCGATAGCTGCTTCGGGCATTGCGAATAATGTTTTCTCTGTCACAATTCGAAACGTTGCGTTCATCGATAATCCTGCCCCTCCTCCCATCACGATTCCATTTATAAGAGCGATCTGCACATATATTTTATATCATGAGTCCATAACACCAATAACTAGGGATGGCAATGGATGTTCCATCCATGTACATCCACCCAATCCGATCCATTTATAATGGATATGGATGATGTAAATAAACGACTAAGATATGGATATGGATGATCTATATATCTCGTGAATCGGATATGATCCACGGATATATCTGAAAACATCTATATATACATAGGTTTATGTACGTACTAGAAATATATATGCATATACATCTAAAATATCGATATACATATACATATAACCTACAAATTCTTAATTTATTAGCGAAAATAAGGGTTACTAATAATATTCAAAGTTACACATTTAGATTACTTTAAACGTATATTTACTTATATTATAACGTATTTTGCTAAATTAAATTCACAATCGACGACAGATTACAATCAAAACATGTTAAAGTTTGGGTTTAAGATTGATAATCTTGAATATAAAGAATAAACGAATTAATATTTTCTGTTCAACCTTTCCAAAATGAACGAGTACTTTTACGACTTAAAGGTTGTTTATTTTTTTTCTTTATTAAGTCATATTTCTATTTGTCTCGTAATCTGAAGGGATGTCTGATTCTATGTCTCTTAGAAATAAAAATAGACCAATTTTCAAATTATGTAACACATTAGATGACAAAGAAACAATAATATTATTTCCTGAATGAATTAAAAGCTCTACAAAAACAAAAACGGATAAACATGCCCTTAACCATATTAACCACTATCATAAAAATGCATCCATGAAATTTAATTCAATATGAGTGTATTACTAACCAAAGGCTTCTTATAGGTACCGAGTAAGTAGTCAAGAGTGTATTGTTTCCGAAAGAAGCTTGCACCAAAACTCCAATGTCCTTGCAAAATAAATGGATATAGTTGAAATTAATTTCGTACTAAAACCACATTTTTTAGTTATTCTTAAAAATAATGATAATAGTTATTATTATTTTGAGCTTCGATTAGTTAAGGATAGTACCTGAAGTTGTGACGGACAAAAGTGCCGTAACATCCCCACCAGCACAAAATGCTTTTCCATTTCCCTACCAAATTTAACAATTACGGAGTTACGAGAGTAATTAAGAGCATCAGGATTCGTGGGTCGACGTCGGCGTCGGTCACCGGAGACGCCTGGATCCGATCGTCGGCCGACTCATCTCCGGTTTCTTTTTAGATTGCAGTTTTTTCTTCCAAGTTTTTGTGCAAATTAAGGAATGACCATGATGAGTTGATGACTTGCAGTTTTGTATGCAGGATTTTATGGGTTAAAAATTGTTAGGGCCAAAATTTTGAACTATATGTGCTGAAAATATGGATCAAATTTTTTTTAAACGTTTTTCTTTATATTGCAGTTTTTTTGGGGGGCTAAATTTAGTTTGTTATTATTTCATCAAATTAAGTCATTTATGTTATAATTCAGTAGGCTTATAACTACCTTTAGTGGTTTGATTCTTGATGTTATAATTCAGTAGGCTTATAACTACCTTTAGTGATTTGATTCTTGATTTAGAATACTAATAATGAAGTGTAAGAACAAAGATGATAATGGAGAGAAAGAAAGAAACACTTTGTAAGTGTGAGAAATGGTGCAAGTTTAATGTTTGCATTCATGGCTATTTATAGCAAAAATATCACAAGTTTAGGTAATACAATAATATTACTTTTGTGTATCAATAATTGACTATCCATTTATATATATATATTTATATATTATAACACTCCCCCTTGGATAGCAATTTTGTTTGTTGAAGATCAACTGTAAGTTACTGCCTCGTTAAAAACCTTGCTAAAGAAAACCCAGTGGGAAAAACTTTAGCTAAGGGAAAAAGAGTGCAGCATGGAGTTGACTCCCCCTCAAGTAGACATCGCTTCGGTTGTTACATCTTTTGAACATGTCTCATGCCAATGTTATGAACGTGTGTTCTGAAAATAGCAGTTGGAAGTGCTTTCGTGAAAAGATCAGCAGAGTTTTTGCTGGATTGAACATATCTCATTTCAATCTCGTTGTCCTTAATGAGATTTTGAGTGTATGAGAAGAATCTAGGAGGTATGTGTTTGGTTCGGTCACTTTTGATATACCCTTCTTTCATCTGTGCTATGCAAGCTGCATTATCTTCATAGATAATTGTTGGACTTTTATCGCGTTCTAGTCCACAAGAATCAGTAATGATTTGTGTCATTGATCTCAACCAAAAACATTCCCGAGTAGCTTCATGTAATGCAATCACTTCGGCATGATTTGATGATGTAGCAACAAGTGTTTGTTTTTGAGAACGCCATGATATTGCAGTACCTCCATTTAGGAATACATATCCAGTTTGAGATTTAGCTTTATGTGGATCAGATAAATAACCTGCATCAGCATAACCAACCAAATCTTGTTTTGATTCGTTAGAATAAAATAATCCTAAATCAGTAGTTCCTCGAAGGTATCGAAATATGTGTTTGATCCCATTCCAGTGTCTTTTGGTAGGAGCAGAGCTGAACCTTGCCAACAAATTAACTGCAAAAGAAATGTCAGGTCTTGTACAATTTGTAAGATACATAAGAGCTCCAATTGCACTAAGATATGGTACTTCTGGTCCAAGAATATCTTCATGATCTTCACATGGACGAAATGGATCAGTTTCAACATTGAGTGATCTAACAACCATAGGAGTACTTAATGGTTTTGCCTTGTCCATATTGAAACGTTTCAAAATCTTTTCAGTATATGTTGTTTGATGTACAAGTAAACCATTAGGCATATGCTCAATTTGTAAACCAAGGCAATACTTGGTTTTTCCGAGATCTTTCATTTCAAATTCTTTCTTTAGAAGTTGAATGGCTTCATAGATCTCTTTATTTGTACCTATGATGTTAAGATCATCAACATAAACAGCTATGATCACATATCCGGATGTTGTTTTCTTAATGAAAACACAAGGGCAAGTAAGGTTATTTGTATACCCTTTGCTTATCAAGTAATCACTTAATCGGTTATACCACATACGTCCCGATTGTTTTAACCCATATAAAGATCTTTGTAATTTAATCGAATACATTTCTTTGGGTTTTGCATTTGATGCTTCTGGTACCTTAAATCCTTCAGGTATCTTCATATATATATCACTATCAAGTGATCCATATAGGTAAGCAGTCACAACATCCATGAGATGCATTTCTAAATTTTTAGAAACTGCCAGACTGATTAAGTACCTAAAAGTAATTGCATCCATAACAGGGGAATAAGTTTCTTCATAATCAATTCCCGGTCTTTGAGAAAAACCTTGAGCTACAAGTCTAGCTTTATACCTTGTAACTTCATTTTTCTCATTTCTTTTTCGGACAAAAATCCATCTGTATCCTACAGGTTTCACATCTTTAGGAGTGAGAATGATGGATCCGAAAACTTTTCTTTTATTGAGTGATTCTAATTCAGCTCGTATTGCTTCTTTCCATTGAGCCCAATCATGTCTATTTTGACATTCAACCATAGATGTTGGTTCTGGATCATCATCATTATTCATGATGTCATATGCAACATTAAATGAAAATTTCTCATCAAGATTTTTCATTTCATTTCGGTTCCATAATATTTTTGAATATGCATAATTGATTGCAATTTCTGTATTGACATCATCAATCTCCTCTGCAGTAGGAGTACTGATTTGTGGTTCTTCTTGAACACTTTCTTTTACTTCATTATCAGCTGATTTTCTTTTTCGAGGATTTTTATCCTTTGAACCAATTGGTCTTCCACGTTTCTGACGTGGCAAAGATTCATGAGTGACGTTATTGCCAGCTTTTGGAATTTCAATTCGAGCTGGAGTATTTACTGCTGGTATATATGATTTTGTCACCGTTTTTGTATCTGTAAATGCATCAGGCAATTGATTTGCAAGTTCTTGTATATGCATTATCTTTTGAACTTCTGTCTCGCATTCTTTTGTGCGAGGATCAAGATACTTTAATTGAGGTTCACACCATGAAACATCATTTTCTTTATTTTTCATTTCTCCCCCTAATCTAGGGAACAATGTTTCATTAAAATGACAATCAGCAAAACGTGCTGTAAAAACGTCACCTGTCATAGGTTCAATATACCTTAATATTGAAGATGTTTCATATCCAACATATATTCCCAACCTCCTTTGAGGACCCATTTTTGTACGTTGTGGTGTCGCAATTGGAACATACACTGCACAACCAAATGTTCTAAGATGGAAAATATTTGGCTCTTGACCAAAAGCAAGTTGTAGGGGGGAATATTTATGACTTGCACTTGGTCTGATGCGAATCAATGCAGCAGCATGTAAAATTGCATGACCCCATATAGATACAGGGAGTTTTGTTCTCATTATCAATGGTCTAGCGATTAACTGTAAACGTTTAATCAATGACTCGGCTAAACCATTTTGTGTATGCACATGAGCAACAGAATGTTCAACAACAATTCCTATAGACATGCAATAGTCATTAAATGCTTGAGATGTAAATTCACCAGCATTATCAAGTCTCACCCTTTTAATGGTGTAATCAGGAAAATGAGCTCTCAATTTAATAATTTGGGCAAGAAATTTTGCAAATGCCACATTACGGCTTGATAACAGACAAACATGAGACCATCTGCTAGATGCGTCTATTAGAACCATGAAATATCTAAATGGTCCACATGGTGGATGAATTGGTCCACATATATCACCTTGAATTCTTTCAAGAAACATTGGTGATTCTTTCTCAACCTTAAGTGGTGAGGGTCTAGTTATCAATTTTCCAAGAGAGCAAGATGTACATGGAACCATTGTATCATGATGGATTTTTCTATCCTTTAGTGGATGTCCATGAGTACATTCAATAATCCTTTTCATCATTGTTGATCCTGGATGGCCTAATCTGTTATGCCATAAACTGAATACACCAGGATCAATATATTTTTCGTTAACTACCATATGTATTTCGGGTACATTTATATGTGTATAATGTAATCCAGAACTAAGTCTTGGCAGTTTTTCAACCACATGACTCTTGTCAGTGATACTTAAATATTTCTCATTTTCTGTTGTCACTGACTGATAATCATACCCGTTAAGGTATATGTCGGAGAAACTCAATAAATTTCTGCTTGACTTGGGAGAAAATAAGGCATCATTTATTAAAAATTTTGTACCATTTGGTAGTATGAAATTTGCCTTTCCTATCCCTTTTATCAAGTTAGCAGGTCCTGATATTGTATGTATAGTTCCTTCCGTTGGTTTTAGATCAATAAAATATTTCTCGGATTTAAGTATAGTGTGTGTAGTTCCACTGTCTGCTATACAGAGATCTCCACCACTTGATTGATGTTGTATTCCAGCAAAATTCATATTGAACTTCATATATAAGAAATAAATAGTGAGTACATTAATATTACACAATATTTTAAACGCAAATAGATAGTACTGAAACATTTAGCAAACATAATGACAAAGACAGACGATATTAAATCGTTTATTTTTCGAAAGACACAACTTAAACATTCAAGAAATCTTCATATAAATCAGATGGTTTCTCAGTGACTGTTGGATCGACGTTATCCACAAAGTTTACTTCCTTTTCTTTATCTTTCAGCGAATCCTGATACATCTTAACAAGATGTTTAGATGTTCGGCAAGTATTAGCCCAGTGGCCCATTCTACCACATATGTAGCAAGATTCTTCAGAATTTTTAGAAGAATTTTCTTCAACATCTTGTTTAGTGGGCTTGTTTTGTGGTTGATATTTATATTTTCGTGGATTATTATTTCTTTGACCACCACGGCAACGACCACGACCACGTCCTCGCCCATTACCATTACCATAAGGATGGTTTCTACCATAGTTATGGCTTTTGGCATGATGATGGTGATGGTTATTATAACCACGACCTTGCCCGCGTCCTTGTCCCTGTTTATAATTATTTGCAGTATTTGCTTCAGGGATTGCAAGTGTAACAGTAGGACGGGATTGCTGATTTTTCATTAATAGCTCATCATTTTGCTCTGCAACTAAGAGATATGAATTAAGTTCAGGATATGTTTTGAACTTTAGCATTCTCAAATTTCTTTGCACTGTGATGTTTGCAGCATTCATTGTGGAGAAAGTTTTCTCCATCATGTCTGCATCACTTATTTCATGTCCACAGAATTTAAGTTGTGAACATGTATTATACAGAGCTGAGCTATATTCATTTACTTTCTTAAAGTCTTGGAACCTTAATGTTCTCCATTGTTCCATAGCAGCTGGAAGTAAAATTTCTCTTTGATTATTGAATCTGCTTTTGAGACCTTCTCATAAAACATGGGGATCTTCTACAGTCACATAATTATTTTGTAAGCATTCATCAATATGTTGATGAATAAAGCAACATGCCGTTGCTTGTTCTTTTTCAGAACAAGTGTTGTTTTCATTTATGGCTTCAAGAATACCCATTGATTTAAGATGCATTTTTACTTTTATAACCCATGGCATGTAGTTGTTTCCAGTTGATTCTAAAGGAGTAAATTTAAGCTTTTCCAGATTCGACATTTTCTATTAAAACAAACAACATGATAAATTATAGTCACTTTATATTCATAAGTATATAAAAATTAAACATAAATTTAATATAACATAAATGATAAGTAGGTGACAGTGTCGACCATATGTAAGCAATCATTAATAAATGTTATATAACATAAATATAAATATTAGTAAACATAAATGATAATTAGGCGACAGTGTCGGCCATATAAATGTTAGATAATAGAAATATAAATGTTAGTAACATAAATGATAATTAGGCGACAGTGTCGGCCATATAAATGTTAGATAATTGAAATATAAATGTTAGTAACATAAATGATAATTAGGCGACAGTGTCGGCCATATAAATGTTAGATAATTGAAATATAAATGTTAGTAACATAAATGATAATTAGACGACAGTGTCGACCATATATTATTCAGGTGGTATAACCGACCATATATCATTTAGGTGGCAGAGCCAACCATAATTAGTATTAAGATTATCGTGCTGATAACGTGTTATAATTCAGTAGGCTTATAACTACCTTTAGTGGTTTGATTCTTGATGTTATAATTCAGTAGGCTTATAACTACCTTTAGTGATTTGATTCTTGATTTAGAATACTAATAATGAAGTGTAAGAACAAAGATGATAATGGAGAGAAAGAAAGAAACACTTTGTAAGTGTGAGAAATGGTGCAAGTTTAATGCTTGCATTCATGGCTATTTATAGCAAAAATATCACAAGTTTAGGTAATACAATAATATTACTTTTGTGTATCAATAATTGACTATCCATTTATATATATATATTTATATATTATAACAATTTATTTATTATATTATAAACTAAATAATAAAAATAAAAATACAAAAATGAATTAAATAAATAAAAATAACTAAGAATAATATCATACACCGAATTAAATACTGAATCACCCATTCACTTTTTTCTTAAAGTGTATTTCTCTAATTCTCCCTAAACACTAAATTAAACATTAAATTAGACTATAAGAGGATACAGTGTCCAACCATGTTCCCACCGTTGGCTCCAATTGATTGGGGTACACCGCCCCGACTCGGCTTCACGACCACCGTCCCTTTCCTGCCGTGCTGAGCCTGAAGGTGAGTTTACGATTTTTTGTTTTTTGTTTTTTTAATTATTATAATTTTTATTGGTTCACATCATATTTTCTCTCAACAAGACTTTAGACCAAAGACATGGAAGTCCACTCCACTTTAATCAATTTCAACGTCCATTTTCGAACTTGAAATGGCCACCGAAAAATGAGCACAGACACCTCATGCTCTAATGACTCCTCGTGTAATTCTTGATGGTGTTTGTTGTGATTTTACAAGACATCTATTTCGAGATAGCTTTGATGGATTAGTATAAAGGTATATGATTTTTAACTTCTCTGTTTAGCAACTATAAGACCGCTAGTATCGGTGGCGCGGTTCGGCCGTCGTTGCCACTGCCGTTCAACGGTGTCGATACTAATGGTCGTCTTTAGGTCCGCCGTTGGCCAGCGTGATTTGAAATGTCGTTATTCGACAGTTTTGAGGACGAGTAAAGTTTGAATAAAAGAAATCATAATAATAATAATATTATATTAATAATTAATAATTGTAATAATAATAATAATCATAATAATAATAATTAAAAAATATTAAAAGCCCATTTAGTGCAATTTTTTTGGGCCTTTTTCCTAATACTAATGATGTAAGATGGGTTAGGTCAGGGGTGGGTGTCATGTGTTGGTGATGGTTGCACTTGCAACCATTGAAAAAAGCCCATTTAGTGCAACTTTTTAGGGCCTTAATTAAGTTAATGAAAGCATTGAATTAACTGAGTGCACCTTAAAGCCCATATTAAATCCTCAAGTCTCATAGAGTCCTTAAAAAATTTGGGTCTTCAAACAAAGAAAATAAATCTGTTACTTCAATCTCATACTTTTTGTAGTATTAAATACTTTGTAAATAACCTTAGTTCTATTGTAATTGTAAATAAATTAAAGTTTCTTGGTTAAAAAAAATTATAATTACAACAAAAAATTATTAATTATTAATTTGTGCAACCAGTATGTATGATTTCTAGATCTGTCACTGGGTTTAGTAATAGAAAGAAGTTGCTGAAGTGACGCTGATATGTCTTAATATGATTTTACGATAAATGTTATGAATAAGAGTAGCCTTAAAAAAAAAAAAAAAGCTTTAAAACAAAAACCCAAATTCAGAAAACGATATAAAGTAAGATGTGGACCAACGAAATGCATTTTTTTTCTCATACTATTCTTTCTCACATAATTTGATTGGTAGAACTCAATTTGTTGTAAATAAATATTTACGGAGTATAAAAATTGGGTGAGCAAATCTTTTGTCCTACTTTTTACAATAATGAAATTGGACAACCTTACATGATGGAAATTGACCGGATGACTCTATCTGGTTTATGCGATTTAAATTTCCTGCCACCTTCTATCCCTTTTTCCTTTTTGTATCGTTTATTATCTGATCAAATTAAATAATTACCCTAATACATTTTTAATTCATGCATGAAAGCGACATTTCATAATTATTGTTAATATATACATTGGATTGGATTTGACAATTTCAACATCACAAGAATCATTAAGCTATTCACAACAAATAATTGAAGACTTTTAAAAAACTATAATATCACCTCAGTACTATTTCAGAAAGAATGAACAATATCCAAAGAGAACTAAAAACTAAACCTTTCCGTCTCAATGACTCCCAATGATTGTTTCTAACGACGATGCATTACGAATCATCTTGATTTTAACCTTAATCATTCTATATTATATTTACTAGTTGCAGTTAATATTATTTGACAACCTTTATGTATTTATTAGAATTAGAATCATTATCAAACAAATTATTATAAGCACTCATAAAACTATTTACCTTTAATATCACAAACTTGATTGTCGGATCTTTTTCATACAGTCGAAATAACTTTATCATTTGAACAATCTGCAGATATAATTCACTTGTTCATATCTAGGAGATAACTGATAATGACACATCAATCACAACATGAAATATAATTTATAAAAATGCTACAATTATAATATATGTAAATAAATATATATAAAAGTTGCTTAAGAGTCATAGTTAAAGCTTCGTATTTGACTTACGGGTATGCTATTAATAAAACTAAAGCTTTCCTTTTAAAGCTAAATATTACATTTAATGCATAGTTTATTTTAGAAATTTCGTCTTCATTAAATGCATTTTGGTTCATTTTAAGAAAAGTTACAATCATAAATCCTTGTTGATATGTGATATGAGGGCACAATTTAGATAAAACCTTAATTTTATATTTATAACTTAGAGTTACTACGAATAAACACTTATATGAAAATTAAATAAAGAAAGTTATTTATGAAATATGTATATATATACTTAGTAATTAATTCAAATGAGGCAAATAATATAAACATAACAATTGAAGTTAAAATAAACATATGTATACCAGTTCGTAGTTTAGACTATTTAGCTTTTTTGGCCTATTTAAGGTTACTTTCATGCCGCCGGTTATTCCTTCCGATATTACCTACAAATAGAAAACATCAAACTAATAATTAATATTACAATATATATTTAAAGAAAGATTTCTTTATCAAACATCAAGCCTAATATATCCAGCCAAAACAAAGATTAAAACAAAGGGAGGAACCAAAACTATAGAGACAAAACACTACATTTCAAGTTTTCTACATATTTGATGTAAATCCGTATAATTGTTTGAGTTTTTCATCAAATCTGGGTAGAGGAATGTTCAAGTGCATGAAGCAGTGAGATGAGAAACTTACTATTTTTTCATCTTTGTTGAAGACAGATGGAGTCATGATCAACAATTTGACAGTGATATCTTGAAGATATTGATCAAGATTTGATATATATTTCAAGAAATATAAAGTGATTTATATATATATAGGCAAGGGTGGAAATTTTAGTAGTCGAAAGGTGTGCTGTGTAGCAATCTTTACCAATTCTTGATAGAGAACATATCATTATCATCTAATTCTAATTAAAAATTGTTTAAAATATTAGTGTGGTGACATTAATACTTGCTTGCCGCCTTTATTTATGTATGTTAGACACACAAACACAAAATAAATAATTTAGAATCTATCAGACCATTCCCATCAATCACCGTCCTGAATCCGCCCGCCCTCGAGGGCGCCAATATCATTCCCACCGCCCTGCATCGCCTTCGAGCCAAATTAAGCAGGCCGCCTTCGTGTATTTCGTTTCTACGCATAAGTGAGGACGGAGATTTTTTGGTTTAAATGGCTATATAATCATTCAACAGCTATATTTGTTTTATAATTATCTTAATTTTTCACTATATATACTCTCATACCATTTCATTCTTTACGTCCAATAAATATCTCAACTATATATCACAACCAGAGGTGAAACCAGCATTCACGTATGGGGATGCATTTCACAAAAATTAAATATCAACATAAAATTTTCATATATACATCGTAATTATGAGATATTTAAAGGATGCTTATTTTTATTATTGGGGGATATTGACAACAAATATCTAATTTTTAACAAACCATAATTCGCTTATTTGAAAAGTTGGGGGATGCAAAGCATCCACATGCATCCCCCTGTCTCCGCCTCTGATCACAACTATATATACTCACATCATTTTTTTACATCAACTATACTAAAAAATGTCTAGAAAGATTATAAAAAATCTTACTTAAGATGCAATAGCAATTGCGAGTTCTGATTTTAAAAATGTAGCACTTGATATGCTTGATATGCTAAGTGATGAAGAAATTGTTGAATCGATTCCATATGCGCCTAGAAGATTTATACCAAGAGACCGAGAGGGAACTACTATGTGTTTGTGGAATGATTTATACCAAGAGACCAAGGGTTACTACCTATCCGATGGTATATATTCAGATTGACCGATGTTAGTTAAATCGTTTAAAAGTCTGACTGACCCAAAAGCGGCAAAATTCAAAAAGGTTCAAGAATCTGCTCGGAAGATATTGAATGGGCATTCGGAGTGCTTCAAGGTCGCTGGAAAATCATTAAGAACCCGAGACAATAATTCTATATCGAAAGAATCTGAAGAATTAGGTGCACTTGTGTTATGCACAATACGATCACCGTAGATAACGGATGTGCAATGTGTGATCTAGAGGATTATAGACCAGCTTTTCGTCCAAGACGATCAGTCAAAGAAAGGGTTGAAGCACACATTTGCATGAATAAAGAATTGTGAGATTCAACCATTCATCATCTACTACGACAAAAGCTCATTGACCACATTTGGAATCTTCCGGCTAATTTTCGTGTTCGACACACTTCGAGAGTAGGACCTTCAAACACAACTGAACATGATGAAAGTGATAAAGAAGAAGACGAAGGCGGCGATGAATGTGACCCGTAGTTATATTATTTTTCATTTATGTTTAAGTAAATGTAATGTTTAAAATTTAACGTAATTTCTAAATTAATTGTAATTCTATTTTAGTCATTGTCTTTTAATTATTTGTTTAATTTGTATTTAAATTAATAACTTATAAATTAAATAATAATAATAATAATAATAATAATAATAATAATAATAATAATAATAATAATAATAATAATAATAATAATAATATGATAAAAAGTGGGGCTTTGTGACGGGGAAGAAGTATGTCATTAATATTAGTGGTGTGTGACGTGAAGGAAGTGAAGAGGATTTTTTTTTTCTTTTGGCAAAAAACAATAACATATAACGGATCTGAAGATCGAACATTACAAATGATACATCAGGATATCCAAACGTAGGCGAAACAAACAACATAACAAAAAATCTACCAGGGTGGATAACACACTTTGTTAAGGACCTGAAATAATATCAAATTATTGGATCAGGAAAATAAAGGGAAACTTGTACACCTCCAAAATTTGACTTATAGTATTTATATATGATCTGCTAGAGGATTATTTTGTTAAATAAACTAATTTTTCTGATCGATCGCTTGTTTAGCAAAACAAATAATATTACGTACATAAAAACTTGCTTCATTCGTTATTAAAGATTATAAATCAAATTCGTCTATAATAATCAAAAAGAAAAACAATCTTGTAACAAAAACTTATTATCGCTACATTATAGAGTATTTAGAGGATTCGGAATAGCACCGTCTTCAATGATCCAAAATTTCGGAAGTGCCTCATTTTTTATAACATTATTGTTTCAAGCTTTAATTGATTGTATTCTAGATTCTCTAGAAGTAGTGTTAATTGGAATGTGTGGTTGCAAGATCCTATAAACGCATTGTAATTTTTATTTTTTAGCGTCTCGCTAATTTTTAATATAATCTCTTCTGCCAAAAAAAAAAAAAAGTTATATCGTTTGTTAATGTATAGATCAATAATCAATAACTATAACTATATATATAACTATATAACAATTCACCCGGTACCAGGTCTCGCGCTCGGGGAACTTGATTACCCGAAGTTTTACTTTCTATGAGAAGCTAATGTGTTCGTTCATAAGAGGATTTCCTCGCTTACCAAAAATACACGTACTTAATTATACAACGAACTTAAAAAGAAATTTAAGAATGTGTATATCTTTTTTTGTATCTAATGATAATAATATAATATTAACATTTTATTATTATGATATTTTAATAAAAAAGTAAAATTAACAAAATGGACTGCAATAGTTTCACAAGTGACAAAAGATAAAGAAGATGGTACTTGACTCACTGGTCAACAGAGTCAAAACAAAATGAGAGATAAAGTTGGTGTATTATAATAATATGTTCTACCATTCCAAACGGAAGGTTCACATGAATTACAAAAACCATTCATATGCCTTCACTTGATCACTTCTATGAATTGTAGATTCTTCAATAAATTAACAAAAATGAAATATTTTGGATTAAGGGCATGTATTTTAAACGGATTTACAAAAAATAATATTTTGCACGAAAATTTACAAAAGTAGTGTAACCAATCTTGTGAATACCATTCTATACAACTCAAGCTAAATCGGTTATACCAACAACGGTTTAGTGTAACGTGGAGGTCCAATCATGAATTCAGTCAAAATTGGCATTGTCAACACCGGTTTAGTGTACTTTTCCTGACCTACACTGAACTGGTTTTTCCAAGAATGGTTTGTGCACTTTTTTTGACCTACACTAAACCCGGCTATTTCAAGGCCGGGTTTATCTCAACCATAAATGAAACCCTAAGTGAAACCCTTTAAGCAACTTTGGTAACTATGAGTTTATTCATTCCAATTACTCTATATATTTAGATCATTCTCTATATTTCTATAGATAAGAATGTAACAATTTTATAATTATTTTGAAATCAATTTTGATTTTAGTTAAGTAATTTTCAAACAAATAATAGTTTATGATTGAGATTTTTTTGCAAATTACACGAATCCGAATTTTTCGAACTATTTTCAATCCATGGCAGTTAATCTCAATGATGTGTAAAATCGAGTCTATAATGTATTTAACAAGAATTACCTTTTTAGAATTACACACACTCACAGGCAGTGTACCCGATCGTGTAATGGTATAGAACATGGTAGATACCGGTTATCGGTTATCGTTCCATGAACAGTATTAAGCGCAATTCAAGATTATATTACTAAAGTAATAAACCAAACAAATGAAATGAAGGAAAATACGAATAATTGTTTTGGTTATTTAACGATTAGCTGAATCAAAGGTAGTTTCAAACTTAAAAACAATATTTTTGGGTGTTTTATATCAATAAAACAAATTAAAGATGGATAATGTCAAGTGATGGTAAATATGTTCACCTAGGCTCTAAGTTAAAGTTCTGATCAATAATCACGCAAATGCAACTCAAGTGACCAGTTCACCAAGAGTTCTCTTTAATGAACATAACAATCCAGATTATACAAGTGCAAGGTTCCATGTCACTATAGACCTCTAGATTGTGGCTAGCTTAATTAACTAGTCTAAAGACTCAACCTGTGACACAGAGTTCTCTGAAATCAACAATTGTGCCAACATTCGTTGAACACAATCACCCCTTATATCAACTAGTTCACAAATTGATTCAATCTTCTTGGTCCAGATAAAGATCAATTAACCCAACCCAAATAACCACCTGAACAATTATAACAGACTCTAATTCGTGTCAATGAACTAGACAATCACAATCAATCAAGCTATATAGTGTTAAACAACTGAAAATATACATAATAGACTCCAAAGAGTGTTCACTCAATTGGTGTAACACCCTAGGCAAATCCCACATCGCCCACGGACATGGGTGATCATGGGATTATAAGGTAATACTCACGCTTAAATGACACAATGCGTTTTGAGACCACAGGCAGAGCGGGTGTGTGAGTGCGTTGTGGTTAAGCGTGCTCGTGCGTGAGCACTACCAGGATGGGTGACCTCCAGGGAAAGTGCTCCTCGTGTGTGGTCGCCAAGAAAAAGCCGTGCGCCTGCGGGCAAAGTGGACAATATTGTGGTCATGTTAAGCTGGGGTGTTACAATTGGACAATCACATATATCAACCAATTTTTTCATAAGTATCAATAAGAATCAAAGTTGATCAAACAATAAACCAACATATGTTTAATAATCAATGAATCAAAATAACATCCAACAATTGTATTTAGCCTAGATGAACATAGAAGATTTAGCCTACAAACATACTTGAAACTAAAACTGAATCAAAAGAATAAATCATGTTTGATGAACAAAGATTAAACCTAATGAAATTTTAGTTCTTAAATAATGAAGGAATCGCCACTTGTTTCTTGAATGATCGGATTGATTGGATGATGATGGAGGTCTCCAAAGATCACCCAAATTCGTCCCTTTGCTGCTCCGAACTGCTCAAAGTGATCACCCCATGTTAATTGACCTAAAAGTGGCTCAAATACCCCAAAATCACGTCCAAGGGGGTGCGCGACACGCATATTATGTGCGCAACGCGCAGTAGTACTAAATAGATTCGATCTTGATCATGCCTTAGTGTGCGTCGTGCAAGCTCTTTGCGCGTCGTGCCATTTCACTATTTGATGAGACATTTCTCTCTAAATTGTAGAGCTCTGAGTTACGGTCTTCTGGGATTTGGATTTATCTTAATTCGAGTCCCGAGGAGTGAGATATGACTGTTTTTGTGCAGGCGCGCTGATTTTGCAAAACCACCAACTTCTCACACAACTTCACCATTCTTTAACGATACCACCCGAATGCAAGCTTGATCAAATGTATCATATAAATGAGCTTGAAACTCTCTAACTTTATGATGTTAATCGTCAATATGAACCAAAATAAGGTGACGTATAAAACACCCCAAAACCACCGAAAACACTGTAACACCTTTTTTTTTTTTTTAAATCACAGCGGAAGACTTATGTTACCTAAATACCCTTAGTTAAGTACAAACACGATTATCACAAATCATTAGTTAGTTACTTAATTACAAACCACCGGTGTTACGGTAAACAACTAGTTACATATTTATAAAATTTAAGACATCAGAGTTCGTCTTGTCAAACATATCTTCAACCCGACTCCCGTCACTACCAGCGCTAAGATTCAAAACCTTCAAGGGATGAGGTGAGGGGGTTAGCACAAGGCTAAGTGAATGGAATCATCTAACAGATCTATCATACAGTACCAACTTGTACAACTACAGCAGCTACATCAATCAATAACAGGCAACCGGCAACTAACAACTAATCATCTGGCAACTAACAACTAGCAACTATCAACTGGCAAATCAACTGGCATCTAGAAACTAGCAACTATGCTCCAACTAGAGACTTGGCGGCTTGTATGAGCACACGACCACTAGCTGATCAGTCTAGCATCTGCCGAAAGTCCTTACTACTGAACAACAATCAGTAGCCAACTGGACCCAACCTCAACTAGGTTGACCTCTCTGAGCTGAGCTTAACAACTATAGGTCCCAACTGACAACTACAACTTGTGCACACAACTGTTAAGCAACTACCACTACAGACAATTGTCACTACGACTAGCATGGCAACTCTACAGTGATCATTATTACAACATATCTACTAAGCATAGCAACTATAACAGTATAACATAGTAGCACAACTTGCTACTCTATACTACACCCAGAGATAATCCCACTCACCGATTACCAGCAACAGAAGGAACTCATAATTCTAATTTTACTGAGCCTTCTCTTCGTCTTTATCACCTGAGAATAGACATAACACAGTCAGTAATCATGTCTTGATAGCAAACCGACAACAAGACAACAACACCAATACCAACACTTAATCACTTTACAACTGGTCTGCAAATAGTACGAGTAACACCTTCACACGCACATTTGATAACACTCAACTGTGCGGTTGACAACTCACTGGTACGTTTGGTCTATGACCAAACATCCTACAGTGACTCACCTAATCCGTACGGTTCATCACACGAGTGACCAGTGACTTGTACGAGTTACGTCTCAACCGTACGTATCATTACAATTAAAAAATAGTTCTCCTTAAACACTCATTCATACGGTTCAACACACGGTAGACTACCTCAACAGTACGAGTGACTGCTCACTCGTGCGAGTGATGAAGAACAGTAGAAAAAACTATTTAGGCGGGTTTTGACCCAATATGAACAACATCAAATATCAATTCATACACTAAATCAACACATACAAACATGTATTCACTATATGATAAGTCTACATCATAATTTCAACCCATAACGACACTCAAATGCGTGCAAAACAAGGCTTACACCCTAAAAACCCTTTTTCTGACCAAAATAAAGTTTGATCTAGCTTCTTAAAAGTTTACCATTGAAAATTAATCTTCAATACGATTCCAACAATATTTTATTCATCAAAAACGGAGTTACGGTTTGAAAGTTACGCCCTTTTCAATTTTACCAAAAGCTGACCAGTGCTCACTCGCGCGGATGAGACCTCACTCGTGTGAGTGAGTACTCAACCACATGGTTAAGCCTCAACCACGTGCTTAACCGTGTGGTTGAGCTGTCAAAAGTGTGGGAGCTGTAAGACCTGTCCAGCTCGCTGTTTTCACGTTTTTTGACCCCAAAACATGATTTTTGCTCAATCTGATCATGAAACCACTTCAAAAACATCATATAACAACTATAGAACATATATCTAACATCAATTAAGCATAAAAAATACATAATCATAAGATTCATGCTCATATTCACACTTTTGCTCAAGAACACAAAAACCCAAATTACACAAGATTCAAGCATGCTAACCTGGATAAATGATTACAAGGATGATATTAATCACTCCTTAAAGCCTCTTGATCCAATTATAGCTTAGATTCAATTAGGGTTTGTGAAGGTGTAAAGGTTAGGTACGGTGTTTGTTTAGGAAGAGTTCTAAAATGAACTCACTATGCTGCCACTTACACTCTTAAGGGTTATTAAAACCCATACCCCACAACACACGGGTATTTATCAGTTATCTGAATTATTTCGTACTTCATTAGGCAGCTATAACGGAGTCCAAATTTAAAAAGCGAACCTGTTATGTGACCTTTGTCACAAACTGGTCTTAACCACAACACACGATGCCCTGGTTGATGACAACTCCAACACACATTTTCTGGAAACGAACACCTTTGGGACTCATGTCCTACTGCACCACATTTCAGACATCTTCTGGTAGCCTCTGAGCATTGACCACTGTGTGTAGACTTACAAGTGTGACACCAATTCCCTCTACCTGATCCAGACCCAGAACCACTTTGTCGACTCTTACTTTTCTGTCTAAACTCAAATGATTTCTTTGACTTACCACTGGATTGACCACCCGTTTGACCACTCGGAGTCATCACACTCCTTGTCATCATTCCTCTTGCCGCTTTCAAATCACTTTCCACCATTCTGGCTATAACAAAGGCCTGAGACAAACTAGTTGCCATCCTTACTGACATTCTGTATTCTGGCAAGATCACATTAATAAAATGTTGAATCCTTGATGCTTCATCTGGTACGCACTGAGAGACAAATCTCAACTTATCCATAAACTGACCAATCACTTCATCAATTGACATTTGAGGCGTCATTCTCATTTCTAAAAACTCAGTCTTCAATCGGTTAAGATCAAATGAGGAACAATACTGTTCACCAACTTTCCATTGAAATTGTTCCCAAGTAATTTGTTTAACATTCTCCTTTGGAATACTTGACGTCAACACATTCCACCAAACCATAGCTCTACCCTTTAGCAATCTACAAGCATGCATAACCCGCAACTCTGGTTCACATTGACAGGCTTCCAAAGCCCTTTCAACCTCCATCAACCAATTCATAGTTTCTATCGGGTCAGAACTTCCCAAATACTCTGGGGTTTGCAATCTAAGAACTGTTTATAAGTACATTTCTTATGGGGTTGAACAAAGGGTTGTTGGAACATTTGCATTTGGTATGGGTTCATTAACATTGGATTTTGAAAAGGGTAAGTATTTTGTGGTGGCATGTAGTACTATTGAGCTGGTTGATTTTGCATTGGGTATTGAAATTGAGTCTGGTTCATGTTGGGTACTGTTTGAGATTGTGCTGTCAGAAATCCAGGTGGCGTATCATCATTTCCCGCAGGATTTACCAACTCAAGCTCAATAAGTTTATCCTGAGCTTCTTTAAGTTTACTTTTTCACTCATGAATATAACTCTGTTGATCATCATCATCGGACTCAACACCCTCGTCTGGTGCTCTGTATGTTCCGGGGTTTGTCGGGCCGGTAGCGTTTGCATCTCTGTTAGCCAGACATGTGCTACAAAACAGCTCACACAAAAGCTTAGTGGATAACTGGTTAGCTCAACAAATAACGTACACGTATCCCTGCATTCACTTAGCCCCACCTACAGACATGTTTGACTCCACTCGAGGTTTGAGAACAAGATACACGCATGTACTTGCTGTCAAACCTATGCTCTGATACCAACTTGTAACACCGTCCATTTTTTTTATAACACAGCGAAAGTCTTATTTAGTAAAATAACAACCTTAATTACATTAGTACAAAACCACTTAATTAAGTCTACTTTAATAAACGGTGTTACATTATTACAAATACGGTTACAAAAGTCCACATCGGAGTTGCAAGTCAAACATGTCTTCTACATCAATGCCCAATCCCATCAGCAGTAGCTAAACCTGCAGGGGGAGGAATGTGGGGGATTAGCGCACCGCTAAGTGAATGGAATCTATCTACAGATTAAGCTTAAGCAATCCATCATACAACAGTCAACTAACATGCTTACAACCATCAAGCATACAAACAACGACAATATGAGGATCGGCGGCTTGTACGGGCACACGACCTAGCTGATCGAACTAGGATCTACCGATAGTCCTTCCTACCAGTCTCTGCATAACTATCCAAATGCAACACATGCGTTCTTCTATGCTATACTAACAGACTGTAGGACTTGGACTCAACCTCCCTTGGAATGGTTGACCTCAAACGGACTGCAACCTCCCTGGGAATAGTTGCAAATCCCCAACCTCTCTAGGAACAGCTGGTGTCAAACACAGTGCACATATACAACATATTAATCTCATAGCATGCAATTATCCAACTAGCATGGCAATCACTATACTACACAGGGTAATCAGAGTAATCCTCAGTAGCATGATTTGCTACTTAAACTCTATCCGAAGATAGACCCACTCACCAATTACCAGCAACTGAAGATTCTCAGAGGTCTAATCTTTTCGAGTCTTCTCTTTCTCTTTTTCACCTGAGAATAGACACAATCAAGTCAGTAATCATGTCTTGATATCATCCCAACAACAAGACAATAGCATCAACAAACAAGCACTTGAACACTTAATCAATCTGACCTGTCAATCGTACGAGTGACACTTATCTGCACGTCTGAGAAACCTCAACCGTGCGGTTGACATCTCACTCGTACGTTTGGTCCTTGGCCAAATATCCAATTAGACAACAGTAGATCCGTACGGTTGACCACACGAGTGACATATAACTTGTACGAGTCACATCTCAACCGTACGATCTATCTAGCAAATACAATAGTTCAAGTAACCACTCACTCGTGCGGTTAACCATGCGGTTGACCGCCTCAATCGTGCGAGTGATATCTCACTCGTGCGAGTGAAGGCTCACTCGTGTGGGTGAAAAGGAACATCAATAGCAACATTTAATGACATTTTCCAACCTATATTCATCATATATTCATTCATTCATAAGCCTATATCAAGAATTCAACCCATAATAACATATTAACGCATGCACACTAGACACACACGCTAATACCTCTATTTCTGACTCAAGTACATTTTTATATAGCTTCTTAAAAGTTTACCATTGGAAAGGATTTTTTATTACGATTCCAACGATACTTGATTCATCAAAAACGGAGTTACGGTGTGAAAGTTATGACTAAAACAAGTTTCCACAAAGCTAACCGGTGCTCACACATGTGGCTGAGACCTCACTCGTGCGAGTGAGTCCTCACTCATGTGGTTGACCCTCAAACATGTGGTCACTCGTACGAGTGACATGTCACTTGTGTGGGAGCTGAAGAACAGCTCCTGCACGCTGATTTTTGCCATTTTGGCCTAAAAACTCGATTTTTGCAAGTTCTAACATCAAAACCACTTCAAAAACAACATATAAACCTTATAGAAGGTATATCTAACATCAATTAACAATCACAAACACATAATCATCAAGATTCAAGCTTAATTTCATCAAAAACCCATTTTACACCCAAACCCAATTTCTATGAATTAAAGCACGAATTCAATCAATCAAACCTGGATAAATGATCACAAGGATTATACTAATCACTCCTTAAAGTCTCTTGATTTAATTTCTAGCTTGGATTAGTTTAGGGTTTGTGAAGGGATGAAGTTTAGGTACGTACTTGTTTGAGAAATTTGATGAAATGGATGGAAACATCCAGATATTACTCACTTATGTGGGTTATAAACCCATACCCCATAACACATGGGTATTTATCAGTTATCTAATATCTTTCCTACTTAATTTGGAAACCCTAACGGAGTCCAAATTCAACAAATGAACCAGTTCTGTGACCCTTATCACAAAATGGTTTTAACCACATATTCAATTAACAATACACATATTATTAAAATAAAAGCATATTTTAAACACAAATATAAACCTAAGGGTAATTTAGTAATCTTACTTTTAACCTCGGTTTCATTCTGTTACAGATTCTTTTTCAAGATTTGATTTTTATTGTTGTTTTCAGCACGAGGAGTGCATGCATATCGGGATACCGGCACCTTCACACACCCTAGGTTTTGAGGGGCCAGTTTTGTAACTTTTTATCCTGTAAATAACTCTCCAACTTCCATATTTCAA
This sequence comes from Rutidosis leptorrhynchoides, assembly GCF_046630445.1. NCBI lineage: Eukaryota > Viridiplantae > Streptophyta > Magnoliopsida > Asterales > Asteraceae > Rutidosis > Rutidosis leptorrhynchoides. The sequence continues at coordinate 512,305,560 of NC_092335.1, read as the reverse complement.
CACACACTTTCACTTACATCTCAGTAAATATTCTCTCACTATTATTTTTAGTAGTTAGCTTCTAGATTAGTAAAATTATCATTAGATTAGTGATAAATATTTAGAGTTAAGGAACAAAATTTGTAAGGATCACAGTGCGTCGGAAGTTGTCAACCCTTTTGTACTATTCGGAACTCGATATTAATCTACGGTCAATTCCTTCCTTTTTATATATCATTATTTTATAATGTTTACTTTATTTATCATTACGCTTCGAATTGTCATGATTAGCGAGTAGTTATCTTGTGTGTTTGTTGTGACGTAGTTAATTAATTATTATGGGCTAAATATAGAGATGCGATATTGTGTTATGTTTTCCGACAAATATTGACTTTATAAATTAATCGCTTTTAATCAAAGAACGTGGTTTTTAACTTTATTATTGGGATGTCGCTAACCTCAATATAAAGTAACTATCTATGTCAAACTTATGGTTGCATACACCGCTATGCGAGCTTGATGAGATCTATAATGACTTGGTTTCGGAGACACACTGGTTGTAGTAACTATCATCAGAGCATTATGGAATCTGCATAAATAAACATCGTGAAGTATCGATAATGAAAACACTTTTACTCACATGTTACTATAAATAAAACCCCAAAGAACAAGTAAAGTACATTATACCATCTGATGTGCAGAATCAGGTATATAATTTTTATTAGGAAAAACACCGATTATTAGAACTATTACACAACTACGGGCAGTGTACTTGATTGTGTAGTAGTATAGATAATGGTTTAGTCCGTGTATCGTTCCAAGGACAATTGTATGAGTCAAACTACAATTGAAAACTATATTATGATTAACTAAGTAAATGAAACTAAAGGTACAAGATATTCTGGTTTTGCCCTTTAACGATGGGCTAATCAATACAAGTTCTAGTTTACAAGATAAAAGAAATGTTTTGGTATTTTTGGTTTTAAACAATTGTAAATAAAGCAAATAAGATAGTTTGATTTAGATCAAGGAGATGAAATGTTCATCTAGATCTTTTAACCTCGGTATTGGATGTATGTTTTTGTTATTAAGACCCGATTGAATGATTATGTGTGTAAGTTACCTATTAGATTCACCCAGAGTTCTCTTTAGTAAATACGCAAACACAATTACAAGATTAAGGGTTCCCTTTTCACTATAGTTCTTGTGTTTGTAACCAAATAACTATGCTAGTTTAAAGACTTGAAACTTGACTTCTATGTTCATAGTTATCAATAATTGTACAAATGTTCGTTACATACAATTCATCCCTATATCGTTTAATCGTTTGAATCTAATTTACCCCTTGGTCTAGTTTAGTAAACAATCAATCTAAGACAAGTTGATTGTAAATCAATATGATAAATTAACAAGAGTTCTCTTTATCAACAACATATCAATTAACTAGATACAAATGAATTTAACATCAATAAGCATGTTATTGATTCAAGCTTAAAACTATCACACATAATACATACAATCAATAAGTTTACATTCAATACCTTGGTTATTAATCTAGACAAACATTATGAAATTAGCCAACAATCATTTTAACAAACAAAATAGCAATCAAATGATAAGAAGAATTCATTGTTTGAGAACAAGAAATCAACCTACTAGAAGAATGAATCTTGGATTGAGAAGAATTTGAATCTTGATTCTTGGATGTTAGACTACTTGAAAGAGCTTGGAGTTCTCTAAAAATGCTCCTAAATTCGTCTCCAGAACTGATCTGATCGTCTATCTAAAAGCCTCTTCAATCATGCACATATAAAGTGGTTAAAAGTGCAAACAGCTGGAATACCAACCTTTGGACGGCGTCCCATATATTGGACGGCGTCCAAGTGTGAAGAGCTGGACGGCGTCCCACTTTCTTGGACGGCGTCCAGTTAAACTACAGTTCACTGTCTCGTTTTTTATGAACCCCCTTATACTTGACGGAGTCCCAATATTTTGGACGGAGTCCAACATAACTGAAGCCCTGTTTTAACCCTTTAGAATGCTAAAACGATCCTAACTTGTATCGGGTTCTATCATGATGATACTACAACCCATAGAATGGTCATAAATCATCAAAACTCTTCATAAATCTCTTTCCGATACAAATTTGCATACCTTCGTGCCTTACTTGAAGAAACCGCCTTAACTATCCTTGATTCGAGAGCATTTATTATGATATTGCGATAGATATATATGATGAAATCGAGCAATATCAAACACCCCACACTTAAACCTTGCTTGTCCTCAAGCAATTAAATCTTACAGAGTAGAAAAATATTAAACACGCGCACACAATTTAGAGTACACACATCACATAAATTACGCAAAGCACACGAAACACACACGTTCTTTTGAAATGCAAACTCACGCTTTAAGTATAACACATCTTTATTGTAATCACACTCACGCTATATACACAATGAGAACACATGCACACATTTTTGGGAGATTAGAGCAAAGTATCCGAAAAATTTGATCATACGGAAATCAGGACCTCATGAAAACGTTTTATGGTTTTGAAAATATCATGCTAGTTTTTACACTAGGCACGTTTTTTGATTTTGTTGGATTTTCTGAATTTTGAAAAATGAGTGCGGGTTTCCCGCTATTGGTCAAGCCAATCCCTCCCACACTACCTAACATCGCGAGATGTTGGTAAGAAAATAATGCGCTTAGGAGGATAAACATTACGTCCGGATATCATTGATAATCATGAAGTAATCATCGAATCTGTTAAATCAATCATGAAGATTAAGGTTCATCAGTCTTAAAAGCTGATAGTTTACCTTTTTGGAGGTTATCCACTAGGGATCTGATCAATCACTGACATTTTGTGTATCATGGTGCGCTCCCCATTTGACTAGCAAATCTTCCTCATCGAGACAAATGTAAGACCCAATTATTTATTGTACAGAGATGTAAATAGGGTACATAAAGTGTGGATAACAGTGTGTAATTAAACTGGGTCAGAACCTATTCAGATCACTTGTGCGCGCCGCGCACTATTAAGGGTGCGCTTGGCGCACTGCTCCTGGGCACAGTTTTCTGCTTTTTAAATTAAAGTTAAATGAGGGGCATTCTTGTCCTTTCACTTGAGGCCGGGTTTAGGTCACTTATGGCCAGTTTTGTGGTGGTTGAAACACATTCAACACAACCACCAACACCATCTTCAATTCCACTTCAATTTTAGAGAGAGAAACCCTTTGAGAGAGAAAGCTCAAATCAAGGAGGAAGAAGCTTGATTCGGGTTAAAGCTCAAGTATTAAAGTTGTTCATCTAGCATTTAGCTACGTTTTGGTTGTGGTGGTATGTTCTAACTTTGATTTCATTACTTTGATTTATATAAGGGTTAGGGTTTGGGTAAATGGTGAACATAAAACCCATATTTGGTGATTTTAGGTGTTCTTGGGTAAGATTGGGTCATGAGGACTCAGTTGTAACTAACCTAGGGTTTCAAAATGTTAATTGGTGGTTATGAGTCTTAAATGGATATTTAATCACTAGCACACTTTGTTGTTTTTGTAAATGGGTGTTATTTGGGTTGTGGATGACCCAAAAGGGTGTGTTGACCTTGGTATGGGTCAAACGAGTTTTGAATGACCTAGTGGTGTGTAGTTGGGTGATTTAATGCCATGGTTACTAGTTTTAGTGGTTATTGGCGAGTTAGGCCTATGATTGGCATTATGGGTGCAAAAGGGTGAACAATTGAACTAGGTGTCTATTTGGGTGAGTTTAGAGTCCCATTTAGATAAGTGTTGATTTTATATTAATATTATAGGTGTTTTCGTTGACAGTTGAAGAGCTTGTTGGCTTACCTTCGCTTTGAATACAAGGTGAGTGGAATATTTATATGCGTACGTATATAATGTATTTATTTGTATGCTATGGTATGAACCAAAGAGCCGGTAGTGCCATAGTATGTGCAATTGTGCTATGATGTGAACCAAAGAGTCTGTAGCATCGTAGTACGTGTGTTGTAGTGTGAACCAAAGAGCCGGTAGCACTTAGCGCGAGTATGACTCGGGTTGTGATGTGAACCAAAGAGCCAGTAGCATCATAACCGATGCGTATGGTGTGAAACAAAGAGCCGGTAGCACCATGACGTGAGTATGGTTAACCATGATTGTGTGTTGTATTGTAGCATATTGTATTTTGTCGATTATATGCTATTGTTTATGCTAGTTGCGGTATTGGAGATTTTTAGCTTCGTACTTGAGATGGTATGCTAAATATATTGCTAGCATGTATGCCGTATGTGAGTAAGTGCTTGCAAGTAGGTATATTATATATGTATGTGTATAACTATTGCATTCACTAAGCGTTTTGCTTACCCTCTCGTTGTTTACCTTTTTATAGGCTCCGGCGTGGACAAGGGAAAGGGTATTCGTTCGGACTAGTGATCCCGCTTTGTTGTGATAGGAGAAGCTTTTGGGAGTATAGCTTTTTGAAGTTTGACCAAGATTTGGGTAGTTTAACCCCCAAACACCATGCTCAAAGTATCGTTTGGAATTTAACTAATGTGGTCGAAACTTATATTTTGTACGAAACTCGTATTTCGGCATATGTGGGTCCGGTTTCGTAAAACTTGTTTTATTATTGAAACGTGTTAGTTTTACATATTATAATGTGTTGTGAAAAGCGTTTCATCTAAAAGTGTCGGGAAGTAGAAGATCTTTAAACGAAAATTGGATATTTTAGACAGTAGGCTGCCAGGCCTTGTGTGCGCCACGCACACAAGGACTGCGCGCCGCGGACCCTGCTGATATAAAAAAAAAATTTCGCGTATTCAGTTGGATTATGGGTTGGGTTGTTACAAGTGGTATCAGAGCATGGTCTAAGAGATTTAGGCGACTTGAGATAGGTGCCTAGACTTAGACTTTATTGTGTATGCGCTTTATACGGGATTTGTAGGAGACGGGTCAGACCGGGATTGGTTAGTGCCTAGGTTTATGTGAACTAACCTTGCGCTAATTGTTTTGTGTTGTGTTTGCAATCATCAAGCGAGATTGACGTTGTACTAGCAAGTTAATGCGACGTGCTCGTGTAACAATGATTAGCAACCATTGTTACGGGTTCAAATCGTGTCAAACAAGCGATGTACGACGATTGTTGAGCAAGATGGGGCAGTGAGGTACGTTTGTATATATGTGTCATGTCTCTTCGTTTCATGGTTTAACCTATTTCTGTTTTATAGAATGAAGATGAGAAACGGACATGATACCGATGAAGGAGGTACGAGCGAGGACGCCGAGTTCACGGCCAAGGTTGAGGCCATTATGAAAAGGCGTCACATGGCTTTTCTAGAGGACGTCAAGAAGATGTTCTTAGATTCGATTGATGAGCAAGTAGTCAATCAAGTCAAGGAACAAGTTAAGATTGTTCTTCAAGAAGATAACATCGGAAGGCGAGACTTCCACTATAAAAATTTCAAAGATGCTCAATCTCCCACCTTTGAGGGAGAATGATGTGCGAGCGGAGGTGTACGAAATACTATTATTTTTTATACTAAATACGACGAAATATTACACAAGTTTTAATTATTTATATAGATAGGATATACCTAAACCTTGCTACAACACTATAGGCAGTGTACCTAATCGTAGAGTATTGTAGTTTTTAGTAAGTTCGGTTCGTTCCACAGGGAGCTAGTGATTACGTACTATATTTTTATAAAACTATATTTATACAAAATATATATAATTATATATAATAATATTATATAAAAGGGGGTTTTACCGTTTAATGACCGGTTTGTCGGTTTTAAATTTTAAGCGTAAAAATAAATGACAATAATTAAAGTGCGTAAAATAAATAACAATATTTAAATGACGATAAATAAAATGAAAGTAAATAAAAGTACGATGAGATATAAAATAAAAGTATTATGCTTATTTAAACTTCCGTAATAATGATGTTTGACGTTTTGATTTTAATTTATTACTCTGGGTTAATTGTCCTTTGTCCTGAATTTATTTGAAACCTATCTGGTTTTGTCCATAATAGTCTATCGGTCATAATTATAAAATGCTCGTCAAATTAACCTTATACCCGAAGTCAAATATTCCAACTAATTAGGGATTCAAACTTTAACAAGGTTTTAATACTTTGTTAATAATTACACCAGGTTATCGACTGCGTGTAACCCAATATTTTAATACATTGTTAACAATTACACCAATTACCCTTGTATGTAATCCACCCCTATTTTAATGAGATATGAATATTAATTTACCCACTTGATCAGTTTGAATAATCAATTACCCAACCCGAATAATTAATTAAATAATTGTAAAGGATGTCGTATAAACGTCACTAAATAGGACATTCATAATCATTTAATAATTATTAGATTAACTAATTTGAAGATAGGTTCGACAGATTTTGTCCAATAGTCCAATAGTCACTAAATAGGACATTCATAATCATTTAATAATCATTCTATTAGACAATACCCCCATCTATTAATAGTCCATAGTCCAATGTCCACAAGTGTCGGTCTTTTGTCCAAACCCTAATTATGGTACAAAATCCAATAACCCCATCTTAATATTTAGTCCAACATCACGATTACTTCGCCTTAAATAAGCATAATAATAACTTAGTTACGAGACATTAATTTAAAAAGGAAGAACATAGCTTACAGTGATTATTTATAGCGTAGTATTACACGGACAGAGTTTCGACTTTAAAACCCGTAAAACATTTCTTACAATAACCCAACTAAATCATAATTTATTATTAATCTTACTTAAACTTAAAATTATAATTATAAAATATAAATATAAATATAAATTGAGAGATTGAAGTAGAAAAAGGGATGCAGAATTCGTCGAGCAGAAGGCTGGCTTTTATAGGAGAATTCAGAATACTGTAGCTCCGCGATTGTGATACTTTTCTTCCTCATAGCTCCGCGATTGCGGAGCTTCGAATTCCAGCTCACCAATTGATTTAAACGTGGGCTGCTGTGAATATTATAATATATAATATATATAATCATTTATATATTATATTATATTCTTGTGCATAGTTGACTTGTAATTTTAGGTCCGTTGATTCGCGCGTTGATGCTCGGTTTATGTCTCGATTCCGTATTTTCGAACGTCCTTTTGTACGCTTAGATATCTTGTACTTTGCGTTTCACGACTTGTACTCTTCTCATTTTTAGACGTTATTTATCAATAATTAGAACCACTTGGATTGTAACTTGTACATTTGAGCTTTTTGGTCATTTGCGTCTTTAGATCTTCATTTGCGTCTTTAGTCTTCGCACTTATTTAATATAAACAAATATTACTAGAAAATAGAACAATTACAACTAAAAACTTTACATATTGAAAGGATATTGCGCCTAAATATATGTTCATTTGGAGCACTATCAAATATCCCCACACTTGAGCGTTGCTTGTCCTCAAGCAATACAGAACTTGAAACTAAATCACACTTCACTCGAATCACTTTTTTTATTCTCACACTTTATACATCAGTAATTTTGATACGACGGTATAAACAATGATAGTAACGATGTGATTTACAGTCCCACATGACTATAAAAATTTATATCCTTTAAGGAAATTAGATCTTTATGAAAACATTTGATCTTTTGAAAATTGAAGCTCCATTTTACCCTAGATAAGTTTTCCGGAATAACCCTTCACCGGTGTTTGCAAAATATTTTTGTGGGTTGTGTGGGTTTCAGATTTTAAAATTTTAGCTCAAAACTTGCGGTTTTGTGTCACCCACGTGCTAACCTTGTATTAGGAAAGCAACACGTTCAGTATACTTGCTCCGTATATTACCTTTCGGTAAACTATCGTCTGGTTGTAAAGGAAAGCGTTGAACAAGCAACTGTTAAGGCAATGTCTAATGACATGCAGATGTTCATGGTCCACAACGTGTTGGATGAAATTACTATCCTTTGTAGGAGAAATAGTAAAGATCACCCTATAATTTTTTGGTCTGGCACAAAGTCCTGTCTTCGACCATGCTATGCAACCACCGTTCTTACGGTTGACACCCGATTTGGTTCAGGTGACCTAATGAATTCCGTTGAATTCCTAGGATTTTACGTTCAATGGTAATGAACGCATTGAAAATAAGTTTTCAGAAAACAAATTGGTTTTATTTTTTATCAAAATATTTTCTCGTTCAAGCTCGAGTTTAGATATCATCGAATTCCATGAGTTTGTAATTCTCAATCTTTAAGGTCAATCTCAAGGATTGAGTAATATCAGTCTTAAAAGCTGATTTTAAATCTTTAAGGAGATTATCCTTTCTTGGGGTCTGATTCATTAGTCTTATCAAGCTAATTTGCAAGACGCCCTCTCCATTTTACGAGACAGATCCTCTCATGGATAGGATAAGTCTGACCACTTGGCGACCCTGTTTGATGTTGGTCTGGACGACAACTTCTTGACCTAAATCAAAAAGCGCGTGTCTTTTTCGGAAGACTTTACTTCCTTTTAATGATGGAATTGATTCATCGTGTAGATCCATCTATTCTTTCAAAAGTATTACAATAAATCGGGTAAAACTGATTAGTTTAGTCCAAAGCAAAAGTACCTGCAATAATCTTGTACAAAAAATATGTGATATATGTTTTAAAGAACTTGATGCATTCTTCCCACACTTAGCTTTTATTTATTTATTTATTTGCCTTTTTATTCTCTTCTATTCCATTTTAAATGACTTCAAGCATTTTGGGTTGTTTCTCAATTTATGTCCTTTTAACAATAATTTCGGTATTAACACCTAGTTTTATCGTTCATAAATATGTATAAACATGATTTTGAGTTCATTTAGTTGAAAATTTTTCAAATTTTCACAAAATTTGGCAATTAAACCAAGTGTAAACCCGAGAGAATTTATAACCCTTCCCCACACTTGAGATCATGCAATGCCCTCATTTGTATGAAATCAGACTATAATTATAAATTTATGAGGGTGATTAGTGTAGAAAAATGATTAAAAATACCGAGTTTGCAAACATATTGTTTGTTCGAATGATAAATGGTGCACATCATTTGCTCATTCCTGCAGTTGTTATATCACATTTGATAGTTTGCGTCTTGTCGTCAAAATTAATAGCTTTTGCTAAAGTTAATGCCAGTCTTTGAAAGTGCGTTGTTTTACCCTGTTTTGTACATAACATAAACTACAAACATATATACATATTTTTGAAGTTGGGTATATCACCCCCACGTTCAAAAATTTATAAAATCTATTTTTTTTGAATACTTTACATCAATAATATTAAAATAATGATAACAAAATTTTTCGCCCCGTCCTTAGGTAAAGTAATTTTGGTTCCATGACTTAGTCTTTAACTTACGACGAATTTTAGAAATCATTTTTTAAACTTAATGAAATAAAGTAAATTTTGTTTTTAAATTTCACACAAAACTTAAATTTAAAAATGCATATTAATTTCATATAAAACCTACAAAACAAACAAATATTCAGAATGGGGGAGAAAACTAGTTCTTTAGTGTCTGCTAGCGAAAAAGACCAATCGGATTCTATTCTCGGAACTACACGAGAACAGAACAACTAACTCTAGACAACATTTTCTTTTTAGAACATTTGAATCTCCCCACACTTAGGTAGCTGTGGTGTCGAAATTGTGATTAACTTCATCGTCAATTTCTCTTGGACCATAATCAACTTGCATATCTGTGACTTTTTCTTTAAGCAATTGGTCGGATTCCTGTGTAATATCCACAAATTCAACTAGTTTCGCCTTTTCTTTAGGCGATAGATTGGATAATAACCGGTTACATAACTTAGAGTTCCCCTTGGTTCTAGCATCGCGAATCCGTTTAATAAGTTTCTTCATTGAACTGTTAATAACGGGGTCATTTAATTTTGTATCAACAACGGGGTTCTTTGTTATCAGGTCATCATTAGGTGTTACTTCATCTTCCCCACACTTAGGCATTTTATTATTGCTAAGCACTACCGTTGGAGTTGGTAAAATTACATGCTTCTCATCGATCATTTTTATTAGTTCAACGGTTTTGGTTGGTGGAGATTTAGACTTTCGAATCACAAAGGTGATCGATTTTTCACCATCACTAAGTGTCATTCTACCCTCTTTTACATCAATTAACGCCCCGGTGGACGCTAAGAATGGTCGACCTAAAATTAGAGGAACGTTTGAGTCCTCTTCTATGTCAATGGCAATGAATTCGACTAAAAAGGTTAAATTACCTACTTGAATGGGTAGGTTGTCAGCAATTCCAACTGGGTGCTTAATGGTTTGATCAAAGAGTCGAACACTCATTTCTGTTGGACTTAACTCACCTACTCCTAATCTCTTATATAATGAAAGAGGCATAACACTCACACTCGCACCTAAATCTGCTAGTGCATCGTACATTACATAATCACTAAGTAGACAAGGAACAATAAATTCACCCGGATCACCCAACCTGGGTGGAAGTTTTGGTGGAACAGTCTTCACCGGGTTTACTTTTACGGTTTTTGTTTCTTGTACTTTCTTCTTCTTCTTCTTCTTCTTTCCAAAGGTATCACAAACTTTATTACCTATCACTTGCTCATACTCAACTCCTTTTCTTGGAAACGGGATGGGTGGTTTGTATGGTGCCACCACTGGCTTTACATACTCGGGTGGTGGTGGTGTCATAACTTCTTCATTGTTACGCACATCTAGAACCTTCCCATCTTCTGGTGCTGGTTTTTCAGAATTTGTTGACACCATATTAATATTCTCATTCCGAGGATTTACTTCAGTATTACTCGGTACTTTCCTTGTTCCCTCTCACTCATCATGCTAGCAAGAGTACCTACGTGTTTTTCTAGATTCAAAATGGAAGCTTGTTGAGTTCTTAATGACTGATCAAACCTCTCATTCATTTGGGTTTGAGATGTAATAAATTGTGTTTGAGATTCCATTAGCTTTGCCATCATTTCTTCCAGATTTGGCTTTTTCTCTTAGGTTTGTTGTGGTGGTTTATACAAGCTAGGTCTTTGTAAATTGAAAGTGTTGTTTTGAGTTGGTTGGTTATTCGGACCTTGTTGGTTATACGAGTTATTGTTGGGTCCATTTGGATTGTAAAGAATGTTTTGATTTTGATTGAAGTTTGGCCTTGGCGGTTGATAATTATTCTGATAATTATTTCTCTGCCTTTGGTTCATGTAGGAAACATTCTCTCATTGTTCCATCGTTTGCTCAATGTGACAATCTTTCGTTAAGTGTGGTCCACCGCATTGCTCCCAACTGATTCGTATTGCGTGAATATCTTTAGTCATCTTTTCCATTCGTCTCTCAAAAGCATCTATTTTTGCGGAAACGGAATCAAAGTCATGGCTAGAATCGGCTCTAGCCGCTTTAGATGAACGAAAAATGTCTTTTTCCTGATGCCACTCATGCGAGTGGGAGGCTGTGTTATCAATAATGTTGTGAGCTTCGGTAGCGGTTTTCTTCATAATGGAACCATCAGCTGCTGTGTCGATGTCTTTTCGTGTAGCAACGTCGACACCTTTGGTAGAATATTTGTACTATTTGATAAGTGTCTAAACCGTGCTGAGGACATCCTCTCAACAACTTTTCGAATCTTGACCACGCCTCATATAATGTTTCATTTAGCTTTTGTGCGAACGTAACAATTTCTCCTTGAAGTCTCACGGCTTTAAATGCCAGAAAGAATCTTTTAAGAAATTTCTCAACTAAGACATCCCATGTATCAATCGCTCCTTCGGGTAACGATTCTAACCAATCTTTAGCTTCTCCCTTTAAAGTCCAGGGAAACAACATGAGATAGATCTGTTCATCCTCAACTTCTTCGATTTTGAATAGAGTACAGATCCTATTAAAGGTTCGAAGATGTTCGTTTGGATCTTCTTTTGGCGTACCACTATATTGGCATTGATTAGTTACCATGGGTAGGATTTGTCATTTGATTTCATAATCTGGCGCATTAACATCTGGCCGAATAATGGCGTGACCTTGGCCAGTGTGTGTGGCTCTCATTCGGTCTTTCATACTTTGAGGTTCCGTTACTTCCATAATTGAATTTGTTGAATACAAATCACTAGAGGATTCTGATTTAACAGTTTGTGGTTCAGGAGGAATGATTAGTGGTTCAGGATCTTGGAATTGTCCTTGAATATCCTCCGGGTTCTCAATTGTGAAGTCGGGTTCAAAAAATGGATTATCGGAAATTTGAATTGGAGTACTTGTTCAACTAGATGATGATTCTAAAGAAAAATCAACGGCGACAATATTGGCTAGATGTCTTGATCGGGTTACAGGTGGTGAACGTATGAAAGGTGGTGAACGTCTTGCTCGGTGCATTCACTGAATATCCTATTAGTTATAAATATAAAAATTATTAAAGTTATCAAATTAATAGAGTTTTCTGATTTTGCCCAGGTTTCGAATAACCAAAAGATGCAGCAGGTAGTCAGGACCCTTTAAATCGGAAGTCCACAACTCGCCACTAACAAATCAAACTATTACTACGAACCAGAAAATTTGGATGTCTATTAATTTAATCGCTTTTTATAATTTTTCGTCGAAATTTAAAGAAGATAAAAATCAATGTCATAAAAACTAGCGCGTAGAAATGAAAAAGAAAAAGTGCGTCGAAAAACGTCGAAAAATAAAAATAAGAAAGAAGAACGTCGAAACTTAAAAGTCTAAAAACTAAAAATTAAAAATTACGTCTAAAGGTATTAAGGCTTAAAAGGAACTCTATATCCAAAACGGCAATAACTTAATTAGGCACTAAAATCTAAAAACTGCGTCGCAAAATTCTAAAGCGCCTAAATCTTAATCTAAAGAAAAACACTTAAGGGATTTTACGGCAAAGCCTAAAAATCTATAAATCTAAAAATAACTACGGCAAAAACTAACTTAAAACTAATTACGAACGATACGATTAAAACAACGAACTAAATAACAAAAAGATAAAAATTATAAGAAGATATAAACTAAAATGATAAAAATAAAATTTATATAGAAATATTATTTTTGTGTTATATTTTTTAAAAGTATGAAACTATAAATATAAAAACTTAATTAAAACTAAATTTATTAAAACTAATACTAATTATTATTAAATTAAAACGAAAATTAATAATAAATATATTATAATAAAAACCCTAAACTGTCGGCTGAGGATACTGCTCCGGTCAAATCACTCCATGCGACCGCATGGAGTTCAAGGCTTCTGGGCATGCGATCGCATGGCTTCGAAGTCCAGTTCAGCTATTGGGCTGCTACAGTGCTGGACCAATTTACTTTTTAATTTAATTTTTTTTCGCATCCCCGGCAGCGGCGCCAAAAACTTGATGTGCGAGCGGAGGTGTACGAAATACTATTATTTTGTATACTAAATACGACGAAATATTACACAAGTTTTAATTATTTATATAGATAGGATATACCTAAACCTTGCTACAACACTATAGGCAGTGTACCTAATCGTAAAGTAGTGTAGTTTTTAGTAAGTCCGGTTCATTCCACAGGGAGCTAGTGATTATGTACTATATTTTTATACAAAATATATTTATACAAAATATATATAATTATATATAATAATATTATATAATACCCCCATCTATTAATCGTCTATAGTTCAATGTCCACAAGTGTCGGTCTTTTGTCCAAACCCTAATTATGGTACAAAATCCAATAACCCCATCTTAATATTTATTCCAATATCACGATTACTTCGACTTAAATAAGCATAATAATAACTTAGTTACGAGACATTAATTTAAAAAGGAAGAACATAGCTTACAGTGATAATTTATAGCGTAGCGTTACACGGACAGAGTTTCGACTTTAAAACCCGTAAAACATTTCTTACAATAACCCAACTAAACCATAATTTATTATTAATCTTACTTAAACTTAAAATTATAATTATAAAATATAAATATAAATATAAATTGAGAGATTGAAGTAGAAAAAGGGATGCAGAATTCGTCGAGCAGAAGGCTGGCTTTTATAGGAGAATTCAGAATACTGTAGCTCCGCGATTGCGATACTTTTCTTCCTCACAGCTCCGCGTTTGTGGAGCTTCGAATTCCAGCTCACCAATTGATTTAAACGTGGGCTGCTATGAATATTATAATATATAATATATATAATTATTTATATATTATATTATATTCTTGTGCATAGTTGACTTGTAATTTTAGGTCCGTTGACTCGCGCGTTGATGCTCGGTTTATGTCTCGATTCCGGATTTTCGAACGTCCTTTTGTACGCTTAGATATCTTGTACTTTGCGTTTCGAGACTTGTACTCTTATCATTTTTAGACGTTATTTATCAATAATTGGAACCACTTGGATTGTAACTTGTACATTTGAGCTTTTTGGTCATTTGCATCTTTAGTCTTCGCACTTATTTAATATAAACAAATATTACTTGAAAATAGAACAATTGCAACTAAAAACTTTACATATTGAAAGGATATTGCGCCTAAATATATGTTCATTTGGAGCACTATCAGAGAACGAGACCCACTCAAGAGTGCTCGTTTGATCTCCGATATGGAGGGGGCTTTTTGTACTAGTGAATGCCCTCTCGATAAGAGGACGAGGTATGGTAGTAGCATGATGAGGGGTGATGCCAAGTTGTGGTGGGATGCGAAAATCTGCCTTTATGATGACGAACAAAGTATGAGTTTGACGTGGGACGAGTTTAAGGCAGAATTTTTCAAGGAGTACCGAATTTCGGCCGATCTTTCGAGGCTTAAGGACGAGTTGCGTACTTTAAGGCAAGGGTCAATGGATCTGAACACTCTCAAGTCCACCTTTTTATCAAAGACCCAATTTTGCCCGGAGTATGTCGGAAATGACCATATGTTGAAAGAAGATTTCTACCGAAACTTGAATGATAACTATCAAGAAAGGATTAGTAGGAACTCGACGAAAACTTTCGATGAATTATTCGACATAGCTAAGGGTTTTGAGTCGCTTGCTCCGAGAAAGAGTGACTTCACCTTTGGAAAACGAAAATTTGAAGCTACTAGCCACTCGAACAAGAAGAGTAGGAGTGTGACCGAGAGTGTCGGTAGTGTGAAAAAGGGGACTTCTAAGGGTTTTGGACCCACGTGCTACAATTGTGGGCGACAAGGGCACATGGCCCGTGATTATACGAACTCATCTTCCAACAAAATCGTTTTTTTTAATTGTCAAAACGAGGGTCACCGAAGGATGAAATGTCCAGATTTGAGGAATTATCAAGTTAAGAAACTAGAAAAGGCGGCCGGGACAGCGAGGGGATGAAATTACTTAATGACCCATGATGAGGCCAAACAATCCAATGAAGTTGTCTCAGGTACTTTCATGGTTAACTCTAATCCGGCAAGGATACTATTTGATAGCGGTGCTAATTTATCGTTTGTGTCTCCGCGTTTCATGTCTAAGCTTGATAAACCGCTAGCGTAGTTAAGTCATCCGGTAGATGTTGAAGTAGCGGATGGTAAGACGGTGCTAGGGGTTGATGTGTGTAATGATTGTGATGTTGTGTTTGGTACCGAAACCTTTAAAATTGATCACATCCCGATGACTTTAGGTGAGTTCGATATTATCGTTGGTATGGATTGGCTCGATCGTTATAGAGCCGATATTGCATGCCGTGAAAAATCTATTCGTGTGAAGACCCCTAGTGGAGGAGAGTTAATTATTCATGGCGAAAGACGGAGAAGACTTGTGCCATTATGCACTTATGCACGTGTACGGCGTTTTCTTATTACGGTGAAGAGCCACCATCCATTCATGAAATTCCGGTGGTTAATGAATTCGAAGACATTTTTTCGGATGAATTATCGGGTTTTCCGGTGGAAAGACAAGTTGAATTTCGCATTGAGTTGGTTCCGGGTGCTACTCCCATTGCTAAAACTCCTTATCATTTAGCACCAACGGAAATGCAAGAGTTGTTAAATCAAACCCAAGAATTGCTTGAAAAGGGTTTTATTCGACCGAGTGCTTCACCTTGGGGGCGCTCCGGTTTTATTCGTGAAAAAGAAGGATGGTAGTATGCGGATGTGCATCGATTATCGGGAGTTGAATAAAGTGACGATCAAGAATCGTTATCCATTGCCTCGGATTGACGACTTGTTTGATCAACTCCAAGGTGCGACTTATTTTTCTAAAATTGACTTACGATCCGGCTATCACCAAATGCGGGTCCGTGAGGAAGATATTGAGAAAACGGCCTTTCCAACGCGTTACGGGCATTTTGAATTTGTAGTGATGCCTTTCGGTCTTACGAATGCACCGGCGGCATTCATGGATCTTATGAACCGAGTGTGCCAACCTATGTTGGACAAGTCGGTAATTGTTTTCATCGACGACATTCTTGTCTATTCTAAGAGCATGAAGGAATACGAACATCATTTGCGCGAAGTATTGAAGAAGTTACGGAAGGAGAAGTTGTATGCTAAATTTTCCAAGTGTGAATTTTGGCTAAGGGAAGTGCAATTCATTGGCCATATTGTGAACAAAGAAGGTATTCAAGTGGATCCGGGGAAGATAGAGACGGTGAAGAGTTGGGAACAACCGACTACGCCTACGAAAATCTGAAGTTTTCTCGGATTGGCCGGTTATTATCGTCGGTTTATCCAAGACTTTTCTACGATCGCTTCACCATTGACGAAGTTGGCGAGGAAGAACGCGAGATTTAATTGGGAAAATGAGCAAGAGATCGCTTTCCAATTGTTAAAAGAAAAGTTGTGTCAAGCTCCGGTGTTAGTATTGCCGGAAGGGGTAGAAGACATGACGGTTTATTATGATGCCTCATTAAATGGAATCGGGTGTGTTCTAATGCAAAGAGGTAAAGTCATCGCTTATGCCTCTCGACAATTAAAGGAACATGAAAAGAGATATCCGACTCATGATCTTGAATTGGCGGCGGTGGTGCATGCATTGAAAATTTGGTGCCACTACTTGTATGGTGTCAAGTGTACGATTTATTCGGATCATAAGAGTTTGAAACATCTTTTTGATAAACGAGATTTGAATTATCGTCAATGTAGATGGATGGATGTGGTAAAGGATTATGATTGTGAGATACTTTACCATCCGGGTAAGGCGAATGTGGTCGCGGATGCGTTGAGTTGAAAGAGTCAACATTCGGTGATACAAGTAGGAACGTTACGCATGATTATTACTAACGATTTTCTTGTAAAGCTTGGTGAGATTCAAATTGAAGCTTTTGTTAACAACAAGTATGAAGAACAAATTGTGGGGCAAACGGAGTCTATTACCTTAGGCCCGCATGGTTTGTTGTCCTTTCAAGGAAGAGTGTGGGTGCCTAAGATGGGGGATTATCGACGAGTTCTACTTGATGAAGCACATAAGTTAAAGTATTCCATTCATCCCGGTGCTACGAAAATGTATCTTGATTTGAAGAAAGAGTATTGGTGGCCGGGCATGAAACGTGATGTTGTTAAGTATGTTGAGCAATGCGTCACGTGTTTGCAAGTTAAGGCCGAGCATCAAAAGCCGTATGGTATGTTACAACCGTTAGAAATCCCGAAATGGAAATGGGAGCACATTACCATGGATTTCATCACGAGGTTACCTAAGACGGCGAGGACCCAATTTGATACGATTTGGGTGATAGTTGATCGATTGACGAAAAGTGCTTTATTTTTTCCCATTCGGGAAACGATATCGTCGGAGGCTTTGTCAAAGTTGTTTATCTAGGAGGTGATATCGAGACACGGGGTCCCTATATCTATTGTTTCGGATCGGGATACTCGTTTCACATCTCGGTTTTGGGAAAAGTTTAATGAAGATATGGGTACACAATTGAGATTGAGCACGGTGTACCATCCTCAAACGGACGGTCAAACCGAACATACGAATCAAACATTGGAGGATATGTTACGGGCGTGTATTATCGATTTCGGTGGTAGTTGGGATGAGCACTTGCCTTTGGTGAAATTCTCGTACAATAATAGTTATCATACTAGTATTGGGAAGCCACCTTATGAGATGCTTTATGGGCGTAGGTGTCGAACTCCGATTTGTTGGGGTGAAGTGGGACAAAGGGAAATCGGGAGTACCGCTTTGGTTTTAGAGATGACTAGTAAGATTGAGATGATTCGGACTCATTTGAAAGCGGCTCAAGATAGGCAAAAGTCATATGGCGATAAGCGTAGATGACTGATTGAGTTC
Source organism: Rutidosis leptorrhynchoides (assembly GCF_046630445.1). Taxonomy (NCBI): domain Eukaryota; kingdom Viridiplantae; phylum Streptophyta; class Magnoliopsida; order Asterales; family Asteraceae; genus Rutidosis; species Rutidosis leptorrhynchoides. Next base: position 512,287,385 of record NC_092335.1, on the reverse strand, counting down.
CAAGAAGGTGACATGGTGATGCTTAAGGTTTCGCCATGGAAGGGTATTATTCGGTTTCAAAAACGAGGAAAGTTAGCTCCTCGGTTTATTGGGCCATTTAAAATTTTAGCTCGTGTTGGTGAAGTTACGTATCATTTGGAACTACCCGAAGAGCTTGCGGGGATCCATAATACATTTCATGTTTCCCATCTTCGTAAGTGTCTTGCGGATGATTCTTCATGGGTGCCATTAGACGAGATTGAGCTAAACAATAAGTTAGAGTATATTGAGGACCCAATTGCTATACTCGATGAGAAGGTCAAAAGGTTGAGAAATAAAGAGGTGAGAACTTTTAAAGTTCAATGGTGTCGTAGTAAAGGTTCCGAGTTTACTTGGGATCCCGAAGAGTTTGTGTTAGTGTATCTTCCCTCTTGTCATGCGGCTTGGATAGCGAGGACGTGCTCCGATTCAAGTGGGGGAGAGTTGTAAGACCGGATTATTTATTGTACAGAGATGTAAATAGGGTACATAAAGTGTGGATAACAGTGTGTAATTAAACTAGGTCAGAACCTGTTCAGATCACTTGTGCGCGCCGCGCACTATTAAGGGTGCGCGTGGCGCACTGCTCCTGGGCACAGTTTTCTGCTTTTTAAATTAAAGTTAAATGAGGGGCATTCTTGTCCTTTCACTTGAGGCCGGGTTTAGGTCACTTATGGCCAGTTTTGTGGTGGTTAAAACACATTCAACACAACCACCAACACCATCTTCAATTCCACTTCAATTTTAGAGAGAGAAACCATTTGAGAGAGAAAGCTCAAATCAAGGAGGAAGAAGCTTGATTCGGGTTAAAGCTCAAGTATTAAAGTTATTTATCTAGCCTTTAGCTACGTTTTGGTTGTAGTGGTATGTTCTAACTTTGATTTAATTACTTTGATTTATATAAGGGTTAGGGTTTGGGTAAATGGTGAACATAAAACCCAAATTTGGTGATTTTGGGTGTTCTTGGGTAAGATTGGGTCATGAGAACTCAGTTGCAACTAACCTAGGGTTTCAAAATGTTAATTGGTGGTTATGAGTCTTAAATGGATATTTAATCGCTAGCACACTTTGTTATTTTTGTAAATGGGTGTAATTTGGGTTGTGGGTGACCCAAAAGGGTGTGTTGACCTCGGTATGTGTCAAACGAGTTTTGAATGACCTAGTAGTGTGTAGTTGGGTGATTTAATACCATGGTCACTAGTTTTAGTGGTTATTGGCGAGTTAGGCCTATGATTGGCATTATGGATGCAAAAGGGTGAGCAATTGCACTAGGTGTCTATTTGGGCGAGTTTAGAGTCCCATTTAGATAAGTGTTGATTTTATATTAATATTATAGGTGTTTTCGTTGACGGTTGAAGAGCTTGTTGGCTTACCTTCACTTTGAATACAAGGTGAGTGGAATAATTATATGCGTACGTATATAATGTATTTATTTGTATGCTATGGTATGAACCAAAGAGCCGGTAGTGCCATAGTATGTGTGATTATGCTATGATGTGAACCAAAGATCCGGTAGCATCGTAGTCCGTGTGTTGTAGTGTGAACCAAAGAGCCGGTAGCACTTAGCGCGCGTATGACTAGGGTTGTGATGTGAACCAAAGAGCCGGTAGCGTCATAACCGATGCGTATGGTGTAAACCAAAGAGCCGGTAGCACCATGACGCGAGTATGGTTAACCATGGTTGTGTGTTGTATTTTAGCATATTGTATTATGTCGATTATATACTATTGTTTATGCTAGTTGCGGTATTGGAGATTTTTAGCTTCGTACTTGAGATGGTATGCTAAATATATTGCTAACATGTATGCGGTATGTGAGTAAGTGCTTGCAAGTAGGTATACTATATATGTATGTGTATAACTATTGCATTCACTAAGCATTTTGCTTACCCTCTCGTTGTTTACCTTTTTATAGGCTCCGGCGTGGACAAGGGAAAGGGTATTCGTTCGGACTAGTGATCCCGCTTTGTTATGATAGGAGAAGCTTTTGAGAGTATAGCTTTTTGAAGTTTGATCAAGATTTGGGTAGTTTAACCCCCAAACACCATGCTCAAAGTATCGTTTGGAATTTAACTAATGTGGTCGAAACTTATATTTTGTACGAAACTCGTATTTCGGCATATGTGGATCCGGTTTCGTAAAACTTGTTTTATTATTGAAACGTGTTAGTTTTACATATTATAATGTGTTGTGAAAAGCGTTTCGTCTAAAAGTGTACGGAAGTGGGAGATCTTTAAACGAAAATTGGATATTTTGGACAGCGGGCTGCTAGGCCTTGTACGCGCCGCGCACACAAGGGCTGCGCGCCGCGCACCCCACTGATATAAAAAAAAATTTCGCGTATTCATTTGGATTACGGGTTGGGTTATTACAACAAACTTTGACTACCAGTTTCTCTGTTTGACGTTGAGGCCTGGTAGATTTCCAGTTGATGTTAGCAATGACTTTTCAAGATTTTTCGTCACCCTACAACTGGTCTGGACTACAACTTCTGAAACAAATTAGCAAGTGTGTCATTCGGAAGACTTTACTTCCTTGAGGATATACATCCTATGGGGTCATATAAGGTGGTCGGACGCAACATTGTCCTTGTTAGGAGAAACAATGAGGATCGCCCTTGGGGCTTTGATCTGGCACGAGGTCCGATTTTCGATGAAGCTATGCAATCACCGCTCTCTCACGGTTTACACCCGTTTTGGTATAGGTGACCTACAAGTTAGTTGCAGTGAACTAGTAGGATTTTCATTCAAATAAATACATGATAGTGCAACTTCAAATACTATTAATAATTTAAAATATCAATCAACATTCCTTTTAAATCGGACAAAATGTATGTAAAATGGTTCTTGGACATGTTTGTTTCTAAGGCAACTCGTAAAAAATTTTAAAATTTTAAGTATAAAAGCCTTAAGTGTTGTAAAATGAAGTCCCGATAAATTTCTATCCCCCACCCCACACTTGAGATCATGCAAGTCCCTCATTGCATGAAATCAGAAAAAGGATTAAAATTTAGAGGGCAAAGTGACAGGGTGGTAAAAAAAATTTCCAATTTTTTGAACCTGTAAATCGTGGAACATGGTAGACGGATGCCGCTGAACTTACTGCCAGCATAAGAGCATCGTCCATTCTGCGATTAGCATCACACATACATTATAATATCAAGTGTTGCTGAACTTAATGCCAGTCTTTGAAGTTCAATCAAGCTGCACACAATAACAAACCACACAAATAATACTAAATGCAACGGTGTTTTTACAATCACAACCATTACCAAATTAGCTAAAGATACAAACTAAACCATTGTTTTAAACACACAACAAGAATTAAATAGTCTGAAAATAATGTACAAAATGATCACAGGCGCGCAGGCCTTAACTGGACTAGTTGCCATATGGCCAAAAGTAGCTTCCCGAACCATCTCTGTTCGGACGTCCCTGGGGATATTGTTGCTCAAACCTATTTCTAGCATCCTGAAAAGAAGAGTTAGCATCATAAATAGGGTAAGGAGGAGGTGGGTGTTGCGGATCAGTATAGTATGTGGGAGTCTAGCGTGTCGTTCCATAGTAGTGATCAGGGTCGGAATAAAATAACTCAGTGTTATGGTTATTCGAGTCAATACCATAACTCATCCATCCCTGATCATGTACTGAAACAATCTGGAGCTGCTCCATCCTTTGTTGACTTTGCCACATACGATCGTTATGCGTCCTCTGCTCAGAGGGACTCAACCGCATGTTATCCACACTAGAAACCAAATTATCCCAATTAGCTTGGGACGGATTCCAAGTACCTTACCCATGAACATCTGTCTGAGCTGCCATCTCGGCTTCTTCTTCCTCTTGTTGTTCTTGCTGTGTATTAGCACCACTACCACTTGCTTCACCTACGACAAAAGGCACTAAACGCTTATTTACGTTATACATAAGAATCTCAGCGTTGACATAGATAACTTTCTTCAAAGCTTCCATTGCATGATCACATTCCATTAAATGACTGAAATCAACATTAAAATGGCAAGCAATCATCGTGATGTAGTGGCCCCCAAGAAGCGGCTTATCTCTCCGTGCGTAAGTGGCGATACCAAGCAAATAGTTGCCTATCAACCCCGAAATATCAGTGTGGCCACCCCGTTTAATTTGATCCATTATCCATAGATCCATTGATTTAACCTTTTCATTTCCCTTGACTCTCGCATTGAAAGTACATGCGATAAGTCGATGACGAAGTCTATCATCAGGGCTTGCGATTTCATTGTACCGGTGTCTTCTTGATTTAAAGGGTCTAGATGCATTCGGCTTACTTATCCTTCGCCAAAAGGATAGTTCATTAAAAATGACTCTACCATGGTAATCTGAGCTTGTCAAGTATATCCTCAATTGGGTGTCAGTAAGCTCGCCGAAAATGCCCAATACTCGACATTATCCAAGTCTGCTTAAACGTCTTTCTTCACCACCTTGACGAAATCTAAGGAATTCATTTCATAAAGGATCACGAACATTATTAAACCTGAAGGTTGAGAAGAACCCCTTTGATAACATTGGAAAAACATGATCATGGAGGCTAAAAACGTGTTCCCATGCGTAGGTAATGATCCTATCGTATAGAATGGCTAACAAGCGTGCAACATGGTTGTGCATGCCTGCCTCATCCAATGGACCCCAAATAAAATACCACGTGGCATTTATTGGTCTACGGTTTATGTGAGCAAAAGTCTCCCCATAATCGTTGTGGTCCCGAAGGTGTTCCAGCCATACTCAAGGATCATTTAGATCCTATTCTTCTTCTTCTTCTTCTTCTTCTGCGGATGATGATGAATATAGTTGTTAGATTGGTGGTGGTGGATTGTTTCTCGTAGACCTGGTTCTCTTTTGTGGTCCCCCTCGGCTAGATTGTCCCTGCAAAACACAATAACACCAAACCAAAAGAACATAGAACCTGTTATGTTAGTGTTAGCTAAAAATATAACCGAGTAGTAAGGGAACTTAGTCATGTCATTCAAAGTCCAAAAGCGCTGTGATTCACATAAGAAAAGGTGCATGTTCAAAATATTTGATCAAAGTCAACCAAAGTCAACATAAGCTCGTAGATTCACTTTCAAAAATGTGGATCACAAATTCATAATTAACCATCAACTTAGGTCTAAAACATGTTGCGTTCGTAGGCATAGGTCATAACATGTAGAATTGCATCCTAATGATTCAAACATATTTTTATTAAAAGCATAATACAAGTATCACAATTTCGTTCAATATGACCATTCCTTTATCATCTCGCAACTACATTCTAGCATATAATACTATTAATCCACTTCAAAAGGCCTAAACATGTGAAAATCAAGCATACATTTTTCATAAGAATATCACAAATCAAAGCATGCTAGAAATTTAAGAAAATGAAATTCATGACCCGGCCAATTTGACATTTTTATCACCAACAACAATTGAATACTTCACAAGCTTCATAATCATCACAAATAAACCCAATATCCTAAATTAAAAGCCCAAATTTTAGATTTAATTTCTACAAAACCTAGATTCATATAAACACCCATTAAACATGTATACATTGCAAAATCAAGACATAATGGGTAATTAAATCAATAAGGCATGTTAATTGAAGTACGAATCATGCAAATCAAACACCCCACACTTATCTTTCACATAATCATACATACAAACATACAAATTGAGAAATCAAGAAAGAAAAGTGTGAAAAGGAAGTAGTAATACCCTAGAACTCATGATTCAAGCACGAATTTGAAGAGTAAATCACGAAATTGGAAGTAAAGATTAGGGTTTTTGGGATGTTTGGTCGTTTTGGGAGAAAAAAAAACCGAGTATGTGCTTTATGGTTGAAAATAGGGTGGATAAAGGCTAAAACGCGTTTTATTTTTTCTGGGTCAGGTAGTTTGGACGGCGTCCAAATGTTAGGACGACGTCCCATTATGAAGGATTGGACAGCATCCTGATTTTTGGACGGCGTCCAAGTAAACTACATTTTTCTGTTACCATTTCTTCCAAATCCTTTGTTACTGGACGGTGTCCAAATGGTTTAGGACGGCGTCCAAATGGTCTGGAGGCTCAGTTAATCAATAAAACTCATAAAAATCGCCAATTTCAACACATACAAGTTCAAATTCCCATCATAGATCATTTTGCACATATAAAAACAATCACATAAGCGTAAAACACACAATTCAAACTATTTACACGCGTGAACCTTCTTTAACGAGTCGTTCACCCAACTCGTCCCCAATTTCATTTAAGCCTTGTTTTCGAAGTTGAGGCTAACCTCATCTTCGATTTCTAGGGAACCATCAACATAGTGTTTGACCCGGTGGCCATTCACCTTAAAAATATCGCCCTTCCAATTCACAACCTCAATTGTACCATACGGGTACACTCTTTTAACAATAAATGGTCCCGACCATCGATACTTAAGCTTTCCTGGCGATAACTTAAAACGAGCATTGTAAACAAGGACACGATCTCCTTCCATAAACTCCTTTGGACTTTTCAAACGCTTATCGTGCCATTGTTTAGTCTTTTCTTTGTAAATTAGAGAGTTGTCATAGGCTTCAAGCCTCAACTCGTCTAATTCATTTAGTTGGGTCAAACGTAACCGACCCGCCTCATTATAATCCAAATTACATGCCCTTAGTGCCAAATGCGCTTTGTGTTCAATCTCCAATGGAAGATGACATACTTTCCCGTATACCATCCGAAAAGGAGTGGTTCCAATAGGTGTTTTGAAAGCCGTGCAAAAGGCCCACAATGCATCGTTAAGTTTAAGAGACCACTCTTTTGGATTTTCACCAACGGTCTTCTCGAGTATGCATTTTAGAGACCGATTGGTATTTTCCACCTGTCCACTTGTTTGAGGATGATATGATGTTGAAATTTTATGGGTAACTCTATAACGTTTCAACACTTTTTCCATTTGCGCATTGCAAAAGTGGGTGCCCCAATCACTAATAAGGGCTTTAGGTGTGCCGAATCTTGAGAAAAGTTCCATCAAAAAGGTAACTACAACTTGGCCATCATTTATTGGGAGAGGTTTTGCCTTCGCCCATTTGGAAACATAATCTATGGCAACAAGTATGTAGAGATAAGAATGAGACTTTGGAAAGGGCCCCATAAAGTCAATTCCCCAAACATCGAACACCTCACATACTTGGATGCTTTGTTGAGGCATTTCATCCCGTTTGGTTATTTGACCGGCCCGTTGGCATGCATCACAAGCTTTATGAACGGCGTGGGCATCTTTGAATATTGTTGGCCAATAGAATCCGGCCTCATAAACTTTCATCCCCGTGATTTGGGGTCCAAAGTGCCCACCCGTAGGACCAAGGTGATAATCAAGTAGAATTTGGGTGCATTTCTTCCCCGAAACGCACCTCCGAATTACTCCATCCGCGCATCTCCTAAATAGATAAGGGTCTCCCCAAAAATAGTATTTAAGATCACTAAAGAATTTCTTCCTTTTCTGATGTGACCAACCTGTTTCTAAGTACCCTTCAACAATGTAATTGGCGAAATCAACATACCACGGGTCTTCTACCTTCTCTACTCGCATGAAGTATTCACCAGGAAAATCATCTTTAATACTCGATTCATGGAGTACTTCAAGATTGAGATTTTCAAGTCTAGAAAGATGGTCAGCCGCGAGATTTTCGGCGCTTTTCTAGTCCCGAATCTCGATATTAAATTCTTGCAAGAACAAGACCCATCTTAGCAATCGAGGTTTGGAATCTGGCTTAGAGAAAAGGTATTTCAATGCCAAATGATCGGTGAAGACAATTGTCTTCGATAGGACAAGATATGATCGGAATTTGTTAAAAGAAAAGACAATAGCAAGGAGCTCTTTTTCCGTTGTTGTGTAGTTCAATTGGGCTCCTTGTAAAGTCTTGCTTGCATAATAAATGGGTTGAAAACGTTTCTCAAACCGTTGGCCCAAAACTGAACCAACTGCAAAATTCGATACATCGCACATTAGCTCGAATGGTAATGACCAATTTGGAGCTATAATTTTTGGTGCGTTACCAAGTTTTTGTTTTAAAATGTTGAATGCCTTAGTGCATTCACTCGTGAAAATAAAGGGTGCATCTTTTTTGAGAAGTTTATTCAATGGCGTTGCAATTTTTGAAAAATCTTGAATAAATCGCCGATAAAACCCAACATGCCCAAGAAAACTTCTCACGCCCTTAACATTTGAAGGAGGTGGAAGGTTGGAAATGACGTCAACCTTTGCTGAATCCACTTGAATACCAATACTTGAGATTTTGTGCCCCAAGACAATGCCTTCTTTAACCATAAAGTGGCATTTCTCCCAGTTTAGCACTAAGTTCAATTTCTCACACCTTATTAGCATTTTCTCCAAATTTAGAAGGCATGAATCAAAAGTGTCACCGAAGACTGAAAGTCATCCATGAACACTTCCATGCAATCTTCAATCATATCATGGAAAATGGCCATCATGCACCTTTGGAATGTTGCGGGAGCATTACATAGACCAAAGGGAATTCAGTGGTATGAAAAGGTGCCATAGGGACACGTGAAGGTAGTCTTTTCTTGGTCCTCGGGGGAGATGGGAATTTGAAAGTACCCCGAAAAAACATCTAGGAAACAATATGTAACGACCCTACTTTTTCCGTTATCTTTTGCCGTTAATTATTTAACGACCGTTAATTATTTTTCGTGCCACGTCATTTCTATGACCTATATTATTATTTTTGTAATAATATATTAATTATTATGTGTTATATGAATATTTGTATTCATATCTTTAATTGTACGTTTCTACGTGTCGCGGATTTCTATCCGGCGAATCTTTTCGGTTTTCAAACCAACGGTCGAACTTTTAGAATTTTTAAGTCCTAATTATTTTAAATATGATATTTTGATGTCATATGATTATATATAGTGTTTATATATTTTATTCGTCGCGTGTTTGTTATCTCTCCGAAAAATTAATCGCGTAGTAGCGTTTTCGCGTTTCGGGCTTCGTTCGGGCGATCGGGCCACAAGTATTCTTCTTTTTGGCCAAAGTGGTCCATGAGGGGCCCACCCCTCTAAAAATTTCAGCCAAAACCCCCTTATACCCCATTTTTATTTTATTTTTCAATTTTTTTATTTCCATTTTATTCCTCATTTCTTTTCTAAACCTAAAACTAGCAAGTATCTTTTTCTCTCATCTTTCTTCCTCTCTCTTTTTCTTTTTGAGGCCGCCACATTCATCATCAATATCATCATCATTCTTCATCAATTATTGCTTGGATTTTAGGGCTTTTAACATCAACGCGTTCCTCTCGTTCTCCTCTACACGTTGCTATCTCTTGATTCTTGATTAGGGTATAAACCCTAACCCTAGCTTTTTGATTTTTCTTATATTTTACTGATTTTGTATGTTATATTGATAGTATGATAATTGTATGTTATTGTATGGTTGATTGGATGCGTAGAATTACTCGTTTGCATATGTTTTCGGCTTGATTTAATTGGGACAGCAGCTTTTTCGTGTGTTTCTGACTTTGTAACTGATATAAAAGTTAAAATAAAGTATATAAATGAGTTCCTCTCATCAAGACATTAATTTTAGACTCCGGATTCATGTCGTTTCGATTCCCGGAGCCCTAGATATGCTTAATTTGATATTTGGTAAATATTGAAAGGTGTTATGGGCAAGAACAAGGTATGGTCCGAATTTGTGATCATCCTTGGTGTCTTTAGGGTGTGTCATTTGGTTAGGACTGATGGTGGGACGAATTTTCATGTTCGGGTCACCTAAATCCGAGCCACGGTTCACCCGTTGTGCCTAAATCACTGTTTTGAGTAAATTGAATTCCCAAGTGTTGTCTTGGCTGATATCCACGACCTAGGGACTGTTCTTGGAGTGTTCTTGAGTACATAATTGTGTCGGGTGGTTTGAGTAGGCGGAGATGCATATGTGGCTCGCCCGAAACCGACACCCGGGGCTCAAGATACGACCCGATGAACTTTTAAACTTAAAACTTATGGTTAATGATTAAACTTATGTTAAAATGAATGGCTTTCATTATTAATAAATTACTTATGATAAAAGAAATAATTATTATTATTTAAGACTTATGATATAAATATTTATTATATCATTTAATTATTAATTATGATTTAATTAACATTTTAATTAAACTTATGATTAATAATACTTTTATTATTAAAGGAAAATACTTATGATAAGTATTAAATTTATTTTTGAAGAATTATTATAAGACTTATAACAAAGATTAAATAATTATTTAATTATTATAAGACTTAATTATTATTTAATTATGATTTAATTATTAAATACTTATGATTTAATAATTTTAATTAGAAACTTATGATATAATTAATAATTCATTATTAATTTATAATACTTATGATATGAATTAAAATTCATTATTAATTAATAAAACTTATATTATGAGTAATATTTAATTAATTAAATACTTATGTTATACTAATTATAACACTTCAACTTATATTAACTTTAATAATTCATTTTATTTAATTAAACTTATGTTATGACATAACTTTACACTTTTGACTTTAATAAACATTATAACCTATGTTATTATTATAACTTACACTTTTCAAATTAATGTTGACTATGTTGACCAAGTTTGACTTTTGAGTTGACTTTCGGTTGACTTTGACTTTCAGTTGACTTCTGTTGACTTTCTAAATAAGGAAACTTTCCTAACTTCAAAACTTTCTAAAAATAGAAGTTTCTAAATTTGGAAACTTTCCAAAGATAGAAACTTTCCAAAAATAGAAACTTTCCTAAAATAGAAACTTTCCTAAAATAGAAACTTTCCTAAAATAGAAACTTTCCAAAAATGGAAACCTGCTAAAAATAGAAACTTTCTAAAAATAGAAAGTGTGTGTCCTTATGCTGTTCCAATCAAACCGATGCTTGCCGAGTGTTATTCTATGTCTACTTGCAACATGTACAATAGCTATCATACTAAGACTTGACCTAAGTTAGTTATTTATATCGGCCTGCTTTATTTATAGGTCGGCGTTGTGATCTTTCTTGATCACTTTACTTTATTTGCTGTTCGCTTGTTTGTGAGATTTCTTCAGTTGCTATTAAGGTGAGTTATAGTCCCATTTTTCTATTTTAAATCTTTTGGGATGAGAATACATGCAATTTATTTTATATTTTGGACACAAGTGGAAGTTGGTTTAAATTATTCATTGTGAGTCGAACAAAAATATTCCCTAATCTGGTAATTGTAATCACTGGTTTCTACTGGTGAACGCGAATCCTATGGATAGATCTATCGGGTTTGACAACCCCATTTCGAGCTAGTCGCGCTAGCAATTTATAATCGGAATGTTTAGTACTTCGTATTTTGTTGTAGATACACTTGTTCGGTGTATATTATTTATTGTGTTTGGCAAGGGTAAATAAATGGTTAAGTGGTTACCAGGTGGCTCACGGAAAATGGAATAATGTTTTATTATATGTTTTCTAGCATATAATTTGGTGGTTCAAAAAGGAGTTTTTTATGTTTTCAAACATAAATTTTTATTATTTAAATTAAATATTGTTTGCAATATTAAACCTATAATTCACTCAACATTTTTGTTGACAGTTACTCGCATGTTTTATTCTCAGGTTCATGATTGATTGCTTCCGCTGTGCTTAGAGAGTCTGCATATTTATGATGGCAGCTTTTGTTAAACATTAACTTGCATTCTATTTTGTTACATTAAAAAGTGGTTGTTTGTTGACTTTATTTTGGTCAACTTTTGGTTAAAGTATTATTGTATAGTTTTTCTAAACTTATACATTTTAGTAGATTTCCTTTATAGGAAATCATTTTTAAATAAAGAATGCAAGGTTGTTTTATTAAATTCATATAGAGTTTCGATCAAGCTGTGGGACCAAGTGACGGAGCCGTTAAGTGTTTTGACGGAGTCGTCACAGTTGGTATCAGAGCTCTGGTTGTAGGGAATTAGGCTGCATTGATGTCGTTACCCGGGTCAATAGGGTGCATTAGTGAGTCTAGTCTACAGCCCGGCCTATTATATATTATTATATGTGATTATTTGTGTCGTGTTGATATGTATATTGTTATCATACATACATTTCTATTATGTTCTGAATCCGGGAGGAACTCCCATTCCGATTTAAACGTATTCTCCGACTCATGCGAGTTCATCTTTTAAAGGAACACCTCGGTTAGTGAAACCGAGGGGGTGTCATTCTTGACTTCTGGAATTCTCAACATTTCTATGTCATAATTAGTGTTTATTGATATAACGTTTAAGTTACATTACGTGTTCTAGAATTCTCGGCATTTCTATGTCATCTATTATGGTTATGTATATAACGTTTGAGTTATATTACGCGAGATGTCATTCTTGACTTCTAAATGCTCGGCATTTCAATGTCAGCTATTATGTTTAGGTATATAACATTTTTGTTATATTACGTGCATTTGTGCCGTTGTGCCTATGTGCTTTGGTTGTTGAAACGGAAAATGTCATTCTTACTTTTAGAGATTCTTGGTACTTCGAAGACATTTTTATGTCATCGTTACTCCTATTCATTACTTTCGATGTCTTTGTCTCTTGTGCTATCCTTAGCACATTGTTAAGAAATTGTTTTAGGGAAATTGTGTTGAAATTCGAGGTTGACCACGTGTCCTGACCTTATGTAGTGATATTGGAATGGAACTATGAGTTAGTGAAATATAATGGCGTCAGGCCAACGTGATTATATTACGTTAATTCATAAAAAGTCCCAATATTGTGACATGAGGAATAGAAAGTTAGTCAAAGAAAATTTGTACACCACTCATTCGGAAATTCTAACGTTATTACATGAGTAAGGAAGCTACTCATTATCTTATTTGTTGATATGCGAGAGACTCATATTAACCGAACTACCTACCCCATGTTTTATCATTTATAACTCGCTTGTTAGTGACAGCTTCGCACGTGAATAGTTTTGACCCAAGGACTTGTGTTCTGATAAAAGTCAAGACATTATTTAACTCATTGGTTTTCATGACCTCGTAGCATTTATTGAAGAGATGTCGCAAGACGATTCAAGTCCATCACCCGAGCTTTAACGATCTTACTTCAACTCGTAACCTCTGTGATGCGGATACCCTGCTTTTCATTAAAAATTTTACACATTTGTGTAATTGGGCGATTCTCACGAGATTTATGGGCGAATAGAAGTAATGAAATACTTTGTCATGTATACTATTTATAAAATCATATATGTACGTATGAATTCAAATGGACAAATTTACCCTTACCTATTTTGGCTAGTATACACTAATTTATACCTTCAAAATTATTTTAAAACCACTTTTATTGAGTTGTCTAGTTAACTCAAATTGATTTACGTAAAATGGTACACGTTGTACATACTTCTAAATTTACTAAGAGCTTCGTTCCATCTATGGGGTTACATTAGACGTTTAAAGCTTTTTCAAAACTTCTTTGATTGATTACATTAGAATTTTCGCATTACTCTACAGAGTGTTTGGATCACATTTCTTCTCATCCTCCGTTTAAGGATGAAAATTTACCATTAAGTCCATTGATAGAAATTCTTACACTAGTTTGGATGCCGGTTTTATAAAATTTGTTGGAAAGTCTTTGCGCTCATAGAATTTTCCCTCTTATGGTTGGACATGGCCGAAACGCAGACCGATAAATCAAGTTTCTGGGGTACACTCGATGGTCACCTTATTGTAGAAAAGGCGCTAGGTGGGTTTCTACCCCAACTGTTGTTATAATGAGTATCATGGATATATATTACTCTAGACCGTTTGAAGAGTTTCTACTCTCAATTTTCGCTGTCAATCGCAACACCCTCGTAAACATCAATCCTAGGATTCGATACTTTAGGGTGCACGAAATTATTTTTGGAGATTCATCTCACCTGGAGTCGGCCATTCTTTATAACCCATGATTCGCGTTCTTTTCATCCGCACATAAATTTAAGAATATGGATGAATCCTAGACTTCCTCGCTCATTGTACAAGGAAGTTCACTCTCGTTGAATTATCACACCTTTCATACGTCTTCCTTTCGGAAATATAATGAAAATTTACTTTGGAGTCCATGATCCTCGTTAACTCCTTTGAGAGAATTGCCTTAAATATCTATGCCACCGATGTGACTACTCCATATTTATTTCTTCCTTCATTATTGCAACTTTATTTCATCCGTCCCAGTTCGTCCCCTTGGGGAGCTCCCGTTTTGTTCGTTGAGAAGAAAGATGGTTCATTTCGTTTGTGTATTGATTATCGTGAATTGAACGAGCTTACTGTTAAAAACCGTTACCCTCTTCCGAGAATTGATGATCTGTTCGATCAACTTCAAGGTTTGTCGGTTTATTCTGAAATCGATCTTCGTTCCGGTTATCATCAGTTGCGTGTTAAAGAATCTGATGTTTCGAAAACTGCTTTTCGCACCCGTTACGGTCACTTTGAATTTCTTGTTATGCCGTTCGGATTGACAAATGCACCTGCTGTGTTTATGGACCTCATGAACCATGTGTGCAGACCTTATTTAGACAAGTTCGTTATTGTTTTCATTGACGACATCCTTATTTATTCTAAGAGTGATGAAGAGCACGAAGAACACTTGAAGTTAGTGCTTGATCTATTGAGAAAAGAAGAGTTGTACGCTAAGTTCTCTAAGTGTGCTTTCTGGTTAAGAGAAGTTCAATTCCTTGGTCACATTGTTAGTAAACAGGGAATACAAGTTGATCCTGCTAAGATTGAGGAGATCGAAAAGTGGGAAACTCCGAAAACTCCTACTCAGATCCGTCAGTTTCTAGGATTGGTAGGATATTATAGAAGGTTCATTCAAGATTTCTCTCGTATAGCGACACCTCTGACTGCTTTAACGCATAAGGGGGAGAAGTATGAGTGGAAGGATGAACAAGAGACTGCTTCTCAAATTTTGAAGAAGAAGTTGACTACCGCTCCGATATTGTCACTACCTAAGGGTAATTATGATTTTTTTGTTTATTGTGATACTTCGCGTCAAGGCTTTGGGTGTGTTTTGATGCAATGAAAGAAGGTTATTGCATATGCGTCATGTCAGTTGAAGATCCACGAGCAGAATTACGTAACCCATGATTTAGAGTTGAGAGCTGTTGTGTTTGCGCTTAAGATTTGCAGACATTATCTATATGGGGTCAAAGGTACATTGTACACTGATCACAAAAGTCTTCAACATATTCTTGATCAGAAACAGTTAAATATGAGGCAACGAAGATGGGTTGAGACGTTAAATGATTATGATTGCGAACTTTTATATCATCCGGGAAAGGCCAATGATGTGGCTGATGCATTAAGTCGTAAAGAAAGGGCTGAACCTCGCAGGTTTAGGGCCTTGAATATGACAATTCAAACAAACCTCGCTAGGCAGATCCTTGAGGCACAATAAGAAGCCTTGAAGGAGGAAAATTTTGTAACGGGAAGGTCCGAGGCTTGAGTAAACAGTTAGAGGTACAAACCGATGGTACTCGGTATTTTGCGGGATGCCTTTGGTTTCCGAAGTTTGGTGATCTACGAAAACTTGTTTTAGATGAGGCTCATAAGTCTAGGTACTCTATTCATCCTGGTTCAGGAAAGATGTATCATGATCTTAAGGAGCTGTATTGGTGGCCTAATTTGAAAGCTGATGTGGCTACGTATGTGGCTAAGTGTTTGACCTGCGCTAAGGTTAAAGCTGAACATCAGAAACCGTCTGGACTTTTGGTGCAACCTGAAATTCCCGAGTGGAAGTGGGAAGGTATTAAGATGGACTTTATTACGAAGTTACCGGGAGTTGTGGGTGGTTATGATACCATTTGGGTGATTGTTACCGACTTGCTAAGTCAACTCTTTTCTTGCCAATTAAGGAAACATATTCAATGAAGAAGTTTACTCGTTTGTATTTGACGGAGATTATTTCGAGACATGGTGTTCCCGTATCGATTATGTTGGACTGAGGCAGTCCTAACAAGGTGCTCTAGGAACTAAATTGGATATGAGCACCGCTTATCATCCACAGACGGATGGTCAGAGTGAAAGGACCATTCAAACGTAGAAAACATGTTAAGAGCGTGTGTTATTGATTATGGAAATGGGTGGGATAAATATTTGCCGCTGGATGAGTTTTCTTATAACAGCAGTTATCATGCAAGTATTAAAGCCGCACCATTTGAAGCTCTGTATGGTAGAAAGTGTAGGTCTCCTGTCTGTTGGAATGAGGTTGGGGATGCTCAACTCACATGACCAGAGATCATTCACGAGACTACCGAGAAGATTGCACAGATTAAGGAAAGATTGAGAACTGCCAGGAGTAGGCAAAAGAGTTATGCTGATAAGAGAAGGAACGATATCGACTTTCAGGTCGGTGATCGTGTTATGTTGAAAGTTTCACCTTGGAAGGGTGTAGTACGTTTTGGTAAAAGGGGAAAGTTGAATCCTCTATTTGTTGGACCTTTTGGGATTATTGAGAGAGTTGGACCAGTGGCTTATCGTTTGAAATTGCCACAAGAACTCAGTGCTATTCGTGACGTTTTTCATGTATCGAATTTAAAGAAGTGTTTGGCCGAGGCCAATGAAACTATTCTTTTTGATGAACTTCATGTTGATAAGCAACTTTATTTTATTGAAGAACCTGTTGAAATTATGGACCGAGAGGTAAAGACTCTTAAGCAGAGTAAAATTCCTATTGTTCGAGTTAGATGGAACACCGGACGCGGTCCCGAGTTCACTTGGGAGCGTGAAGGTCAGATGAAGCAGAAGTAACCGCATTTGTTCCCAGATGCCGAGGAAACCCCTGCACCTGCTTAAATTTCGGGACGAAATTTCCGTAACGGGAAGGTACTGTAACGACCCTACTTTTTCCGTTATCTTTTGCCGTTAATTATTTAACGACCGTTAATTATTTTTCGTGCCACGTCATTTCTATGACCTATATTATTATTTTTGTAATAATATATTAATTATTATGTGTTATATGAATATTTGTATTCATATCTTTAATTGTACGTTTCTACGTGTCGCGGATTTCTATCCGGCGAATCTTTTCGGTTTTCAAACCAACGGTCGAACTTTTGGAATTTTTAAGTCCTAATTATTTTAAATATGATATTTTGATGTCATATGATTATATATAGTGTTTATATATTTTATTCGTCGCGTGTTTGTTATCTCTCCGAAAAATTAATCGCGTAGTAGCGTTTTCGCGTTTCGGGCTTCGTTCGGGCGATCGGGCCACAAGTATTCTTCTTTTTGGCCAAAGTGGTCCATGAGGGGCCCACCCCTCTAAAAATTTCAGCCAAAACCCCCTTATACCCCATTTTTATTTTATTTTTCAATTTTTTTATTTCCATTTTATTCCTCATTTCTTTTCTAAACCTAAAACTAGCAAGTATCTTTTTCTCTCATCTTTCTTCCTCTCTCTTTTTCTTTTTGAGGCCGCCACATTCATCATCAATATCATCATCATTCTTCATCAATTATTGCTTGGATTTTAGGGCTTTTAACATCAACGCGTTCCTCTCGTTCTCCTCTACACGTTGCTATCTCTTGATTCTTGATTAGGGTATAAACCCTAACCCTAGCTTTTTGATTTTTCTTATATTTTACTGATTTTGTATGTTATATTGATAGTATGATAATTGTATGTTATTGTATGGTTGATTGGATGCGTAGAATTACTCGTTTGCATATGTTTTCGGCTTGATTTAATTGGGACAGCAGCTTTTTCGTGTGTTTCTGACTTTGTAACTGATATAAAAGTTAAAATAAAGTATATAAATGAGTTCCTCTCATCAAGACATTAATTTTAGACTCCGGATTCATGTCGTTTCGATTCCCGGAGCCCTAGATATGCTTAATTTGATATTTGGTAAATATTGAAAGGTGTTATGGGCAAGAACAAGGTATGGTCCGACTTTGTGATCATCCTTGGTGTCTTTAGGGTGTGTCATTTGGTTAGGACTGATGGTGGGACGAATTTTCATGTTCGGGTCACCTAAATCCGAGCCACGGTTCACCCGTTGTGCCTAAATCACTGTTTTGAGTAAATTGAATTCCCAAGTGTTGTCATGGCTGATATCCACGACCTAGGGACTGTTCTTGGAGTGTTCTTGAGTACATAATTGTGTCGGGTGGTTTGAGTAGGCGGAGATGCATATGTGGCTCGCCCGAAACCGACACCCGGGGCTCAAGATACGACCCGATGAACTTTTAAACTTAAAACTTATGGTTAATGATTAAACTTATGTTAAAATGAATGGCTTTCATTATTAATAAATTACTTATGATAAAAGAAATAATTATTATTATTTAAGACTTATGATATAAATATTTATTATATCATTTAATTATTAATTATGATTTAATTAACATTTTAATTAAACTTATGATTAATAATACTTTTATTATTAAAGGAAAATACTTATGATAAGTATTAAATTTATTTTTGAAGAATTATTATAAGACTTATAACAAAGATTAAATAATTATTTAATTATTATAAGACTTAATTATTATTTAATTATGATTTAATTATTAAATACTTATGATTTAATAATTTTAATTAAAAACTTATGATATAATTAATAATTCATTATTAATTTATAATACTTATGATATGAATTAAAATTCATTATTAATTAATAAAACTTATATTATGAGTAATATTTAATTAATTAAATACTTATGTTATACTAATTATAACACTTCAACTTATATTAACTTTAATAATTCATTTTATTTAATTAAACTTATGTTATGACATAACTTTACACTTTTGACTTTAATAAACATTATAACCTATGTTATTATTATAACTTACACTTTTCAAATTAATGTTGACTATGTTGACCAAGTTTGACTTTTGAGTTGACTTTCGGTTGACTTTGACTTTCAGTTGACTTCTGTTGACTTTCTAAATAAGGAAACTTTCCTAACTTCAAAACTTTCTAAAAATAGAAGTTTCTAAATTTGGAAACTTTCCAAAGATAGAAACTTTCCAAAAATAGAAACTTTCCTAAAATAGAAACTTTCCTAAAATAGAAACTTTCCTAAAATAGAAACTTTCCAAAAATGGAAACCTGCTAAAAATAGAAACTTTCTAAAAATAGAAAGTGTGTGTCCTTATGCTGTTCCAATCAAACCGATGCTTGCCGAGTGTTATTCTATGTCTACTTGCAACATGTACAATAGCTATCATACTAAGACTTGACCTAAGTTAGTTATTTATATCGGCCTGCTTTATTTATAGGTCGGCGTTGTGATCTTTCTTGATCACTTTACTTTATTTGCTGTTCGCTTGTTTGTGAGATTTCTTCAGTTGCTATTAAGGTGAGTTATAGTCCCATTTTTCTATTTTAAATCTTTTGGGATGAGAATACATGCAATTTATTTTATATTTTGGACACAAGTGGAAGTTGGTTTAAATTATTCATTGTGAGTCGAACAAAAATATTCCCTAATCTGGTAATTGTAATCACTGGTTTCTACTGGTGAACGCGAATCCTATGGATAGATCTATCGGGTTTGACAACCCCATTTCGAGCTAGTCGCGCTAGCAATTTATAATCGGAATGTTTAGTACTTCGTATTTTGTTGTAGATACACTTGTTCGGTGTATATTATTTATTGTGTTTGGCAAGGGTAAATAAATGGTTAAGTGGTTACCAGGTGGCTCACGGAAAATGGAATAATGTTTTATTATATGTTTTCTAGCATATAATTTGGTGGTTCAAAAAGGAGTTTTTTATGTTTTCAAACATAAATTTTTATTATTTAAATTAAATATTGTTTGCAATATTAAACCTATAATTCACTCAACATTTTTGTTGACAGT